>NC_089513.1:4059318-4671136 GCF_036850995.1 Saccopteryx leptura | reverse complement strand
GGTAGAAACTAGATCATTGATGGGAATCAGTTACATCCTATTTACATGGTTAGCACGTGCTTAGTGTGCAAATAAAAATCACAGTTTCCCTTTGGTGATTTTTCCAAATGTTGTAATAAAGACGATTCAAAAATACATATAACAAACACACCACTGATCCTGTTTGCCACCCAATTTGGAAGTACTAACAAAACTGATTGATCTGCTGACTGTTCTGTAACTTTGAGATCTGCTGAAAGTGTCAACAAAGCCCAGTGTCAAGAGCAGCTTCATGAGGTTGCATGTCAGGCATTCTGTGGAAAGTATGCAAGGCGCATACTGCCCATTACTGCCCATTGACAGTCAGCCCCTAGACTCTTCTGCAACCTTCCCCGAGTCCAGAAGCCCCCAAGGTGCATTCCAGATTTCCTGGGCAGCACAGTGTCAGCTGAATTTGGCCACTGGAGCTCCACACATCAGCAGTGGATGAAAGGGTAGCAGCCGCCTGGTCCCTCCGATGGCTTTAGCATCCTCACAATTGCTTGCGGGAGACACGGGTGTTGTCGGCAGGACAGTGGGGCTGCTGACTCCATGGGCGGCAGTTACAGCAGAAATGTAAGACGAATGGATTCCCAGAGGCTAGAAACGAGCTTCTTCCTTTAGCTAAGGACCTGCAGGGAGGGGTGCCCCGCCATCACGCACTGCCTCCCTTTTCTCTTCCAATGGTCCTATCTCTTAGTATCTCACTTGGCATCCTCCTCTGTGTCACTCAATATCATTAACTGCATGAAATGAATATTGCTTTGACTTTAGATCAGAGTGTAGCACTAGTTTTGTGATTGTATAAAACTGCTTGATTTAAACATGTGACAAGGTGCTCAGGAACTAAGATGCTCTCTAGAATGGCATCTGACAATCCTCTGAGAGACAGGTGGACACGCTTGTATACTTTAGTTTGGGCAGGGTGGCCTGCAAGCCCAGGTACAGAAGCAGATAGTCATTAGAAGTAGGAGGAAAACAAACTAATAATCACCCAAGTGAAAGTAAGCAACTTAGAATATTTTCAATAAAAAGACCAAACAAGATGTATAAATCATGGTGGAATAAATGGAATGAAATGGGCTGCAGTCACATGTAATATTCCCTATTTCCTTAAGCTCAGTGTCTTGTTTTTAATTTCTATATAAACTGACAAATTATGATAGTTCCTATGAAATGGAAAATGATGAGGAAGACCTAAATTTAATAAGCAAAACACTCTGGGTTTATACATGTAGCTGCAGGTGATATGTTAGAAAACACTTGGGTAAGCCAAAAAGATAGAAACCACATGTCAGTATGATGTATTTGAATATGTAATGTTGTTGCCAGCTGTTTCACCTGGGGAAAGTGGCATTTTGTAGATGCTATTTCCTTTTTCTCCCCCATTGCTAACTACCATTTTTCTATCGGGCAACACAGTTGTTCTACTTGTAACTAGGGTCTTTTATAAATCTTATAAATTAGACCTTCATCTTTTTCAATATTAAAACAACCCAGAATAGAATGTTCATTGAAGCAATTTGTTACTGTTTTATTGCAGCAAGAACAATACAGTAGATAGACTGCACAGCCTCTTGCAAGATGTCTGCCGTAATAGGAATTTGAATGCATGGTACAAATAAAGGAGGTTATTTTAAAATTTTAAAAGTAGGAATGTCCTCTTTATCTTCTGTCTGAGAATTAGCATGAGAATTTGAACCATAAATTTAAGCAAATATGAGGGATTATTATTTTTTTTTGGTTATTTTTTGGTGGTGTTTTATTTATTTAGGCCAATTTTTTTGGCATGTCCTCCTGTAGTAGCTGGCAACTCCAGCCCTTGCTAGAGATGCCGAATGAGTTTGAAAGTAGAGTTTCCATCTTTGATGCCTATGCCACTGTTTCCCTGGTGCCTCATGGTTTAGATAAGTTTTAACATAATAGCTTAATTTTTCTAGATGACCATCAACATAAAAAAAGGAGTCTGTTCATGATTACTGCTGAAATGTAATTCCCACTGTCTTTCTTCTGAAAAGACATATGTTACAATGTTAGTTTTCAGAATTAATCTCCAAGAAAATTCTATAAGAAGGCACCCAACAAAGGAATTAAAAGCATATACTCTGGGGACAGTGTTCAAATAATGACTTAATAGTCAATGTCAATTAATTTACCTTCCTGGGAATCAGTTTCTTCAGCTATGAAATAGAAATACTGCCATTGTGGTGGTGAATTTCATGCAGTGGCTTAACTGGGCAACAGGGGCCTAAATATTTCTCAAACATTATTCTGAGGGTGTTTGGGAATGAGATTCACATTTGAATTGGTGAACTGGGTCTACCAGACGGACCTCCCTAAAGTGGTTGTGGAGGCAGGTACAATATTGACGCTGTGTAAATATCTTTGAGGTCCATAGTTGCCATGACTACAGAAGCTCTATGACCTCCTTTCTGACCACGGTGGGAGACTAGTTTATCTAGACAGACACATATGAGGAACTTGACTGTGTCAGGCGCACCTTAGTGAGTAGATAGAATGACCCAAATGTTCCTGAAGGCCTGTGACTGCAGGAGGTCCCTGTGCACATGTCTATTTATGGGGCCTGGGAAGGTGGGAGCAGACAAGATTTACCCTTTTCAAGGAAGATAATCAGCACTGTTTTTACTGACTAGTAGAATCTTCACCATCACCTTGGCTTGACCAAGCTCCAAACAGGTTTCTTCCTGCCCCAGTCCCCTCCCCTCCCCTCTTACTAGTCCTTATGGAATTCACATGCCCTGACTACCGTGGACCCTCCTCTCTCTGTCTGAGAGCGTTCACTTTAGAGAACTTGCGACTATGAGTCATATCTCTTCTCCTTTGAAATGTAAGTCTTGAAAGCCTCTTGACAAGGACACAACCCAGGAAGCGGGCACCCTAGCTTCTGTTCTCTGGGAGGGCAGTGGCCAAGGGGACACTTCCTCCAGGTTGTCACCCACCTCCCATCACGGAGACAGGAGAAATTTTACTAAAATTACACTCTAGTGTGCAGTAGTGTCCCCTGATATGTAAAATGATTTTCCATGTGGAGATCAAACCAGGAAACATCCTAGCCCCATGTGTCTTTTTTATCATTTCTAGCTTATCTTGGTAGAAGATTTGTTAGCCACGGAGAAGACAGCCTAGTAGAAATTCTATTCAGCACAGAGGAGAGAAGAGTTCTCCCCTGAGAGAACTTCTGTTTCCTATCTAGATAGATCATTCTTACACAAGCAAGCAGACAATGGGATAGAGGGACCACATATTAATAAGAAACAAACACAGGTGTTGCTCTCTGTATGAAATCAGAAGTGACCTGGTCCCACTGGAGTTGGAGCCGGGGACCACAGGAATGATCGTGCATGAGGGCGAGCTTTCTGTCTACCTGAACTCACAGCCCCGGAGCAAACACATTCGGTTTTCTGATCAACTTGATGTAAATGTTCTTGTCCCTTCTTCAGCTGCAAGTTTGGATAAGACTGAAGAATAAATAAAAAGGCAAGAAAACTAGGAAAGACCATTTATAGTCCCCTCAGCATCTTAGTTTCCTTGCTGAGTCCATGTGTATCTGAGCTTGACACCATTCAGCAGAAGATTCTGTGTCCAGACATGATCCTTGCCTGTGACAGACACAAGCTAAATCTCTTAGGAGACGGCTTCGTCAAACCGTAGCATCAGAGAGCATTCCTCTGCAGGGAAAAATACAACGGGGTGGCTTATTGAAGTCATTTCTGAGATACCAGCTATTAGAAATATCCAATTATATAACCTTGTCTCAGGGAGCCCTGCTTACAAACAATGGAATGCAGTTGCAAACGATAAATGCAAACAAACGTCAGCAGGATTGAGACACACGTTTCTTCTGATGTAAAAGGTTGCAATGCACAGGCCTGATGGGTATTGCTCGGACCCTGACCCTTTGTGCACTGGCGTGGCCGATGTTGCCTCTTTTGACATGGTTTCTAGATCGTTTTATCGGTCATCAAGCACCATCGGGGATGGCGGTGTTGCTATGGAAGGTAACACCGCTTAGGCGATGGTGCCCGACTCTCGGACCGTCATTCCTTTTGTCTAAATTTACACTTGGTATCTCAAAGGGCAGCCCCATCGCCCTCTTTTCTGAGGGTGTAGAGGACACATCAACGGAGCTGTAAGTGCTGACATTAAATTCCTCCATAACCAGAGCCTTGATGTTTAAAAGAAAACTATTGATTCCTTTCTGAGAAATAGACCAGTGTTTTTCTGCCCGCCCTTCTAGAGGACTTGGACTAAAATGTCAAATGCGAAGAAGACATTTGAAGAAACCGGGCACGTTCAGGAATTGACAACTTTCTGACCGTAAGGATGTTCAAAGCTGAGCAGCATTTAAAGGGTGAGGCATTATTCTGCTCGCACAGACTCTTATATTTGTATAGCATTATTAAGCGCTAACATTGCCATCTCAATACAGTGCAGGTTTTTAAAGAGTTTCCCCCTGGGATTCAAATGAGAAGTATAGAAAGCATATTTTTAAAATATCTTACTGTCTTCAAGTTGGCAGAAGTCAAGCAGTGGTGAAGAAAGTTGGCTAGTAGCTGCAAGTTGTCCTTTACCCTCCCAGAGAGGCACGGTTGCCATGGTGACAAGAGCTGGTTAAATATGTAGAAAGACTGACAGACAAATGGATGCAATAAAATCCTATCTCTAAGGCCACATCTGATCTAAATCGCTAGTTTTATTTTTTGATGCACAATTTCTATTATCCCCATGAAAAGAAATATGTGAGAGTCATTTAAAATGTGCTACGATTTCATAGTTATCTGTTAATTTACTAGAAATGAAAAAGTATATGGTTGGGTTCAATACGATCACTTCTCAAGTCTCAGTGTGTTGTGTAATCTCAGGCTCACACAACAGTAAGGAACCTCGACAGTGGCCCATGGAAGAGGAGAAATGTGTCCCCAGGATGTTGACAGGCGGTGACGTCCACTGAGCCTGTCTTGCGCGGAGTGAGAGCTTGACTCTGACTTCAGAAGAGCTTTCGTCTCTAAGAAGAGATCTCTTAGCATCGCAGCTGCTGGTGCTTTCATTGCCTCTGCTTAAAAATTTGATTCTGGATTTAACCCCCTTGAACAAAAATGTGAATTCAAAGGTTCTACAGTGTCTTTGTGTTGCTAAAAGTAGACACCAACATGTACTTTGAAATGAAGCTATCTCCTTGCTCAGGCAGACTCATTCTCCCAAACAACTCTCTATGCTCGATGTGGATAGAAAATAATAAGCAGGGACTTCAGGGTGCGACCAGGGTCCTCAGTGACACACTGTGGGCTGGTGGGGGCCAGCGGGGGTCCGGGAAAGGCTACATGTGGCCCAGAAGGCACTTGTGTCCATGGAGTGTTTAGGTAAATACCACCAGAGACTACTGAGCTCCCGTTATGCAAGTGTGAGCAGAATATACCGTCACTTAAATAGGACAGGAGTGTGGGCCTTCCCAAAATTGAACAAATACTTGTGTTATGCATTTGATTCACATGTGGAGGGCAGATCTGCTATACATGTGAAATAATATATTTTTGCCTAAAAAAAAAAAAAAAACACAACAAAAAACTGCAAAACTACCCAAGAATGAGACCTAGATCTTAAAGCAAAAGGATGTTTGAATGGGTAATACCTACATATGGGATGTAAATCTCTAAATATATGTTGAAACCCATAAATAGTTGTGTTTTTTTTTATTAGAAACTACACTCTTCTTGAAAACCATAAAATAACAATGAGTGAAATCTGAGTGTTGGCTACCAGTGTAGTAATATTACCTGAACCTTACAAGAAAAGCAAGCTGGTTGCTGATGGCCGCTCATTTACTTTACCCTCTCAACAGACACTTCCCATCAGCATGCGTGACAGAATATGGGCTGTGTCAGTCAGCAAGCAACGCAAACACCTACTGCTGAAACCCACGTGTGGCGTGCACTTAACAGCTAAGGAACTATTTCTAGAAATTCTGCAAGACTATATGCATTATTATAGGAAAGATAAAGAAGAATTAAGCACAGGCCTCTTCCTTCATGTGTAGGCAAATGACCAAAACATGATCCCTAATGTTATCAATATCACAAATCAGAACAAATCAAGGAATACAGGAAAAGGAGAAATGCTAACAGATTAGGATACTCAGTAAAAGGCCTCATTGATATGTTAGGTTTACCTGGGGTAGATGAACGCAGTGGAGCCAGTCTAGAAAGAGGGTTCATTATGCGCAAAAGGTGGAAACATGCAGAGAGGGAGGAGTGGGCAGAGTCTGGCTGGTGACAGGTGCACAGAGCCCAGCAGTGAAAGCTAAGATTAGAAGAGCTCAAAGGGGCGGAATCAGGAGATTCTGTTCAAAACCATGTAGGTAATTATTTTAAGGTCATGAAGGGTCATAGACAACACAGAAGACTGTGACTCTCAATTGACAATCTCTTTAGCTATGTTCTGCAAATGTCACATCATGTAATTGACTGAGGCTCCTACCAGATAATAATTACAGAATCATTGTTGGTAAGAAAGAGTGCCCATTTACTAGTCTCAGTGTCAAAAGAGCAGTGAATAGGCTTCAGCTGTCTTCCTGAAAAACTTTGTATCTAATAAGCTGTAAAGTAGCTGGAACTCTTCTAACCAAGAAAATTAATGCGTCATTTTTTATTCACCTGAGCACCAAATGCACTGCTTTAATCGTAGATTATCAATAGGTAAACAATCCTAAGATAACTTATTGAGATTGACTCATATACTGGAACATTATTTGTTTTTGTATTTTATTTGTTCTTCATATTTTCTAAATAGCCTAGTTAAGAGACATGTATCTCTTAATTGCCTTTTTTTTTTCTTTGTAGCTATTGGCTATGCTTATAAGCATGAATTTTTGCTACTTACTAAAAATATCACACAGATGTATACCTTACAAACAGCGTTTTCCTTTTTTTCTTTTCAAAAAAATTTTTATCGGATTCATTGGGGTGACATTGGTTAATAACATTACACAGATTTCAAGTGTACAATTCTATAACACAACATCTGTATGTTGCACTGTGTGTTCACCACCCATGTCAAGTCTCCAGCCATCACCTTATATCCCTCCTCATAACTCATAAAGCAGTCCATACATGGGACTTACAAGTTCAAAGAAAATGATCATAAAAGATAAATTACCTTTTTTTAGTACTTGAGAGTTCATAGGGTCAACCAGAGGGTACTGTTTATATTATAAAGGCATTTGTTGTACTTCTTCTTTGTCTTTGTATTTTATTCTTTTTTTTCCTATTGTAATACTGAGACTATTTGATGTTGAGGAAGAAAACAATAAGAGAAACATTTCTTAATATCTATTTAAAAATTATAATTTTGCAATAGTAGAGTGTTTCTTTATTTTTTATAACCAGAGCATTAGGGCATCTATAGAGCAGATGGGAACAAACAGTATCATCATTAATTTCTGTACTAGAACTATGCAGGGGGCAAATTATTTTTGGATAACTTAAAATGTGTTCTTCTCCCACCCCCCAAAAAATCTGCATACATGCAACATGTTTATTTATGAGTTTCCTGATTAAATAAAATGCATTTGTGCACAAATATATTTATATGTATGTACGTAACCACTTAACTAGTCCTTGTAATGAAGCATAAAAAATTTTGTAAAACAGTGCTGCAGCTTCTAAGGTGAAATTGGGGCTGGCAGTTTATACCTCCCAAACTTGCCCACCGTCTTTCATAAGGCGATCCAAGGACCTAAGAAGAAAAGATGTTGCTTTCTTTGTGATTCAGACAACTATCAATCAAAAAAAAATACTGAAGAGGTGCCGGCAGATGACTAAAAAGAGAGAAAGTTTTTAATGTGTTTCAGAAACGCACAAGGAACTATACTGGAATATATATTGAATATTAAAATCATAAAATCTGAGGTTGTCCCCAGACTTTCTGCCTCCTTTCCATCCAGATCATTCTAGAATAGTCTTGAAATATCTGACTTCAAAGCACTAAAAATGTGAATAAAGAATCACTAAATATGAATCTTGGTGTATTATTTATGATAACCCATAGTAAGTCATATAATATTAACTTTTTTATTTGAAAGACTTATTAAATTTAAATATTTAAGATTAAAAAATGAATAACAATTTTTTTTTGCTAATGTATTAATTTTTATGGTATTTGGGAAGAAAAGAATTATGTGATCAAATAATTTTGGGAGAGAAACTATGTGACATTTACTAGTCTTGGAGAATAACACAGACTAGCAAAAAAATGTTACGTAAGTCGGGATGGACCTTGCACTTGGGGCCAGTCAGAGGAAGGAGAGAGAAAGTGGGGGAGAGAAAGAGCGTCATGGAATCTTCAAAAGGAAGCCACTGAGTCTTCAGCACTGACTAAAAGCACAACAGCTCTTCTGAACCTAATAAAAGCCCAGGGAAACACACTCTGCTGCCCTAGCCCACCCATGGGGTCAGCGGCAGGGTGGGCACAGGAGCCCTGGGGGCCTTAGTCACCTTCAGAGCACAGGCTGCTGCTTTGCTTCCGTCTTCTGTGGCTCATCCAAATTTCTGTGAACTTGAAATCCAAACTAGAACCATAAAGAGAGGCAATTGGGGAGGGCAAGTTCCGGTTTCACTCAACTGACATGGTAGGACATCCCCAAGGGGGCAATGTCAGGCTCTGCCTAAAGAAGGCTGCACTTTGGAGTCTTGTGCAGCCCAGCGTGACCCAGAGTATACCAGTAGGCAGCTCCCCCGCACCCTGGTTGGGCATAAGCATGTTGTATTCCAGCTCTAGACCTTCCCGAGAAACTCCTTAGCATTTTAGGGCAAAGGAATGGGTGAGGGGATCCCCAAGTCCTGGGTATCGGTAAGCACCAGTCCAGAAAACAGCTCTCTGCATTCGATGGTCACAGGCCAACTTGAGGCCCAGAAAGTAAGGCATGGCAAGCTCTTTTCGGATAGATGGAGGTAATTAAATTTCAAAACTCTGCCTTTTATCAGGGTTGACTGTGAACTTTCTTTTCTTCGGCTTCTTCAGCTTCTCCTGAAATGAGGCCCTTGCTTCTCCCCTGGGTGAGTGGTCGTTACCCACTTGCAGAGTGGTCCCCTCTAGCTCCTGTGCTCTATGGAGCAGAAACATTCCTGGCATTCTCTTGGAGGGCCTTGCCCATGTTTTAATTCAGTCCACCTGTTTTCCTGGTGACCCCAGGACCCTGGCAGGCTCCAGGAAAAGTTATTTTGTGGGACATCAGACTTTGTCATTGCGAAGGTGGCAACCACGGTCTGTTGCAGCTTTCTCCACATTAAGAGGGAGCAGAAGGCTGTCAGTAACTTCTGGTGTTTTTCTCAAATGATCTAATTAATCTTTTCATTATCTTTATGTCTGACAAAGTTAGATAAAATACTTAATTTTAAATTAACCATGTGTTCATTAACTTTCTGAATTCACTTATTATTTCTAATTCGTCACAGATCCCTTTGGATTTTGCTACGAGCACAACATCTGCAAATAAAGCTATTTTGTGTTTTCTTTCCAACTCTTTATCCCTCTTGTGTCTTTTTTCCAGCTTTATTACCATGCTAATGCAATGCACAAGAAAAATGGGGAACGTCAGTATCTGTGTCATCCGCCATCTCCCAAAGACAGCTTCACTATATCACCATCAAACGATATTAAAAATTGTGCTACCTATAGCTCCTTATAGATGTTCTTCTACAGATTTAGGGGCAGGCCCTTCTATTATTTGTGTGCATTTTTATTTCTAAATAATAAGTGTGTGTTGAATTTGATTACATGCATCCTCCCTAGCCTAACAAGTTGATCATCTATTTTGTTTTGGTTTGGTTTTTCCCTTCGATACTCTGTTAATTTGTTGAGTAGAGAATTCTTCTAAATCAATGCAATACAATGATGAATAGTTTAATTTGAAGACACCTTAGAATAAAGGTTAGAGACCACAAGTTATTAGAGTAATAAATAATACAATAAGTCAGAACTAAAATTTTGTTTTATTTTTTTTTGTCTAAATAATGTGTGCCTTATTCTTACTGTTACACCTGTCTTCAATTCTTTTTATGTTGATGTAAGAAATAAAAACAACTGGTGTTTCTTTAGATATTTTATGGAATTTATGGACTGAAATTCTCTCTGATAAGCATTTATATATTTTTTATTAGAGAAGTGTTAAAGGAAAAAATCTTAAAAATCTAGAAAAATATTAAGAATTAAGTCTTTCTTGTTTATTATGTAGGCTTTGAACACACCAGGGAATGACAATGTGCATGTATACAATAACACTCTTTTAAAAAAAATCTTCAGATAAGAATTTTACTTGGAGGTATTGGGAATAAAAATCCATGTTGATTCATTTCTACAATAATTAAAAATTCAAGATTACATCCATTTGTAGCATGGATTTAATCATTTCTAGTTATCAACCAAGTTGGAAACACAATTCAAACAAAATCATTTTTATCTCACTAAACTACAACAACTAAATTTTTAGAAAGTTAAAATTACTAATAGACACTCTGCGCATTTTTCTATGTCTAAATCTATTTAAAAATAAAGTGTATTTACTAAGGTACTAAAAAATGTATACACTTTCTACATGTCCAAATAAGACCTATTTTAAACTAATCATCCACTCTCAACTTTCAAATATTGACTCCTTGTAGGTATTACATATTTTAAGATAAAAATCTTTTAAAATTAATTTTAATGGGGTGACATTAATAAATCAGGGTATATATGTTCTGAGAAAACATCTCCAGATTATTTTGACATTTGATTATGTTGCATACCCCTCACCCAAAGTCAAATTGTCTTTCGTCACCTTCTTTTATCTGGTTTTCTTTGTGTCCCTCTCCTTCCTCCACCCCCTCCCTCATCTTCCCCCTCTTACCCCCCCCAGTTACCATCACATTCTTGTTCAAGTCTATGAGTCTCATTTTTATGTCCCATCTATGTATGGAATCATATAGTTCGACAATACATCTGATAAGGGGTTAATAACCAAAATTTATAAAGAACTTGTAAAACTCAATACCAGGAAGACAAACAATCCAATCAAAAAATGGGAAAAAGAAATGAATAGACACTTCTCCAAAGAGGACACACAGATGGCCAATAGGCATATGAAAAAATGCTCAACATCACTAATCATTAGAGAAATGCAAATTAAAACCACAGTGAGATATCACCTCACACCAGTCAGAATGGCACTCATCAAAAACAAAACCCTGTTAAGTGCAAATAATATTTCTTTAACTGTATGTTATTCTAAAATTATTTCAAAATAAATAGTTTAATTTTAAAAATAGACCTCCCTTTTTTTAAATTATCTTGGGAATAATGGAAAATAAAGCAATAGCATTCAACACTTTGGTTACTCAGATTCCTGAAGTTGTAATAAATGCTTTTTGTAGTTGTTGCATGAATTCAACTGCTCTACAAGGAGAATCCTGTTACCACTTCTGCTTTTAATTGTAGCAATATTCTTAGTGACTGCTGCCTGTGTACTTACTTGAGATGTGGCTGTAACCATAGCAGGGAAGTTAAGCATGCTTGTAGACTTGAATAGACACTTACTGTTACCCACGAAAGTAGATGCCACTTTTCTTGTGTCTAACATCCAGGGGAAAGTGGTTGGGAGTGTGAGCATATTTTCTATGGTATTGTAATAAGTCACTTTTCTGCTCACAGTACCTTTGGTGGAAATTGGGGCTGGCTCATTGGGTGGGCAGTGGAGCACACTTCCAGTAATGTCACACTCCAGTAAGGGAACATCATTGCACTCATAAAAGAATGAGCTCAAATCAATCCTGAGAGATTTATTGTCTGAACATCAGAGGAAAAACACTGGATGCCTATTTATTACTCATTTGTAAGATGGCTATTTAGTACGTCCAAACCCACCTTTTATAGAAAACAGTCATGAGTTTTTATGAAAGTTAACATCAGAAAACATATTAGAAAACAATTAACACATTCTGCTGGGTTTAAACATAGGTTTTCAAAAGGAAACATGGATTGAAACATTTGTGTTTTTCCTCTTGCCCACGTTGAAATGACTTGATCCTCCACTTTGCATTAGGTCTTATCCCTGGTCCCCAGAATCAGTGACAACCTGATGCTGGAGGTAGTGTAGTATCCCTGAATTCTGCAGAGTAAGACCCAACTCACATGACGTGTTTTGGATAACTTGGAAGTTCTTTTCTGTACAGAACTGAATCCTTCACTCACCCACATAGCCAGGAGTTCAGTTTACCTGTTCCAGGGTCTCCCATGGACAACTTGGCCCCTGCTGAACTGAAAGAGAACTGTTTCTCCAGCATCATTACTCATCCATACCTGGATGCTGCTGTGACCAGGGAAACTGAGTCAGGCTCCCACATCCCTCTGTCTGTGGTGCATTGAGGTAATGACAGCACACATCCAAATATGCTTTTCTTTCTGGGAAGAAATGAGCACTGCCTGTAAGATCTTCTCATGGAGTCCCAGAGATGGCCACACCGATTTTAACCTCATTTTCATGTGTTTGAGCAGAATTTCGCAACTTAAAATGGGCCTGTGTTCTAACCAAAGATCACTGTCAATTTTTTAAAAAGTTGTTTTCTTAAATGTTTAAACATGGTACTACACGATATGTTATGTTGGCAAATTGTAAATTATGGCACAATTTCATCACCATGTAAAATCAGTACATTGTTTGGGGGAGATAAAATAGTTATCTTAAATATTATTGAAAAGAATAACTTCATTGGAATATCATGTGACTCTTTTAAAATGTCAGGTGGCTGAATCATGGTGAGTCACAACTAGAGATAACTTGAGGGGTTCTTGAAGAAGAACTATGCATGAAGAACCATATGTCCCAACCACAGAACACAGAGAAGAGACAGGGGACAAGGACACTTAACCAGGAAAATCCAGTAGCATTCTGCCAGATGTTGGCTTTCCTCAGAATCCAGAGAGAATCAACTGATAAATAAGGGATTGCTGTGAAAGAATGCAAACTGATAAAAATGGGCAGAATACGCTCATTCTGGTCGGTATAGAAAACAGTAGCATTAAAAACAGGACACTTAATCCCAGTGCTCGAACCTCCTGAGATTTCAATCACTTCCTCTCTGCTTCCCTGCCTTCCTTCTGCTTTTCTCTGTGCTTATACATTATGTAGAATTATTTAATTTCCTATTGACTACTAATCCTCAGATTCATGATACTTGTTATGGGCTGAATTCATAGGTTAAAGTCCTAACCCCCATGTGACCATATTTGGTGACAGGCCCTTTGGGAGGTCATTCAGATGACATGAGGGCATAAACATGGAGCCCTGATCTGGTCGGATCACTTCCTGTCGAGCAGAGTGCTCTTTCTCTGGGCAGGGAAGGAAGGTCAGGGCAGCCCATGGTGAGAAGCCAGTCTCTGCAGCCAGGAAGGGGCCCCTCCACACCCAGCCCCCCTGATGCCCCATCTCAGACTTCCCACCTTCAGAACGGAGAGAAACGAACTTCTTGCAGTTTAAGCCACCACATCAAACTCACTGAAACAATACTAGCATTGTCATACATACAAGCTAGGCAAGGTGGGAAAAGGAATGTTGAGTGAAAGGTGCCTTGGAGAAAAATCAGGTTTGAAATCTGTTATGCAAAGGACGATATGTATATACATATTTACAATGATATATACACAATTGGAAATAAGCTGTTTATTTAGCACTTTATCCAAGCCATATCCAGAGTTCAGGAGGAATGGTGCTGTTGGAGAGAGTTGGGCAGGAGGCTGGGCATCCCGGCTCCAGGCTGAGTGACTCCAGAGGTGCGGCCTGGCCACACAGAGTGAGGAGGCGGGCTTTCTTGTGCCTCTGTTCCTCTCCCAGGACATCTGGATGTCTAGTCCTTTATATTTTCTAAATATAATACAGAATTAATTATACTTCCTATATGAATGGCCTAGTTAGTAGAATACAATATTCACAAGGAATTATGACGTCCTTGAGTCACGACATCACTGCTTTTCGGCAGTAGAAATAATTTCGCTGACATAGCAGCAAATGTATGTGGTCTTGAGTGCGTCCTACTTTGGCAAGGATCATTTCTTCTGATTCTGAAATGGGGAAATAAACGTGTAATGACTTGACTGTCCTCTTGTCGAGACTGATAAAAATTGAGCGATGAAACCTAATCCGATTGTGCCATTAGCCCCCCAAAATGAACTTTTTATCATCTGTTAGCAACTAAATAATAAATAATTTTTCAACAGCTTTTAAGGAGATAAAAAATAATCAAGGGGTGCAAGGAGGTGCTGTAGTATCCAATTTGGATAGTGATTCTTCCTGCTGTGAGAAATAAAGTCCTTTTCTCACACTCGTATATTGTTATCATTCACTTCTTTTTCTCCCACTCTTAATTTTGTCATTATAAATACCCAAAACCTTGCTCTCTGCCATTCAAATGTTTGAATGATAGTAATTTAGTATATAAAAAGTATCCCAGCAAAAGAAAGAATAGTATTACTCACTCATGCACGCACTATTTTTATCCCTTGATCCCATGACTGTGTGGCAGACGTTGTACTAGCTTTCCAGAGACAAAATATAGATAAGGCACGATCTGTCTTAAAAATACCAGTTTAACAAGGAAGAAAAAAACCACTAACAACAGATAACACTTTAGTATGATAAACTATGATAAAGGACTAATTAGTACATAAGCGAGGAAAGTAATTTTATTCCAAAAAAAGTGAGAACGGTGGGGAGAGACGAGCACAGGGGAAAGAATAGAAAGTCCGGACAAAACAGGTGACTTGGAATGTTTAAATGACAGAGGGCAGAGACAGAGGGAAAGCAGCTTCAGTTCATGTGGAGAACAGACAGGGGCTAACAAAATGCCAAGATACAGTCAACACTGGTAATAAATATGGATATTCCAAAGTTGGATGTGTTCATTATCACTTCAGAACCTGTGTGTCCCAAGCGCGCATGTCTAATTTCTGCTCAGGCAATTGGTATGATGTTGTGTGAACATTTTTATTTTGCAACTGGATACAGGTGAATCATGACAACAAGCATGAAGCCCATCCATTTTCTCAGACTTAGAGCATAGCAAAATCATGGTCAAAAATTTTAATTTCTGAATTAGATATTAGCACTCTTGTATGAACTTAAGTACTAGGATTTTTCTTTCATGTAAAATTTTAATTGGATCCATTTCAGAAATCCATATAAAGTCCCCTTTCCACCAAACATAGAAGGCTCATATGCACTATTTGTTAGGTGACTAGAGTAGGTATGATCTCACCGCATGTTTATTATTCAGAATGGAAAGGAACATGGTTCTTCTAGAGCACAGTCATTATTATGCCCCCAAATCAATCATTCCGGCCTCAATTATGTCTACTGTTTGCTCCTCTAGAGCTACTTTATAGTCATTTCAACATGAATAAAGATTATGGATGGAACATGCTGGCCTCTTCATTATTTTTCTTATTTGCTTTCTGCTCTCCGACATCTCCTTATTCAGGCAAAACTAGTTCATACCTCCATCACTTTAATTTCAAGTATCTCATTTTCTTATCACCATTCTATTTTTTTTTTTTTAGCTGCCATTCTCCTTCGTTCTAACAGTTAATTGCCTCTTGCATTATTTCAGGACTTGCAGCTGTACTTAGTCAAAACGAGAATTGCCACGGGGGCAACGTGTTACTATTAGTTTAGAAACATGTGGTTGTAGAGGAAAGGAAGTGAGGAATGCCACAGATGGTGAAGCATATCCAGACATTCAGTTGTTTAATTAAAACATTTGATGAGCAAACAAAAAAAATGTTTTCAAAAACCAAGGTGCTCCTCATTCATGGCAGTTACACTCTGTATGATGCCTGGCCTTGGATGTACTCAAGGTGAGGGAAGGTGAGCGGTTGTCATTAGGTCTTCACAAATACACTCCCTGCATATTCATTCAGATCCAGTTCCCCAGACGCTGATCTGTTGACAATTTATTACTCTGATCTTCACGTTTCTATCTTGATGTTGTATACTGGTATGAGTAATTAAGGGAAGACTTGACATTTATCTTCTTTGATGGTATTACAGAAGTTTCAGTCCTTGAATACTGATTTGCCACACTTGTACTTTCCTCTGAAATGTCGTAATTTAGAATTTCCCCAATAATCCATCTCTGCATTCTGAAGTTCAGTTCTCATCATATTGGGCATCCACACAGCTGGGAGCGGCCCTTCTCCTCCTCCACTCAGCTGCCTGTAACAGCAGGAAATGCGACTCTGAAATATTCACTGTGAATTCATCGCAAGGTGACAACCTAAACACCTACCCTTATTATCCCTTGACTCATGAGTATAGTGCTTCTTGGTTTATACATTATATATTGATTAAGCTATATGGGATATTATGATTGCATTCAGATATTTTAAGGATAAATAAAAATTACCTTTAAAAATGTTTATTGTTATAAAATATACATAAAATTAAATTTATCTTTTTGGCCGTTTTTAAGGGCACAGCTCAGCAACAGTGAGTACATTCCCATCGTTGTCCCACCATAACCACCATCCACTTCTGGGACTTTGCCATCTTCCCTAACTGAAACTCCCTTGGCAACCACCATTCTACTTTTTTGTCTCTATGAATTTGACTTTTTTAAGAACTCTAAGTAGAATCATACAGTACTTAGGTTTATGTGCCTGGCTTACTTTTATGTGCCTGGCTTACTGCACCTAGCATCATGTCCTCAGGATTCTTCTATGTTGTAGCATGTGTCAGAATTTTCTTCCTTTTTAAGGCTGAAGAACCAGTGTATCTAGAGACCACATTTGGTTTGTCTAGTCATCTGTCAATGGATACTTGGGTTATTACCACCTTCCCTATTCTGAATAATGCTTCTATAAACATGGAAACACACAGAGCTGTTTGACTTCCTACTTTTGATTCTTTGGAGTATCTACTTAGAATTTCTGGAAAACATGGTAATTCTATATTTAACTTTTCTAAGAAATTGCCATATTGTCTTTCATAGTGGCTTCACCATTTTAAATTCCTCCCAGCCATGTACAAGGATTCCAATTTCTCTATATATCTTCACCCACATTTTAAAATTTCTTTTAATGATAAACACCCCAATGGATGTGTAAACACCTTTTAAACGAAGTTTTATCTAAATGGTTCCAGAAACAAGGTAAATGCAGTTCTACTAAAGATAAAGGACACATTGCATAACTTAGTTTGCCAGTTCCCAGTTTGAGAGTTCTCGTCTACAGTAGCAATTTTTTAATGGGATTCTGAGTGTATTCCGGGAACCCATGGCCACCCAATAGTTTGATGACTGCCCAGAAGGACTCTTGTGATTTCACAACATGTTAAACTCAAGAATAAGATTTATTAGAGCAAAGGACACAGTGCAGGAACAGGAGGAGATATATATATTCTTGAAAATGAGATACTTGAAATATATATATGGAGGAGATGGTAAAATGATTATTCACAGACTTCTAAGGTCTTCTTCTCTCTGTAGGGACCTCATGACTTTCTTTTCTCTCCAGCCCAAGCAGCAACGATGCATGCAATATATTTCTACCCAAGAAAGACCACTCTGGTATTGGGGTCCAAAACTCAATGGGGCTATGTACTTAGCTATTTTTAACCAGCCATTGGCAAATCCTAAGCCAGGCAGCAGGTATACATCAAGAATCTTTGTGCCTGACCTGTGGTGGCACAGTGGATAAAGCATCGACCTGGAAATGCTGAGGTCGCTGTTTCGAAACCCTGGGCTTGCCCGGTCAAGGCACATATGGGAGTTGATGCTTCCAGCTCCTCCCCCCTTCTCTCTCTCTGTCTCTCTCTCTCCCTCTCTCTCTCCTCTCTAAAAAAAAAAAAAGAATAAATAAAATTTAAAAAAAAATTAAAAAAAAAAGAGAATCTTTGTGTAAACCAGGCTGCTAGCTTAGGACATCTCCGTTCACTTCTCCAAGGATATAGAGTATCCCCAATCAGTGACTCTGTGAACATTCTTGTAGCTTAGTTCTCGGAAGTTAACTGAAGGTTATTGCTGTGGCTACACAGATTAGCAAGGGTTGAGTAAAACAGATCTTTTGTGTTAACTCTTTCTTCTCAGGGTATGAATAAATAAAGGAATGAATGAGTAGCTAAGTAGATAAGTACATTCACAGAAAACTATTGGATAGAAAAAATAAGCCATTTTTTAAAAAATTGTTGTCCAGACTAGAAAGTTCTTATGTATTTCTAACTTGAATTGCACATACAACTCTTTTGCAAAAAAATTTCTCCCACGAACAGCTTTTTAAAAAAATGTGCACATGTACACATCATGTTTGAACTGTATAAATATCGACACTGTTTATTTCACTGAGTCAGAGTTTGCTCTTTGCCAGTGCACAATATTTAAAAACATATTATCGACAAAGTAAAAACAGATGATTATTTCCAGGAATCAGAGCATAACATGCAATGTGAAATTGATAGAATGGATATTAGCTGTCTATTGCTGTATTAAAGATTAATAGCATGGTGATTGCTGGGAGGGGCAGAGGTGGACGAGGAGATACAGGCATATGTGGTGACGGACGAGGACTTTACCTGAGGGGAGGTGAACACACAATATGGAGTATAGATGATGTGTCATAGAATTGGGCACCCGAAACCTGTGTAATTAGGTTCATAGTGTCATACATTTTTAAAAATTAGCCCCAAACTTAGCAGTTGAAAACAAAAAATACTTATCCTATCGCTCCTAAGGGTCAGGAGTCCACATGCAGCTTCGCTGGGTGCATCTGGGGCCAGGACCCCCGTAAGGCTGCATACAGGCTCCTGGCTGAGGCTGAGTTCGAGGGGAAGCCTTGATTGAGGGAAGGTGGGTCCAGGTGTCTGTCTGCTTGTTCTCTCAGACACGGACAGGCTGAGTTCTGTTCCACGTGGCCACCTTGTATGGGGAAGGTGCACCAGCCAGGAGCGAGCCGTCAGAAAGGGTGT
Organism: Saccopteryx leptura; assembly: GCF_036850995.1. Classification (NCBI taxonomy): domain Eukaryota; kingdom Metazoa; phylum Chordata; class Mammalia; order Chiroptera; family Emballonuridae; genus Saccopteryx; species Saccopteryx leptura. Next base: position 4,652,115 of record NC_089513.1, on the reverse strand, counting down.
GGAAGAGAGGAAATTGAACTTTCCAATATGGAAGTCGCAGTTTTATTATAACCTCAGCTCCGATACCATGGCCTATATAACCTATTCCCATAAGTCCCATCTCATCCCTTCTGCCCCATGGTAATAATAAGAAGCAAATAACTAAACCCGCGATGGAAAGGATTGCACAGGGCTGTGAGCCCCGGAGGCAGGGATCTCTAGAGTCAACTTAAAGGCTGCCTTCAGACTGTAGACCCTGCTCCAAATTCTTGCTGCTTACATTTTTAAGAAATTTCTTACATTGTTAGTATGCTGGGATGAGAGGTCTTTGGTATTACCAAACACCAATGCCTAAGTTTAACAAGGAAACTGATTAGATGAAAATCATTCTAATGTATTAGTGTCAGTTCACCAAATGGTGTTATGGAAAGAACTGTTACCATACCCTCATCCACTCCGCACTTGGGATAATTATGCTAACCCTGACAGCTTCAGTGACCTCAGATGTCAGACATGGAGTTTCTCTCTTTAGGGGAAGATCTGAAAATTACAGCTAATGAAGATGTCTGACAGCTTGTTTTCAGCTAATTGTAATTAGATTATGTGAAGGAGTATGTCACCATCCAATACCATATACAGGGAATGGTGCAAGTCGAGTGAGAAGATGATGATAACAATTACATCTGAGGATACAATTTCTGAAAAGATCACTTAAGTTAGTTATTTCCAACATGGACTTCTTCTCCCTCCCTGCGCTCACTCGCTTGTGTTGGGAGGTTGAGCTTGGTCTCACATTTGGGGATTCCTTCACCATCTAGAACAGGGGTAGTCAACCTTTTTATACCTACCGCCCACTTTTGTATCTCTGTTAGCAGTAAAATTTTCTAACTGCCCACCAGTTCCACAGTAATGGTGATTTATAAAGTAGGGAAGTAACTTTACTTTATAAAATTTATAAAGCAGAGTTAGAGCAAGTTAAAGTATATAATAATAATTACTTACCAAGTACTTTGTCGGATTTTCGCTGTTTGGCAGAATAAATTTTTATAAAACAACTTACTATAGTTAAATCTATCTATTTATACTTTGGTTGCTCTTCTACTGCCAACCATGAAAGCTGGAATGCCCACTAGTGGGCGGTAGGGACCAGGCTGACTACCACTGATCTAGAAGTTATGTCCTGTTTCAGGCATTTGTCAGACTCCGTTCCCCAAAACTCTTATGAGCAAGAAAGCAACAGTCAAGTGTAACTGGGAGGACCACTGTGGGGTGAAGGTGAAGGCAGGACTGACACAGAGGACTGGTGTAAGCGGAGGGCCTGCCAATACTGAGTCTGCTGTGCTGCGTCCCAGGCCAGGGACGCTGATCTGGAAAGGGTTGGGGGAAATTTTTACCAGCAAGAATCAGAGTGGCTTGGACTAGAGCCTTTTTAGGAGAAATAGCAAATATATATATAAATTTGGACCGTATTTCCACCATAGATGTGACATGACCTGCCAGTGGGTTAGATGTCAATGTCCAAGGGAAGGGGAAAACGAGAGAAATCGCGAGTCGTGCCTTGAATTAGCTGCAAGTATTTCAGTGATTTTATTTTTTTGAATGAGAGACTATTGGGCAGGGGAAATTTTTGAAAATTGATTTGTTCTTTAAATATCTGAGATGTCTAGTAGACGTTAATGTGCTGCTGTGGATTGGACAGCTAGATGCTCAATAACTGGGGTTTTAGAAATAGTCCAGATGATATAAATATAGATATAGATGGAGACATACCATGAAGATGGTAGAAAACATCTACTAAGAGATGAGGAGGCCCTGTCGTCATTGACTGACACACAGATTGCAACACTAGCTTCTTTAAAATCTGTCAACACCCAGAAACGGTTTCCACTGACACATGTCCCTTGGCCACATCCCCTCCTCTTCACGCCCTCCAACCTGTGCTTACTCCATGGGCGAGTGCTCAGGCGTTGGTACGTTCTGCTCCTGTAGGAGGGCACACGCAGCTCGGCCTTCAGAGCTTTGCACGAGTCCTCCCATTGCCCGGGCACCTCCCCATTTTCCAGAGTACGTTTCAGTAGTAAATAGTTTTTTGTAAGGGAAAAAATGACAGACAATCAGAAATCCCATTTCTTATAAAATGAAACCCTGTGGACTGCACAGTGTAGCTAGGCTAGCTAGATTGTTTAAATCATTTCTAAGAGAAGGGATGTAGAAAGTTTCAGAAGGAGGCACACAGGAATGGCTTATTCACTTTAAAAGGCTAGACTTTTTTTTTTTTTTTTTTTTTTTACAGAGACAAGAGAGAGTCAGAGAGAGGGATAGACAGGGACAGACAGACAGGAAGGGAGAGAGATGAGAAGCATCGATCATCAGTTTTTTGTCGCGACACCTTAGTTGTTCATTGATTGCTTTCCCATATGTGCCTTGACCGCGGGCCTTCAGCAGACTGAGTAACCCCTTGCTCGAGCCAGCAACCTTGGCTCCAAGCTGGTGAGCTTTGCTCAAACCAAATGAGCCTGCACTCAAGCTGGCGACCTCTGGGTCTCGAACTTGGGTCCTCGGCATCCCAGTCCGATGTTCTATCCACTGCACCACCACCTGGTCAGGCAAAAAGGCTAGACTATTTAAAAAAATCTCTTGGTTAAATTGAAAACTTGGAGGTATTTAGCTAAAAATGTCACATGGATTTCCAGATGGTTTGTTTGGAAAGACTCCTTGAATCGTACCTGATCACAAGAGGAGCTGCCATCGCAGAGCACACTGATATCAAAGTAGATTGCTTTAAGCCGGCAATTTTCAACCAGCGAGCAGCAACAATTTTTAAAAACATGCAATACTTGATTATTCAGTCAGGGGCACTGACCTCTGTTCCCACATACTGTCAAATAAAAAAAAATGACAATAGCCAACACAACCATAGCTGTCCAGTGTAAATGAATCAAAATTATATCTATGCTTGGCAGCTCTACTAAAACATATATATTTTTTGGTGTGCTACAGAATTTTAGTAATCCATTTATATGTGCCCTGAAATGAAAAATGGCTGAAAATGCTGTCCTAAAAGCCATCAAAAATTAGAAAACTTGAATTGTGGAGGTTGACATGTCTGTACTTAAATCTACTTTATTTTTAAATCTTTGATGCATAGAGTTTTTATATTCTATAATTTTTGAATTGGTTGTCAGATACATTTTGACATAAAACAGAAGTGATTTACCTATAGCTACGGAAATAAATGCACACATATAAACTTCAAGGTATTTTGTTCCAAAGAAAACGTAATCTATAGATGTCTGTATTGATGAAACACATAAGATCAGAAGTGATCTCAGAAATTATCATTGATGAATTGCTATGAGAAATACTTCAGTGGCTTGGACAAAATGAACTTGCTGGCTTCCTGGTATGAGAGCCCCTGGGATGGCGATGGGGTTTCTGACTCTGTACAGTGACAAGGTGGCTGTAGCCACGCCATCTCACATCCTTCCCGGTTCAGGCTCCATGGAAAAGACCCACGACCTCTGAAGAAGTCACAGCAGTCTCCTGGCACAGAAGGAACCCACCCCTCCAGTGCCTTAGCCTGAATTTATCATCAGGACTGCATATCATGATCTTATGGGATCATGGGAAATATGCAGCAATTCAGGACTGGGCCAAATATGGAGCCAAGTATGATGTCAGCCTTTGGAGGAGCCTGTAGGCGAGGACAAATGCTCACAAAGAAACAGAAGCTTCCAGAAACAGGGGCAACCGACACAGTGAGGTTCATGAGCTCATCTAACCATCCCAGAGGGTAGAACCCTTGTCTTCCTGAAGGAGCGGATCTGAGTCCTAGAGAGAGGGAGGTTGATAACTGAAATTGAGGTGTTTGATTAAATTCTGTAAAACATTAGTAATACTACTGGAGCTTTCCAAGGGAGCATGAGGAACAAGGAGAGAGAATTTCTAACATAAGTCTCAGGCAGCTTCAGAGAGCTACACTATCATGAGAGGCCCACAATGCCATCCTGGCATCAGACGAAGCCACTGGCAAGGTGAGTGTGACACAGCACCTTGAAGAGAAGCTATGGCAGCATAGGACGTAACTCTTTCTCTCCTCCCTCCCTCCTGCCTTCCCTCCCTCCCTCCTTCCCTTCCTTCCTTCCTTCCTTCCTTCCTTCCTTCCTTCCTTCCTTCCTTCCTTCCTTCCTTCCTTCCTTCCTTCCCTCCTTCCTTCCTTCCTTCCTTCCTTCCTTCCTTCCTTCCTTCCTTCCTTCCTTCCTTCCTTCCTTCCTCCCTTCTTTCCTCCCTAACTTCCCTCCCTCCCTTCTTCCCTCCTCTCTCCTCTCTTTATTCCTTTCTTCTTTTTCATTCTTAAACTTTATTTTCTCAGAGCAGTTATTAACTTCATGGCCACGTTGAACAGAGAGAACAGAGTTCCCATAAGCCTCCTGCCCCCACATGGGTAGGGTGTCCCCACCATCCCACACCACATGGTGCATTTGTTACAACTGATGGATCACATGACACATTGTTGATTGAAGTCCATGCTGACATGAGGGTTCACTCACATGTACCCATCATTATAGCGTGTACAGAAGGCATCTGCATATGTGTTGAGAAAAAGAAATTGATCATGCTAGACGTTCAACCAGCCCCTCCTTTAGCGTCTGAGCTGCCAGCAGGAAGCATAAAGCAATGCTCTTCCCTGCAAATCCATGCCGTAGGTTTACACATGAAGATGATCCTTCTGCTAAGATACACACATGGTGGAACACTGTCTTGGCCAGGAGTCTCTCCGATACAAACCTCAGAATTAGAAAGCCCACTGCTCGCTGACAATATCCACACCTTCATCAAAAATGAAGGGGTACTTCCTCTGCCTACCTCTTGTGCTCCATATCTGTCCTCCAGTTGCTTCAAACTTTTGGCAAAACCTGGGTGCTACCTATTAGGTTCCTCATTCGTATTCCCGACGGTGGTATTGCCAGGTCCAGCCGCAGGGCTCCTGAGCTCTAGCGTGCATTCACGGCCCTCAGCATGTTTGACTCACCACAGTATTGTGACAATAATCAGGACACGTATTCTCTATTGTGGAGGAGCTAATTTATGACCCAGACTGAGAACTTGAGCAATTATATAGGCATAATAGCACTTGAATAGGCTGCCCAACGATTATTATTCCAGTGAACCAATCAGCAGCTCACCATTATGTAAAATCCCTGTGAATCAAATCACTCTGATTTTACCATTTGAGCAGTGTTGTTAAATGCAAAAATGTACTTGCCTTGTCTCTGGGAGTCCCGCCCAGGACCCACCTGTACCCACTGAATTCAGGGAGCCCATCTGAATGTAGAGTATGCTATCGGCCTATAGTGATTATGCCATAACAGTACTTTCTTAAGAAACTCTGCACCAGTGCATTTGTAACAGATATAGAAAAGGAACGATCTTAGGACGTAAAGGTTTGCTTGCACCAGATACGTCCATGCCAGTGTTCCAGTTACAAAGTCTTGGGGTTCTTTCCCTTATAACAAGATTTTTGAGTGGTGTGGAAACTATTAGAACCTTCCCAATGACTTAATTTACCACAGGGAATCTAGAATCTCCTGGAAGTGTACTCGCACTAAGAAATTTAGCCCGTTCTGTAATTATAGTCTCCTCTCATTGATGTAAGTCCTTTGCAGCACCTCTCATGCTTGTGCTGGTACAGCAGGCCTGGCATTGTGTTGAGTTTCATTTCTCCAAGTCCCCCTATCTTCCTGTATTTCACCATTTTCAATCTGCAGGCTCTGACTCGTTCATCATCAATGCACTAAATTTTTATAAGAGACCTTGCCAGACGGTGAATTGTACTGATATTGTATCTTGGCCACCTGCAAAATCAATATTCGAGTTTGTTTTTTAAGTATCTTTGCCACAGGGCTGGAAGAGATAAGAAATTATTTCAATAGTTATAGAAAAGCCCTGGGTTTTGGTCTATTACATGAGCGAGGGATTTAAGAGTTTGAGGGTTTCGTTCTTTTTCTTTTCTCAGCTGTCTCATTCTGGTTAAATACAGCATCTCCACTCTTAAGAACAGACTGGGCACTGGAAGTCCTTGAATTCTGCAAGCACTTATCACGGGGTCTTTATTGGCTAGGGTCCCAACAGAAAAGATACCGTTCAAAGGACGAAAGAGGAAAGTTTAATTATTAGAGGAGTATTTAAAAAGTTGTGAGCAGGATTGATCATTTCATCCCAAGGCGAGCAAGAGCAGAAAAGCTTTTGATATGGAGCTATTAGATAGACACCACCCCAAAATCATGCCCTTCCCAGAATCTCAGAACATGACCTTATTTGGAAATCAGTCTATTGCAGATGTAATTAAGATGATGTCATACTGGAGTAGGTGGGTTTTCCATCCAGTGGGACTCATGTCCTTTTAAGGAGAGGAGGGGAGACACAGAGACAGAGACCTCCCCAAGGCACAGCACCGTGTGACAACAGAGGTGACATTGGGCGTGGTGAGTCTATGAACCAAGGAACACCCAGGGTTGCTGCCCATGGCAGAAGCCAAGAGAAAGGCATGGAACAGCCTCACCCTCAGAGCCCTCTAGAAGGAACAACTCGTGCTGACGTTGATTTCTGACTTCACCACTATGGGAGAATAAATTCCTATTGTCCTAAGCCGCTGTTTGTGTCTTAAGAAAATATTCACTGCCCATAGGGCCAGAGAAGGAGGCAGCTGTAGCTGAAGGAAAGGCCCCTGGACAGGAACTGCACCCTTGGTAGGGAGACACGGTCATTGGGATCGTGTGGCCTGGCCGGGAGGGACACAGGAAGAGGCCTCACTTGTCTGTGGTCCAGTCTTCTGCCCGTGCCCTGCCTCCTGTGCAGAGCAAGCAGCACTGGAGGACTGAGGAGCCTGTGGATTCAGTCCTCCAAGGTCAGGAGCCTGTGGATACCGTTCGCCAAGGTCGCCTTCTGGCGGGAAGCCTGTGAGGGGAGATGGAGGTCTATAGGGCAATGGAAGGGTGATTCCAAGCCCTTGATTTTGAGGGGTCTTCTTTTCTGCCCTTCATTAGCTATTTTTTCCATTTTGTGTTTTTTCAGGATAGTGAGCAACTCTGAATGAAGGGAAGGGAGGGAGAAGCTGCCTGAGAAAATGGGCAAGCATTCGTATGGCTAAGTGATCGTGCCCACTGCTCAGTCGTGGCTGGTTAGAACACCATCACCACCGCCACCCATGTGATACCTGGTTTGTACCTTTCTCTGTCTCTTTATGGTTTCTGAAAACATGCACTTTCTAGGTCCAGGGCGTTGTCAGCAAAGCACCGCATGCATCCCAATCCCAGTCCCTGAACACCTTCTCTCCGTTCGCTCCAACGGCCCCCTGGCTTTGTGCTGCGCCACCCCATCTTCTGTTCCCGTGACTGCCGGCCATCACCTGCCCACCGCCGCCCCTCTCACCCTCCCATCAGCTCCTTCAAGAGCTCCAAGTGACCTTGCAAAGTGTCACTACCCTCCTCCAAACTCTCCCTGCCTCCGTTTTTGACTCAGTGCAGTACCCAAATCCTTCCCATGTCCTGGGGAGTCCAACACGTCCTGGTCCCCCCAAACCAGTCTGATCTTACCCCTTCTCACGGCATGAATATCATACTCCCCCTGGATAGAATTACACCCTGTTCACGCAAACAGACTATTCTCTCCCTTAAGATCGATTCACTGGCATGTCTCTGCCTGAAACCACCTTCCCTGGATATCTTCACCTGCAATTCTTTGGTCAAAGACCACTTGCTGACTGAGCTCCCTCTAAGCCTGTTTGCTAATATAATCGCCAGTACTGTCCCTGATTCTGCTGGCCCTCCTTGCCCTACTCTACTTGACCGTTGTTCCATAACAGATATCCTGAACCCACACATTGGATCACAGATGTGTGTATGAGGCATATGCTTCATGACCTGCGTCTCTGCTAGAACACGACTTCAAAGAGCAGGAATCTTTGTCCGTGTGGTTCCCCAACGTGACCCAAGATCTGAAGAGTGCCTGTTTAGGTTCGATAAATATTTTGGGCTCAATAAATATTTTGAGTACTTGGATCACACATCAAGGATTGAGATAAAATTTAATCTCTGAATTGAAGTGAGGAGCAAAATGTCACCCTTAGTGTGCTTGACCTCTAGCAGTAACAAGTGGGATGAAGGACTACAAGGGAGTTTCATCTGTCATCATAGAAAAGACATTATAATAGTTCATCCTGATATTACGGTCATTGCTAGAATGTACCGATAATTTACAAATTCAGAACATACTCTCTTTTCAATTAATAAGAATTTATTTTATATATACTTCTAAAAAACCACACACACTCAAGTCTTATGACACTGCAATGTCACCATTTTAGACAATTTATTTTCCCAACCTCGTCAGGAGGTGTTCACAATTCTCAGCCGGAGCACACCGTGGTAGATGACATTTCTATGCGTTGTTTTAGCTGAGACCCTCAATACAGCCCTGTTTCACGACATGCTAATGAGCAATGGGTCAGAATACTTCATATTATTATTGATGTTTGAAAAAAAAAAGACAAAAAGAAAACAAACAAAACATACAGTCAAACCAGAGAGCCCTTGCTGAAGCATTGGTCCCATACTGTAAGGGAAAAATGTTCAGATGACTTATTAAATTTAGAAGCCTAATTCAGATAGAAGAGCTATTTCTTATTTCAAGACAATGACTTGCACCTCCCTAGACTATAAATTCTTGGACGTTGTATCCACATGTGAGAGGGATGCTCTCCCTCCCCCACCCAAGGGCTGTCCACCGCAGTGCCGTGCGCCTGGTGGGCACGGAGAAGTGCTGATGGTGATAATACCATAAAGTGAAATTACATTGTCTTCAAGGCAATAGCTACAGTCACTGCGCCTTCTATCCTTATTAGTGCATTATATCTTGATAAAGAATTTGTCTCAATAAGCCGGTAGCACTAACTTACTTGAATTGATTATATATATCACAGTTTAAATGGCTTTCATCTGACCCATTTTAAATTCACTGCTTTATAATTTCTTTATGAGACAGGATTAGTAGGAGTAGGCAAGAGAATTCTTTTCTATTACACTCTGATTTTTATATGTTGAAGCATATTTTCCAAGTGCCAGAGTCAATTAGGTCTATTTTTCACATCTAAGGAAATTATAAAGCCAAACAACCAAACCAACAACAAAGTTAAAATATGGTAAGTTAAATATATTTACTGAGACTGTAAATAATTTACACCTTTTTTTCTCCACAAGAGTGGTAATTACTAATCAAAAACCCAATTGACAAAAGAAAAAAGATAATGATCCTTTAAAAACATCGCCTTCCATAATTGCTTTTGTAGTCTATTTTGCCTTTAAGAATATCTGCTCCATTGTATCTGCTGATGGTCTTCTCTTTATCTAAAGTGATTATCATAACTACTTTTAGTTCATTTATAAATCTACACCATAATTTTTATTTCTTTGGTCATCTGTCCTTAGGTTATCTTTTAAGACAACCACTGGAGCAAAGTTGGCCTGGGCATTGAGGATGGCTCCATGGCCTCCACCTCAGGTGCTAGAATGGCTCCAATTGTAATGGAGCAATGGCCCAGATGGACAGAGCATCACCCCCTAGTGGACATGCCGGGTCGATCCCATTTGGGTGTATGTGGGAGTCTGTCTCTCTTCCTCCCCACTTCTCACTTCAGAAAAATACGAAAAAAAAAAATCCTTAACCATTAGACACACAGTATGAGTTTCCCCTAATCACCATAACTCCCTCTCTCTGTTCTATAGGGACTGATAGTTCAGTGAGTAAACTATTTAAAATAACAAAATTTCCTAACCAGTGTTTTTTTTTGTTTTTTTATTTTCAGTTTTAGAATAAGTTAGCTCTTCACTTCATGGGGTTTTAGGTAAGTTCAAGCAACAAACAGGTAACAGCCAGAGCAAAAATGATTGTCCTTTTTGAAGCTCAGATGGATAGTGTGACTTATTTCTAATTAAGTAGGCCTAAAGTATATGTCTAACAAACGTTTCTTGTTTTGTTGTCTGTTCTCAGTTTTTTACTTTGTTACTTCTTGACATGAGTTATTCAAATATTCATGTCTTTTTTTTCTGAATTCAACTTATTTTCCAGAATATGATGGTTGGTGATTAAAATATCTGTTAAGAATGTGTCTCTGGGCCCTGGCTGGTTGGCTGAGCGGTAGAGCATCACCCCAGTGTGTGGAAGTCCTGGGTTTGATTCCCGGGCAGGGCACACAGGAGAAGCACCCATCTGCTTCTTCACCTTTCCCCCTCTCCTTTCTCTCTATCTTTCTTTTTTCCTCCCACAGCCAAGGCTCCATTGGAGCAAAGTTGGCCTGGGCGCTGAGGATGGCTGCTAATGACTATAAGGTTCATGTCAGGTGCCTTAAGAGACTGAAACACAGGCACCTTGTACTTACTGGACTGTGCTCACCCTTCTTGTGACGCTGTGAGATGAGGCAGTGCAGACATGATGGGGGGATCAAGGGGACCACAGTGGCATTGTGATGTAGGGTTAAGCCAGTGCTGACCTTCTGACAACGCATACATCAGATGGAAGGTCATTTTCTTCGGGTGGTTCTGGATGAGGGAGCCTTGACAACATAGATGGCTGGGCATCAGGACCAGATGACGTTGATGGTTGGGGAAATTTAGTTAATATTTTTGGAGCACAGTTAACAGGGATCAGGGAGTAGCTGAAACCAGAGAAAGCAAGACAATGGATAAGTAAGGATCCCTGTATAGGCTTTGGTTTGCTGTACATCCTATATCTAGAAAGGAAAAGTTGGGAGGTGGGAGAGAGGAGTTCATTCCGGTCAAGTAGAACAATGTGTTTTCTTTGATAATGGCAGCATAGTGCCCAATTGCTGATCTGGGTGAGACAGAGTGGCCTGTAGCAAACCAATGGTCCTAACAGGAACAAGAAGAAAGCCCAGTAAAACACAACCATAACCTGTTTAAAGGCAGCCATGGCCGCTGGAGCATAGGGAACAAGAACAGCTAAGGACACAGACATGTGGCACTCCTATGAAGAATCCCTGGACAGATCTGTCCTTCACCACCTTAGCCAACTGATCAAATGAAACATTATTAACAGTGCAACACTGGCCAGTATAGCCCCCCCCAATGGGATGCAAGAGGCCACACACAAAGTCATCTATGAAATCCACAATATTTTAAAGTAATATAACCAAGTCTCCAGATTTCTTTCCAGCTTCTAGAAAATGCAGGAATAAAGAATGGAATTAGACATCATGAGAAATCAAAATCAGAGTGAGAAATAACCTAGAAGAAAAAGTCTATGAGTCTCTTTAAAAAAATCAGTGCCATGAACATGCCATGGGTCTCTTCTAGACAGAAAGAAATTAATAAGCCAGAACAATCGGTTACAAAGGTTGAACATAGAGTGGATTCTAGTTTGAATTTTTAAAGGAAAAGTATTTTTATAACAATTGTATAAATATGAATGTTGACTCCCTGAGAAATGACATTAAAATTACTATTTTTAAGCTTGCTAAAGACACTGCTATTGGTTGCTATTTTCGATAATTAGAAATACAAGAATCCATAATGTGACTTGAAATGAGGGACAAAAGTTAAGATTTTCTTTCAAGAGAACTGCCTTCTAATTAATGTGGAAGGGATGGTGAAAACCCTGTGTTTTGCAAGTCAGTGTGTAATAACTCCTTTAGGAAACTATTGTTAAAGGACAGTAATTACCCTCTTTCTTCCCATGGTGAGTATCAGTGTATTTAGATTGAAGCAGCAGGATTTTGGCATTGCACTTTCAAAAGTACATCACGGCCCTGGCTGGTTGGCTCAGTGGTAGAGTGTCGGCCTGGTGTGCAGGAGTCCCGGGTTTGATTCCGGCCAGGGCACACAGGAGAAGCACCCATCTGCTTCTTCACCCCTCCCCCTCTCCTTCCTCTCTGTCTCTCTCTTCCCCTCCCGCAGCCGAGGCTCCATTGGAGCAAAGGTGGCCCCGGGGGCTGAGGGTGGCTCTGTGGCCTCTGCCTCAGGTACTAGAATGGCTCTGATTGCGACAGAGCAATGCCCCCGATGGGCAGAGCATCACCCCCTGGTGGGCATGCCAGGTGGATCCCGGTCGGGCGCATGCGGGAGTCTTTCTGACTGCCTCCCGTTTCCAACTTCAGAAAAAAAAAAAAAAAAAAAGTACATCACGTGTGAGTGCGCACGCGTGTGTGTGAGCATGTATGTTTGTGTGACAAAGGGAAAAAGAGACAGAGAGGGGACAGATATTGCCAAATGTTGAGAATTTTATCTATATTTCTTTCAAAATTTCTTTATGTTTGAAAATTTATGTAGGGGAAATTGAGACTGAGGGAACTCACGTTACTTGTCAAAACTTAAAAAGAAAACAAAACAAAGAAACCCTCACTCTCATTGAAAAGGCAGTGTAAAACCAGGCTGGTTAGGATGCAGAGATAATGCGATGTATGAGCATCTGGGAGCGGGTCCTCATCCAGGAGGAAATGGACGGATTAGATAGATAATTGATGAATTCATGGAATATGCTAAATGGATAGAAGATAGACAGATGGAAAGATAGATAGATAATCTATAATTTTGTAAACCCACCTCGCATTGAACCAATTACAGAAGGAATTGTCTGTTCATTTAAGCACTTTATAGTTAATACGAAGTATTTTAACAATCATCCTAAAGCTGTATTATACAGTAAGCCTTTGGATATTAGTAAAATATTATGGGTTAATTTAATATTTTGATGAAATTGCAATATTTCATAATAGTTGATGAGAAAAGCAGTTCACTTTCAGCAATTAGGGTTAATCCCATCAGGAATTTATGGGTTGTGAGTGGCATGGTAATTTTTTTTTTCTCTAGACTCAAGGAGTCAATAAATGACTTGATTGTTTTTCCCCAAGAAGTGTGTTAGCTCAGGCAGCTTATTTTTACAGCTCCAAGGCAGTGGAGAAATCTCCAGCTGTCTCGGGGAGTGTGCATAAAATGTGGTGACACTACCTGAAATCCTGGAGCCACGGTCACAGCGGGCCTGGTTTCTGCGCACATGCTGGGGACCCCGAGGAAAGGATGCTAAACTGAGCGGCACCTAGAGCAGGCATCCTGTCACCTGCACGGAGACCCCTAAACGAGCTCTCCCGAACAGAGCTCCAGGCGCGGCAGGTGAGCACAGCCAATGGAACCGCCACTCCAGCCAGAGCCTCCCCGATTCTGGTGTGTGTATGTGTGTGTGTGCACGTGTGCGTGTGTGCGTGTGTGTGTGTGTGCACGTGTGTGTGTGTACGCACGCATGTGTGTGTGCACGTGTGTGTGCGTGTGTATGTGTGTGCGTGCATGTGTGTGCATGCATGTGTGTGCATGTGTGTGTGTGCGTGTGTGTGTGTGTGTGTGTGTTGGAGTCAGTCTACACACATTCGAAACCTCTCCCCAGCACGAGTATGCTGGCACAAACACAATGGTGCATTTTCCCAAATTCCCAGATTTCTCCCATTCTTTATGTTCCAGGTAAAACGATTTATTGTGTGTGTGTGTGTGTGTGTGTGTGTGTGTGTGTGTGTGTGACAGAGAGACAGAGAGAGGGACAGACAGACAGAAAGGGAGAGAGATGAGAAGCACCAATTCTTCGTTTTGACATTTTAGTTGTTGTTCACCAATTGCTTTCTCATATGTGCCTTGACCGGGGGACCACAGCAGACTGAGTGACCCCTTGCTCTGATCCCTTGCTTGAGCCAGTGACCTTGGTCTCAAGCTGGTAAGCTTTGCTCAAACCAGATGAGCCTGCGCTCAAGCCAGTGACCTCAGGGTTTCAAACCTGGGTCCTCTGTGTCCCACTCCAATATCCACTGCACCACTGCCTGGTCAGGTTAAAGTGATTTTTTTTTAAAATGCTTGAACTCCTTGGATACTTATTATTGATCTCACTTTGATAATAAATGCAATCAAACTATTCAAGTCAGGCATACAAATCTTCTTAGATGTTAATACAGTTTATTTCGAATGATGTAAAAGAAGTGAATTTAGAAAGCTCGAAAACTTTTTATCAACTAATTCAAGAACATATCCGGGAGTATATTTATTCCATTTCAAGGCAAATTTTTAAAGGCAGATAGCTGCCAAATTATTTCCATTCATAGAAGGAATTCTTATTTTAAGTTACACTGAATAGCAAGTCTATCTAGTGCCTGAAGTAATACCATAAATAATTTTGTGCTACTTTTCAGGAACGTGATATTCTGGCTTCAGGTTGTGCATTCGGTTTTTGTGTAACTTGGCCCCATTTTAAATCAGTTTGTTGCTGTTGTCTTATCTACGCAAGATACAGACATGGCCAAGGCTATCCAGCCCTCGGAGATGGGGAAATACTGGGATTACATCTCTCACTGACAGGATGGTTGCCGGGGGCTTCTCCCAGACTCCGTGGCCGTCTTGCATCTTCGACTGCTCATTGTGAAATCTCATTGGGCTGTTTGTCTCACCCACATGTATAAACATGTCTTCATTATGCTTTTTCAGGAAACCTAAACACACTCAGCGTTTTACACATTGGTGCCATTTCTGAAGGCCAGATGGGTGAGGGGTAGGAGCCGTGGTTCCTCCCCTCCCCATCCTGTCCCATCTCCCTTCTCTGCGTCCTCCATTTCTTGTCCTGCTGGGGGACCCGTCAGCCACAGGGACGCCCTGACTTCCAGCCTTCACTCTGACTCCTCCTCTGGGGGGAGAAGGGTGTGTGTGTGTGTGTGTGTGTGTGTGTGTGTGTGTGTGTGTGTGATATGGAGTCAGTCCACATGCACTCAAAACTCTTCCATGCTGCTGAAATTCTTGTAACACCTTTCTCCTGAGCCTCACTTTAAAAAAATAATGATAAGGTTCTGGCCGGTTGGCTCAGCGGAAGAGCGTTGGTCTGGCGTGCGGGGGACCCGGGTTCGATTCCCGGCCAGGGCACATAGGAAAAGCGCCCATTTGCTTTTCCACCCACCCCCCTCCTTCCTCTCTGTCTCTCTCTTCCCCTCCCGCAGCCGAGGCTCCATTGGAGCAAAGATGGCCCGGGCGCTGGGGATGGCTCCTCAGCCTCTGCCCCAGGCGATAGAGTGGCTCTGGTCGCAGCAGAGCGACCCCCCCCCCCCCGAGGGGCAGAGCATCGCCCCCTGGTGGGCAGAGCGTCGCCCCTGGTGGGCCTGCTGGGTGGATCCTGGTCGGGCACATGCGGGAGTCTGTCTGACTGTCTCTCCCTGTTTCCAGCTTCAGAAAAATACAAAATAATAATAATAATAAGTTGCCTACAAATATGTTTGCCTTAAACATGAACACTTAAAAAGCTTTAAGAAATATAAGAGAAACTTTTATTTTTGCTCTTCTGACTCCATTTCGTCTTTGTGAAGAATAAATGTATAGTTCATTTTGTGAAGTCCATGGAACAGATTCAAGAGCCAGGCCCAGATGTGCCGGCTAGATGTGATACCAGCTCTGACACTTAACTCAGTGGGCTTCAGACAGGTCCTGTCTGGGGCTGAGGTTTTTCCTGTATGAAAGGTGGATAGTAGAACAATATCTCACAGTGGTGCTATTCAGATTGAGTTACAGCATCCAAAGCCATTCGACAGCTAGAATGTGGCAGGTTTAAGAGAAGTGCTAACCCATGATGGGCAGGGCCAAATAGGTCTCCGGCTTCTCCCTGTTCTTAACACTTTCTCTATCTGCCTTCCTCAGAGTGGGCACTAACTTGGGGCGGGGCGGAGGGGGGAGTGAAGGGGAGGAGGCCACTGTTTCTATAAACTGAGCTTCAGTGGTACATAAATCCCAGCCATCCTGGGTTTCCCATCAGGCTGAAAAAGCTTCCTTTTACTCAAGTTGCATGTTTTCTCTCTGCTCTCAGATGTGTGGGCAGAGGCTGATTATAGCACCTCTCCTATAAAACTTGGTTGAGTGTAGCCAGAAGTCAACATATTTCAAAGTATCTATATATTTTTACCAAATTTCCTAAAGCCTGAAACGTGGTAAGCAGAAATATGGGTCCCAAGTTATCACAGGAGACAGTTTAAATAGCCAGCTGTTTTGCGACTATATCACAAGGCTGCTGGCCTCCTGCTTGGGGACAGAGAAACAATGTGTTCCTGATTTCACGCAGACCACCCTCACACCTCAGCGGCTCCTTTTCTTGTGCCAATGGTTACATTGGTCTAGATTTCTGGGGCCCTGTTGGCCACAGGTCTTAAAATTTTAAACAAGCACCCAAACCAAGAATACTTGAAAACATCTTAATCAGGGCAGTGGGGTAGAGAATAAAAAATCGTACCTGGGCCCTGGCCAGTTAGCTCATGGTAGAGCGTCGGCCTGGTGTGCAGGAGTCCCGGGTTCGATTCCCGGCCAGGGCACACAGGAGAAGCGCCCATCTGCTTCTCCACCCCTCCCCCTCTCCTTCCTCTCTGTCTCTCTCTTCCCCTCCCGCAGCCAAGGCTCCATTGGAGCAAAGTTGGCCCGGGTGCTGAGGATGGCTCTGTGGCCTCTGCCTCAGGTGCTAGAATGGCTCTGGTTGCAACAGGGCAACACCCCAGATGGGCAGAGCATCGCCCCCTGGTGGGCATGCCAGGTGGATCCCGGTCGGGCGCATGCGGGAGTCTGTCTGACTGCCTCCCCATTTCCAACTTCAGAAAAATACAAAAAATAAAATCAAATAAAAAAATATTTGTACCTATGTCAAGTAGGCTTGAAAAGAGATGATCACTTGAGGGTTGTTTATAAATGTCGAATGTAAAGCAAGGTAATGCTCCATCTCTGGAAACTGGAAAATTAAAAAATTTAATATAAAGTAGCACACTCAAAATATGGGTACTAAGAAGTATTTTCAACTGTGTATTTATGTAATTAAATTAAGTAAAACCATGTGGAGAGCCAAAAAAGTAATCTGAACACAATAGCTATGTGATGTTATTTTTTATTAGAATACAAAAAATTATATATTTCAAAGTTACATACATGTTTTTGTAAACAAAGAAGATAGTAGGAGACACTAGGAAAAATAAATTGATTTTCTCTAGGACACTGTATTGGGATTTTTGCCCTAAGCTTGTCTCTGAAGGTTAAGCACTTACTACAATAATGTGTTCATGTATAAACTATGTCATTAAAACAAATATTTCTTTTAAATTACAAAGCATACATTGAAAATTAGGGATTTTATTTCTGGAAAGTCTGAGAAAACCTCTTAAAAACTATTTGGTACTGAGACTTCAATACGATGCCTGGCTATAAATTTAATATATATGAAATCAATAACTTTATCTACAAGAAGTATAAACAGAAGGTTAGAAGATATTATAGCATGACGTTCCAATTTATAGCAGCAATGAAAAAGGTACAATACTGAGGAATAAAATAAAATGAAGCATACCGATAGTGAAAACCATAAACTGTTTCTTAGGAACATGGAAAAAAAATTCAAAAATATATATATTTTTAAAATGTACTATACTTTCGATAAAAGATAAACTTATTTTAAGTATGCAGAGTTCTTATAAATCAATACATAAAAGATCCCAGTTTGTTGTTCTACAAATGACATTCACCCTCCCCAAAATACTAATGTGGTTCATACGCATGTATAATGATGCACAACTATACTAATAAATGAAAAACCAAAGAATAGCATGCCATTTTCCACAGGTTAAGTTTTCATGGATCAAAATGTATATAACCCTTGGAGGTGTGCTAAGGCACTCTGCTCTGGATGACCTGAATATGCACAACTTCCCTGAAGGAGATGTTGTAGCATCTGCCATAACTGTAGTTCCATATTTCCAATGAACAAGTTCTTCTATTTCCAGAAATTTCATCTAAAGATGTACTCATGCAATGGCACAAAACTATAAATCCAAAGCATATGTTTGGCATGTTGTTCGTGATCAAAGACAATTAGGAAACCCTCTAGTATGTATCAACAGAGGACTAGATAAGTAAGTATTGTACAACAATACAGTGGGGTTTAGAATAAGTCAAACTATAGGTGTATAAGGTCACAAGGTTCTGTGTGTGTGTGTGTGTGTGTGTGTGTGTGTGTGTGTGTGTGAGAGAGAGAGAGAGAGAGAGAGAGAGAGAGAGAGAGAGATCTCTGAAAGGCCGGACAAGCAATTCTCAAACGTGCCTCAGAATTGTGTCACTGGTGAGGTACTTGAATTAAGTGACATGTGTCACTTTGCATAACCATTCGCATTGTTTGAAAAAAATGTTCATTTTAAAAAGTTCAACAAAAAGCACTTTAGCTTCCATACCAAGATTACCGTCAACATTTAACTATAAAATTTTAGGGCTCCACCCATATATTATCTGTAAATGAGAATGGTCAGAGTTGTGTCCTAAAGGGAATTCTAGGCAGGCTTACCGACTTCTTCTTACATCTTAATTTTAATCATCAATTATTACTCTTGTTACCAGTTTCACTGTCCTGTAGGAAAACAGGACATCGTGGCTTCACATTGAGTATAGATTTGGAGTCAACACACTTGGATTTAATTCTAACTCTGCACCCTCCTGGACAAAGGACCTCTGTCAATGCAGTATCAATGAGAATCAGTTCTTTCATCTATAAACTGAAAACATAGAGCTTAACCTCACAGAGCTGTTGTGAAGAAATCAACAATTTAATCTAGCTAAACTATGTAGCACGGTACCCAGCATTTATTAGTATTTCAGAATGTGGGTATGATTATTGTTGTGCATTGTATTCTTCACACTGAATTTGGGACTCAGAGAACCAAACCCCAAGAACTTGAAAGATAATAAACATCTCAGGCTCACTTATGCCAATTAGCCTCCAGGAACGCAGCGGAAACGGCAATAATGATGGAAGATGGCTTAAAAGAGGTGCACTTCTCTTGTTCCTGGCAACGTGCCCCAGAGAGAATTCAAGAATGTCCACCAGAACATCACAGGGGATGCCTGGGAAAGAGCGACACATCCCTTCCTTTGGGCCCCTGAATGCATTCCATAGCCAATGGTGAGCCATGGGCTAAAAACAGATGTTTACTAAACATTGGATAATTTATGAGGGCCCTTAAAAGAAGTGCTGTCTTGTCTTATGGTAGAAATAGGCCGATATCAGGGGATGCAGTAAAATCAGATGTTTCCAAGTCAGGAATAACTGCAGAGCGCCTGAGTTATGGACGCAGAGACCGGTGTAATGGAAGCCACTTCCCTCTCCGCACAGGCTTCGCGCAAGCTGAAAGCCCACGTTGTGGCCCACTCACAGAGAACGTGAAAGGTTCTTAAGAATTGATTTTTGTATTAGTCTCATTTTGGGATATATTTTATGAGTCCCTAACTTTGTATCCCTGGTCTCGTTCCCACCTACTTCTATTCTAGGACAGCTTAATGCATTTTATGTATCTGTTGTTTCAACAAATATTTATTGATCTTCTGCTAATGGGCCAAGAACCAGGGTGGACACCAGGAGTCGAGTGGATTGCGAAGTACGTGACCTTGCCCAGAGAAAACCGATGTTTCAGGGTAGGCTTCCTTTAAAAGGCAATAGACTAATGAAGTGCCTAATAAAATATGCTCACGGAGGACAGAGAAGTTAAATCTGCTGCAGGGGACATGTCTGTTTCAGCGGGGAAGAAGCACAGTGTCCCCGACAATGAGAAAAGTCAAACAATGGCCCTGCCAGCTGAATGCCGATTGCGGGAAGTGGAGGAGGCATGCACGACTGCCAGCCTCATCTCTTCCTCCAGCAGATTGGCACTCAATGCTGGCAGTGCCCAGATTCGCTTTGGAGACAGGAGGCCCATGCAATTAGGTGAAGGCTTAACACTCATTGTAAGCACCCGCAGACCCACAGCATGACTGTGCAACAGACACTGTTTCTCAGGTCGCTGTGAGCCCGATCCCTCATTCATGGCTGATGGGTTTCAGCCAAGAATTTCACTGATAGCCTCCTGGGAAGGGGAGAGGGCTCCATTGTCTGTGAGGGATTTTCTCATTCTCTGGCTGATTTTACAATTCTTTCTTTACCTTGGATTTTAGACAGTTTTATTATGATGTGTCTTGGAGTAGATCTTTTGGGGTTAAAATAGTTCAGAGACCTGTGAGTTTTGTGAACTTGGATATCCAGTACATATTTGGGGAGCTATCAGCCCTTGTATGTTTAAAAAGTTTTATGCCACTTTCTTCCTCTTTTCTCTTTTACGACCCCAATAGTACCTAGATTGTTCCTTTAAGTGGTATCCCAGAGTGCACACAGGCTTCCTGATAGAGTCTGAAAGGGAGGTTAGGAGGATGTTGGTTCTTTCGATGCCCCCAGGACCTCTGGAGCTGTCCCACCCCAGCCACACGTACCGTCAGTTTGCTGGATGGCGTGAGAAGGAAGCAGGTCTCTGGAGGCATCACACAGAGCTGGAAAAACCAGGCACTTCTTCACACACTGTCTGTGTGCCCTGTGGGAAAAGTCACAGGGTGAGAGGTTTCTCCTGGCACGGGGCTGTGTCACCTTGCGGGAGAGGGGCCTTGGTTAAAGTGAAACTGTTCCTCCTACTCTCTTGAGTGTTTCCAGTATCAGACCCATCTTTGTTGGTTTAACAACTTGCTAGAACTCCTCCATTGGCCTCCCAGCCTTCCACCAAGGCCGTCTAGTCTGTAATTGTCTCAATTGGTGTCCTTAGGGGGGACAAGTTGGTAGAAAACTCATTCTGCCATGCTGATGATGTCTCTTCTATCTGTCTCTTCTACGGAAGCAAACTGGCATAGATTATCTGTGATACGAATCATTCATTGTTCATTTTCTTTTATCATACTCTGATCTTTGATTTAATTCTTACCACTGGCATACTGATGCTGAGTGTTAACATGTGTTAATAGCAAGATTTTAAAATACAGTTTCATCTTCTGTAATCTTGATTAAAGAATCTTCAAACTTTCATGCATATTACACACAAACATAACGGCAGCCCCAGCCTTTTCTGTTCTGTGTACCATGCAGCCTTGTACAGATCCTCCCTGGCAGGGTCCTATTTGGTAATGAATTAACTAGCACCATCCACCAGTCTTATCATCCTCTACCTCTTATTCTTGACTTCAGTTTCCAAACTGAAGATCACAAGTTCAAGTTTATGAATGAGCTCAAAAAATGAAAGGCAAAATAAAAATGTGTTTGTGTTACTGTAAGCCACTAAGCTTGTTACCTATCAATATATATATATATATACAGGGTGGGTGTATCTTCTAACCGTAGAAAGGAAGAATTCCATTATGTTGCCATAATACAGACAGTCTCTTGGAAATGTGAATCTGAGTTTATCTAGCAGAAATAAAATGGGCTGAGCTTAAAGGAATACATACCACGCAGAAGCAGGACATGCAGAATGAGGGGGTGAGATGCCAGGGACATAGATAAAGAGGGTGGAAAGGCACCATGTGTCCTTTGAATCCCCTGAGGCCAATGGTCTCCTTCCACAGCTACAGGTGGGTCTGTTTCACTCTGCACCCCTGCTGGGCCAGCCAGGGTGACACATGACCCTGGAACCATGTGTTGGTATCCAAATGGCACCCCAACCTCAGCATTGGTGCCATTTGAGCTGCCTGCAAAGAACAAAAAAGGAATTATTATCCCACTATCTTTGTCATTTACTCTCATGAACTTTGCTTCAAGTTAGAAGAATGAAAAAAGCCCCAAAAAAGGACAAACAAAATATAGAGTACTACACTATGAACCAAGGGGTCTCTCTCCCCCACTGATCTTCATCCCATTGATAAACGCTACTAAATCTGCCACACACCATCAAAGGACAGCTTTTATATCAATTAGCTAATATGTGAGATCTGTGCATTAGAGATATAATTATAGTGATGTTGTTTTTCCTCAGCAAATTCCATCTAAGAATACTGTCTTGGCTTTCTTGATTAGACTGGGCTCAAACTTCAAGTAGCTTCTTGAAAACAGTATGGAGGAAGTAAGTGCAGATTTACTGGGAATAGGTCTCATTTTGCACCAATCCCACCGGGGCCAGATCTAAGAGAAAATTTCCTCTCCATTTCAAAGAGAAACACCAATGGTGATCATGTCTGTGTGGCTTTAAATAAGACATGAACATTATCATTAAGAATCCGAAATCAAAGGAGAAGATCTAAAGTCATGTTGGCACAGGGCTGTGAATAATGGAACATATAAGCATGATGAATATTTTTAATTTGATATCATGAAATGGGAAATTAAATCAAACTTTATCCAATTAAAAGTAGTCATTTTATTTTTTATGGTGAGGAAAAGAACCTTCAAACTATTCCTGCACAATCAGTGTTTTGTCAGACTCACAGAACTGGGCACCATCTCACCAATACCAGAAAATTGGAATGATTGAAGTCCTGATGCATTTTTAGAAATAAAAGCAGCATGTTCCTCAAATAGAATCTCATAGCTTAATATGTGTATGTCCTTGAGGTGGGGGACCTTCCAGTCAGAACTAGTAAAAGTACTAAAAGTAGATCAAACTATCTCAAGGACAAAGATCAGAGCAGATCAACAAACTGTTTTTGCTGTGTGTGCTCAAAATAACACATATGTGCTCAACATCACCGGCACAGACATACCATGAACATTACTAGGGGGCTCAAAGGGGAGTGTATCTACTGGAATATTTATTAGAAAATAGAGGTGGGATTACCTACAATTAAGGAATGTATCTGTATTGTCATTTGATGTTATTTCATTTTCCTAACCAAGGTCATATCCTTTACCAGAATGAACAGTTTTAATAAATGGGTTTTCTTTTGAGGTCACACTGGTTTTTGGTTTGTTTGTTTAGCTGGAATAATTATACAAATACAAAGAAAGACATTATGCACATTAGGAAAGCATAGGATAGGAGCACATGATATATATCATTTTTCAAGTGCTTAGCATCTGTTGTCAAGCTAAACAAAAGCAAGCATAAGCATGCACACCAAGCCTGCTGGAGAGAGCTTCTCAGGGAAAGGGCTCTGCTGCTGTGTTTCCCAGGGAAGTGTTGCCAGATCGACCAGGGTGAGACCACCTCTTCAGAGAGAGGGGCAGAAGCCATCAGGTGGGAGCGTCACAGTGGTGTGATGGGCAGGACCTAGGGTCCAACTCTGATCTAAGAACTCAGCAGTCATTGTGGAGGGACGGAAGGGCCCTGTTAACATTTGTGAACTAGAGCCCGGGTGCCAGGTGGTCAGACACGGTTCAATACCAGGCCGCAAGAGAAACTGAGATAGAGAAGTTTAGGACTCACAGGTCCCGGAGGACCTACCGTCTCGCCAAGAGGGGCCCCATGGGCAGGTCAAGGCCGGGTGCGGGCAGAGAGAGAGGGATAGACCTGGGCACATGCTTTTACCAAGTCTCTGGGTAGATGCTTTAGGGTTTATGGGCCACAGCTGGGTCAGGCCATTCAAACCAAACAGAGCAGTGTTTCGGTAAACCCCAAACAAGGTGGCCGTGAGCAGGGTCCTCTCAACGGGACGCACCGGGGGAAGTTGCTGGGAGGTAGAGACCGTGGACCAGAAGGGCTGTCGGAGAAGTCGTGTCAGGAACTTCCATTTCCTTGTGGCTCTGCGGGCTCTTATTGGGGGTGTGTGCTCACATGAGGGGCTCCTGCCAGGCGAAGGCCCCTCGGGCCGCTTGTCCAAACAAAATGGGCACCGAGGCAGCACCACCATGGGGCAACTTGAACTGCCCGCATGGCAGCACCCGGCAGCGTGGTCCTCAGAGCAATGGGTCTTAAGAAACCTGTGGGTTCGTTGTTTCGGACCGCCCTAACAGACTGCCCCAGACCAGGTGCTTTAAAACAGCAGGATCTTGTTCTCACGTTTCTGGGGGCCCAACGTCTGAAATCAAGGTGGCCGTGAGCAGCGTTCCACTGAGGGCTTGGAGGGAGACTCTGCCCAGCCTGCCTCCAGCTTGGGCAGGTTGCAGGCCACATCCCGGGTCCTGGGGGTGTGGACTACCAGCACCACGTGATGTTCTAAGCTATGCATCTCCAAGTGGCCTTTTTTGTAAGGACCACTGCCATTAGATTTAGGGTCCACCAACCCACTGTGTCTTTATCTTTGACCTCTGCAAAGACTCTGTTTCGAAAGGAGGTCACGTTCTGAGGTCCGAGGTGGACGTGAATTTGAATACAATTCAAGCCCAGTAGAGGGTGGCTTCTGCCTCCTAAAAACTAGCATCCATCCCCATATTTCCAAAATTTGTAATCCATTCCAGAATTAATTCTAAATGAAAAAAAATATACATCTAAATATCACTCAAAAATGTCCATGTCTTATCATCTAAGTCGTTTAGATCAGGTCCTGGAGAGAGTGTGGATAAGACACCCACACACACACCCTAAGGAAACAGTGTGCTTCATTCAGCTGTGGGCCTGTGAACTCAGGACTGAGTGCATCTCCTTATACAAGGCCCAGTGGGTCCAGCGTGGGACAGACACCCTCGTTCTGAAAGAGAAGGGAACTTCCGCAGGAATAAACGGGTCAGACAGACAACCTAAGTCCGAAACGAAGCAGGATGATTTCACCAGTTTTCCGAGCCTGATACTTTTCTGTGGCTTAGTCTGTCCACTGAGCCCATGAACCCCGCCAGCCTCGGCCAGGCCCGGCCAACCTCACCCCCGAGGCGGCTGTCCACTGAGCCCATGAACCCCGTCAGCCTCGGCCAGGCCCGGCCAACCTCACCCCCGAGTCGGCTGTCCACTGAGCCCATGAACCCCGTCAGCCTCGGCCAGGCCCGGCCAACCTCACCCCCGAGGCGGCTGCAGCTGAGCCCATGAACCCCGTCAGCCTCGGCCAGGCCCGGCCAACCTCACCCCCGAGGCGGCTGCAGCTGAGTAGGCCCCACCCTCTCAGCTCTCTGAGACACAATATTTGTGAATAAACAAACAAACAAAAATGTGTTAACCATGCACTTCAGAATAATGAAATTAAAGGGAGCTGCCATGAAAAATGACTTCAGGTTGCAGGATTTAATTTATTTCTATTGCAAATGTGACATCATTTCTTTTTTTTTTTTTATCAACCCATGAAAGCTGTTCCACTAAAGCTGGTTAGCAGGAGCTAAAAGGGAAAGTCTTTTATTAAAAACCAAA
Source organism: Saccopteryx leptura (assembly GCF_036850995.1). Classification (NCBI taxonomy): domain Eukaryota; kingdom Metazoa; phylum Chordata; class Mammalia; order Chiroptera; family Emballonuridae; genus Saccopteryx; species Saccopteryx leptura. The sequence continues at coordinate 4,627,034 of NC_089513.1, read as the reverse complement.
TCACTTAATTACCTCTCCCAACCTGGGGTCATTATAAACTAGACAGACAGCAAAGTTAATGAGAAAGAGGGTGAGCATGCTTAGACTGAGCATTCAGGTCAGTTTCACAGGTAAACCTATTCATATCCATACAGAGGAGGATTAATTTAATAAGAAGAGAATATGATGTGGGGGGACAGTTCTCTAGCTTCTTCTGACTACTGTTAGAAATATAACTAACTTCAGCCTGACCACGCGGTGGCGCAGTGGATAGAGCGTTGGACTGGGATGCAGAGGACCCAGGTTCGAGACCCCGAGGTCGCCAGCTTGAGCGCGGGCTCATCTGGTTTGAGCAAGGCTCACCAGCTTGAGGCCAAGGTCACTGGCTCGAGCAAGGGATCAGTTGGTCTACTGCAGCCCCCCGGTCAAGGCACATATGAGAAATCAATCAATGAACAACTAAGGAACCGCAACTAAGAATTGATGTTTCTCATCTCTCTTTGTTCCTGTCTGTCTGTCCCTCTCTCTGTCTCTCCCACAAGAAAAAATATATATATACATATATAACTTCAGTATTATACCTATGAAATGTGACTTCATCATGATATTCAGAACAATATATTTGGATATGGTGAATTCTCAGAATATTGAACATACCCATGTAAATATGTATGTGTTAAAATATTTTCTAATTATCTCTGGTCCACTAAGTATAGATAAAGAAAAAATATTATGTGCAATTAAGTTTAATTTGAATGCCTATTATATAGTAATAGGTGTTGTATATCTCATATATATTATATTTATATAATATATATATAAATAATGTGGAAATGGGCTAGTATCAGGATATAGATCCTACATTTAAAAGCTTACTTTCTTAAGAAAATGACTCAATAAAAGATAGTATTTAACTATTTAACTACTCAGTAAACAGAACATGCAATAGTTAAATGATAGAATTTACAAATTATGTTGTCAATAACTTTGTCTTTATTAGCCTGAGTACTACAACACATTAATGCCAAATTACTAGATCAATGAATAACATTTTGACATTTTTTAAGAAATCCATAATTACTATTTACTATTCAACATCTGAAGAATATTTACTAGATATTCTCACTTAATTTTACTCTTGGATTCATGGATAACTTTTAATGATAAATACAAATATTTTTTAATAAAAGAATAATTATAATTTGGGTAAATATCAGAAAATGGCAGAAGTAGATGTATGAGAGATAAATAAAAATACAGGTAGATTTCCAATTTCCATGCACCATTTGTAGAATTTTAATTGTTTAAATTATTTATTTCTAACCACTTTTATATTAGTAAGATACTAAACTGGGATCAAAGTTGCATCAGACAATAGAGTTGCTTCATTTATTGGTTAATTTTCAAATAAGCCAATCCATATCTTTTTTTTAATATTATACTTTTGCTTCAAAGCTTTGCCCATTTGAATATCACTAATGGAAAAATGATAGATTCTAGATGTCTTTTCCCTGAACTAAATTATACACCAAGGATCCTGCTTTGAGAAAACCCAGAGTTAAAATAGGACACTGCCTTCAATTTGATTAGGCTTGACTTTTAAAAAATCAATACCCATCGTGATTTTAAGTAAACAGGCGCGCACACACACGCTCATGCGTGCATGTGTCCCACACATGCCCTCTTGCTTTGCGGTGCATAAAAAGAATAAGGTAGCTGGAGAAAGACAGATGAGAAAACCGAGACACATCTTATAGATGTACATGCATGTGTGTGCGTGTGTATGTGCGTGATGAATTTGGTGGAAATCTTCATACTAGATTTCTCCCTCTCTTTCTCTCTCTCTCACTCTCTTTCTCTCTCTTTGAAATCAGCCCCACTGTTCTCCCCTGAAATAAGCCTTCTGGATGTCTATCTGCCCCTCCCTCCATCTTGCTCCTCCCGCCTTTCTCTGCATGAGCCCCTTATTCTGCATGACCCAATATTCTACCCTTCTTTTCCCTGTGTGCCCTCCAGCCGCCTCGCTGAGTCTCTCCTCCCCTCCCCTCTCCTCTCCTCTCCTCTCCTCTCCTCTCCTCTCCTCTCCTCTCCTCTCCTCTCCTCTCCTCTCCTCCCCTCCCCTCCCCTCCCCTCCCCTCCCCTCCCCTCCCCTCCCCTCCCCTCCCCTCCCCTCCCCTCCCCTCCCCTCCCCTCCCCTCCCCTCTCCCCTCCCTCTCCCTCTCCCTCTCCCTCTCCCTCTCCTCTCCTCCCCTCCCCTCCCCTCTCCTCTCCTCTCCTCTCCTCTCCTCCCCTCCCCTCTCCTCTCCTCTCCTCTCCTCTCCTCTCCTCTCCTCTCCTCTCCTCTCCTCTCCTCTCCTCTCCTCTCCTCTCCTCTCCTCTCCTCCCCTCCCCTCCCCTCCCCTCCCCTCCCCTCTCCTCTCCTTCTCCTCTCCTCTCAGTTAGCGTCTCGCTTGGCCTCCTCCTGGATCATGAATATTGCTTTCACATCATGGACTATTCTGTGCCAGTTTACACAGCTAAACTACTGACTTAAAAAAAAAAAAAAAAAAAGATAATTTTGGTAGGTGCTTGATACAAGTTGAAAGAAGGATGAAGGACGGGGCGGGGGGGGGGAATACAAGGTAGTATTGTGATTATCCTAATTAGGCTTAAAAGTTACACGATTGCATCATTTTCTTTATAACAGAATTAACTGACCAAACTAAAGACAGAAGAGCCTGTTCGCGTTTCTTTGCAGCCAATTTGGACGGGAAGGCAAGCCATCAACTGTTTTGTCAGGTGCTGTTACCGGCTTTAAATAAAAACAAGTAATCAGCAAATAAAAGGCAGTTTCTTAACTAACCATTAAAATGATTGTCAAAATGTGAGTCCCAAATTGCAGATAAGTGGTACTTGTGCAATATATGATTTACGTTGTCCTAAACGGTGGGAAAACACTGTTCAAAAAAAAAAAAGGAAGGTAATCAGATTCTGCTTCTAAAATTTCAGTTATCAATAAGAATTAAAAACCAGAGAGGTAATTTCTCCTAGAACTTGAGTTTGGGGCAAACGTAAGCATCAGTTTAAAGTCTGACAACCCTAAGGGTTAGTGACCTTTAGCACAACACTTATCCTCTGTCAGCTATGGTATCTTCAAGTCAAACATGACCACCATCATGCTCACTCCACAGATTTGCTAAGAACACAAGTTATTCTAAGCACCCAGCATAATTTCCTAAATTTTTGAAATGTTTTAGATCTAGATTTAGATGTGGATCCCTATGGCAGTGAGCACATTTCTGGAGGTTCCTGGGAGCTCTTGGCAGGGTGATGCTCTATGCTACTCTTTCCTCACAATATGAAAAACAGTAGATGCATCACATTAAAGTTCAGGTTAATCAAAATATTGCTTGACAAAGCAAATAATTGAATCATACTTGCAGTGCACCGTGGTAGACAGTAATTAACATGCCACATCTTCCACATTGGAGAACAACTTCCAATTTCCATTTTAACATCATAGAGTGCTGTCTACACATTTTTTAATGGTGCCCATGATAATAATAGATTCTCTTTTTAATCATATTCTGCGTTGCAAGAAATGAAGCTTGCACTTTTCCCAGGTGCTTACCAAATTACGACTGCAAACTAATTCTCATCCCCCAAGTTAAGAGTTTCAACAGAGCACACATTAACAGCCTGCGTATGCTCTTCCCGCACAACAGAAGGTAAGTTAATATGTGGGCCTCAATTATACCCCGTTTGTGCTTTTACGGCACCCTGCGGGCAGCAGTCAGAAAGCTGTAAATGGACCTATCCTTAAGCCTGGGAAAGTGAAAAGAAAGCTGAGGAAAAGAAATATAAGAAAAGTGCTAAGAAAGAACCAGAAGGAAAAAAAAAAAAAGCCGATGTGAGGGGAATTGATAAGAAATGCAAATGAAAAGCATTGACTTAAACACTTCTCCGTTAAATTTATCCCAGAATTGATACACGTCTATAGGCATGGAATGCACACACACACCCTGTTCTATGCACGTCATTTACATAGCTTTGCTTATTTGAAACAGTAAAATGATCAAGGATAGTCTTGTTTGTCAAGCATAGTCTACAAATCAAATCACATAAGTAAGATTTAGAGTCTGCCACGTACACATTATAGACCTTGGGAATACCTATAATTTGTGTAGGCAAACCCATTAATTCCTATAGATGCAAGATAAACCTGTTTTCCTTCACTTCTCAGAAACCTTAAGTAGCTAGGTTAATTTGCAATATATAATTTGAATTTACAGAATATAGATCCAAGCTACAATATTTAAAGCGTCCCATATTGGCGTATGAGTCATGAATTTACAACTCTATGAAATAACAGTTTAAAAATCTACTCATATATTGCAAGTTGGGAACAACATTGACTCTATCTTTTTTCTGCCATTCAATGTTTAGTAGCCTTACCGACCATGAAATTTCAAAATAATGGAGATACAATGGTAATGAACTAATGCTATGTTCTGATTATTTGTCTCCTTCAGTTATGTAGCATGATAGGATATAGAAATTCAATGTGATTCACAGAGCTTAACACATTCTTATGCTGAACTTTAAGACACCTAAGGGCATAACTGTGGACAGTGGGCAAAAGAATTTCTAAGTTAAAAATAAAAATATATATCAAACTTTGATCACATTATTTTCACTATTAGTTCTCTGAGACACTAAAAAAACTTTAAAATTGTTTGTCAAACACAATGGTTTAAGCATTAATTTTAATTTTTATATTACCACAGGGGGAAAAATGAGAACTTAATAAATAATAATTCAAGCAATCAGCATTTAAATCCTTCTATTGCTCCCAGAACTTGCTTAGATTCTTTTTTTCTTTCCCTTCATGTTCATTTGACTTAAACTGACTCAATTTGAAAAACTGTCTTCTCTTTTCTGTTGGCTTATGGGCATTTTCCAATCCTGTAGCTGAGCAGGGAAGAACCAACACTCGCTCTCCTCATTCTGTTTCTGTACTCAGCACTTGTCCCTTATACCTTTGAGGGCTGTTGACCTGCATGGCTCTCCAGGGCAGGAACTAAAAGCACGTGCACCCAACACACCTGTTCCCAGTAATACTGAGCCAAACTGTGAGACGTCTAAGTCAGAGAACTTCTGGGTTGGCAGGAAGCTTAAAAGCCTCCCTGTGTTGTCCTCTCTCCTTCAATCGGTTTTTGCAAACATGATTAATTACCCCCTCGTTAAAACCTTTCCGTGGCCCACCATGACAGCCAAGGGAAGATCTAATATTTTCATGACATGCACGCATAGATTTATGCTGCGGTTTTCCACATGGCTTGTCAGTCTTCAACACAAACTCTACAGGTTAGCCACAGAGAATGTCACACAGTCTCCCACGGAGTCCAGCTAAGGTGCTGACCTCCTACTAAAGCCTCCCTGATGCATTCTCAAAGCAATGCTATTTCTTCCTTCGTGTAACTGCTCTCACTGAACAGGATTACTCAAGGAACGTTGGCTTCCAAAACTATATAGGATGCTGTATTTTCTGTTTGTTCTCAGTTAGAAACCTCGAGCGAGAATAGGCAACCAGTATGCACATGACTGTGATATAAACATCTTCAACAGCTAAGCCATTATTGCCTGGACATGGTCACTTGAAAGTCCAATTTACTTCTACACATATGTAGCCTTTAGACATCAGGTGTGTATTTGCATCTTTAAAGTTGTTAAGATAAATGGAAATTAGGTAAGCTAGTGATAATAGAGAGGATAAAAAAAATCTGTTCATTATACACATAAAAGCCAGGATCAAAGCCTCCCTCACACTTATGAGACAGATGACTGAGCCACAATCAAGCAATTGTTTCCTGTGCCTAGTCCATGTTCTACGGAAAGTTTGCTTCTCAGTGGAAAAGAGAGGTGAACAACCATTTCATCAGCAAATCCAAGCTAGGCACTTGTGAACATACATGAGATAAAGCAATGTGAGAATTGGCCTTCGTAATGGGATACAAACATTCCACAATACAAAGCAAAAACACATTTTTTTAGGCACCTGTGAAAAACCTTTGTATTGCATTCCCATAGAGGAAATTACTAAGATTCCTTTAGAAATGAAGACCTCCATTAGTAATGCAATGAACTTGGAGATGCCAGTCAGAGACTTCTAAAATTCTTGAATTAATTCAGTGCTTTTTGTTGTTGTTGTAGTTGTTGAAGAAGAAAATGATATGTACACTCAGGGATGCTAGGTACTATTTCTATTTTGCTAGCGTCTGTTTTCATCTAAAATTTGGGGGTGCCTTGGCCAGGTGGCTCCATGGATGGAGCATCATCCCAATGTGCTGAGGTCATGGGTTCGATTTCCTGTCAAGACAATCAATGAGTGCTCGACTAAATGGAACAACTAAGTAGGACAATGAGTTGATGCTTCTCTCTCTCCCCCCACCCTACCCCATCTCTTTCTCTCAAATCAATGGAAAAATTGGGGGGAAATATATTATAGTGGCTTAATTAAACCAAAGTTGGCAGACATAGATACTTCATTCATGAACAGATTTTCAATTAATACCTACTAAGGCATGCCTAAGCATTTTTAGAGAAGCAATTTAATGAATGGATAAAATATTTTCTCTCACTTCTATAAAATTTATTTCTGTATTTTTAAGTTTCAAAAATATTTGCATATATTATTTCAGCTTCTGTTGAACAATGATTCAATATTATGTCATTGGTTTTTATACACATCTATAATACATACATATTTACATGAATCATGCAATTACTTGTCTATTCACCCAATTTATTCAACAGTTGCTCTTAAGAACCTACTAGGTGACCAATAATACATTTTAGAATCTCTCTGCCTTTTTATTCTACTACAGTAGAAGCAAATGCTTACTGTTCTGTATACAAAGGCACCAACATTAAAGTTTTAGAGAAGTTTACTCTGAAGATAAACATGCCTTCTCTTTCTGATTATACTAGTAGCCACATTGCTCACCTTTGTATCACCTAGAATGCCTACCATCATTCGCTACACAAATCCAGTTCAACAAAGTGCTGAATTGAATCACTACTTTTTAACCGTGGCTGTCAAATGTATAGGGGAAAGTTTATTTATTTAATAAGCTTGATTTCTATTCATTCTGCTTTGTTTGAAAAGTTTTGTTTTACTTTTTTTTAATTTATATACTGTGTTAAGGCAATGTAACTATTTCAGAAGCAGGCAGACTATAAATTAGAAACAGGCTGTGACACCCTTTGAGAGTCATTATCTCATTCTAGTAGGTTTGTTGCCAGCAAAATACCTGTGTTACTGAGTGGCGTTATATGTACTCAAGTGATGCAAACTCCTTGCCTGACAGAAAACCAGGACAATGACAAAATAAATAATAAAAAGTGATAATGTAGCAATCCTTTCCTCAAACACTACCATCTTCCTTTCACCTAACTGATAAACTTGCACTGTGCAGTCAGTTCAAACAGACCTTGTCTGGTTGGTACAGTGCCCATCGGCCATGACACTGAGTATTGCTTTTCTTTAGACTCTTCCAATGCCATCACATTTAAACTGTAAAAGTGAATGTATTTGTTATTTCTACTTACCTAATTTTTAAGGTAGCCTTATTTTACTCACTTTGAAGCGACTGTCGCTGGAGAACAACCTTTTGTGTTGGTTTTGCAGACAACTGGAGAGTGGGTATCATGGGACACCTGCCTCTGCATCACCACCACGCCCTCCACTCTGACTGTAGATAAAACACGCCCACAAGAAGCCCTTGCTGGTTTAAGGCTTATTTTATGGTGCTGAGGTGTGAACTCACAGAGCCAGAATTATAAGGAAAATTATACCCATGAAAGCGCAATGATGCACACATACACAATGCTGAGGAATTTGTGAGTACCCATAAATGAAGCAAATCGAACATATTCTTTTTTATATCATCAGTTTTGTTTATAACCATATTTGGGTGTAAAGGTGCTAATTTCTTTGAATTAAAAGGGAGAATGAAGAGAAGGGGGGAGTAAATGAAGCATTCTCTAAGTTATATAACGAACAAGCTGTGCTGAGGAGAAAACTACGTCTTTTTTTATGTTTCAATGCTTTTATTCCCCCAGTAGCTGGCTAGCTGTATTATGAAGAAAAGGAAAGAATGTAAAGACACTAAATTTTTCATACAAACATGAGCCCTCCTCACCATCGTCATACTCTTAATCTCATATTTATCTTCCTTTGTTGGGTTTGATTCTTTCTTTGTGATATCCCAGTGATTTCTAATCTCATATTATAGTAAGATATAATGATGGCCATCTAAAGAGAGAATAAAAACAGCACCAGGATGTTCTAAATGGGATGATTTTTCAGAGTTTCCTGCAAGCTGTCAGTATCAGGTCTTTAAAATAGCATTTTATAATGTCAAAAGGAGGTTTTTATTCACACTAGGTTTGCCATAGAGTGGTATTAAAAACAAATTAAAAATGTATGCCAAGCTAGAAAATACTTTTGCATACTAACGAGGCCACTTAGGTGTGCCCAGGTATCAATCTACTTGTCAGCAAAACAAAACAGAAAACAATGTAACCCTTTAATGCCTTGTCTCAGGTACTGAGGAAATAGTTGCTACCCTTTGAGGGTCTGAGTATTATTTAGACAAGGAATACTTTAACTAGAAAAATCCTTACCATCAAATGATCGATCAATTGAATGATTAATGATGATTTGGGACAACCAGGTCTTTGTTACTGTTATTTTCTATAGATTCAAGATGGACTCAACTTTCTCTTTGTTTGCTTTTACTATATGCCATTTAGACACTGTGCCTGTGATCAGAATTATCAGAATAACCAATTAGAAATCTAAGTCATCATTTGCACTCCAAGTGACGCTATGGGATGACATGCTACCAGAAATATTTCTTAGTATTAGAAACCTAGCAAAGGAGACATCAAATTTGTCAGCAGCACTGCAGCTATGACTCTATCAATAATCCATGGCCTTCTGTATTCCCCATCGGAGGCTATTATATGGCTCTGGATAAAAGCCTGCTTCAACTTCATCATATGACCCTCTGGGACAGAAACTCATAACTGTTTCAACACAGAAGCTTCGGATAAAACGTAATAACCACAGTCAGGCAGGGTGGGACGAATTCTGAACACAGCGGCACTGAACACAAAAGTTGAGGGGAAAGCAGTTTGACATAAACCCGACAAAAACAAGCCCAGAGGACAGTTTCTTAAATGCTGAAGCAAGAAGAAACAGGCATCTTTGAAAGACATGCTTTGGAGAGTTCTGAAATTGTGTTCGTGTGTGTGTGTGTGTGTGTGTGTGTGTGTGTGTGTGTGTGTGTGAGTGTGTGTCTTACAGAGACAGAGAAAGGCATAAAGAGGGACAGATAGGGACAGACAGACAGAAAGGGAAAGGGATGAGAAGCATCCATCCTTCATTGTGGCACCTTAGTTGTTCATTGATTGCTTTCTGATATGTGCCTTGACCGGGGGACTACAGCAGACCAAGTGACCCTTGCTCAAGCCAGAGACCTTGGGATCAAGCTGGTGAGGCTTGCTCCAACCAGATGAGCCCGCGCTCAAGCTGGTTACCTCAGGGTTTCAAACCTGGATCCTCCGCATCCCAGTCTGACTCTCTATCCACTGCACCACCAGGCCTGGTCAGGCCCAGAATTGTGTTCCTACGGGAGCTGTGTGACTGTGTTAAAGGGCCAGGTATAATTTCCACACACCTGTCCCCACATACCCAGTCACCAAGGAGAAGATAAGAACTCCTCTGAGCGTGCCAGCAAGCACATCAGTGGGTCTATTCCTTATTGATAGATATGTAAATTCCAAACTGCCCTCTTGATGTTCCGCTTATCTGTCAGACCTCACCCTTACTGGACTATTGACCCTGAGACAGAGGAATTCCAAAAAGCTGAGAAGCCACCCCAAGGAGGGGCTCCGGACACACCAGGACTTTTGATTCAACACCCACATGCTCGAAGTCCCCCAAGGAGGAGCATTTTGGACATAGCAGGACTTTTGCCTCAGTATCCCCTCAGGCTCTCCCAAACACTATATAACTTGCCCCAAATCTGTAACTGGTGCTCTTCTCCCCTGGGAGAAGTACCCAGCAGGGTTCCTTTCTTCCTTTCAATAAAGCCTGTTACTCTGGTCTTTCGGACTCCCATGGATTCCAACACTTATAAACACTCTGTTTACTAAACTTGCTTCTCCTAATAACTCCTCATTGATTTCAGCATCTCTTAGGAGCAGCTTCAGGGGGCAGTGAAGATGTTGAGTGCTTTCTACCAGTCATGAGGGTCAATGGTTAAAATTGTAGAAGTTTTTTGTGCCACTTATTAAACCTCTAAGTGTTATTAAAAATTAGCTAAATTGACAACAAAATAAATTATTAAAAACAAAGGGAATATGCAAACAATTACCCCTCTTTAATGTTTTTATGAGATTTTACTATTAACGATACTCTCAAAGTTATGGACGTCTGTTATCTGTAAGATAGAAATATTGTATAATGGTGTGGAAATGTGCATCTTTCTGCAACTCTGTCTAGTAATCTTCACTGACATGTTGGTAGCTTAAAATCAGCCATAGCAGAAGTATTTACACCAGGGAAATTGGCAAATGCTGCAAATAAGGGCTCCATCTCTCCTCTAAGAGCTGGCGGTTTAATACATTCCAGCACAGGACTGAGCTAAGATGTTTTGTGTTGTCAATATCAGGCTTTGCATTTTCAAAGAGAAACACTCCTGCCACTGTACATCTTTATTGAAATGTAAACTAACAATTTAACCACCCTTTTTAGGTGCAGGTTAGAGGAAATAACTGGTTTCCATAGGACTATCAAGATTTTTATTAAACTTAACTTAGCAACCACCATCATCAGTTCATTACAGGATTTTCTTTTTTTTATTTTATTTTATTTTATTTTTTTCTGAAGCTGGAAACGGGGAGGCAGTCAGACAGACTCCCGCATGTGCCCGACCGGGATCCACCCGGCACGCCCACCAGGGGGCGATGCTCTGCCCACCAGGGGGCGATGCTCTGCCCATCCGGGGCATCACTCTGTCGCGACCAGAGCCACTCTAGCGCCTGGGGCAGAGGCCAAGGAGCCATCCCCAGCGCCCGGGCCATCTTTTGCTCCAATGGAGCCTCGGTTGCGGGAGGGGAAGAGAGAGACAGAGAGGAAGGATATTACAGGATTTTCAATGTCCTTTAATTCACGTCATTCCTTTTAAACTTTTAAAACAAGTTCAACGTAAAAAAAAATCTCAAAGCATTTAAAAATGTTGCCCTTTTAAGTTTAAAATAGTAGGCATATATCCAGTTTCATTCATAATTACTGATAGGTGTCTCACACATTTCGGGGGATGACTGAAATAACACCCATGCCTGCGACTATGGATTTAGGGAAGAAATACACAACAAAACAATGGGAGTCACTGAGTCTGTTCTGTGATGGTGAGGTGGGTAAAAATGGATCTTTGCACTTGGTACCGCTTGGTGATCCAACGACAAGTGTGGAACAGCCTATGCCACTGCCCTCCTGGGCCAATGGGAGGAGCCACACAAGCCAGGCAGAAGAGGAGACCTGCACATGGTTAGTCAGAGACGCATCCACAGTGTTTTCAAAGAACAGCTCTAGTCACTGTTGACAAAACCGACCAGATTCCATAAGGAACAGAAATGGAGGCAAGTATAGACATCAAGTTTTCAACTTGCAGGTTTAATCACCTGGCATTCATAAAACCTAAAAGGCATCTTTCTCGAGAGTTGAAAAATAATTTGAACTAATCTTAGTAGATTGATAGTCATAAAAATGGCCTTCAGAAATTTTCTGGTCCAGCCTCAATTTCTTAGAAAGATAAAATGTATGTCCATCCAAGTACTGTGGCATCTGTTCTATTTTGAAACATCGCAAGAGGAAAAATTCCATTTGGCGTTCATTGCTAATGTAGTCCATGATTTAATAATTATTGTAGAACAATTTCTTATTTTTAGCAACTTTTATTTTACTACCATTATATTCACATATGCGAAGAGTCACTGTTAAAATATGTTATGTGTCCACCATTTTTGTATACATAAATCAAATGACTACTGACCATCATTAGGAGAAAATGGAAAGTAGAGCACAAAGCTATTATTAAACTCAGGTTTATAATAATTATTTTTATGAAGAAATCACATTTATTTGATTAGAGTATAAAAATACTTAAAATAATAATACAAAACTAACATCTTTTTTCTGTTTATATAATTTACATATTGCTTATTTTCATTTTTTTTTTTGTATTTTTCTGAAGTTGGAAACAGGGAGGCAGTCAGACAGACTCCTGCATGCGCCTGACCGGGATCCACCCGGCATGCCCACCAGGGGGCGATGCTCTGCCCATCTGGGGCATTGCTCTGTTGCAACCAGAGTCATTCTAGCACCTGAGGCAGAGGCCATAGAGCCATCCCCAGCGCCCAGGCCAACTTCGCTCCAATGGAGCCTTGGCTGCAGGAGGGGAAGAGAGAGAGACAGAGAGGAAGGAGAGGGGGAGGAGTGGAGAAGCAGATGGGTGCCTCTCCTGTGTGCCCTGGCCAGGAATCGAACCCGGGACTCCTGCACACCAGGCTGACGCTCTACCACTGAGCCAACTGGCCGGGGCCATATTGCTTATTTTAAAATATATATGCTATAGACCAGCGGTTCTCAACCTGTGGGTCGCGACCCCAGCGGGGGTCGAACGACCAAAACACAGGGGTCGCCTAAAGCCATCAGAAATACATATTTTATTTAAAAATGTATTGTATAATAAATATGTATTTTCCAATGGCTTTAGGCGACCCCTGTGTTTTGGTCGTTCGACCCCCGCCGGGGTCACAACCCACAGGTTGAGAACCGCTGCAGACATTGCTATGCCGGTTAAATAAAGCATTGACTGTATAATGTTTGCTAGAAAGTTATTGCACTGGAACTGAAAAATGACAGCAATTTCAAACCTGTTTTCTTCTAGGCTAAATGTTTTATAAGTAATCACTAGGTTTAAAAAAAAAGTGGCTAGGCCCTGGCTGGTTGGCTCAGTGGTAGAGCGTCGGCCTGGTGTGTAGGAGTCCCAGGTTCGATTCCCGGCCAGGGCACACAGGAGAAGCGCCCATCTGCTTCTCCACCCCTCCCACTCTCCTTCCTCTCTGTCTCTCTCTTCCCCTCCCGCAGCCAAGGCTCCATTGGAGCAAAGTTGGCCCCGGGCGCTGAGGATGACTCTGTGGCCTCTGCCTCAGGCACTAGAGTGGCTCTGGTCGCAACAGAGCTGCACCCCAGATGGACAGAGCATCGCCCCCTGGTGGGCGTGCCGGGTGGATCCCGGTCGGGCGCATGCGGGAGTCTATCTGACTGCCTCCCCATTTCCAACTTCAGAAAAATACAAAAAAAAAAAAAGTGTCTAGAAGGTAGATGGTGACAATTATTGCTTAAAAGCTTATACATTTTTCTTTTATTTAAATATTCCACCCTCCCCTACTACTTGAAAACCAAACTAGCTACATAATGCAAAAAACAAACTAGCTAACAATTCAGTATATACTGAATGTTAAAAGCATTTCTCTTAAAATGCAAATCTCAGGATATAAGAATCCTTTGTGAACTTCAGACTAAACAGATAAAGAAGTTGCTTCTTTCTGAATTCTATGAGGAATGTACATTTGCTTGTTGATTGGTCCACTTTTTCAGATGGAATGAGATGTTTCTCATTCTCATTGCAAAATAATACATAGACATTTGGGAAGTTGGATATAATTACTTAGGTAGAACAGCCACTATGAAATTATGTAGAAAGTACTTGTTTTTATTATTCACTCTGATGGGAAAGAAAAAATAATCAAAATAAGTAAAGTTACATAAATCTATAAAGTTGAGTTTAGTGCCTATTCCTTTTATACATTAAAAAAAGTAAAATAAAATTTTCTGTGACCCCAAGTAAAAGCCAAGAAGGAGGAACTATCCCTTACTTCTGTTTACTTGCCAACCTTTTCATTACAACAAAATAACTATTTTTACAAGTCTCATATCAATCCTGTAGCTGTTGAAAGAGATAACTGTTATAAAAATAAAAAAAAAACATAAATGATATTTAACTGGCGTGGTAAAAATTTATATTGGTCTCCTGTTAAAGGTCTCCTGTTAAAAATAATGTTTTTTTTTCATAATTACAACTTGGATCTGTTAAAACTCCTATTTTCTAGAACATGTGCCTGAAATTAGAGAGGCTATTAAAAGTTGAATATGCTTCAAAGCTAAAATAATAATAATAATAATAAAGATAACCATGTGATCAATGGCAAATTTCCTGACCCTTAGTCCAACCTGTTTTCTTATAAAGTATTGGTCAGTTTCATGACAGCTTTTTTTTAAAAAAAATGTAAACCAGTGACTGTTTTGTAGATCACAGTTGAGAAAGAGGCCAGGTTAAATAGATGAATAAGTAAACACAATGACAGCCTCATCATCGGTGTGGGTTTGCTGGTGCGCTGGGCCTGGATCCAGGCAGCGGCGGAGAGAGGAGCTTGCACGGACGGACGCACGTTCTTTGCCCACTCTGCTCTCAGGGAATCGCCCCGCGTGCCCCTCAGAACGGAAGGGGGAGAAACGGGCGCAGAACGTCCCCTCACTCTCGCGTTGCTCAGTGCCCTTCCCGCTCACGTTGAGAACACATGTAGGTGGGAATGACACCTGAGAATAGGGTGGTGGTATGAATGTTTATGTTCCATGGTTACCTGAAGCAAGAAAGATTCCATCCGGGATTTGCTGGCTTCCAATCACTTTGAATTTATGGGAAGAGTTTCTTGAGCGTGAACATCCCCCCGGGAGGCCGAACACAAAGAAGGAGGCCGTCATACATTAGCGATAGACCGATGACAATGGGACATTAGTATCCGGTTTTCCCAGCCCAAAACGTGTTTGTGCACACGTTGACTGACGGCTGTAAATAGGTGTTTTGTCTCCTATGATCTGCAGGCGTCCCCAAACTTTTTACACAGGGGGCCAGTTCACTGTCCCTCAGACAGTTGGAGGGCCGCCAGAGTCAGTGGTCCTCTCACTGACCACCAATGAAAGAGGTGCCCCTTCCAGAAGTGCGGCGGGCCGGATAAATGGCCTCAGGGGGCCGCATTCTGCCCACAGGCTGTAGTTTGGGGATGCCTGTTCTAAAGCCTCATGTTAATGTCCATCATTATGCTTAAGTCAATCATTTGTCTGACCCCCCCACCCCTACCAGCTTAATATCTTTTGTCTTTAGCTGGAGATGGTATTAAAGGTGGTTCGTTTTCTGAATCTCTCCTATCTATACCAGAGGTGGACATGTTATGAAACTTCTGTTTGCTTTCCTCCCATTAATCTGTCCTTTATTATAAGGGTTTCTCAGCCAAGAACTTAGAAGGGTAGAGATGAAATTATTTTCTACCCCTGCGGTTCAATGAATACATGTTTTTTTAAGAAAATAAAGTTCTAAAACTATACGATGGGAAGATTATTAGGCTAAGTTAAGATAATTTTTGCGTTAAGATAATTTTTGCATGCCTTTGAGGGGAATACTTTGAAATATTATAACTGCCACAAAGTTCACATATGCCTGCTTGTGACATTTTAATTATTAAAACTTTTAATAATTAAAGAGGTATTCTTTAAATCTTATGTTCTTTTATTTTCCCTGTTAAAGCAAGATTGTAGTAAATACATCTAAACTTTCAAATAGCTAAACCCAAACTGGTGCAAATAACCCAGTTTTAGAGAAATTGATCTGGAGCAGGCTGGCATTGGATGCCAAGAGCTAAGTGTTAATTTTTGAAAAATTTTGTGGTAGCCAGACTTTTAAATCATTGATAGCTTAAAAGTGACCATGAGCCAATTCTATTAAAAGAGGGTCCCCCCTCTCTGCCCCCAAAACTATGCTGTTTACTATAATAACACCCTCAATAAGTCCTTGTTTAAGAGACACACGCAACTATAAAGGTAATTAAATTTTGCAAGACACCTATCTATCACGTGTTCAACAAAAGATTAGACCAAGGCAAAACTATGATGTGTGGATCTCTGTTTGCAACTTTGACCTTCTTTATCAGCCCAGTGTCAAAACAGGTATTTATAGATTTAGTAGACCTTAAATTAAAATGTAAATACCAATAGTACCTGTAAATTGCCCTAAATTATTTAATCAAGCTTTCTCTCAGCCTTCCACACAGTCCTACAGGTAGTACTGTCCAAAAATGACAACCACTCACGGCCCTTTCTTCCTCCCGGACGGGGTCAGCTCGGTGAGTCTGGCGGGTTTCCACGCGTGCTGCCCAGTCCCCGAGCTGCTCTAGAAAACTGGCAGGCTGGACTGTGACTGCCTCTGCTCACTTTTATGCCCGCCCTATCTCCCGAACAGCAATATTTGCATCTTCTTCAACCACATGCTCAAATGTTCAATGACTGTAGGTTATTCAGTGACCTACATAGTGGTTCTCAGAGCATCAGCGTCCCCTGACGCACAAATTCAGGGCCCCGTCCCAGGCCTGCGAAGTTTGAGATGCCACCCGTCAGACCCAGCAGCCTGCGCCCTGAACACGTGCATCAAGGCAGAGAGCCAGCGCTGCCGGGGAACATTGTGTGAGGACAGTGGCCATCCTCGTTGTCTGTGGAGTGCCCAGAACACACTCGGTAAGGAATAAAATATATACATATTGAGGATGAATGCATTATTCTTTGAAACAAGTACGCAGTGTTAACACACTTTGTACAAAAAAAAAAATTGGTGAACTGCGTTTGTGTTCCTTGAGACCATGGTCCCCAGAAAAGGCTTGCACTCAGCATGACAGGGACGAGCCCTTCTCTCCCTTGTTCCCATTGCCTTGGAGAAGACTTTGGGAAAAAAAGTCAGCACTTAGCCAAGTGCATCGGGATGCCTGCAGGGCAGTGGTCAGCACAGAGGAAAATGCAGCAATGTCGTGGTCACACGGGTCCTCTCAGGAGGAAAGGATGTTTATGCTGCTGTGGCTGGTCCTCGCTTCTGAGCCAGGCACAGATTTTTTTTTTTTTTTTAGAGAATGTTGGACCAGCAGTGAAAGGAATGAGATTAGGATCCAGACTGTAATAGTGAGGGGGGAAAAAAAATCAAAAGGCTTTCATGAAAGAGAAATCTCTAACAGCAGCTTTAATCTTGGACATCTCCCAAACAGCCCCATAGGGTGGGCAGCGTGGGGCAGGTCATTCTGCGGGAGTAGGTGAGCAAAAGAAAGAGATTGTCAGGCTGCCGCCGAGGCGTGTCTGTGACCCCTTCATCCCCGGGTGCCCTCTGCTTCTGCAGTGCACCTTTAGTGCAGGTGATTTTTTAGCTGGTACTTTTTAAGAACATAAAAGATTTCGCAGAACTGAAGAGGGCTGGGAGGTAGTCCATAAGCCTAAGGAGGCTGCCCTAGCAGCGGTCAGTAAGAATGTTCAGGAGGACGTTTGTGTTTACCCAGAGAGATAGATAAATAGGTTCTGTTTGCATTTCTTCTCAGTGAATGTTATAGTTAGTGACCAGACTAGTTCCAACTAGATATCTTTTTTCAAAAGAATCTCAAAGCATAAGGTACCATAGGACAAGTGCCATATGATTTCACTGGTATGTGGAATCTAGTGAACAAAATAAACTAACAAACACAATACAAACAGACTCATAGAGACAGAACAGACTGACAGCTGTCAGAGGGCGGGGGCATTGGGGGGAGCTGGGTGCAAAAGGAAGGGCTCATAAAAGTAAACTCATCCATACAGAAAACGTGTCAGCAAACATAAAAGCAAATTCATATACAACGTAAAAAGGAAAGCAGGAGTGATTCAGGTCTAACCAGTTTACGCCCTTTTGAGATAACTCCCTCTGTTTTGACTGAGGGCCAACACCCCGTATGAAACGATGTGATTAACCATGTCTTGTGTAAAAAAAAAAAACAAAAAAAAAGCCCACTATGGAAGGCCGATTCCCAAGGTGTAATGGGTTGACTTCCTTTTTTGGTAACTCCATCTGTTGGGCAGATAAAATGTATTATGCTCACTTTGTTAAAGATTACGCTGCCCACGAGGAGGCTTTCGCCCAGGTGATATTAATGTGTGTTGGGGTGGGCTAAAGGCAGGCAGAATCCTTGTAGCCTGGGGCTTGGTTTTGGGATTAAGCCTTTCCTACCCTTTTTGATGTGGGGTGGTACAATCCAATCATGCCTCAGAGAAGTGACTTTGTATTAGAGACTTCCCTATTTTGTATATTGGATTATGGGTTTGGATTTCTACACTATAAAATGGGGACAGAGCGGGAGCTTGGCTCTCTTGGTTCCTGGGATGACTAGCATGAGAGAGCAGAGGGAGCAGAGCAGAGAGCAGAAAGAGGCCATGTGGTCAGGAGAAGCAGCCAAGATGGCGGAGTGCTGAGTGAGATGCCAGTTTGTGCAGTTTGACGGTGGAGAAGGAAGGAGATGGGGAACTGAGGAGAATAAGTCTGGTGAGCTAGAAACCTTTGATTCTAGGAAACTCGGATAAATCAGTAGCTTTGTGAGCACTGAATGTGATTGGGTTTTGGAGCCCAGTGTGTGTTTTTACTTGCCCGCCGGGTGCAAGCTAGGATTAAAGATGAAGGCCCATCAGTTCTTGGCTCCGTTGTTTCTTTACCGACTGTCCGAATCCAATGCGAACCTGCATAGGCCAGAAGGCTGCTGTGATAGTGGCCCTGGCCTTGGCCACTGGCTTTACACCATCTGTCAACCTTGTCAAGCCCACCTGCGTCCTGTGTTTGAAGCATGATAACTGACCCTATGATAAGACCACTGGCCGAAATATAAGAAGCTGGAGTGAAGATCACGTCAGGCGCCTGAGACTCCAGGTGGCTAGCCAGGATCGCGGGAGAGCAGCTGGGTGAGGCCTGCTGGCTGGCTCCCAGGCTGCAAGCACTTTGCTGATTAGTGCCTGAGCACCTGGCAGCTCCACCTATTGTTAAGTCAGGCTGCAGGCGCTTTCCCTCCAGGCTAATTCTCCCAGATCTGCTCCCGCCACTGCAACGTGCTGTGTTTCTGCTCCCTTGCCCTTTGCTACGAACAGCAGGTTTTCCTCAGTGTATTTGCTCTTTCCCTTTTGTTGTTTATTCGCTGGCCGGTCTCTGCGAGCCTTCAATAAATGGGTAAGGCCAACACTTTCCAGCTCCGCAGTTCCTCTGCCATCTGCCTGAATCCGGCGTGGACCCACCTGGCCTGGGCCCCATGCATCACAACGCCCATATGACCGCTGCTGCCAAGCGCTCTGCCCCTCCAAGCAGGTTCCTTCGGGCCCCACCGAAACAGAGAGGACCCAGACTGAGCCGGCCACCGCCCTAACCGTGAGTGAATTAACATCTATGTCATTTAGCTTGCTATGAGTGTCCTACATTAAGTTACAACAGGCTACAGGGAGGAAAGGAGAGACAGGAGAGGTTAATGAGCTAGCAACAGCCGGGCAAAACCACCAGAGGGTGCTTACATTCCTGAATGTGTGGCGAATGTTGAATTAGCGTCCAGATGGCTATTTCTGAAATTATCTAGGGAGACCAGCCAGGGGCCACCTGGCCACCAGGTGCCTCTTGCTCCTTTCTGATGCAAACACTTTCCTGACTTTTGCCCACACACAGATTCAGAAACATCAAGTACTTCCCTCTTAGGGACAGTTCACCTATTCCAGAACTTTTTCCCCTTTCACCTTTTCCTACCTCCCCCCTTACCTACAGCTAATGTAAAAAAATTTTTTAAATAACTTATGTCTTTATTTTCCAAACTGTCTCCATGAGAACATCGTCAGCTTCAGGAGGGCTGACATTTCTTCTCCAGCCTATCTCCGCCACTGGGGCTGGGGTGATCGCACACCCCAGGACCTGGGTTTTCTCCAGCGTGCATTTGGCTCAGGAAAGCCTTTCTGCAAAACAGCATGATTTGTTTAACAAATGTAACTGTTTTCATGGAAAGGACAGGGATAGTCCTAACTTTCTGTCTAGTAGAACTGGTGTGAGAGGAGAGATGATACAGCTATAGAGCTGAGAGGCAAAGTCCGATCCACATATATTTCCATTTCCTAGTTTTCAGCATCTTCAAGGCCAGATTTAATTTTAACATCACAAAGGCACTGTAGCTTTTTGGTTTTTTTTTTTATTTTGTTTAGAAAATTATCTTTAATATGGTGACACTGATCAATAAGAATACATAGGTTTCAGGTAAGCATTTCTATAGCATTTGAACTGTTGATTGTGTTGTATATCCATCACCCAAAGTCAAATTATTTTCCATCACTGTAAGGTCGGTGGATAATGGGGGATGGTCACGTGGTGAACCCAGACCCGAGAACTTTGGCTAGGACCGCCCACAACCAAGCGTGCCTAAAGAGGTTTCACAGGAACCCTTTGGAAAAAAGCGACCAACCGTCTGCCAGCCAGTGAGATTTCACCATGTCATATTAGCCCGACTTCCCTAGAGGACCCCTTTAAATATCTCCCACGTGGTTTAATCCGTGCACCTTCCCTGACCTCCATCTTTCTTTGTTCGGGGCCAGGGAACCTTGTTGGGCGGGATGCACTGTACTCAATAAAGCCTTTTGCAATTCCACACTTGGTGGTTCTGGCCCCTTCATTCCTTCTTGGGCGGGGAAAAATACCTTACAATCACCTTATGTTTGTCCCTCTTTACACACTTCCCCCTACTCCCTCCCCCACGACCCTTTCCTCTGGTGACCACTTACTTCACTTTTATCTATGTCCTTGAGTCTCAGTTTTATATCCCACCTGTGTGTGAAATTACACAGTTCGTAGCTTTCTCTGACTTCCTTATTTCACTCAGTGTAATGTTCTCAGGGTCCATCCATGTTGTCGTAGATGGCAGTATGCCATTGTTTCTGATGGCTGAGTGGTATCCCATTATACTTATGTACCATGTCTTCTTTTTTCTCCATTGAGGGACACTTGGGTTGTTTCTGTTGTCTTGACCACTGTGAATAATGTTGTGATGAATATGGGGGTGCATGTGTCTTTATGTACCAGTGTTTTTAAGTTTTGTGGGTAGATTCCCAGTAGAGAGATTGCTGGGTCATATGGTAGTTCTAGTCTCAGTTTTTTGAGGAACCACCATACTTTCTTCCATAGTGGTTGTAATACTTTATTTACATCCCCACCAACAGTGAATGAGGGTTCCTTTTTCTCCACAGCCTCTCCAGCACTTGTTATCGCCTGTCTTGTTGATAATAGCTAATCTAACAGGCGTGAGGTGGTATCTCATTGTAGTTTTGATTTGCATTTCTCAAATAGCTAATGAAGATGAGCATCTTTTCATATATTTGTAGGCCATTTGTATTTCTTCCTGGGAGAAGTGTCTGTTCAGGTCCTCTTCCCATTTTTTTATTGGATTGTTTGCTTATTTGTTGTTGAGCTTTGTGAGTTCATTATATATTTTGGATATTAACCCCTTATCAGAGCTGTTGTTTGCAAATCTCATCTCCCATTTAGTTGGCTGTCTATTTGTTTTGTTGACAGTTTCTTTTGCTGTACAGAGGCTTTTTAGTTTGATGTAGTCCCAGTCATTTATTTTTGCCTTTATTTCCCTTGCCTTTGGGGTCAAATTCATAAATTGTTCTCTACAGCCAAGGTCCATGAGCTTAGTACCTATGTTTTCTTCTATGTAATTTATTTTTTCAGATCTTATATTTAGGTCTTGGATCCATTTTGAATTATTTTTTGTGCAGGGAGACAGCACTTTTGTTTTTTAAATGGTTTGAGTCTTTACAAAGATTAAGACAGAAATGTCTTTGGCTATAACAGTGAATAAAATGTTAATCTGTAAAAGTCCTGTGTTCTATCCCAGGACATATACTTGGCAATTGTCATTGTCCCATATTTTAATACAATTACCAGCAGGTTTTGAAACTGTGAGCTTGGTGCCTATGGTCAAATCACTGGCTATGATATAATTCCGTTTCTGTTATTTTAATGAAGTTCATGAGTTAAAAGTTGTCCTCACCTTGTTTTCATCATTCCATATGGACTTTTATTTTTCAACATTATTTGGTTTTTTTTGTTGTTGTTTTTACAGAGACAGAGAGAAGGATAGATAGGGACAGACAGACAGAAATGGAGAGAGATGAGAAGCATCAATCAATCATCAGTTTTTCATTGCGACACCTTCGTTGTTCATTGATTGCTTTCTCATATGTGCCTTGACCGCGGGCCTTCAGCAGACCGAGTAACCCCTTGCTCAAGCCAGCGACCTTGGGTCTAAGCTGGTGGGCTTTGCTCAAACCAGATGAGCCCATGCTCAAGTTGGTGACCTCGTGGTCTTGTACCTGGGTCCTTCGTGTCCCAGTCCAGCGCTCTATCCACTCTGCCACCACCCAGTCAGGCTCAACATAGTTTTGAAAAACAGTTTAGTGTCATTTGAGAAATTCTCTGTACCCATTTACAAGGAGAGTGCCCAGTTTTATTCCAGGTATAAAACAACAACAACAACAAAAACTATTGCATGTTTACAATAAACATATCTAGAAAATAAAAAATGTCAATACAGTATAGCAACTTTTAATATTTGGTAATAACCTTCTAAATCAGCTCCCTACCTCCCTCTACCCAACTAGGGGTCTTCATGCTACAACCAAACATCCAGTGCCCACCGTCGATGAAACGTGACTCTGAAACAGACAGGAGCTCCCTGGTTTCTACAGGATGAGCTTACGTTTCTTTTCTAATGCTTGTTGCCCTTCCTCTTGAGTCTGAACTCCCTTGTCCAGACACACTGAGCCCCACTCAAGTCACAGCGATGCTTATTGTCCTCTGTGCACACGGCTCGCTGTTCCCCCAGATCCAGCCTGTCTGCCTGGTTTATTTTGTTCTCTGCCCTCGGGCCAACCTCACTTATGAAGAAATGCTAACATTCAACCCCACGTTTCCCAAAAGTTCTCTGTTCAACACACTCAGTGGGATAGTTTCAAATCTGTCAATGGCATCTGTAGAGTAATGATACTAAATACGCATCAATCTTGTGAAATTTTCTATCTCTGGGATGCCTTCTTGCTTCAAATATTTTGTCTTCCTGTAGCTGTTGATACTGTGCTAATTATCATATTTTACATCTCCTGAAGACAGGAGTCATGTATTTTACATCTCTACCATATTTCTCTACCATGTTGGTTCCATTACCAATAATTTGTTCCTGAAATTTGCTGAGTAGCAGAGGTTCATGGGCAGCACCTCTTGTTTCTTTCAGAAAGATTTCATCCAAATGAAATCATTGGCATTATAACTTGACTTGAACATTTACTTTCACAAAATTGAATGTATTTTTTGTTTTTTCATTTCTTATTCCTAAAATTGTTCTTTTACCAGTGTTCTGTCTGGACAGGTATAATGATATGAATGTTTCCTAAGGAATTATTACATGTTGAAAAAAACACTATTATGAATAAGTCCTGAAGATGGCATCAAGTTCAGTGATATATGTCAATTATACCTTAATCTTCATACAAAAAGATGGCACCAAGCTAATAAAATCAAGCACTACCAAAGGGGACATTATTTGAATCAGATACATAATCCAGGTTGGGGCAAGAGGAGGTTTACTCTTGTGAGTACATGGAACACAGAGTTTATTCTTATATTATTACTTATTTTTTAAACTTTTTTAAATGTTTATTTTATTAATTTTAGAGAGAAGAAAAAGAAGGGAGCAACTGAGATAGGAACATCAATTTGTTCCTGTCTGTGCCCTGACCAGAGGTCAAACGGGCAGCCTCTGTGCTTTGGGATGATGCTCTTGCCAACCAAGTTATCTGACCAGGGCCGTATTAGTATTTATTAATTATTGTATTGTTTTGCATACATGCAAGCATAAACTTACTTTTGCCCCATCCATATTTACTTTTATGTGACATTCTCAACTTAAACCTTAACACATTCACTGTTAAATTTCATAATTGATTAAACTTTGCAAAAGGTATCAAAAGAAATACCTTTAGGTCCCATTGCTATGAGTTACTTTTACCTCAAAAAAAAGAATTCAGACTTTGTCTACTTCAAAGCCTGAGGAGAGAGATTTATAAAGACTGCCATGTGGTGTTTCAGGATGTAAAGTAGAGAATTCACCCACGAAAATGGAAGGGGTGGCTTGGGACAGGTCTCAGAGAGTATAAAGAGACCACAGACTTGGTGGGGGGATTTCATTCTCAAAATTAAATATGAAAAAATTATGTTTGCCCATGTTTGTCATTGTCTTAGAACTCAGAGTTAAAAACTAATCAATCTTCTTTTGGCTGTTACCAGCAATTTACAACAAATAAGCAAATAATATATGGTATAAATGAAAACAGCATGTTTAAGCCCACTTTGATCCAGAAAAATGGAGCTATACAGTATCAACAAATATTTACACACAGAGGAAAAAAGAAAGAGGTAATAGTTTAGTGTAGTTATGTCAAGAAAGCATGAGCCCCCCCCCTTCCCCCCCAAGAAAAGTGAGTTGGTTTATTCCTCACAGATAATAAGGACCATGGAATACATTCACTTCCCCTTTTTGCCTTCTTGACAATAAACTCAGAAGCCAAGTGTAATTTCTTTCTTCAACACTGTTTATAGCGGTGGGCAAAAGTAGGTTTTCTAGTTTTGAGTATGTAAAGCACGGAGTTAATTCTTGTGTTACTGTTTATTAATTATTGAATTATTTATTTGTATTAAAACTATGTACCTACTCTTGCCCACCTCTGTATAATTTGTCTGAACTCAAAACATAATTAGAAGGAAACCTAGGAGACAAAAGAAGTTTGTATGAAAGGCAGCCGAGCCAGGCTAGAAATAATTGGCTCCAAAACAAACATTCCAGGTCTGTTATCAGTCAGGGTTAGCTGAAAGGGTGTTATCAGCTTCTGTAGGAACCTCAAATATAACTCTTTAATCATAGCGCCCTATTCTTTGGTTTCTTGGGGTTGTAAACATCAAAAAAAAAAAAAAAAAAAGGCTTATGCAGCTTTCTCTCCCCCAAAAGAAGTTGAACCAGGATGCAATAGGTGAGTGTTCAACTACTCCCTATCTTAAAGGTCATGAT
Organism: Saccopteryx leptura; assembly: GCF_036850995.1. Taxonomy (NCBI): domain Eukaryota; kingdom Metazoa; phylum Chordata; class Mammalia; order Chiroptera; family Emballonuridae; genus Saccopteryx; species Saccopteryx leptura. Next base: position 4,601,966 of record NC_089513.1, on the reverse strand, counting down.
CAATGTGAAACAAACCTACAAATCAATATGCAACATATCCTCGTGATCTCAATCAAGAAATACAGTGTATAATTAACATAATATGTTTTACTTATTCTAAGTTTTCTAACAGGAAGCTATTTATGTCCTTCTCATGATAAACGGTGACATCTACAGATTAGAATGATACTGTACCACTACTGAAGATATTTTATCCCATGCCATCCACGTGATGTGATTTTATTACAATGAGGAAAACCCTGGATTCACAGCACCGAAGTTGAACAAAGCATACCAGAGGATATAACTTCAACTTCAGTGGTACTACTCTGCGAATGAGCATGAATTACTTGTCTTCTTCTGTGCTCTATGTTGTCTACGTACAGTTGCAAATGAACTGGTTTCCCTTCAAAGAAAATTTAAAGTAAATGAATATAAAGTATAAAATAAGATGTCCTCCACTTATGCTCTGTTCAGAGGGGCCTGTGTTCTGATTAAGTGCGAAGACTGCCATGATCCTATCACCTGTCACTCATGTGCCAGGGAATCAAAAATCAAAGTGTTTGCTTAAATTCAAGTCCCTCTGTCTTTCTTCAAAACCGACAGACCTCAGCGTAACCCTGGGTTATTAGAAAACCTTACAGAAAAGCATTCTCTTTGCTCTCAGTGTTGACTCTTGACTTAAAAGGTAACTTGTCAGCAAATGGCCGTCCAATAGTGCATAAATACTACCAGGAAAATATTAGAACCAACGGTAGAAGCAAAGCCAAGGAGCGCACCTCTGCGTCTTACTAACACTCCCGTTTTCTCTGCACACAAACACACTTACTACCTTCCCAGGTGTGCAAGTGACATTTCTGTCTTCTGATGCCTTGCGCACATGCAGGTTGGAAGGTGAAATGATTAAATGTCAATGATAGGACGAAACCCGTGTTTCTTTTATCCACTCTCCCATGGCTGCATCCGAATGGAACATCGTTGTGCTGCATTACATGTTATTTTGAGTTTCTAGGGGTGTTTAACTGTTCCACTGATTTTGAATTATGTTTTTAAAACAGCCTCGGTAAGGAGAAGGTTGAGCACCCTTTATCAGGTAAATTAAGCAAGAGAGCACCTGAATAACCTGTATGTAGATATTCGCCTATCCGTATGAACAGTAGCCTGCTTGGAAAGAATTGCCGATGATTCAACGGCATGACTATGAGTCCATAGCAGCCTTTGAGCAGCAAACTCACAGCCAAACGGAACACACGAAAGGGCCTTCAATCTGAATGGCAATTTTCAAGTGACTTCCACCATCTTTCATTTTAAAAACCAAACCACCTGACTTAAACATAAAGAACACACGAGCAACACGCTGGTCAAGGCATCCACCGTGAAGTCAACAATCACGTGATTGAATTTATGGCTCTGAGCGCAGAGCACACAACCATGAACGTGGCGGAAGTGACACCTGGATCATTCTGTGGTCCGGATTGAAGCCCTCCAGAATATATCAGTCTCATCGTCCTCTTAGCTCAAATGACCACGAAGAGTGTACTGTGGGGGTAGGTGCCTGTTTGCAGAGGCACTTCATGATTTTTGAAGTGTGGTAAACCAAACTTACAGACACATCTTGTCAGGCAGAAAAAAACATTTTATTGGACACAATAAAAATACATTTGCCATCGCTTCTCGGCCTTTTGGCTAAGATCAAGTGTAGTAAAAATACATTTGCCATTTACTAGGGAAGGGGAAAACACAAGATACATATTTTCAAATTCCTGATCGTATTCTTGTTCTCATCTATTTAGCCAAACGATTTTGATGAACATCATAATCCCAACATAGGAAGTGTTTACTGTGTTACCAGGTCGTGGTGCTCTTAATATTTTAATTTCATCTTCACCGCATCCTTGCAAGAGAGGAAATGTTACTAGTTAACAAAACAGGAAGTCAGGGCTCAGAGAAGTTCACTTTGTTACTGTAGTCCTCAGCAGAGCTGGGAGCGGTGTCCAACTGTGCCTAACTGTAAACGTGGTTGAGTTAGTCTGCTAGGGCTGCGGTAACGAATTACCACAGACCAGGGCGTAAACAACTAGAATTCGCTTTCTCCCAGTTTCTGGAGGCTGGAAGCCCAAGCTCAGGGTGTTGGCGGCCACGGCTGATGGGCTTCTCCTGAGGCTTCTGTCCTTGACGTGCAGATAGCTGCCTCCTTGCTGGGTCCTCCCTTGATCTTCCCTCTGTTTGCACCAATGCTAGCATGGCTTCCTCTTCTGATGAGTCCATTCATCATATTGGATCGTGGCCCTCTCCCCTCATCTGACCTCATTTAACCTTAATTGCCCCTTTAAAAACCTATTATCTCCAAATGGAATCACTTTGGCCATAGGGCTTCAACATATGAACTGGTTGGGGAAGGCGGGTGGAAGGGAGTTTACAATTCAGTCCATATCAGCAGAGTTGTTGTTTTCTTAACTCTGCACAAGGTGCTGACCCAGGAAGTGAGTGCTCGCTGGTGTCGCATGCCTCACTCTGTGCTGGGAGCTTCCGACATACAAACTGCTAACCATGGACTCTGTCATCCAAAGGTCGTCCTGTGCGGGCACCAAAGCAGACCGCGTGCTGAGAAAGACGAGCACAGAATGCCCCGAGAGCCTTGACCTTGATCGGATTCATTCACATAATTTTGGGGGGCCGGGTGGGGTATAATTGTGCTGATGACCTAAAACAGGGCCTGCCCGCATTGGGGGTGTTTGAACAGACCTCTCAAACACATGGCTTTATGCTGAAGGTTATATTTGGTTAGCTACCTTCTTGGTTTAACGCAGGGGTAGTCAACCTTTTTATACCTACCGCCCACTTCTTCTGTATCTCTGTTAGTAGTAAAATTTTCTAACTGGCCACTGGTTCCACAGTAATGGTGATTTATAAAGTAGAGAAGTAACTTTACTTTATAAAATTTATAAAACAGCCCTGGCCGGTTGGCTCAACGGTAGAGTGTCGGCCTGATGTGTGGGGGACCCGGGTTCGATTCCCAGCCAGGGCACATAGGAGAAGTGCCCATTTGCTTCTCCACCCCCCCCCTCCTTCCTCTCTGTCTCTCTCTTCCCCTCCCGCAGCCAAGGCTCCATTGGAGCAAAGATGGCCCGGGCTCTGGGGATGGCTCCTTGGCCTCTGCCCCAGGCGCTGGAGTGGCTCTGGTCGCAGCAGAGCGACGCCCCGGAGGGGCAGAGCATCGCCCCCTGGTGGGCAGAGCGTCGCCCCTGGTGGGCGTGCCAGGTGGATCCCGGTCGGGCACATGCGGGAGTCTGTCTGACTGTCTCTCCCCGTTTCCAGCTTCAGGAAAAAAAAAAAAAAAATTTATAAAACAGAGTTACAGCAAGTTAAAGCATATAATAATACTTACTTACCAAGTACTTTATGTCGTATTTTTGCTAAGTTTGGCAGAATAAATCTTTATAAAACAAATTACTATAGTTAAATCTAGCTTTTTATTTATACTTTGGTTGCTTCACTAGCACCCACCATGAAAGCTGGAACACCCACTAGTAGGTGGTAGGAACCAGGTTGACTACCACTGGTTTAATGTCATAGCTTGGTAAGACCTCTTTTCCCTGTTAACCCAAATGTTGGTACTGACTCCAGGTGTAGAGACCGGCAGTGTAGGAGGTATTGGTCTGTGACAAATGGCGAAAGGGAAGCTCTTGTTATTGTCATTTCAGGGCATCTCTTAGTTTCCAGGCCAGCCGCAGTGCACACATCATCAAAGCCCCTGCTGGTGAGCTTTAATGCACTGAACTCAACAGAGCTTTCTCCCATGATAGCCCACATGCTTCCTTTTGCTTGGAGCATTTACCTTAAAAACGTTATTGCAATTTGTAACGAGCAATTCTTTCTCTGCCCCTTTGGAATGCATACAAGTTTCCTGAAAAATCTCTCATTAGTTTAGGACCCAGAGAATGTCTTTCTCAAGGACTTGCCAACCACCTGCCTGAGATGTGACCACCTAAGGGCAAGAGTATGCCCATCTCCCAGGCCCTGGGGAAAGGCAGGGCCTCAGGTCAGGGGACACCTGGATTCAAGGTGACAGCTACCTCCTGTCACAAGGATACCTGTCCTTTGCGGGAGGCCAGTAGAAACCATCAATGATTCACCTCCAGGCCAGCTCTGGGAAGCGCTCCAGACTTGTTTCAGGGGAGGGGTTTCATGTCTCCTCTGTCTTCATGACTGTTAAACTTGATCTGCTGCATTTCTTGTACTGATCATGGACTGAGAGACGCAAAATTGACTTTTTCCTTCAATTCAATAGCCAAATGGTCTGGGTTTAAGAGGGCCAGTTCTACAGTGCACAGCCTTGGGTAGCAGTTGGGTCACTCCCCCAAAGTCACAAATGTCAAAAAGTAAAGGTGTAGTTATCAGATTCAAATCCAGGTTTTAAACAAAACTTAAAAGTTTTATCATGATTGGTATAGATGACAAAGTAAACCTGAGTCACCTGCAGGCTCATCTGGAAATAAAGTTATCAGTAACCTCCTTTTAAAAACACATTATATTAAAAAAATATAATTGTACTTTATTATGTTCCCTATAATATATTTTTTAACCTATAATAAGGACTTTCAGACCAACAAAAACCAGTAAAAAAAAAAAAAAACTATTGTAATGGCATAACATCTTATCGTTTGTTTCACTTTTAATGATAATCTTTCTCCCAAAGTTGTTGAATCTCTCTTGCTCGTAAACAGAGATCTTACCTCATCAATCGACATGCCATGCCTCAGTTTGGGAAAATTGTCCTTAAAAACAAAAACAAAAAAATAAATCTCTCTATATAGTTGAAGTCCATTAATTGCACAAACAAAAACTAAGAAAACAGTGGTACGTTGAGATACGAACAGACCAACATACGAATTTTTTTTAAGATACGAGATGCAACTTGGTCTGTATTTTTGTTTGAGATCCGAGTGAAATTCGAGCTAAGAGTCGTGATTTGCTGCTGTGAGTTGGCGCATGGGTCCAGTATCAGAAGTTTGATATACATGTTGACTGACTTATGAGCTCGGTTATAGAATGAATTAAATTTGTATCTCAAGGTACCACTGTATTTACAAATAAGTTCCTATGACCCAGACCTATTTGACTCTAGGCATCCAAAGACGTAGCATAGCATGACTTAACACATTACACTCTAGCAGGAATGGGAAGCAGAGTAAGAGGTGACCAAACTCTCAGAGGGTTCAGTTTATTACTTCCATCAGCAGCAAAACATTGTGCAGCACTGTTCTTTCATTTTAAAGGTGCCCCTTGGGTGCTGCCCCCCTCCTAGCCATTTTAGGTGGTTGTCCTTACCTCAGATGCATCTAGTGAGGTCCCCCGAAAGTGCTTTTCCTACTCACTGTCTCTACTTCCTCACCTCCCCACCTTTTTTTTGCATTTCTCCAAGATGAGAAGCAGAGGGGAGGCAGACAAACAGACTCCTGCATGCACCCAACCAGGATCCACACAGCATGCCCACCAGAGGGCGATGCTCTGCCCATCTGGGGCACTGCTCCGTTGTAACTGGAGCCATCCTAGCACCTGAGGCAGAGGCCATGGAGCCATCCTCAGCACCTGGGCCAACTTTGCTCAGATGGAGCCTTGGCGGGCAGGGTGGGGGGGGGGGAGACAGAGAGGATGGAGAGAGGGAAGGGTTGAGAAGCAGATGGGCACTTCTTCTGTGTGCCCTGGCCAGGAATTGAACCCGGGACTTCCACACACCGGCCGACGCTCTACCACTGAGCGAACCGACCAGGGCTCCCCATTCTTTATTTAACTAGTCTCCATAGACATTTGTTTCTGCTATTTGCCAGAAATACTGTTTGTTTAGCCAAATCTATGGTCCAGTATTTGTTCACATAGTTCCAAGCTCCCTTTCATCTTGAGTGAGTAATCACACCCCCCACCTAACATGATTTTGGTTTGCAGGGTGCCATCTTCCCAGGGTTTTTTCCTCCTCTTCCCGTTCCTTCCTCTCTCAGTCTCCTTTGTCCCCTCGCCCTGCTGCCCTCTCGGGGACACCCTGTCTGGTCCTCTGTGCTGCCTGCCCACAGTCGTTTCCTCGCCATCCTCATTAAGTGCCAGCTTTCTGCGCCACCCACATGCTGAAGAGGCTTACCTTGCATGTCTAGCTCATGATGTCCTCCGTGAGTTCAAGGCCCCCTTGCCTCACCACCTGCTACTCTTGATTTCCCCAAGTTGTCAAACAGGCAGCTTCTGTTTAATACATCTAAAATGCACTAAATGAATAACTCATTTGCTCATTGTGGGTAGCTTCATCCTATGTCTATTGCAATTCTTTTTTTTTTCTATCTATTTTTTTTTGACAGATTCAGAGAGAGGGATAGATAGGGACAGATAGGAGTGGAGAGAGATGAGAACCATCAATTTTTCGTTGTGGCACTTTAGTTGTTCATTGATTGCTTTCTCATATCTGCCTTGACTGTGGAGCTACAGCAGACTGAGTAACCCCTTGCTCAAGCCAGTGACCTTAAGTCAAAGCTGTGAGCTTCACTCAAACCAGATAACCTGCGCTCAAGCTGGCGACCTCGGGGTCTCGAACCTGAGTCCTCCGCGTCCCACTCCAACACTCTATCCACTGTGCCACCTCCTGGTCAGGCTATTGCAATTCTTTTTAATATGTCCCTCTGAACTAGGAAGACTGAGAGGCTACCAGTGAGTTTGTCCAGGATCCTGACCATCCAGTTTCCCTCTATCAATTAAGGTCTGCCGAACGGATATTCTTCCACAAGGCTTGGCTTAAAAATGGGGTCATCTAAAGCCTGTGCAGGCTCAGCCCACCACAAAGGATGCACCTTTCTGACTGCATGGCTTCCTGCTGCGGGGGTGGGAGTCTCCTTGGTCATGGCAGAGGAAGTGCGACTCAGTGTCGATGGTTTGCCTAGTGCCATCGTTGGGGTCCTTGCTCGGAACAGCTGTCCTAACCTCCTTACTTACATAGCAGTTCCTGCCTCCGCCCTTCCCCATCTATTATCGTAGTCTGCCTCCTTTTCCTTTATCTGTCCCTACAGGGAAGCATGGTCTTGCTTCTGTTTACATGTCTATTTCCTGTCTTCTCCATTAGGAACATCAATGCCACCAGAGCACGAATTTCTCTTCTTCCTTCTTCTTTGCCCAGCATTTTGTCCTCAGCAAAGAACCATGGTCACTCTGCTTGCAGGAAGACTCCAATGTCTATCCTGAATAAATGAATGAACAAATGGGTGAATGACAATTTTTAGTGGTTGAGACAGAACATATGTAAGTCATTGCTTCCAGGAGTAACAGTCAGTATTAACCTTTCTCTTAGTCAGTAAAGAGCCTCTAACATTCATAGTGACTATTGAAAAGTTAGGTCAGTTACTGTTCCTCCCCACATGCAGAGGGACTCTGTTTGGGGGTGATCCAGACATGGTAGCCGTGCTTTTTTAGTGGCAAAAGAAATAGAAGAAGAAGGAGGATGTGTAACATTTAGACATCAGACACTTAGAAGGACTTTTAAAACTCACTGCAACAAAGAAGGATGTTGAAAATGGAGAGAAGGGGAAACTCCTGGCATACATCAGGAGCCCGGTGAAATGTACAGGGGATGGCAAAAGTAGGTTCACAGTTGTTGGTATGGAAAAAGATATAACACAAGAATTGCCTCTGTGTTTTGGGTACTCACAACTGTAAACCTAGTTTTGTCCACTCCTGCATTTCGTGTGCTGTCAACACCAGGGTTACAAGTCAGGAAGGGAAGACAAAACCTGAAAGTTAGAAATGGATTTCTGAAACATGAACATCTTCTGAATAGACCACAGTTGGCAAATCTTGGGTGTCACTGGTCTCTTGAAATAAAATGTGACATGCTTTGGCAGGCATGCTAATTGCTCTCACTGCTGCTCCCTTCACCATCAAAGGATTTGTACTAGCAACATCTGTAAATGATTTCCCTGGTACAGGAATGATCCCTGCAGGGTTCTCTCGTGCAGCAGAATAAGCCGGACTAGGTCCTGCTCTTCTCCTCTTCCTCCTCCCGTCCTTTCTCTGTTCTCCGGTTTCCTCGGCGATCGCTGCTGGCTTTTTTACTCTGATGCACCTTTGTGGTGGTTTCAGAGGCTGGACTGAAAAACGATGGAAACCATCATCAATGAACTAGAAGGGTAGGCAAGATTCCAAGAATACCATCTTTCCAACTGTAATAATATTTTCTGTATATTACCATTTTTAATTTCCAACACACTTTCAATGTAAGTCATCGTGCTTAAAGTCTCAACACCACCACCACTTCTCATAAGGTGAGAAAAACAGATTTTATTATTTTTGTATTATAGAAGCAACACCTTTGGCATCAAAAGACATACTCATTGTGATTCTGAGAAAAAGCAGACTTGTGAATCTGTCGGTTTTCGCTTGCTCAAACACCGGTTTAGGTTTTTTCTTTCAGCTTTTGTTTCAAAATATGAGATTTAAGATAATGATCTTAATCTAAGTATTCCCCTAGGTGAATCAGAAAAGAAAATAATTATTCTAGAATAAACCACTCCTTTTTAAAAATGCATGGAATCTTGTTTTCTAGTTTTACTGAGGTGCAGTAGCTATAAACACCTGCACGTGTTTATCATAGACAATGTAAAGAATTTGGACATATGCATACACCCATGATACTAGCATCACAACCAAGAAATGTGTAGATCAAATTTTCAGTGTAAAGATATTTTTAAAGTATAGCAGCAGGTCCATTGATCTAGTAAGGGCTTCACCAGGCATTACTGAAAAGCAGTGAAGGAGCAGTCCACCATCTTGCTGTCCAGATAATCTACTATAGCACCATCTCTACCCAAGGCCATCTCTACCAGTGGTCCTTGTCTTCTGCAATAGCCAACATCTGTAAAAATATCTGCCTTACTTTCCACCCACTTTTCCTAGTTTTATCTTCAACTTGGTGCTCAAATGCTCTTCCTTTTTGCAGTTAGGTAGCTAGTTAGGAGCAGATGATACCCCGAGGACCACAAACAAGCCCGGGTCTCTGAGGAAACTTTGCTCCCTTCACTGCCGGAGGGTTTCTTAGAATACAATTGGTCCTAAAGGAAATCGTTCTGAAACGCTCTTGTTGGCAGAGACATGTTGTGGACCCTGGAGAGTATCAGGGTCATGGTATACACACTCACCTTCAGCAGTCCTGCAAGGTGGGCAGCTGGGCTGGCACCAGGGCATCTCTGCTCTAGAAGATTCTATGGATGCTGTCTCACTCAGTAGTCAAACAACACTCTGTTTCTTCTGTGGCCAGTTTTCATAAATCAATTATGAGAAGCTAGAAAAGTTTCCACAAATGTCCCGCTGGAGTGGTACTTTTGAAATGTGCTTTCCTGGTCATTTCAACAGTGAACTGACCTCGTGGCCTTCAGGACACTGTCCTTACTCAGGTCTGCGCTGCAGTGCTGTGGGGTATGTTAAACAGGGTGGTCATTAATTAGCACTGCAGTACGCATAGTCACTCAGATGTCCTCGTCAGAATCTAAGTGTCCGTGACAGGCATACCGAGAAAAAAAAGAACAAGACTCTGCCTTCATTGAAACAAACAAACAAAAATTGGCATCTTCTCTATAATTTGATATTTCTCTTACAGCTTCCTGTAGGCTGGAGAGGAATTGGGATAGTTTAGGTATCCTTACAGCTATAGCTAATAAAATCTCTCTGGTACTTCCTCTAACCATCCTCTGTCTCAACACTCCCATGTGTCAAGATTCAAAGTGGTTTTATATTATTTCTGGAACATTTCTTTAACCTCGTCCATGCTGGTAGTGAGTTCAGAGAACAGCTGTTGGGATTCCATAAGCCTAACATCTGATCCACCACACCCCTGACTTTGTCCTTTTCAGAGGTAACCAATAAGGTCAGTTGTATCAAAAGTCTTTTCAAGACTCCATGTGCCTGTTGAAAAGTTCTTGATTGGTGGAGCTGGACTTGACCTTGCACTGGTGCTGGACCAAGCCCTGTCCTAGGAAACAGGGCTCCTTCCCTTGGTTGTAGACAGGAGGCTACCTGTGGGATCGGCATGTGGACAGAACCTCCAAAAAGTTTTGTTTGTTTTGAAAATAAAAGAATGTTACTTACAAATCATACAATCTAGTTATAACCCTCTTGAGACATTTCTTCAAATCAAAATGTTACTGCAGAAATATGTCAAATAATGATATTTTAAGATCAAATTGTTTTTTCTGTCACTTCAGGCTATCTTTGTAGAAATGATAACTAAATGCTTAATTAAGGTCTAGTAAAATGTGTACAATTAGAATGATGTAAAAATAAGTGCTTTCTATGGTTCAGCAATAGGCATGATAAGGAATTATTTTGTCACCAAGTTCAACCAAATTTGGTGTAATTATTGGTAGCCTTGGGCGGAAAGAGGAGAAAATAAGCAAGACTCTGAGATAAAGCAGTAATGCCTGTGTGTGTGTGTGTGTGTGTGTGTGTGTGTGTGTGTGTGTGTGTACACGTACATCTATACTATGCTGGGCTATAAGACATGACATCTAAGCCTGATCTGGGGAAAATGGGAGCCTTCCAATAGCCTGACCACACTTCTCCTATCTTCCTGACTCTCATGGTTAAGATTCCCAAGCAATTCTTGGCATGGGGATCAATCACAGTGCCTACTTATCCCTAAGTAGTGAGTTCAATTCCTGGCCTGCCCAGATAACTGTTCAAACAAACCACTCACCTCCTCAAAAGGCATCTCACCCTCTCGACACAACAAAGCCTGCCTCCCACATTCCGGCTTGTACACCCTGCCCCTGAATGCACCCTTGTGTGAGACCATGCCCCTCCATGCCCTGTAGTGTCCTCCTCTCCTGCCTGTGAATATATGTGTCAGCCTCTTCTGCCTAAGGCCATTGTCATGTGTTTGGCCACCCCAGGACAGGAATCTTTTCCTCACCAAATGCGTGAAAAGGAAGCTACTCACACATACATATCTCCATATACTATGTTGGTAAATTTATATTTTACAGATTGTTACTAATTCATGATGCTCTCCTTTGTTCTTAGTTTAGATTGCACCTCATGAAAGATTTCTGTCCTGGGAAAATATTGGTGGTCCTTTAACAAAAACTAGTATGGCCACACAGAAGTGCACCGGCCAAATGGACTGAGTGATGATCTTTAGAATTGTTTCAAGATGGATTAAGTGACAAGAGACTGAGGAGAAATGTCCTGTTCTAAAAATAATTGAGCATACCTATAATGATGGATAAGTAGATAATTTGCAATGAGCACTTCATAGAGCTTCTGTCTAAGCAATTTCCTAGCAATAAACTTGCCTTATCCATTATATAATGGAGTATATCCTCAATTCTGTGTAAAATGAACTAGTCTCAGGTTCAAATGCAAATAGGCAGAAAAGATTGAGTTGGAGTGTTTTCAAGTGGGCCAGAAAATCCCCTTTGAACCAACATTTCTTTCTATGTTGACATAAAGCCTAAAATTTCCACCATGGCATCTTACTCCTTTTGAATGAATCACTCAGGAAAAAAACTGTAATCAAAGAATTTTGTTATCTAGTATAAGCAGTGGGGTTTTTTAAATTTATTGTTCAAAACTAAGTGCAGCATTCTCTGGGCAAGTGATTAAAGATATTGTAGAAGCATTTAATGTCAGTCAGAAAAATAAGAAGGGATATCATCCATTCAGCATGGCTGGCTAATATGAGGATACTTTCTGTTTGCCTGCAACAGGGAGGTGAAGGCCAGGGACTTGTTGATGTCACAGGGGAAGACTGCTAAGGACAAAGGCCACTTCTTTATGGAGGACACATTCTACATACACTTCTCACAAAAATTAGGGGATGTTTTATCACTTCATATTAATTTTTGAAATATCCTTTAATGTTTGTGAGCAGTATAATTGCTCCTGGGAATTTTCACAAATTATTTGAAGTCCACTTTGTTTTAATACATGACAATATTAATCTCACTGTTATTTGTGAAGGTCAAAGAAATAATGTATATAAGATACCCAGTCCAAAGCATGCTTCCCAATAAGTTCTCAGTAAATGATGGCTATTTTGTAGCTTTTAATATCTATTATTGCCACTCGAGGAATGTTAAAAAAATGAGCTTTATTATTCTTTATAAAATTTAATTATTCTTGTTATTTTTTTCTCTCCTTATAATAAAGGGCAAATCTATGTATTATCTGTTTATACTTACATTTTTCTATTTCTTTTTTGTCTAATCTATTAATCATGTCCCAGTCCAATCATTTGAAGTATTGAAAGCATACACATATTTATGCCTCACCTGTGGTGGTGTGGTTGATAAAGCATCCACCTGGAATGCTGAGATTTCTAGTTCAAAACTCTAGGCTTGCCCGGTCAAGGCACATATGAGAAGCAACTACTCTGCTCTCCCTTCCACCCTCTCTCTCTCCTTTCCTCTGTCTAAAATAAATAAATAAAATCTTTTAAAATATTTTCATATATATATATATTTATGTTTAAGTATTTTATTTATTTTACATAAATGTCTAGACCTTGAGCCCCCTCTTCGGCATGTGCTCTCTTCCAATATGGCGGCTGGGTGAGAAGTTACGCAAAGAAGAGCTCCTTTGCTCCGCCCCTTCTCATTCTTTACTTCCATGCGTTTCAGTGTCAGCCTGAAATGTGTGACTTTCCACTTCCTGTACTTTTTTGTCTATGCTTCGTTTTATTTGAGCTATTCCTTTTAGCTCCAAAAGTGTGGCTTTCAGAATGATTCTCTTATTGAAAAGGTTAGTGAGCATTGGGAATCAGGGTTCATAAGTGGCATCTCTGGTCATAACAAAGGAATTCTTTTGAAGTCTGTGACCCTAACTCTCACGGCCTTGCCAGGGTGGAGGGCTGAAGGATAACAGGATATGAGAAAGGAAAACTAGAAGACAACAAATTAGTATTTGCCTAATTCGTCCCTGTTGCAAATATTAATGCTCATCATAATGATGATCTTCACATATACTCCCGAGGGGGAGGGGAATAAAACCTGTTCGCTGTGTATGTAAGTGTGATAACTCCACTTGAAAAGCCTCAAGTTACTGTCCTTCAAACGAGCAGTCAGGTTTCATTCTCTAACCAGAAACAAAATAAAACTTTTAAAAGCCTCGTTGTGTCAATGAATCACAAATTTCTCACTCCAGATGGTCTTAAGTCATAGCCTGCCAATACCTGCACTATTTACATATGACAGCAGATGAAATTAGCACGCGTTGGCACTTTGCATTGTCAAGTGTTAATTTGCTAGACATTCACAATCTTCCTTGTGCTTACTGTAGAATAGCAGCTGTTTTCTTAGGTCCTGGTTTAAAAATGTGCAAATACAGTTTTTCGAGACCACAGTCATTTTTCACAGGTATCTTGGTCCCTTTTTGGAGATAGGCACATGCAAGAAGTAAGTTAGAGCAGGAAGACTTTGGGGCTAGGATGCTGACTATCTGAATTCTGCTGGTAGCCATACTCAACATTCGTTGTCCACTTAGATCAGTCACTGTTTCCTGGACTTCTGCTTACTCTCTGTACACTGAAGATATTTGCTGCCTCGGTGGTTCATTTTAACTCTGATGCTGTGTGATTCTGGAATTTTATTTTAAGGTTAATTTTGACTCAAGGCCAGATTTGGGTCTAAATGTTCTTCCACATTTGTTTCTAAGATGTCGTTCTATTTGCAATGTAAAAGACCCTAGGCCAGTGTACTTAGGTAAGCATGTCAAAGACATCATTATTTTTTTTTTTACAGAGTCAGAGAGAGGAACAGATAGGGACAGACAGACACACAGGAACAGAGAGAGATGAGAAGCAACAATCATTAGTTTTTCGTTGAAACACCTTAGTTGTTCATTGATTGCTTTCTCATATGTGCCTTGACAGCAGGCCTTCAGCAGACCGAGCAACCCCTTACTCAAGCCAGCGACCTTGGGTCCAAGCTGGTGAGCTTTTGCTCAAACCAGATGAGCCCATGCTCAAGCTGGCAACCTCAGGATCTTGAACCTGGATCCTCCACATCCCAGTCCAACACTCTATCCACTGCGCCACCACCAGGTCAGGCGACATCATTAAAATTTGATAGAAGTCATAGAGGCTTTCCCATGGAACTTCAAGGGTTTAGTACAAATCAAGAGAATCAAGGAATCACAAAAATCAGGACAAATCCCTCATACTTCTTGTATAGACCGCACGTTGCTTTAAATAATCTTCTGAATTTGCCATTTAGAAACTTGATATTCATTAGACTGCTATGTACATATGTCACATGATTATATGCATATATGTGCAGCGTTACATGCACACACTCTTAGGCCAGTTGTAATTGTTAAAGGTTGGTCAGTGACAATCTTTAATTGAGAATTTCCACTCTTATAATAGTAGTTAACATATTTTGTGGGTTTATAGGTATTCTTAAGTGCCCTTGAAACCTATAATAAATCTGCACATTGGGGGTATTTTTCTTCTGTAAGAATATAGGAAAAGGGCTCAGAGATTTGGAGTCATCCATCCTGTTCAGGGTCACCCTGTGATACTGTGGCAGTCAGATTCGTGACCCAGGCTTATTCTGACACAATGTCCTTGTTTCCCCATCACGCTACATAGATCCATTTTAAAACCGCTTGAATGACCCTTGCTACTGCCGCAGTTCTCAGCAGATGTCTAGAGAGTAGATTGGAGAGAGGGGGCAGGCATCTGTGTCATTTTGAATCTACCTGCTAATTTGAATGCACCACAGAGCTTATAGGCGGAGTCTCTTGCATGCTTAAGACAGGGGAAGGGGCAGCAGGACACCCAGTGCCTCTGTGTCTGACAGGTCCGTGTCCTGGAGGACTGGCTGTCCCCTCATTCGGGTCCTAAGGACTTGGGGAAGTCTCCTTAGGAGTTCTGGTGCCCTCACCAGATGCCCTGCTTTCCTCTTCCTGTCACCCATAAACGTGTGTATACGTGTGTGTGTGTGTGTGTGTGTGTGTGTGTGTGGTTGGGGCCAATGAGGAAAATGACTTGGTACTCCCATATGCACTGACCCCCCCCCCTTGTATGGGAATGGGATGTGTGCCGGGTTCTGAGAGGATGGTCATGTTGTTTGCTTGTTATTAGGGGAGAGGACATCACAGCCATCACCCCCTAGAGTGGCTCTCTGCTCTGGGGACACTGCCTGGCCTCTGGGGTAGAAACCCTGCTTCAGGAAGAAAATCTTGTTAGTTCTTCCATGCCTACTGGTCTTCCCAACAACTTATATGTCTTTCCAAATTGAAAAACAGTGGCTCCTACATGCAGGCATTACTTTTTATATTGTTAGATTACAACTGGGAATCAAGGAGTCATATGCAGGTTCATCATTCCTGAAATCTTATAATTACCTGTTGGTCTGAGAATAATGCTATCAAATACTTATGTGGCTTATATGAACTGTTGATGCCTTTCATTTATATCTCATTAAGAGAGAAATTATTCTTATTTTTTAACTAAGAATTATAATACACTTACGAGGTATCAGGTAATGCTTAAAGTGTTTTACAAATCCTAAACTATTGTATTTCTCATCATTATAAGAGAAAGGTGCTGCTGTTATCTCAGCTTTGTGGGAGAGAGACATAGGCACAGAGAGGTTTACTAATATGTCCAGGGACACATTGCTAGTAAAAGGTAGCGCTGGAATTCAACCTTAGGCAGCCTGGCCTCATTAAATTGAAAATTAACCATGAAATCAAGTCCATCTCAGGGTTACTAGGAGGCCATGGAAGGCAGGATAATGCTCCCCATTGAAGATGCACACACCTTGATCCCCGTCAGTTAGGAAAATGTTCTTTTCTGTAGCAAAGAGGAATTAAGGTTGCAGGCAAAATTATAGTTGCTAAACAGCTGACCTTGAAATGGAGAGATAGCCTAGATTGCCAGGGCGACCACACTGGTCCATGAGGAACCTTGTATATGAGCAGGAAGACAGGAGGACCCGACTCCCAGAGGGGGCTGTGCGTGCAGACCACAGAGGTCAGCAGGCTGGGGGCCACAGGACCTGGAACGAGGGCCGCTGCTGGGAGTGGCGGGAACAGACAAGGATGTGGAATCCCCCCTACGGCAACCCAGACAGCTCAGAAGTTAGACTTCTAAACCTCCGAAAGGTAAGATAATAAATCTGTCTTGTACTGAGCTGTTCTATTTGTCCGAATTTGTTACAACAGCAAAAGGAGACGAATACGGAGCTCCAACAAGCATTCAAGTTCAAGGTGCAGAGCTCAGACGTCAGGTTCACAATTGATGAGGCATGTGACCCACAAGGACTTACTTAAACTTTTCTGTGTCTTGGTTGGCCTGCCTTTAAAATGAAGAAAGGCATATTTATTACACTACATGATTGTTAGGGTTGGGTTGCCATGAGGTGAAAAATGGCACCACCTAAAACATTGTTTGTTTTATTGAGGGAAGTTTTCCTTCTGGAATTGTGCAAGAAATTAGAATAGCTCACATATGCACAGCCTTGTGGGGCTGTGAAAATAGAGAGTGTATGCAAAGCATCATGTGCAGAATGCCGAAATATCATACAATGTATACCTAAAGAGAAGGGATGGTGATGATGGTAAAGGTGATGAATAAATGTCAGTGGGAGGCGTAGGATTGGATCAGAGGCTTGGGATGTGAGGTAAAGAGTATCTGCCTCAGAGTCAAGTGCCTTGGAAGCAGACCTGACTTCAATCCCAACTTTACCACCCACTGTCTATGAATTAGGACACATTTTTTGAAGTGTCAAACCTTTTGGAACTTCCAAGCTCACAAGCTATGGGGAAGTCTAGTTGAGTTGACATAAGGAGATGCCCAGAATGTGGCAGGTCCTCCTGACCGGTCTCTGCTGGGTTCATTGTGCCACACTATCATGAACTGTAGGCGAAACACTAAAAACTTGAGCAGCACCCCCACCTTTGACTAATGGCAACATGTTGGAGTCTTCCGCCTCTGCTCAAATCCAGCATGGTTCTTACAGATAGGTTTCATGTTATGTGTTCTCAGCAGTATTGAACATCTAGGTGGACTCAAAAATCAAAAAAATATATAGTGATTCTGCCAAAAACAGAGTTATCGAAGGTGAAATCAATAACTGGGAAGTAATAGCCCTAATAAAGTACTGGAATTTGAGGCTGCAATGAAAAGTGACAGCAATGGTAGGTCCATTGCATATCTATCAATAGCTGGCCTCATTAATACAGTCAGCCGCTATTGATTTCACGGAGAGCGATTAGATGCTAAAATGACAAGTGCATCACTGATTCTGCTGGGCCAGGGAAAGAAGACGGAACACCAACGGCCAGTCAGCTCCGGGAGCACCTTCCCGACTGCCTTTCTGATGAGCTCTCCACCCTTGGTGGACAGTTCACTTTGGGTTAGTTACCGACCTTGGAGGAGGCGAGGGAACATGACCTCAGAACATCAACACTGATCTATCCTCAACGGATTTATTTTTCTAATGTTTTGATGCTGTTTCATGTTTTCACAGTTTTGCACCAGCAAACTAATCTAATGGAAAGAACCCTGTTAATCGTAAAATTTGGAAAAGTCTTGGTTTCTTTAGTTTTCTCCAGAGCTCATAAATCCACTCAATAACTCACTCATAAGCCATTGAGATTTCTTAAGTCAAAAGGACATGGTATTGGCAGAGGATAATAGATATCCTTTTCTTCTGTTCTTACTAAATGTCAGGTGCTTGAGAGTAATGTCTCATTTAATCCTCATAAATTAATAGGGAAGTTAATCTGATATCAATTTTAAAGATGAGTTCATTGAGATACAGATAAATAAAGTAAGTAAAGACAAATAGCCAATAAAACTAGACTTCAGCACTGCAACCTAGTTGGAGAGACCGCAGTTTTAAATACTGCGCTGTCTTGCCTACCAGACATGGTGGGCCTAAGACAGTCGATTCTCAGCTTTCCTGTGGAAGGCATCTTCTTGAGGTCAGCCAAGAGCTGCAGAGATCATAAAAGGCAGTGGGACAAAGGTCACACTGAGACTCCGGGGATGCCGATTATTTCTTATACACCACTGGTATTGTATGGGTGGGGTTTCCAGAACTCTGATTCCCACATCCAGATCTCAGGCGTCTGTGAGTCAATGGGAGATTGACAGGAGGGGAAGACCAAGGTAATGCATCGATTCCGATTCAGTGGAGGGCTCTTAGTGGTTTGGGGATGTCATTGTCCTTGTGGATAGATGGATGGTGAAGAAGGTCAGAGTGGGAAGGCACCCCGTTGCCAGCGGTCTCAGGTGCATAATTGCAGGCCTCAGTCCTACCTTTCTGCAGACTTTTCAGTGATGCCTCTCAGTCACAAGCAGAGTCTAAATGTTATTGGCACAAACCCATCCTGGGACAAGTTATCTCACAAGTTATGCTCATGTCCGCTTCCTCTTGACAATGTCATAAACCAAGAGTGAGGGATGAGCTCAACACAGACCATGGGGGCATCAATGGGGGACACTGCAGAAGGCTGAGTAGCAGGCCAGTCTCTACAGACACCATGTGGACAGAGAATGGGGCTCTTCCTCAAGCATCTAAACCGGAAGTTATTCAGCCATTTCAGTGAGAGTCTGCACAGTTGGTTGTGTTGGGTTCCAAGCAGGATTTTGTTTTGTTTTGTTTTGTTTTATTTTTGAATCTCAGGTCTGTCCACTGACACACCATTGGCCAACAACCACCCAGAGTGAGTCCCAGGTGGAGCTTGGCAGGACCTCTGCTCCTAGCTTCCCTTCTGCCTATGCCAACTGACCTCCAGACTCATGCTCCTTCCTGGTTCTAGCTGGGACCTTTCTTCAGGCATAGAGGTAGCTGTAGGTAGCTGTTCCACCTCAGGGGCTGGGAAGTTTGTACACTTTCCTTTCATCTTGAGGATGGAACAGAGAGGATATGGGGTCATATCCTGAGTGAGGTGGGCTCGCCTTAGTAGTGCAAGTCACTAAAATGATATCATTGGACCAATAACTTGCTATGGTAACATTTTTGTTTGTTTGTTTGTTTAGAGTATATCTGTTTGTTTTCAATGTTTAAAGAAATCTTCCTTGTTCTTTTAAATCGTACAAAGCCTTACTGTCAGTTAAAACTAATTAAAGGACATCAACATTAGAGTTTGAACTCCTGTGGCTTGACACAGTAAGGTATCCCCTAGAGCAATGGTCCCCAACCCCTGGGCCACGGACCAGTACTGGTCCATGGGCTATTTGGTACTGGTCCGCAGAGAAAGAATAAATAACTTACATTATTTCCGTTTTATTTATATTTAAGTCTGAATGATGTTTTATTTTTTAAAAATGAGCAGATTCCCTCTGTTACATCTGTCTAAGACTCACTCTTGATGCTTGTCTCGTAAGTTTGACAATTATATTTTAAAATACCACAGTTTTTACGCCAGTCACATAACTTTATTTTGTGCATTTATCTGTCCCACCCTAAAGGCCGGTCCGTGAAAATATTTTCTGACACTAAACAAGTCCATGGCCCAAAAAAGGTTGGAGACCACTGCCCTAGAGGTCTATTATATTTGGATTAATTAATCATACCATGAGAATGCCTTATAAGTTGTCATTTATGATAATCTGGCAATATTAAACAAGTTATATAGTCTTAAATAAACAAAATTTCTGAGCTGACAATATCAGCCTTGTTTTGCAAAATGATTGATAAGACCGCAAATATCATTTGTTTAATTATAATCAAAAGGCAAAACATGAATTAAGATAATTTTTCTTTAAGTAGTATACTGGATATCTGGATATATGCTTTAATAGTAAATAAAGAAACAATTCATATTCCTATATTCTGGAAAGATACATTTTTCAAAAGTTGACTAATAATTTGAATATCACATTGCTACAGAAAATGTACAAATTATGTATGCAAAATAATGTGCAGAGATTGATTTAAATATTTCAAGTTATGCAAAATCATACTAATCTTTTGGAGTAATATCAAGTTTATGCTGTCTTACAAGTATGATATTGGAATTTATTAGATTTTACAAATGGTTCTCAGAGGAGTCAAATATTGTTCATAAAGAATAATACATAGTTTCTTTTGTAATAAATTCAAAATTGAATCTAGGCTTAAAAAACAAAAACATCATAAGAGAATTTAAATTAGGGCTGTGAATGTGTTCTTTATCTTTTCATTCTGAGTATTATGACTTTTAACTTAAGTCCTAAACATAAAATCATGTAGCTGATTTTTAGAATATTT
The DNA here is from genome assembly GCF_036850995.1 of Saccopteryx leptura. NCBI lineage: Eukaryota > Metazoa > Chordata > Mammalia > Chiroptera > Emballonuridae > Saccopteryx > Saccopteryx leptura. The sequence goes on along the minus strand of NC_089513.1, from coordinate 4,581,753 downwards.
AATATTACATAGTAGGTTAATCACTTTGTAATAATGACTGACAGTATTCCTTGGAGAAAAATCTAATTACATAGGGTTGGCTGCCAAAGAGATTGCTCCACAAGTCAAGTCACTTTATGGACGATGCTATGTAAATTTCCACGAAGAAGGTAGCAATGGGAAGGCTAATTTCATTGTTACAACTACATGTGTGAACAAATTAAGACTAAGTTAGTGATATGTCTACTGTGATTTTGATACTTGACAGAGACCAAAAAATATAAAGTCCAGAGTTAAAGTAATCGGTTCAGTCAATTAAGTAAAAGAGAGAGACTATAACAAATTGTTCTTTGAGTGATTTTGCACTTGTCTACTCGTAGTTTACCTTCTATTCAATCAAAATGGACAAACCTTTGTCTAGATCTTGTCTTCATGCATTACCACTTCAATACCGTAACTTCTGGATGTGATACTAAATATAGTGGTCCTAATATATATTGCAAGAAATATGCCCTTGTGTTTTAAAAAGGAATATTTTTCTTTTACCTAAGATCTCTTAAAAATGCTTAGAAGCAAGGAACTTGTATAACCTATGACGGGAGCTAAGTGTTTATCAACAAGATATTTATTTTTGCTACATTTAAAACATGGTAACTAGACTTCTAATTAATTTATAGAAAGCATTAAGTAGTCCCAAACTTGTAAAGTAACTGAACTTACTACGTGATAAAGTACAGTGTGTCCGTAAAGTCATGGTGCACTTTTGACCGGTCACAGGAAAGCAACAAAAGATGATAGAAATGTGAAATCTGCACCAAATAAAAGGAAAACCCTCCTAGTTTCTGTAGGATGATGTGGCACCATGTACGCATGCGCAGATGATGACATAACACTATGTATACAGCGGCGCAGCCCACGGCCATGCCAGTCAAGATGTGGATGGTACAGAGGAAAGTTCAGTATGTTCTGTGGCTCACTAAATTCAAATCAGTGACCAAAGTGCAACATGAATATCAGTGTGTTTATAACAAAGCACCACTACATAGGAATAACATTACTCGGTGGGATAAGCAGTTGAAGGAAACCGGCAGTTTGGTGGAGAAACCCCTTTCTGGTAGGCCATCAGTCAGTGACGAGTCTGTAGAGGCTATACGGGATAGCTACCTAAGAAGCCCTAAAAAATCTGTGCGTGAGCCCAAATCGAACTGCACTGAATAGGTATGAAACTGGGAGAGTTTTCCTTTTATTTGCTGCAGATTTCACATTTCTGTCGTCTTTTGTTGCTTTGCTGTGACCAGTCAAAAGTGCACCATGACTTTACGGACACACTGTATATCTCTAATATTATTGATTACCATAAGAAATGAGGCAGTTGCCACTTCTTCTGTAATAACCATTCTAACTCTTGGTGTCTCCTGAGTCAAAACAAAGAAGGAGAGAAGGAAAGTCTAGGAAATTCTTGCTGTGGTAGATTTCCCATGTTGTCTGTTACTAAGACTCCTCTGAGGATAAGGATCTCCTGTCTGACCAAGAGGGACTCATATGAGACCTGAGTATTCCAGAATAGTTCATCCTGTCTTCTGAAGGAAGTGTCCCAAGGGCTTTGTATCAGAAATGGCTAGCTCAAAGTTTGGGCACTTCTATGCAATGGAAACCACTAGTAGCTGAACCCACCTTCGTTGGTAATAATGGACCTAGGGACTAAGGCAGAATAAAATTGAATTTCAGCCTGAAAGGGGATAGAAAATGTTGCTTTCTTAGACTAACCATTATGCCTGGTTCACTGTATCACTTAAATAGGAACCATGTAATGGGAGACTGGAAATATTTTCTTCAGCAGCTTATAGAAAGAAATCTACACTTTCTCCCACTCTGTGCCCACAAATAGGAATTATCAGCATTTGCTGAGCTCTTAGAATGAAATGCCAGTGGGTTCAAGAATGGCCAGAAATGTAACTGATCTGAATTTACAGAATCAAGACAGGCTTTAAACTAGAAATAGCAAGAACAATCTTTAGGTGCTTTGAGACTATGCAATCTATTTAGCCAGACCCCCACCTCAAACACAACAAGAATTTAGGACACTGAGTATCCGGGTTCGATTTTCTTTAATGAAAAATTTAATGACTGCATTTTGGTGTATCTAACATTTGCCTGCATAAAACAAAAATATAACGATATGCTATTTTTCAAAACTGTCCTTGCAGGTGACTCTGAGAACATCTGCTGCAAATTCAAGGAAGACGTTTTTCAGACAAAACAAAACAAAAGAAATAAAAAATACAATCGGTCTATCCAAACAGCTGAGGACTAAAATTTATGATCAGACCACATTATTATTTAGTAAAATTTAAGAGAAAGTTCTTGATTTTTTTACATCATTCTTATATATTCTATTATTTTAGACAAATGTATAATGCAGAATAGTTTCAGTACCCTGAAAATCCTGTGTTCCATCTGCTTATCCCTCACCCCCACCGCCGACCCCCTGGTGACTCCTGGTCTCTTTACTGTCCCAATAACTTAAGAGTTTTCCAGAATGTCATTAGTTGGGATCACACAGTCTGTAGCCTTTTCAGACTGGCTTCTTTCACTCAGTAACGTGCAGTTAATGTTCCTCCTTGTCTTTGCATGACCGATTGTACTTTTCTGTTTAGCTCTGAATGATACTCCACTGTGCAAATGGAATGCAGTTTATCTGTCCACTCACAACTGATGGATATCCTGGTCGTTTCCAAGTTTTGACAGTTCTGAATAAGGTTGCTAGAAACATCCGTGTGTGAGTATCGGTATGGTTATCAGTTTCCAACGCCTCTGGATGAGTCCGAAGAAGCGTGACTGCCAGATGGAAGACTAGGGTCCGTTTCATAAGAAAGCACCAGCCGGTGCCGGTTTGCACTCCTGCCGGCAGGGAAGGAGAGCCCCCAGCACTCCACACTTTCGGTGTCATGTGATGCATGTGGTCAGGGGTCCGGATTTTGGCCATGCTGCTAGATGTGCAGTGGTGTCTTATTATGTGTGGCAGAGCATCTTTTCATGGGCTTATTTTGCCACCTATTTTCTTTTAACCAAATTTTCAGTCTTCCTACCAGGGAGTTTTAAGAGTTCATTGTATATTTTGGAAAGTGGCTCTCTGTCGGATATGTAACACTTTCTCTTAGTCCTTGGTCTGTCTGTCATTGATCTGACATTTTCTCTTGGTATGCAGAATTTTCTTCTTTTAAAGGTATCCAGCCCACCCATTATTTCTTTCACAGATCAGGCCTTTTGATGCCTAAATGTCATCACCAAACCCAGTGCTGCATTATTTTCAAAGAGCCAGCCTTTAGGGTCACTTATCAATTCTATTTTAATTTTTAATTTATTGATTTCAGTCATTATTGTTATCAATTATGTCCTTTATAGTTAAATAATGTTTACATATGTTTCTATTTCTGAAATTAAGCCTTTGATTCCTGCTAAATATTTTATATAATGAAATTATTTTCTAAATTACAATAGGGTGAAAATCACATTTCCCAGGCATTACGTACAGGTTCCTCATTTGTCCTCAAGGGTTCCAGTATTTTTATATTTTATCTTTAATTCAGAATAGGAAAATTTTAACTATTGCTATTGTTGTTAATTTTTAATTTTATTTCATTGTGGTTACAAAATGTGGCTTTAAAGATCTCTATTTTTTTTGAAGTTCCATTGTGGCTAAGAACATTTTGTACATAAGTTAATTTTATACCCATATTTTGACTGGGTAATTCAACTTCCAAGAATGTGATTTTTTTCTGAGAAATTAAAAGATTTGTGCACAAGTAAGTTTATCACCACATTACCTATCAAAGGGGAAAATAGCAATGAATCAAATTGTCATAGAATCTAGAAGAGTGGCAGTTTTTGTGCAGCTATTAAGAAACATGAGAGTCAGGAATCTGGGGGTTTGGGGATCTGGGGATTTCAGGGTCCCAGGAAACACTGATGATAGAGCACACAACATATTCTGTAATATACACACACACACACATAATGGTTTATATATGCACACAGAAAAAAGTGATTTGAATATATCAAAAGGAAAATTATAATAATTTGTGCAATGTGTTGGGTTTGTGTGTCTTACCCTAGATTTGGTTATGGAAAGACATCTTGGCCAATAGATATTTAGCCAATTATCTAGTGCAAGACCCAGGCACCAAGCTGCAAAAATCAAGTACCATTCAGCCAATGTCTGTTAACAGTTTTTTCACCTCCAGCCTTGGATGGCACATTCAACCCCCACATTTTAAGGACTTGAAGGGAAATCCCAGTTGACACTATTAGAAATCAAATCTAATTAGAAAAAGGATACGCAGAACAACAGTACACATTAATCAGTATCATTATTTTAAAAAGTTCACTTCAAGACTGGGTGCCTTTCATCCAAAAGAATACAAAGAGGTGGCTGGAGAAAGAGAAGACTTGGCGGTGCGGACCCTGCTCCAGTGGCGTCCTCCGAGGTGTTTCAGCTCAGAGTCAGGGCTGTGGTTTTTAATGTGCCTTTGCTGGGAAGCGCTCAGGCACAGAGCGCGAAGACCAGAATTTTATTAAAGAGTTATTGTGGGTTTTTGAGGCGTGCAAACAGACGGAGATCTGTCCGTGACCTCCACGTTTCCCAGAAGCTTAAGTCAATGTCCTTCAGGATGAAACTGAGGACATTTCAGGGAGCTTCAATATGAAAAGGAAATGTCTTCAAAGAGACTGTGTTAAAGTTAAAATGAATCAAAAGAGAGAGGTGTCCAGAAAAACCTATTTGAAATGTCTCAAGGCTACCAAAGACTGTTTTTCAAATCTGAACTAACTTATTTTGTGGGTAGTTTCCTAATCTATCACTTTCTTGGTATGAGTCCCTACATATATGAATGCATATTACCTAGATGAATTAGGTTTAACTTTATAACATTGAATTGTATAAGTCAAAAAAGGGCTCAACGTCTGCAACTTCACAGGGTTAACACGGTAAAAGTGTGAGAACCTGCATCCTCTGATAGACGGATCCTATGTATGCAGGTAGGCATCTGAGAGAAGGAGCATCCAACTGGACATGCCCCTAGAAATGGACCAAAACTTGGTGTTTTGGGGTAAGCAATCACGATCAGCACTGATGGTAGCCCCCAGCATGCAACCATGTGTCATGCCCACAGACAAACACTCAGCCGACATGGCAGGATCCCTATACCTCTGTCTCTGAGAGTGGCGTGGAAGTTTCTGGTACAACCGAAGTCTAATCTAGCAGGGTCGGCTGGGGTAGAGGCTTGGCCACTGGATAGTTCTGTTGCCTCCCAGAGCCTGGCGACCCTCAGAGAGGGACTCATGCTTCTCTGTTCCTGAAGCTAAACTCTCCACAGCCTGAGTGGGAGTTGCTGCTTCCAGAATTGAACATCCTGCTTGTTAGGTCTCTGAAGAGTCCCAGAATGAATGGGTGCCTGGGGACAGAGCGTGCATGTCACTGAGCTCAGCTGCTGCAGATTAAGTGCCGCCTCAGCAGGTGGGTGTTGCTGTCTGACTTGTTAGCACATCTGTGCAAGTGCTTGGCACTGACTTACCTTCATTTAGTGCTCAGCACTCACGAGGATCCATGCCAGGGGTTCGGGTGGGGTTCGGGAGGTGTTGATGGTAATATCTGATAAGTACGTTGCATGCTCTCTGCATCCAAGATACTTATGGACCATCTAGGGAAGACAAGAAAAAAACCTAATAAATATTAAATTCAAAAATGGTAAAACAAAAAGTAATGCCAGAGAGTGGAACAAGATCACAATGTGGCCCTGGCCGGTTGGCTCAGCGGTAAAGCGTCAGCCTGGCATGCGGGGGACCCGGGTTCGATTCCCGGCCAGGGCACATAGGAGAAGCATCCATTTGCTTCTCCACCCCCCACCTCTTCCTCTCTGTCTCTCTCTTCCCCTCCCGCAGCCGAGGCTCCATTGGAGCAAAGATGGCCCGGGAGCTGGGGATGGCTCCTTGGCCTCTGCCCCAGGCGCTAGAGTGGCTCTGGTTGCAACAGAGCGACGCCCCGGAGGGGCAGAGCATCGCCCCGTGGTGGGCAGAGCGTCGGCCCTGGTGGGCGTGCCGGGTGGATCCCGGTCGGGCACATGCGGGAGTCTGTCTGACTGTCTCTCCCCGTTTCCAGCTTCAGAAAAATACAAAAAAAAAAAAAAAAAAGATCACAATGTAAAAGCTGGAGAAGAATGCGTGCTTCAGGGAGGATGGAAAGAAACCTCTGTGAATGGGAAGTGACAAGAATGGCTTCAAAAAGGAGAAATGGGCCTCCTGGGGGATTTCTAGATGAAGAACATACTGTGGAAAGAGGCAAAGGCAAGAGAAAAGCCAAGAGTCGACCCTGAGCACAGTGCTTACAGACTTTTCTCTGGAGTGCATGGCTCGCAGGAGTAAGCATAGACGATCAGTCTGAGAAGGAATCAGGATGAACCCATGTGAACTTCCTGCTGAAAACATCTGCTCTGAACTCCTGCTTCCTGCAGAAACTGGATCTTGGGATCACAGGGACAGCGGACTTGCAAGTGAAGACACTTGTAGGGCTCCTAGGGATTTGCCCGTATGCTTTGTTTTCCGGGAAGCTCTCTCCTCCCCAAATCTGCTGAGTCATATAAGCTTATTCTTTGTGCAGAAACTAACGCCAAAGGCACCACTGGAGACAGACCACCTTTAGTGTCCAGGGCAGTATTCTTTTCATTTCTGTAGCCTTCTTCTTCTTCCTGACTAAGCAGACAAGGACTAGGAAGAGTTAGGGATGGGGACTTAGGGAAAAGTTCTTTTCTACTGAAGGAGGACTTTAGATTTCAGGGCTGCCCTTATGACACGTGCTGACAGCAATAAATTAAAGGTAAAATAATCTCCCTCCAGAGAGTTCAACTTAAAAACCCAAAAGTCACACATAGTAACAAAAAGGGGACACTGAAATCAGTCTAGAATTTATAGATTGCTCTTTTCCCCAAAGTTAACCTATTTTTTCTTTTTACATCTGTCGCATCAATCTAGAAGGAAACAAAATCTTGTGGTTTTGTTCTCCTGCGTTACAAATCCCCTGTGATTGATTTAATTAAAGATTTAGTTTTGTATCAGCAAGTTTCTTATTGATTTTTAGATGTCTTTGTTTGACTGTTATTGGAAGGTAATGGCTGAGTCATGTGAGGGTGGTCCCTCTTCAAGGTCGGCACTGAGCTCCCTTCTCCCATCCAAGTACTAACCAGGCCCGACCCTGCTTAGCTTCCGAGATCAGACAAGATCGGGCGCGTTCAGGGTGGTATGGCCGTAGACTGAGCTCCCTTCTAATGATTCTTCGGGAGTGGTTCTCAGCCTTGGCTTCACATCCAAATCCACAGAGCTTTTAAAAGTCCCAAAGCCCAGAGTGGGCCCCAAATGAGAACCTTTGGGAGAGAGATCCAGGCAGAGGTATTTTTGAAAGCTCTCCATATCTCATTTGCAGCAGAGACCAGGAACCACTTCTCCAAACCAATTTTTCCAAGTCTGTACTGGCTGAGCTTCTTACACCTGAAATACCATCTGCATTATCCCTTGGCACCAGAACACGAAGTTGACACTTTAGAAGATGTTCACGTCACTCGTGAACTTAATTGCCATCCATTTGTTGTGGAACTGTGTAGAAGTGCCCCCAAACTAAACCTGGCAAGACCCTCTGGCTCAGCAAACCATCTATTAAAAGGTGTTGGCAAGAAACTCTCAGTCTAACGAAAGGTGTGTGTACTATTTTGTCTGTAGAGCAGAGGTGATTTCTATAGTCCAATATGGGAAATAAACATTAACTGTCCCTAAAATTTTTAACATTAAAATACACACTGTGAACTGCTGGGTGGTTCTATAGACCAGCGGTTCTCAACCTGTGGGTCGCAACCCCGGCGGGGGTCGAATGACCGAAACACAGGGGTCGCCTAAAGCCATCGGAAATAATCTCCTGGAAGAATAAATAATCTACAGGAATGAACTTCCTAATGTATTCACCTTACTGTGTTATATTAGCGAAGCCTTGGGAAAGACCCAGCTTTGAATGCAACATGAGTGATAAATAGTGACATTTTCACTCATGAGTGATAGTGACATTCATATCTCCAAAGATAAAGAGCACAGTCACCAAGTTGAGCTTCAACTACAGCTTCAGCCCAAAATCTACCAATAAGTTTAGCAAAAGTGCCTAAATTTACATTTATCAAGCCATTCACATGATTTTCAACTATTTAATATAAGAAAAACAACTTCAAAAAGAAGAAGGTTCTCTTTAAATGTAATTTGCAAGTAGTATTCATACATGAATGCTTGGCATACACACAGATTCTAAGCCAGGAATCAGGCTTGATCACATAAAAGAATTCTGATCGTCTTAGACTTAAAGGCTAAATTATTTGTTCTACTCTTGTCAACATATTTTGAAGCACAATACATTTTTTTCCCTAAAATTGTATAAAAGGAGAGTCTGAGATATTAAAAAAATATATATTTATGAGCAAAGTCATGACACAGCTGTTTGTAAGACACAAACACTGTCTATAAATGAGGTTTAATTCTGAAATAAACTTTCAAAGTATTTTTCAAATGTGTTCTGGGAATCAATGGAGTTTTATCAGAAAATCTAAGTCAGTTTCCCTTATTTTAAAACTTATTGAGCATTAAATAATTACTAGGAATTGATCTTTGTATTATACATGTACTAAGTTCATCCTATAGTAACCTGATGACATGAGTGTTATGAATATCCCTCTCAATGAATGAAACAAGGAGAGATTAAATACTCGGCATAAGCACTGAAGTTTTGACCCCAGATGACACCGCTCAGAGTGCACGTGTAACCCTGTGCCCAACTGCCCCCGTAGCAAGCCAGAGCCAGGTTTCCCCATGACGCTGTTTGGTGTTGTGCAGCTTGTAGCGGCAGCCTAATGCACACCTTCCGTTTAGGTACAAGAGGAAATAAAAAAGAACATGACATCAAGTTATTATTGAACCATACTCATAGTCTATTTCTAAAAGTTGATGAAAAATGTACCAAGTCTGTAATGCGTAAGAGAAGAATGATGCTAGCATGATCTCTGGGATGTGAAGTTAAGTAGCCATTTAATGGGTCATTAGCATAGATTTAGAACAGGTAATTTACTTTGTAACATGTCATTAGCACCCTGGTGTGTTGTTGTTGAAGTCCTTTTCCTCACATTGAACAACTTTTATTTTTGACCCAAGACTGCTTCAGGAAGCCAGCAATGGCGTAGAGAGAAAGGAGAGAGTGTAGGTATGGATCACGGTCCCTAAGTTCTGGGAGGATAACAGGAGTTGGCACATTAACAGGAACTGGGGTGCTGTCCCTGTGGCTGGTCTGGGGATCGAACCCGGGAACCACAGTCTTCTGTCCTAACACATAAACATACACACCACATAGGCCTCACGAAATACAGGCTGATTTTTCACTTGTTTATGTTCCATGCACATCAGGTTGAGCCGTCACTCCGGGAAACTGAAAAACCCTCAATCATGGACCTTTCATTTACACAAAAATAAATTCCAAGGACAGTGAACAGGTGCTCTTGGCCTATCCCAAAGACAGCTGTCTCTATGCCTCCAAGGGTTTTGGATGATAGCACAAAGGCATTTGACTTGATCTTGAAATCAAAGTCTCTCCTTAGGCTGATAGTTTTGAGCCAATCATTTCATCTCATCTTGCATAAATGTGGCGGCCCTCATCCTGTCTAAACGATGAGAATATCTAATGCGAGAGGACATAGTGTGCTTAGATATTCTTTGTCTTGCGTGTTCTCCTGGGCAGCTCTTGACTGCTCTTATAGCAACTCACACACAATGCCCAGCTCCAAATGTCAAGAAAGCCACAGAGCACATTATTGGATGACACCAAGTAAGACCAGCGGCAGACTCATTGTGCCGTCACCAGTCAAATAAACAGACATTTTGAATTATACACTAAAAAACATGTAGTAAGAAGTGATTAGTAGAAGGCTGATTAACTCAACTTGAATTAGAGAGCCAGTGCCTGAGGGGGTCACCTGGTTGTATGAGTTAATGGAGGAGGCTGTGTGATGGAAGGTAGAATCAGAGTCATTGTGTTTGGCCACAGTGTGGTGGGTTTCTGACCATTGCCTTTGGTCTTTCTATTTGAGATCATCATTAACAACACAGAGGATGGTTTGGAAGATTAATTTTATTCTTTTATAAAGGATTAAGTAAAAACTGATCAAAGATAACCGATCAAAGACATTTTTTTACTGTTCTGCTTGAATTGCATATTTGTATTCCTTTTTTATTACCTAATATAAGAAAAGAATTTTTTTACTCTTGAGTTATTTTTTCCATGTTAGTGATTTCTGATATCAAGGAAATGATTAATAAGAACACACTAGCATAAACTGTTTCCTCTTTTTTAGATAAGAGGCAAATGAATGCGCATTGTACTTTTAAATTATAGAGAAACTGTCTTGAGGTACTAACTGCACAACCTTCTTTTTCTTTAGTGACATGTAAATATAGAAGGAACAGGCCCTGGCCGGTTGGCTCAGTGGTAGAGTGTCAGCCTGGCGTGCAGGAGTCCTGGGTTTGATTCCCGGCCAGGGAACACAGGAGAGGCACCCATCTGCTTCTCCACCCCTCCCCCTCTCCTTCCTCTCTGTCTCTCTCTTCCCCTCCCGCAGCCAAGGCTCCATTGGAGCAAAGTTGGCCCGGGCGCTGAGGATGGCTCCATGGCCTCTGCCTCAGACGCTAGAATGGCTCTGGTTGCAACAGAGCAACGGCCCAGATGGGCAGAGCATCGCCCCCTGGTGGGCGTACCGGGTGGATCCCGGTTGGGCGCATGCGGGAGTCTGTCTGACTGCCTTCCCATTTCCAACTTCAGAAAAATACAAAAAAAAATTTTTTTTTAAATTAAATTTAGAAGGAACATTGATAAGAATTCATTTCATCTAATTACGAGCTAAACCCTGCTATCTGTTTAGTAATTTACTTCTTTTGTTTCTTTTTCTTTCAAAAATTTACATTAATAAAAAAAAATGTTACTTTAACACAAGTAACCTGAAAATTCTGCAGACATAAATTGTGATTTCCATGGTTCAGTCAAGGTATCTTCCTTCTGAGGTTTGATTATAATTTACCATGATCATTACATCACTCCCATCAAAAATATAAATATTTATTTTAATGACCTCAAGATAGATGCTAAAACTCTGAATCATAAAAAAAAATAAAAATCTGTGGGTAGTAATGTTGATAGTGCTTTTGATGAAAACCAATTCCATATAATTAAAATATAACTTGTGGGCACTATATAACAGTAATGAGAACAAATATTTTCCTTCTGGTTTCTATCACATAAAGATCACAACAAAAGAATGTGATAGCCACCAATCACTTCCATGTCTCTGTGATTATTCAAGGGGTTGCTTTCAAATGCAAAACCTTAACAGATTATATAGATGGTTTATAGAGGCAATTTTATCTGGTCAGGGTATTTACTGTTTTCGTGGCTGATAAAAGGTAAAGTCAGATGATGGTACCAATTCAGAAAGCCACACCCTTTTCATCCTTCACAACTTAAAAAGTAAACGGATAGAAATTCCACACTTCTCCTACATAGGTTTGGAAGATTGTGTGCAAGATTGATCGATCTGAGAAGATCTCCATGAGCAAATATTAGTGGAAGACGCTCTCCTGTTGGCCCCTGCCACCGTGCCCCCACCTCTAGAGAGACAAACACCCTCACATCCTGGGCCTCACCTGCTTTTAGCCCAAATAGTGTCCTGTGCCAGGAAGCTCATAGACTCGGGCACATGCTACAACTGGTCCCTATGATATCGGGGTGCGGAGCAGAGAGTCTGAAGTCAGGATGCATCTGTGCCTCCTCACAACACTCCCACAGGTTAGGGAATAAACACTTAGCACTATTTAGATGGCACTGAAATGGAGAGACCCTAGACCAGTGTTTTTCAACTCTCGTGGACCAGCACAAAATTTCTGGAGGATCTGTGGTTGAAAAACACTGCCCGACCAGTGGTCAGCAAACTCTTTAGTCAGCAGAGCCAAATATCAACAGTACAATGATTGAAATTTCTTTTGAGAGCCAAATTTTTTAAACTTAAACTATATAGGTAGGTACATTCCTTATCGAGGTCGCGCCCACATGTGGTATTTTGTGGAAGAGCCACACTCAAGGGGCCAAAGAGCCGCGTGTGGCTCGTGAGCCGCGGTTTGCCTACCACTGCGTCTAGACCACGACAGTCACCGAAACTTCGTCCAAGTTGTGACCATTCGATCACCCCACATCACCTGAAAGAACATATTAGGGTAATAAACTGGAAACAGCTATTAATGTAAATGACAGATTAAATCAAAGTTTTCATAGTCATTTAAAAAATAATCTTAACTAAGACATTTATTAGGAAAACCAGGCAGTCAATCATGAATATGGACGTCTGTGGAGCATTTACGTGGTAACTAGGCCCATAAAATTTTAATTGGCAGTTTTCTCAGTATTTAAGACTAGATTACCATTAACATATTTTTTCACAGCATAAGTCACGCACCTCTGTCAGTTATATTTATTACACAGAGGGACATTTTCATACAATAATGCAGATGTCTTCATTCTATATAAACCCCCATGATACTTAAAGCTGGGAATCTATTACTTGTGCCAAGAGCCAAACAAAACTATAAACCTGCTCAATTCTAACTCAGCTACTGCTGTTGAGTTGGGCATGTCTGAGTTGTGACTACAGTATAAAGTAATCAAGTATGTACAAAACTGATAGTCATGGAAGCAGAATCCCAGATTCATAAGATTTCCTAAGAAATCAAGGAAATAATTTATAAACATCAACATTCCACTTTGGATTTAGGAATTTCTTTTCCTGAAATATAATGCTGTTCTAGTAACTTAAGAAATGGTCCCATCAATCAGCACTGCCTACATTTTCTTATTGTCTCCTTTATTCATCACTTATTGTCAAAACAATGATATCAGGTGCTGCGCTGACCTCTATCTTTACAGTTCCATTCTAATTTGGGAATATTGCTCTTTAAATATACCCTTTTTCTAACTGAAGCTGTGGTCTAACCAGTGGATGCCTGACATTGATACTCAGTGCAACTCTTTCTAAAGAAAAAGAACAAACCTGGTACTTAGCATAGTCCATCATCTTCCTGACAACCTTACGAGGTAGGTGCTATCTACTGCACAGATAGAGGATGAAATTTACTTCCAGTCACAGAGCTAGGCAGTGGCAGAGCTGGGATTTGAACTCAAGTCACATAACTGCAGAATCTGTGCCCTTGACCCCTCTGGTCTACGGGCTTTCTGTGTAATGGGAGTCTGAACCATTGACAGTTACGACTACTTTGGAACAGAGCCAGTGTCCTTGATATTTTTCTCTGGCCTGAAGATGACTTGATCCACCAGCAAAGTGAAGTGTCCTGCAGGTGCTGTCCATGGGTAATCTAGTGGATCTCAATTCCCACAATGCAACTGCATGTCTTTTTTGTATTAAGGGAACTATCTCAATTAAGTGACTTATAAATTTATCTAGAGAATGTTACCATTTGCTCCTGTGTGTGTGTGTGTGTGTGTGCATGTGTTAAGAAAAATAATAGTGGGAAGGGATAGAAGACAACTGTTGACAGAACCAGTATCGCAGCTTTGAAGCACATGAGGTTGTCCTTAGAATTTGTAAAACATGTCCATAAACTTAAAATATGTTTAGTTAGAAAATATGTCATTATTACAGCTTTAAAATATTCTGTACAAGTATTCCAAAATATAATATATATTGAAATTTAGGGTCACACTAATTAGGTCAGTTCGAAATTGGAAATTTACTTCAGGAACTTGGAAAGGAGGTCACGCCCTAAGGAAAGGCATGATCACATGGGAAGGAAAAAAAAGCTAAAAAATTGATCAGTCTGAACAGAGAACCTTTGGATCAGGGGGAGAGCAATGGGCAGAGGAAATAGAAGATATAAAAAGGAATTGAAGTTAAAAAAATTCTTAAGACTATTCATTTTAGAGAGGAGAGAGAGAGAGAGAGAGAGAGAGAGAGAGAGAGAGAGAGAGAAGGCGGGTGGAGCAGAAAGCATCAACTCTCATATGTGCCTTGACTGGACAAGCCCAGGGTTTCAAACTGATGACCTCTCAGCATTCCAGGTCGATGCTTTATCCACTGTGCCCCACAAAGGAAGGAAAGTTAAAATGAGAGGTTTCAGAGTCCTTTCGAGAGAGCACTGCTAAGTGACCATTAAGTAAACGCTTGAGGTAGATATGGGTGGAGATGGAGGAACTGGAAAAGATGTCCACAAAATAACCACGAGTCATTGTCAGAACTGCATTGTAAGAAGCCACATTTTTTTCTGTGTGTAAATTATTTATTCTATACAACCTCTATTTGGTCCCCGCATGTATGCAGTGAATATTGTTTTAACATGCTTTGTTAAAAAAAAAAAAAAAAAAAAAAGGCCCTGGCCGGTTGGCTCAGTGGTAGAGCATCAGCCTGGTGTGTAGAAGTCCCAGGTTCGATTCCTGGCCAGGGCACACAGGAGAAGTGCCCATTTGCTTCTCCACCCCTCCCCCTCTCCTTCCTCTCTGTCTCTCTCCCCCTCCTGCAGTAGAGTCTCCATTGGAGCAAAGATGGCCCGGGCGCTGGGGATGGCTCCTTGGCCTCTGCCCCAGGCGCTAGAGTGGCTCTGGTCAGGGAAGAGCGATGCCCTGGAGGGGCAGAGCATCGCCCCCTGGTGGGCAGAGCGTCGCCCCCTAATGGGCGTGCCAGGTGGATCCCGGTCGGGCACATGCGGGAGTCTGTCTGACTGTCTCTCCCGGTTTCTAGCTTCAAAAAAAAAATAAAAAAAATTAAAAAAAGTAAACCTTAGAGAGATTGCTCACATAGGGAAACCAGCACATGATGGAAACAAATACTTGAACTGAGAAACATGACCCAAACACCATCCTGTCTCCACATGTCCTACATCTTTTTTAATTCTGCATGAGAACATGATTTTCTACAAGGCAGAAAAATCGTAGGAAAAAGCGATGAAAGCCTTTTATGTAGCCTGCAACTAAAGCTGTACTAAACGTTCAAGGGGATTGCCCCACAGTATTCTCTCTGAGAGGTTCATCCCAGTCTCTCCAGACTTCCTGTGTTCATATCAGGGCAGTTCTTTGTTCTCCAAGAAAGTGACGAACAAACAATTTAAAGACTTTATTTATTCATTTTAGAGAAAGTAGAGAGAAAAAGAAGGGGGAGGAACAGGAAGCATCAACTCCCATATGTGCCTTGACCAGGCAAATCCAGGGTTTCGAATCAGCGAAATCAGTGTTCCAGGTCGACGCTTTATCCACTGTGCCACCACAGGTCAGGCTGAACGAACAATTTAATGAATAAGTTCTAGTAACAATATCAAAACTCAACGACGAAGGTTAGCGTTTTATCATTCATGGTTGTTGGGTTTGGGATGGGACTATGTTGTGAAACGTTGTAATGAAGATTCTCTTTTGAATTTTAGTGGTACTTGATATGTTGTGATTAGCTGACAGTCAGTACATTTTTGTCAATTGGTATTAAAGACATAATTTCAGGCATATTGATCATGTAAGTCCTTGATTGTCTTTACTAATATCAACCTCTCAGCTTTAGACTGAGAATACTTCAACTGCAACATATGATACAATTTCCTTAAAAAAGGCTTATGCAAGGCTTTTTTTTTTTAATCTATGTTTATGTCATGTCCTAAATTAGGTTTTATGGAAGTTTTCAAATCTGTTGTCATACTGAAAGACAAAAGTGTTCTAGCCTTGTTCATAACTATGGCAATGTGTACTGTTACATAAAGCCATATTGAGTCACTAATCCAGTCATTGACGTGCATAGGTAGAGAGAAAGCAAAAACAATCTTTCAGGAGTGAATCATGATCTTTAAAAAGCTCTGGAATAAAATTTCTCAAAATGGCCACAAAAATAAAAACAGGAAAAGAAAAAAATGAACTCCCCAAATTTGAATATAATATGTAAGGTTTGGCAAAAGTAGGTTTACAGTTGTTCATATGGAAAAAAAATAGAGTAAGTAATAAATAATACAAGAATAAACTGTGTTTTGAGCATTCACAACTGTCAACCTACTTTTGCCCCACTCTCTCTGAAACGCGAAGATTTGCTTTTTTTCTAATTCATTTGACAATCTTTCCTCAAAGTCTAAATCTTGCCACCTTTTCATAATGTACTTTCACTTTTCTGCTTAGTGTATTATTGTAATAAATTCACCAGACAGGATTTTCCCAGTTCACTTGGAATTAATCCATTTATCTCACACCTTCCCATTTGGGTCCCTATCATTCCTTTTATAAACTTCTGAAAACTAATTGCATACACTTCCTTCTGAGACGTAGCCTGCCAATAAAGTTTGCAAACTCCATAATGCCCTGAGTTACTCAGCTCAAGGTATTCATAGGGCATTGCCGGCTGTGGCAGCCCATCTTGTTGTCAACAGGTGTGCTACTGACATGGTTTCTGCGTGAGCGTTTATTTTTTAGTGTGGGGTTTTATACACCTTTTGCCTTGTCCTCAAATGTGTAAAAAGGTCCTACTGACTTTGAGGAACGCCCTCCGTCCTAAGTAGAGGGGATTGTATAAAGAGAAAAGAAAGATGGAGCCTTGGGAAGAGCGTCTGAGCTCGGTTCTCAGCGGCCCTCGGCCCAGCCGCGTCCTCCCCGCAGCCTGGGCGCTCGCTCCCCCACGTGGGCCTGAGCGGACGCGCTGCAGGCGGGTGTCCTAGGCAAGGCTTGCTAAGTCGCAGGTGAACTGAGGTAGTGATTCACCCCCAGCTCCTTTTCTGTCTGCTAAGTGCTGTCTTGGTTGTATCATTGGCTTTGGTTTGTGCTTCGTGGCTCTGCCCTCTTCCTTTGATGGACTTGGAGGGTTCGGCTTCGACGTCCCTGGAAAAGCTCCCCATCCCTTCCCAACGGGAGGAAATGAAACAGTGCTGTGAGACCAGGACTGTTCCTATGTGTGAATGCTATTGTCCCAGGCTTAGTTAGCGTTACTTTTCTTTTTACCCCTTCCTAAACACAGGACGTTTTTACTTGGGAAGAAGGACAGAAGAAGCCAGTGTTGGTCAAGGTAGGACAGACCCCTGCAGATCGTTCACGCTGACCTCTCTTCACGACCCCACAGGACTTTGTGACGATGCTTCTCAGCTCAGGGGCGCCCTGGCTCCACCTGTCACCTCGCTCTCCCCTGTGCATATCTTAACAAAGGAAAGACGACGCCTTCACCGCCTGTCCTCGTCTCTCTGGCCACCGGCAGGGCGGTGTTTTGATGGAGTAAGCTCCATTACACAGACGCTTCTTTTTTATTAAGAGTCGGAGTGCGAAAGGTGTTCCGTGCATGGGTTCTTCGGCCCTTTCTCCCGCCCACAGGCTGCAGTAAACACGCGGGGACAGGAAGGACCACGGCGGAAAGAGCTCTCTGCCCACGCCCCAAGCCTCCGCCCCATTCTAAACAACGTATTAGAAACATGCTGAGATTCACGGAGGAAGTGCAACGTAATAGTGCACAATCTTCCCCCAGGGTCCTGCCGTGTGGGGTAATTTTCTTACCCATTTCTTTCCTATTACTTCCCGTTCCTTTGTATAATCCACTGACACAATGTGTCCGCGTTTTCCCTGGTGTGACCTGAGAGCTTAGGAATCAGTCATACCCTCTTTTCTCATTTTCCTCTTCTGCTCATGAACTTTCTACTATCCACAGCCAGGAGCCCACCCGCCTCTGTCCCTCCAGCCCTCCCCTGAGGACAGCCCCAGGATCCTGCGGGCTCTGCCTGACTCAGCCCACCCACCAGCGGCTCCCTGGTCCCCTCATGCAAGCCCTCCAAGGTCCGGAACCATCTAGTCTTGGGAACACTATGCTGTCCTTGGAGTTCATCTCTGGAGATCGAGAGGTTCTCCCAAGTTCTGAGGGAAATAACTCTCTGGTCTCAAAGTCTCCTGGTTCCTGGTCCAGCATAACTGGTTAGACTATCTAGAAAAAAGAGAAGTTTTAGTTTCCTTTCTATTTTGAAATCAGAGAATGAACTATTTGAAAGGGCTACAGATGTGATTCTTCCAGTCTCTGGAAGGCTGGGCATTTTATAGGAGCACTGAGCAAACCAGCAAGCCAGACTTCCCCACAGTACGAGCTATCTTTGATTAATGGACTTAATTACAGTAGAAGAAAGAAGAGTGTAACAGCTCTTTACATAAAGTACTTTAAGTGTGAACAACGAGTCCAAACAGCTAGATCACAGAGACATACAACTTTTACATGGAGAAAAGCAGTCAGTTCACAGATTTTATTTTTAATGTTAAAAACATTTTAAAATCATACTATTGTCAAATCACAAGCTAAGTAAATAACTATTAAATGAAATAACCACTCCCTTTTTCTTTCTTTGATCATTCACAGCAAATCTATAATTTTTTAAAGAGAGGACAAAAATAACTATGCAGGGTTTACAGACTAACTACATCATATTCCCTTGTGCTTTCTTATATCAATGAGAACAAACTGGGGGGGGCATGCTTTGATAATTCAAATATATATTCTTACATATATAACTGAGGGTGCTTATATTTTCAGATTTCCCATGTTTCTTTATTTGTTCCATAATAATACAAATTAATGACAGGTCATTGAAATCAGTGATTTCCGAGAGGCATACTTCGACATCATATGTTTCATCCATATGCCTCTTATTAATTTCAGATACTTAAAAAGTATATTTTAGTCCATTGGCTTCTGTCCCACCATCAGAGATACTATGTGTGGAGCTGCAGACACTGTGTTTCACATATCATTAACACATACATCACAACTTGTGTTGTTACAGTACTGTTTGCTCAAGTAGCTTGCAAATCTGGAAAAGAAAAAAAAAGTAAAGCCCTGTGCAGGATAAATGGAAGGTTTCCTTCTGGAAAAACATCGCCCAGGGCTCAGATGATATGTCCTCTCATTAGGTGAGTCATTTACACCGTATGATTCTGAGGCTCACCTTCCTAAGTGTCAGAGGCGCTTGAGAAAGTCGGGGCAGTTTTCCTGTACAGTGAGGTAAATAAGATAAGCCAGAAAGTGTGTTAGAGTTCTCACATGCTAAAATTACCCTCGGCTGCTGGGTAATGCAGGAAGTCAGCGGGGCGTCCAGGCACTGTCTAGCTAAAGACAAGCTCAGTGAGCAGTCATCTAATGCATACAGATGTCATATGTGCATTTCCCTGATCTCCTCATCACCAACAGACCTGCATGTCTGCCATTGAACACCCACGATACCGCATACTGTCTTTCTGACTCCAAATTGCATCTGAATATGCTAGAAACGGAGGTTGATAAAGCCCAGGATACTTTGGGTTCTGTTCATTGTCATTCTCCCCAGGGTTAAGTATTTGCAAGGAATTTGCTTTTTAACACACAATGGTTCACTGTCAACTAAAAAAAAAAAAAAATCCCTAATTTGGAATTAGATATAGGAATATCAGTAAATATCTCTGGAGCTCATTGAAATGCTTTGTATAATCTTTTATTATTATTATTATTATTCACAGAAGTTAATATTAGATAGATGGCTTAAATGCTTCTAGAGAAACTTACGAATCATTCCAGAGCACCATGACAGGCAGAGCCCAGGGCAGCCCGGGCGCTGCCCATGTACCCGCCCTCGTGGCCGCGGGTTTCCGGCAGACTGTCTCCCACATGAGTCTCTATCTCACCCACTTCAGTTTTAAAAAACAAAAAAAGAGCTCACTCTCCTCAAGTGGTCTGGAGGTGAAACATTTGTTGGTGTCCATCTGCCAGTTACTCCCAGAAACTTTTCTCATTAAATTCAAGAGAGAGAGAGAGAGAGAGAGAAGAAACCTTGGCTATTGGTCCTAACAGGAAGCCTTGTTAGTAGCTCAGCCCAACCCAGGAAGCACTGAGTCACCCGTGCCTGACTTAATCCCTCTGGTTTATCAAGGGAACAGATGTGATCATGACAGACAGGGACACTCAGGAGCTGTCAGGGTGCGTGAGAAGGAACATCCCTTTCAGCAAGCGACCGTGCAGAGGCTTATGGCAAGGGGGCCACCATCCGGAGGAAGAAGAGGGGAGGGAATTTTGGGAAGAGGAGACCAGACACTAGCATGGTGAGGGGTCTCTGGCCAGAGAGCTCTGAAGGACAGACAGCAGACTCCTGGGTCCTGTGACCACAAGATTATTTTATCAATGGCCGGCAGAGGCTGGGTGAGTTTTATAGGATGTGTACGGCAGGCAGGCACTGACTGAAGGGCCCAATATTTGTTTGTTTGGACTCGTTGGAAAATATGTAAATGTGTAAAAATTTGACTTTGGAGCCTGCAGGCTTTTGAGCTAACAGGTATCCACCTGTGGAGAAGTCACAGTAACCTAGACACCCATACACAGAGACCATCCTGGGCTTGTTTAAAATGACATAAACAAGGTATAACCTATGTAAAAGGCAGTCCTCCGTTCCACGTCTTGAATTTGAGGACCTTTCTAGAATGACAAAATAGCGATCATGATGAAAATCCACAAAGATTGGTATTAATACTAGTCTGAGTTGGAGACTCACCAAGAATCACTTAGAAGTTAATTACCTTGTCCTTGACCAAGCATTTAATAGAACTGTCCCTCACACCTGGGCATTTTTTATCTTATCTCGTGATCATCAAAGGTAGAGTGGCATCTAACACCTCACACTTGCTCAATAACTTATGTGCTTGTCCCTTTACTCTTTAGCTAGTAGCTTTTGCCAAAAGCTGTTTAGCATACCTTCTCTTCGTCTTTTCGTGACATCCTCAGAATGGTTTGCCTTTTCCTGCCCATCGTCATCCAAAAGCTGCTCCCAAGAAGAAGACATTAGAATTTCCTTTCTCCTTCTAAACACACAGTGATTCTCTTCACTTTAATTGCTGGGAAGCAATTGATCCCAAGTGGTACATCTGTCCTTCTTTCCCCATCCTTCAATCCATTTACCATCGGCAAAGTTCATCTTGCTTCATCCCAAAACTCAGTTACAACCCTTTCTGACATTGAAGAGTGCTTATCTGGACTTGGTGAAACAGTGTTAATAGTACCTCATTCTCTTGAGTGTCTCATCTCTGTAAGGTAACATATGGTAACACACATGACACACCCTTATAACCAGGGCCCCAACAACCTCATACCTCAGTACTTTCCCAGATGACATGAAAACCTATGTTTAAACAGAACTTGTATGGAATGTTTATGGTGGTTACATTTATAATTGTTCAATACTAGTCAGCAATGAAAAGGACTGAACGCAGACACGAAAGGATAATTCAGTGGTGGTCAACCTGGTCCCTACCACCCACTAGTGGGCGTTCCAGCTGTCATGGTGGGCGCTAGCGGAGCAACCAAAGTATAAATAAAAACATAGATTTAACTATAGTAAGTTGTTTTATAAAGATTTATTCTGCCAAACTTAATGAAAATCTGACATAAAGTACTTGGTAAGCAATTATTATTATATGCTTTAACTTGCTGTAACTCTGCTTTATAAATTTGAAAAAGTTACTTCCCTACTTTATAAATCACCATTACTGTGGAACCGGTGGGAAGTTAGAAAATTTTACTACTAACAGAGATACAAAAGTGGGCAGTAGGTATAAAAAGGTTGACTACCGCTGGGATAAATGAATACCTTTATGTCTGTGTTCACTCCTTTTAGGACTGTGTGCTGTGGGGTTCACCTGCTATGACATACTAAAGAAGACAGAATTATAAGGCTGCAAAGAGCTCGGAGGTGTTCAGAGGCCGGGCGTCACAGGAAGGAGCTCGGAGGTGTTCAGAGGCCGGGCGTCACGGGAAGGAGCTCGGAGGTGTTCAGAGGCCGGGCGTCACGGGAAGGAGCTCGGAGGTGTTCAGAGGCCGGGCGTCACGGGAAGGAGCTCGGAGGTGTTCAGAGGCCGGGCGTCACGGGAAGGAGCTCGGAGGTGTTCAGAGGCCGGGCGTCACGGGAAGGAGCTCGGAGGTGTTCAGAGGCCGGGCGTCACGGGAAGGAGCTCGGAGGTGTTCAGAGGCCGGGCGTCACGGGAAGGAGCTCGGAGGTGTTCAGAGGCCGGGCGTCACGGGAAGGAGCTCGGAGGTGTTCAGAGGCCGGGCGTCACGGGAAAGAGCTCGGAGGTGTTCAGAGGCCGGGCGTCACAGGAAAGTTGTTCATTGGGACAAGTGGGAATTGGGGGAGTAAGAAACAACTGTTCTCTCTCTTGATTGTGCTGGATAAACTATAGCTTTGTCAAAACTCTCAGGACTACAAGTGAAAAGGGTGGGGTTTACTGCATGTAAATTATATCTTATTAAACACATAGACAAAGATTTAAATATTCTATGCATTTAAAAATCAACAAATCAAACACAGACATCAAAAATCTAGCACATAAACTTAAGAAAAAAACATTATAGCTTAGGCAGCATTGGCCTCCAAATTGCTTTAGAAATCAGCATAAAGTTTTCTTGATATTGTTGTTTTATTCTTTGAGGATGACCTAGCCTGGGGGCGGGACATTCTGATAGGCAGGAAGCAAACGCCTGGTCCCGGGGCACGTCTTATGACTCCACGACTAGTCAGTGCTCCGTTCCGACACCAACCAGTGACTGCGTTTTTAGAAGGGACTATGGAAAGACATATGAAGGTAGAAAAAGGTCAAATGTCAACATAATCCGGTTTCTGCATAAGATTCATATTCATGTCATAACAGCCTCATTAGAGTGATTTAAATTTGATTATAGCACTTTAATTCTTAAAACTGTAAAGGCTTTATCCTTGAGCTAAATACTAAATTCTTCGTTGTTTCCTGGGACTTTTTTCTCTAACTCCCTTTGTCTTCCCTGGCCCTGCACCCCACTGAGCCCATGCTGACTACGGCTCCCCATCCCTCTCCCTTTTCACGGGGGCTTAGATGTCACCCCTCTGGGACAGCCCCCTGCAGACACGGGAGAGTCTCCCCAGTGTGCTTCTGTTCCTGAAGCCCTCTGCTCCTCCTCCAAGTCCTGACATTTACTGGGCAGAGCAGAAGTGCCATCTCTGCTTATTAAAACCCCTCAAATCATACACTTCATGGTCTCTAACTGTCCCTGTCATCATCACACCCTCAGCACCTGAC
The DNA here is from genome assembly GCF_036850995.1 of Saccopteryx leptura. NCBI lineage: Eukaryota > Metazoa > Chordata > Mammalia > Chiroptera > Emballonuridae > Saccopteryx > Saccopteryx leptura. Next base: position 4,558,586 of record NC_089513.1, on the reverse strand, counting down.
CCTAATACATACATGGATTAAGGACTCAAGTCTGGCTAGCAGCTACATTCAGCCATCAAGACAAGCACTTCAGTGTTGGGAGTTAGTTTGGCGTCCTATACGTGGCAAATAAATAAATTAAATAATACTATTAAATTCATGAATTAATTTTAACCTCAGCTATGGTTAACTTACAAATGTAAGAAATAACTAATTTATGGACTGAAAAGAAAACTTTTGCAAGATAGGCATCTGACCACCACCATCGATTTGAGAAAGGAGCATTCAGCCCTTACTGAAATTTTCTGAGGCAGCTCCCCAAATTTTCGGCTGGGCTGGCCAGCAGAGGGGTGGCGAGCAAAGGCACTAACCCCTGGGCTTTCATTTTCTCTGCATCAGAGTAGAGAGCATGAAGCACCTGGCTCCTAACAGGAAGGTAAACATGTAGATTGGCACCTGGAACATGGGAAGCTTTCAGCAAATGTTGGTCATTTTCATTAGTGACTTGAATTATCCTCTGATTGACAGAATTCCAATACAGAAATGAAAAGAGCACACCTAGATAACACTTTGCTTTTGTTTGAATGCTTTTCAGGTAGTGTCTGAAGCAGGTTTTAGAATCTGAATTAGTAGGGAAGGAAACTCTAAATATGACTAGTACAATTAAGACTTTAAAAGCATGTTAATGCTGTAAATAAACTAAAGTCTCCATATGTCTCCTAAATACGTTATTAGGGGATTTCTAGAAATATCCTTCATGGTATTTATAGTTCCCTAGTTCCAAGATCGGGATCACAATGAACACAAGGCATCAGCAAATCAAGCATCAAATTGCATTTGGCAGGGAACATTAAATCATCATTGTAGCAGATTCAGTTTTATGTTTCAGATCTAAAATGCTGTTTCGTTAGATGCAAAATAACAAAACCCACTAACCATATATATTAATACAAAATGAGTCATCTCAGCAAATAAAATGTGTTCATTTAGAATGCTTCATGCAGGAAAACAGAGCATCCAGCCCTGACTCCCGCTAGTTACACTGTGGTTGGTTTGCCGCCCATTGGAGATGCCTATTTCTTTTTCCTTACAAATCAGAACCCAAATACGTCTGAAGTGCAGAAAATTTTCCTGAAAAGAAGTCATGTTAGCTGTGATACAAATCATCTCGCACTCCTGACTTCCCGAATCCTGTCATAGATGCCGTTATTTGGCAAGTCATCCAAATGCACACTTTATCCCAGTTGGTCACCAGTTCCTTCCCTGCCCTCTATAGGCACCTCTCTTTCCCATCAAAGATACTTAAAGTTTACAAAATAAGATGTGGCTTGATTATTTGTATAAGGTCTGCAAGAATGATAATTGGCCATTGCAATACATGCCTATTTAAGTTTGCTTGTCTTGAAACATTTGTAAGGAATCTAGCTTAGACTTTCAAAAGGTTCTCGAGGCTAAAACACCAAGCCAGGAATTGACCACCAGACTTCACCTGCGGGACCCTATGGGTTTGGGTGAATTCTTCTGTCCTTGAGGCTCCCAAGGTGGTCTGAGTTTCCTGGGCCTGCCAGGGAGTATTTGTTTTTACCTGGAAGGCTGGGAACCTCAGAAACCGGATACCAGGCTGGTTTTCCAAGAGGTCTTTGTAAGGATGGTCTCCGCAAAGTCAGTTTTAGTTCCTTAAAACTGTCCGGTCATAACTGATTCTTTGTACATCATTCTCAAATCTGATAGTCCAGCCAAAGCTTGGGTTTATCTAACCAATTTTTCTCATGATTTCCTGTTAGAAGGAGGGTAGATCCTTACCGAACTGATGATGCCTAAGAGTTATATTGCCATGGAAAATAGGACCTTCAGGAAGAGTTTCCAAATTCTGGAGGAATTGAGCAGGAGAAAAAGATCAATGCTCCACTTCTGTTCACTAAAGGATGGCCTACTAAATTAGTTTGAGTTGCAGATATCCGAAGAGAAAAAGGAGATTCCTTATATCCAGAAAATAGAACATTAAAGAACCAACAATGTTCTAAACCAGTGGTAGTCAACCTCGTCCCTCCCACCCACTAGGGGGTGCTCCAGCTGTCATGGTGGGCGCTAGCGGAGCAACCAAAGTATAAATAAAAAGATAGATTTAGCTGTAGTAAGTTGTTTTATAAAGATTTATTCTGTCAAACAGCGAAAATCCGACATAAAGTACTTGGTAAGTAATTATTATATGCTTTAACTTTCTATAACTCTGCTTTATAAGTTTTATAAAGTAAAGTTACTTCCCTACTTTATAAATAACCATTACTGTGGGCGGTTAGAAAATTTTACTACTAACCGAGATACAGAAGTGGGTAGTAAGTATAAAAAGGTTGACTATCCCTGTTCTAAACACAAGCTGTAAACACTGCTTCTCATTCTTCATCGGTTCACTCATTCCCATGTGATTACTTCTTACTCCACTTGCTCTTGGCCTCGTGGTTTCCTGAACACATCTGTTTCTCCAGTTGTGTTCTGGACTCCTTGCTCTGTGCAATAGTGTGGTCTCAAAGGTATTTAGGTAAAGCCATTAGAAGTCTGCACCCAGCGTATTGGTCCTAATCCTTTCCATGGGTCTGTAAGGCAGTCCTTTTGTTGTTCTTGTTGTTGAAGATTAAACACACTGGTCTGTAGCTGATTGCAGAGCTTTTAGAGAATAATCAGAGTAAAACAAAAACTATCTGTGGGTGACAGATGACTTTCAATATCTGTGGTTATAGAGCTAATCAGAGTTCATTTGACAAAAGGCGTTTGGTTATTTCTGCAACATACAACATTATAAAAATAAGAACTGGAATTATGACTGATAAGGTCATACCAGGGCATATCATGGACAAGGGTTCTAATCCATCTCTATGAACTTCATATGGTTTCTGAAGTATTTATATTAATAAATGTACCCGTATAAATATAACCTAAAGAAGGTTAGGCATCTCTTCTTATCTGACAATGTTTTTCATGCCATTGAACCTATAAAATGCATCTCATTATTTTTTAACATCTCTCTTTGTGCACGATAAAAGGGCAGACCTTTGAGATTTCTTTTTTAGGGGTCCCTGTGGGGGATCCCAAAGTAAGTCCAAGATCAAGATTTCATTTAAGATCTGATTTTTGGAAGGCAAGATATAAAAAAATAATGTCAAAAGGTTTGAACTCTTAAATAAATAAGATCCCAGGTCACTATGAAAAAAACAAAAAACAAAAGGATGTAGGAGGTTGTGGTGGAGAGGAACCTGTCAGAGGCTTTGTGGAGACGGCAGTGAGTACACCCACAGGAAGAAAAGGAGGCTCAGAGTCATTCTGGGAGCACTTGTTCATCAGAAAAGCCTACACAGGTCCAAATCATCCTGATTACAGTCCTGCCGAGAAGAAAGGCGGCAGACGGAATCAGCATTGTCATGGTGGAGCGTGTCCTCAGTGCAAACCGGAGACGGGATTTCAGGATGTCAGTAGGCAGTTCAGTTGAGAAGCTCCCATGTTCTTAATGAAGGGCATTTTGCAAACAAAAAAGCCTGGGACTCTCACCCAGCCTCTGTGTTTTCTGACTCCTCTCATCCAGTTTTAAGTTAGAGGCTTAGGAAGAGGCCCGCTCGAGAACCAGGCAGCGAGGCGTCACTCAGAAATAGCCAAGAAGCCGTTTGTCAAGGAGGCGTCTTGCTCTATCATTCCTGGGCCACTGACTCAGCACTGAGAGTCTCCTAAGGGTCTTAGGAATCAATACCTGTTCTTACCATGCTTCAGGGCACTGTGATATGGACCACTGGACTGTGTTACCTCTTTCTAAACGGACTTAGCAGATTCTGCTACAGCTGAGTTAGACAGGCTTGAAGACAATGCCCAAGGTCAAGGCTTAGTAGGAAAGAGAGCTGAGAGAGCCTGTCAAAGTTGGTCAAGAGAGAGTCTCTGTCTGTTTATCTACCTGTCTCTCTACCTGTCTGTCTGTCTGTCTATTGATCATTCTGTCTATCTATCATCTACTATCCTACTCATGAGTACATTTAAATCCCTATATCATGATTCTACCAGTGTTCCCTGACACCCTTTCCATGCATTTGTATCTAATAAACCAGAATTATTTTAATTTTAAAATGTATATTTTTAGAATGAAAGCTGGTTCATGAAGATATGATGCACTTTCTCAAACTATCCTGCAGGCAGGAACATTCCAGAGCCAGATGGAGGGCACCAGGGAAACAGCCCCGGCACGGCCAGCTTTGCGGGATAGCTGGACAAGATGCATCATGTACGAGTGAGTTGAGTTAAAGGGACTCTCGTCTCATTTTCTAACTGAAGGAGTGGCCACCAGGGTTGGCAGGATAAGCTTCTATGATGTCGAAGTACTATCAATAAAACCAGATGTCCTAAATAATCAATAGAAAATGATCGATATCATTAATTTAAAAACCCTGAAATTCTTAAAATCTAAATTTATTGTAGGTTCATTTGAGATTTTATTTAAAGACCTTATTTCACTGAAAAGTTAAGCTTGCCCTGGTGTAAGTAGTTACATTTTTGGCTCATCTACCTTGTTGTCAGTTGGAAGCAATGAAGGGAACTCTGAGGCCTACAGCAGAGCCAGGCAAGGGAGCCAGACAGACGTGATGACACAAACAGGCACCCACCTCTCTTAACACATACCCTTCATTTACCCACTAAGACCAAGCCTCTTACTGTAAATAAAAGTTGTTAAAAGTATTGTTTGCCTAACCTTTTTCAATAGAAAGGTGACAATTATTTAAAAACTATCTTCTGTTTAAAATGTGAAATGACATATTAGATAAAAAGTCTTGTGTTCTCTGAACATATATAACCTGATTTATTAATGTCATCCCATTAAAATTAATAAAATAATTCAAAAAATACCTTAATGTTTTATTATATAGCACTAATAATATCCTTAAAAAAAAGAAAATTTAGATGTAATAATTCCAGATGTAAGCCCTGCGCTATGTCCACAGTCTTTAAGCTAATATGCTTTGCAAAAACAAACAAACAAACAAACAAACAAAAAAAAAAACGATATGAGAGGTAACAACAAAAATAAAAAAAATAAAAACCCAGAAAATTATTTTCAGATAAGAAAAATTAGGAGGCATTGTTTGTTTTGCCTTTTTATCTAAGTTCAAAAAATATATTTCTTCTAATTAGAATATAGTAAAAACTTTTTATTTTATTATTTTATTTTATTTTTAGTGAGAAGAGGGGAGGCAGAGACAGACTCCCGCATGCACCCCGACCAGGATCTACTCGGCAAGCCCACTAGGGGGCGATGCTCTGCCCATCTGGGGCTCTTGCTCCGTTGCAACCAGAGCCTTTTTTTTTTTAAGTACCTGAGGTGGAGGCCATGGAGCCATCCTCAGCACTTGGGGCCAACTAGCTTTAATCGAGCCTTGCCTGCAGGAGGGGAAAAGTGAGAGAGAAAGAGAGAGAGAAACAAGGGGGAGGGGTTGAGGAGCAGATGGATGCTTCTCCTGTGTGCCCTGAGCAGGAATCAAACCCATGACATCCACATGTTGGGCTGACGCTCTACCACCGAGTCAATCAGCCAGGGCCTAGTAAAAACTTTTAATCCAGCCAAAGGACACATACTATCTCTAAAATGCCCCATTAATTTTTATTAGTTTTAACTTTACTAATTATGTTTTCAAGGCTAAAGATTCTCTGATTCCAGGTTCTAAGGGATTTCACCACAGCTTTAGGTCAACTTGCTCAATTCAAGCATCCAAGCATCGCTTACTTCGCTTGTTTACTTCTCTTATACTCCCCCCCTCCGAAGCTGGAAACGGGGAGAGACAGTCAGACAGACTCCCGCATGCACCCGACCAGGATCCACCCGGCACGCCCACCAGGGGGCGATGCTCTGCCCACCAGGGGGTGATGCTCTGCCCCTCCGGGGCGTCGCTCTGCCACCACCAGAGCCACTCTAGCACCTGGGGCAGAGGCCAAGGAGCCATCCCCAGCGCCCGGGCCATCTTTGCTCCAATGGAGCCTTGGCTGCGGGAGGGGAAGAGAGAGACAGAGAGGAGGGGGGGGGTGGAGAAGCAAATGGGCGTTTCTCCTATGTGCCCTGGCCGGGAATCGAACCTGGGTCTCCCGCACGCCAGGCCGATGCTCTACCGCTGAGCCAACCGGCCAGGGCTACTTCTCTTATACTTTTAAGAAAATTTTGTTTTACTGATTTTATAGAGAAAGAGATGAGAGACAGACAGACAGAAACATTGCTCTGTTTCTGTATGTGCCCTGACTTACAATTGAATCAGCAACTTTTGCTTATGGGGACGCGCTCTAACCAACCGAGACCTCTGGCCAGGGCTGCTGCTTTTTGTACTTGACTTCTCAGATTTCACTCTGGAATTCTAGAGACAGGGACCCATATCCTCTAGAAGATGCACCTTTTTGTTGGGAAAATGAGCTATTTGCATTTCTGTGTTTGAATATGTTGAGTTTGTCTTTGCAAAGAGTTCTGGCAAAAGAAATTAAACAAAAAAAGGTTTCTATCAACATTTTCTTTGTGGAAAATGAGAAGTAAACATAGTGAGAGCCCAAACTTTGGTGTTTCTGGTGTGACAGGGTCACAGTGTTTCTCTCATGATTACAACCAAGTGTCTTATGTTCGCAGAGTGCAGAACTAAACTGTCCATTTTTTTTAAAAAACAATGGGTTCTATGGAAATAACTGTGAGGTAAACGCTTATGACTAATCATAGTATATATAGATTTCTCATTTAAGAAGAATGATTTGCACATTCTGGCTTTCATTCTGAGATGCAGTGTTAAACCTAGTTTAGAGACTTGGTTCTGAAGTTAGAAAATCCAAGATTGGAATTTTATCTCTGTGGTTCATGTGCTATGAGACCTTGACCACATTATGTCATCACTTTAAATCCTATTCTTATCATCTGTGAAAGGGCCATAATGATAATGTCAACTCTGTAGTATGATTGTAATTACACAGCATCCGACAGGGGAAAGGGTTGATACACTGAAGTTTTTCATTAACAGTGTTCTGCCAGTAGATTCAGCATCTTCCATTTTCCCTCCATGAATGGGGAGGAAGGATTCCAGTTTTCATTCTAATGAAATGGCTTTAACTAACAGACCCTTGAAGCATTATGCGAGGGCGTGGGGGAGACTTGGAAGGCCATGAAGCTCATCCTTCGGAACACTCAATTTTGTTTATGGTTACGCTTCAAAGATGTTTGAGACACCAAACAGTGAAGTCATTCCTTGACTTCCACACATCAAAAGAAAATCTTTCCAAAGTCTTCAAATTATACAATTGTGTCCATTTTCATTCAGCACAAATAAAGCCCCATTTTTTTGTCTTTCTATAACTTGATGTGAGGGAATTCTCAGAGGCTTCTCTCTGGAGCTTTTTTACATACTAATTATACAGTACTTTAAATCACAGCAGCAGCACCATCTATTGGGGAGTTTTTTTTGTTTGTTTTGTGTGTGTGTGTGTTTTCCCCCTGAATGAAATGTTTCTGCAATTCTTGAAGAAAAGATAACATAAACTAAGGTTCATTTCTTTTCTCTATTGTGATAAAGAGGGAAGTTGATTTCTAGAACTAATTTCTTCTATCAGCACACTCAGGAACTGGTGAGAATCCTGAGGGACAGATGCTTGGGGCAGTACATTTTGAGACATTTAAAAGAAGGAAAAATGAAGTATCAAAGGTAATGGGGAGAATAAGTCTTCCTTAATCATCTCAGCCTGATGCAGGAGGGTCGGCTACTTGCTAAGGACTGGGAGATGTGGCAATTTCCTTGAAAAAAAAACACCCCAAAACCCCAACCCCTTGTCAATCTTTTGAGCCATGACAATTCAGAGGTGATGGAGGGGGAGTGGAGGAGGCCAAGATCCACTCAAAGTTTCTCTCAGAAATATAGCACCAGCTGGCTGCATTATTCTTTGCAGTTCTCAGTCATTGTCTACAAGGAAGGCCAGATGTCCTTCCTACCTGGTGCTGAGATAAATTCCTCAGACTGAAGACAAGGCAGGAATGTACAGCCTCCTAGGCCAAGTCGTCAGATAAGAAGTTAGGAGAAATGAGTCTCTGTCCGCAAGCCATAGGCCCCGGGCTCCGTCAGGCCCTCCGTCGGGGCAGCTAGTGTTCAGTGGTGGCACAATGGGAGACACACTTTGTTTCTTAAGTTAGATCTTTGTTCATTTGATTAGTATCATGTAAAATACACCCAAGAGGACTGCCTGCATGTGCACACATGTTCGGGCACGCGCGCGCACACACACACACACACGCACACACACACAGTTCCGTTCTCCATGGACTCGATCTCGTGCCTCATTTACATCTTGCTTTATATCTGTCTTCTAAGGATTTGACTTATTCTAGCACAGCTTCTTCCTTCCCAAGCAGTGCACCCCGTAGGACAAGCAGGAACAACATGGTTACAAGGGCTAGTACAGTTGAACCTTCATGAGTTAAAATAATGGAAACAGTGGAATTTCCCCCATATCTGTCCACTCTGATCCGTTCCAAGTTAGTTCGTGAGCTTTGGGCAGCCACACACCAGCCAAAGAGCCAACCCTGTTCAGTGCAGGGAGGGGGGTAGGGGAGGGGAGACACGTAAAGGGGGGAGCTGTCCTTGGAGATCAACCAACATTCAGGGTTCAAGGTCCACACCAAAATAACATCCTCTTCCTCTGAGAAAAATGTAAATAACATTATCCTCTTTAGTAGAAAATACCCACATGGACCCCAGCCCACCACCACCCTCCAGCAGTGGAACTGGGGAGCCCCAGGGTGATTTTGTACACTGTTTTTAGCGAGGACTGTAAGCTCCTATACACCGAGTGCGTCTGTATTTTCCATCATCCTTGGGAAGCACACTGCCTGAGCCCTAGGCAGTGATCCATAAGTGTGGTGAAAAGATCTACATTCCGACCCCACAAGAATGGATTATTTTTTACAAGTAATATAATTGCTCTTTCCGCTGATGTTTTACAATTCTGGAACAAAAACCAGGCTATGACAACCTGACAGGGTGGTTGGGCCATGACAAAAAGATAGTGTCACATTTTTCAGGTCTTACATATTTTTTATGATCTAAAAGTTGCATGTTTGTAAATTTAAAAAAAAAACTGTTAACAATCAAAGAAAAATATTCACTTTAATATTAATTTTAAAGCAGGTTGGAATTTCTAAGAGCCAAGTAAAAATATTGCAAATGAGCGGGTTTTAGTATTAAGGTGTACTTGCCAAAAGTTTCTGGTCAATTTAGTTTTGTTATAGATATTACACTTAAGTCCATTCCATAACAACAATGCTTCCACAATGGCCATAAACACCCATTTAAAGCTCAAAGCCAAGGATTCTCTATAGCCTCCTGGACTTTAAAAGCGTGAGAGATTGATATAAGTATTGTAAAATGAATTAAGTCAGAGCAAACAGCCTTAAACAAAATACTCAGGAGTTGCACATACCAGGAATATCACCAATCTTCTCCGAAAGTCAGTCTTGCCACCTGAAATTAATTCAGGAGGTGAACAGCATTCTTGAAGAACGCGCGGGAACGTGGTAATCAAGTCCAGGCAGTGCTCCGAAGGTGGGCAGGTGGGCTCATTAACAAACAGCCTGCATTCTGGGAGGGGTGCTCCAAGGCACAGCCGCATTCTAACCCCGGGGAGCCCTGCCTCAGCATGAGGAGAGGGCAGGGAGATTTCTTTTCCAAATTAAGTTGTCAAGGAGCTCACTGTCATGACACAGCAAGTGTGTGTGGGCAAGCAGATGAAGATGATGATTTATGAGGCTGCGGACCCTGAAGTGATTCTGGCATCCGGGAATCCACAGCAAAATCCATTTAAGAAGATAAAACAGAGCTCCTGGTGTCAGCAGGAGGTGATGCCATGCGGCTCTTGCCCTTAAATTGCAAGTTACCCTACTGGGTTTGGGAATGGAAGGAGCACTCATTAACTGAGAATTCATGTTTTGGTATAATGTTATTATACAGACGCATACACATGCCATTTAAAAAAATGTTTATATGCATTGAATCTACCTTAAAGAGTTTTGACAAGATCTTTATTTCTTTTTTTGTTTTTTGCAGGAGTGAGTGAGTACTGGATCTGACCAATTATGTCACGGATGGCTGTGTGACACAAATGAGGTTTGAAACATCTAAATGTGAGAACATTGTAGCCCTCTATCTACCAAGACAGTGAATATACTTTTTTTGTGTGTGTGTGAAATACAGCTGCAAAAATAATGCTTTCAGAGGCCAGGCAAATGTGTGGACAGACTTGTTTAATGAATGTGGCCACCATCAGTTCACATCTTCAGAGTATCATTAAAAATATATTTTTAAATTCTGAGCTCAAAAAGCTAGAAGATGTTAAAACCCAAATGGAAATTGTAACTTATTTCCTTCTATGTCCTGTGGCTTGCTTGCTCCTTAAATGCCAAGAAAATCAATTTTAAGAATGTCTCATGAGAATTTATAGGCTTTGACCTGAAAATTTTTAAACTATATTTGTAATATCCCATTTTGGTAGCAAAGGATGGGCTTCGGAAACAAAAGCCCCAATGACAATTAAACACCTAACTAAGTAAGGCAAAGGGCAAAAACTCATTGTAGTTCTCCGGTTAATCTGGTCACACTTGTTTTACAGGTGAATGTACAGGGTACCCAGTAAAACACCTATGGAGTGATTCTGTGTAACCGCCTCTGTGAGCTTCATCCCTCGAGCTCCAGCATTTATTGACCTCATCTTAAAATATAATGTAACAAAGTACTTCAGTCATGTGCACCTGTGCATTGGATTATATGCTTCCTATGTTGTGGAAATGTAAAGGTGAACTGTCTACTCACAGCTACATCATCTTATGCCATATTTATTTCCTTATAAAAGATTGCCAAAATACGGGGATGTTGACAGGACACTCTTGGCTCCCTCTGTTGCACACCAAGCACACTGGAGTAACCTATGATTTTGTTTCTCTTGTGTCAAGTGATTTATCCAATTTTCCTCTCACGTACTTCTAGAGTTCAGGAGAACATGGCCAATCTGTATTTTATTTTATATCACTATGATAAAAAAAAAAAAGCGCACGATCACATATTTGCAGGCAAATCATATATACGCAGTAGTTACTATGGATGTGACATGGTATACATTCCCTTGATATCAAAGACCTGTCCCGGATAAGGAGTCAAATGCTTGCTTTGCATACCTTCTTCCCTCTTCTGATGCTTGCATTAACTAGATTTAGCTTAAATGTTTCTTTACAGATAAGTAAATTGTCATCTCGACAAGGTTCCATGAGTTTTCAGGCCAATATTCAATAGATTTTAACATCTTTGCTCTGAACAACCAGAGTAAGCATAAAGTTTAAAAACATAAATGACTTCATCATGCATGAATACCTAACTCAAAAAACATTAGGCTGAAAAAAAAAGCCCTCATGAGCTAGAGTTGGTAAACACTGTTTTTTAAGATCTAGAGTAAAATCATCAGGGTTATATTTCAAATTAGAATGTATTTGAGTTAAAAAAAATTCTAATTTTTTAAAAAGCATTTATTGCCTGATTGACCAGGCTGTGGCGCAGTGGATAGAGCGGGACACAGAGGACCCAGGTTTGAGACCCTTAGGTCGCCAGCTTGAGTGCAGTCTCATCTGGTTTGAGCAAGGCTCACCAGCTTGAGCCCAAGGTCGCTGGCTTAAGCAAGGGGTCACTCGCTCAGCTGTAGCTCCCCCCCCCTTCAAGGCATGTATGAGAAAGCAATCAATGAACAACTAAGGTGCCGCAACAAAGAATTGATACTTCTCATCTCTCTCCCTTCCTGTCTGCCCCTATCTGTCCCTCTCTCTGTCTCTATCACAAACACACAAAAAAGAAGCATTTGTAGTTAGTAGTATTAAAATTTATCAACTGGACCAACTTACTATTATAATACCAGAAAACTGATCATTCACTCTTTGCCTGTGTTAAAATGTGACAGTTGTATGTTGTTGTGGTTTTTATAAAGTGTTATCACATACTGGAACAGAAGGGCGGGCTTGAACCACAAAAGAAAGTCAAATACCATAACTGAGAACTGAGTTCATGGGAAAATGTGTAGATCTTCATACGTGCATATTATCATTTTTAAAAATCAGATTCTACTTCAATGTACTGCCACAGTTTAGTAGAACGCTATTTGAGAAGATGAAAATTCACACACACACGAAAATGCCCTCCTGTCAGATGTTCATCTTAAATAGGTTTTGTAAACTGTGTGCTGAAAAATCTGATCTTCCAGAAACACCCTCCTGACCGACACTTCCTGTAGTCACAGCGCCTGACAGCAGTGAGGGTCACCGGTCTCTGTGTGACCCTCACAACAGCATCATGAGCTGGGCAGAGGACAAGCAGCCCTTGTCCTCACATTACAGATGGGAAGACTGAGGCTCAGGTGGGACGGCTGAAATCAGGCGGCACACATTATACGTGCATCTTTTTTTTCTAATGAAAGGAAAATCTATTTCAAATTTTCATCTGGCCCATATAATTTTTGTCAACCACACACAAGAGCTTCATCTCCCTCAAGGTCCTCAGCCAAACAGAACCAGGGCAGATGCAGCCAGGGACATATAACCACCGCATCCAGAGACACCGCCATCATGGCTTCTTCCTATATAGTCTTTGGCATCCAGCTAAAAAAAAAAAAAAAAAATGGAATACACAGAATGAAGTATTTCACCTAGCAGAAAACAAACTCCTGAAATCTACTTATTTGGTCAGTGTAATAACATATTTATTAACCCATATAACCAAACGACAGCCTTATATAACCATGTCCTTCAAGACAAAGAAATACCTGTGCTCCGTATTCGTGAGCCATTAAGATAACAAGGACTCCTTCTGTAGCTTTCTACCTCTGAAGTGCTCTATTGTCCTCTAATGGGGTGCGCTGCTTGTTTCAAATTAAATAGACAGTGAGGTGACAGAAATGAAAGAAGACTAAATAACTGAGGACTATAAAACGCAGAGAACAATCTTCACCATCGTCCTTCCCTTTGCCTTGTCAGCATTCAGAACCAAGGCTCCCTCCCTCTCAGACGGGTCTCTACTGATCACAGCGCCCACACAGCCAGGGTGCCTTTTGACTGATGTGTCTTGATACTCCCCCCCTCACAAAATGTGACAGCATTTTAATTTAAATTTGATGCTGCATCCCATTAGGCTCTTCCCCTAAGAGCCGTGAAACTCAGGACCCTTCCTCAAACTGTAGCCTTTCAGTTAGGATTCCCACTACATTCCCTTTTTTGGAAAGTGGAATCCAACACCGTTCCATCCTCACAGGTACCTTAGACACCACCAATACTGTCTTCAAAGGTCATTTTTCTTTGAAATCTCTAGTCTGATGAAAATAATGGATGGAGACTTGGACCCCATCAACGCCTATATACGATAAAAGCAGACTGCCCATCCAGAAAGCCTTTTTAAATGCTCGGTTTTTTTTCACGTATCTTGCCACAAATTGTCCTATGTGACAAAATATTATGTACAAATTGTAACATGTTCAGTGTGCAGTGCCCATGGAGACCACCACTAGAGCTGCGTGTGGAGGCATGTTGGTGTGTGTCTTTTTTAAACGGGCAGGACATGGGTGTACATTCATGGACCCCCAGCTGATACTTACACACAATCTGAGGGTCTCCGGGAGACCATGGGAAGGGAGAAGCGCCAGGCAGACATCAAACCCATTTATTCTGAATCTTAAATTAGGACGTGTTATCAATATTTTGGTTACATTGTTACACAAAGGAGAAAGTAACATCCGGTTGAGGTCTCTTCTTCGACTGCTTTGGGATTAGTGACATTTCCGTGACTCAGGAATCCTGTGCCCATCACAAGCCTGTGCTCAGCTGAATTTTAATGAGACTGTTGTACAAGGTGCCAAATCAGGACCGAGTTGAGAAACCACTGGAACCACTGCGACCTCACATGGCTTCCCGCCAGGCGGATGGGAGGCTTGTCCACACCCCTGCCTTTCCTAGGCAGGTCAGAAGGGGGTCCTAGGGCATGTGGCTAACCTTGCTGTCTCAGAAACACCTGGCCCTAGGTGTGCTCACACAGAGTGGGTGCCCGTCAATGGCACACTCCGCTGGGAAGACGCAGGTCGCCGGGCAGAGAAGCATGTGCTGTTCGCCAGGACGGGAGATTCGATCACACAACTCCTGATCTCATCACATGTGATCCGGGCCACCCAGGACTAGGTTTTTTAAAAGTATTCCAAGGGTAAATTAAAAAAAAAAAATCCAGGTGGTTTAGTTTGTAAGGTACATCTGAGAGGGTCTCTTTGAAAGAACCAGCAACTCTGTCCTGACCATTTTTACTGTGATACTCTGGTACCTTTTGCTTGGTTTGGTCTCATCCAAAACAAAACATATAGATGCTTTTTTTTGTTTGTTTTGTTGTGTTTGGTCTGGAAACACAATATATATTTTCTCTCCTTCACCCCAGCACAAAGAATAAAAGCAGGGGTGAGGAGGAAGAGTGGAGTGAGAAAAGAAAAGCTTTTCGAGGAAGAAAAAAACCCACACAGAACAGAACAAAAGTCACGGTCCAATCGTGCAAAACTTGCTTCTCCAGATACACTTCTTGACACGTTCACAATGTCCCCTTCCCCCGCCCGGGTCCTCCCATTCACGCGGGAGACACACAGTGAAAGTGAAGCCATTCTCTTAAGGCTGAACAGACGTACAGAGAACACGGGTCGTGGACTGGACGGCGGGTGGCGACTGGTAGAGAAGCACTCTTTCTTGCTCTGAGCGTGGCCAACAACCTGCAATCCATCCTGAGGTCCAGGGCACTCCTCACGCATGTGGGGGCAATAATATAGCGTCCAAACCAAAGAAGAAATGTCAGTGGTCCCACAGTAAAATCCCAGATCGTCTTTACAATCACAGGTACAAATTGCTCAAATCGATCATGTCATTTCTCCCCAAGACCTTGTCATCTAAAACTAATTAGAGGCCAGGTTTTCCCGAGGGATGATCAATAGTCAAAGAAAATACTGGAGATTTGGAAGGAAATCATTCTTGTACCGCGACAGTCTGACGGAGCTTGGAAACCAGTTGTCCTGTTCTGCCAGGTTCAGGGTATGGGAGAGGGCGGGTTCCTGGGTCCGGGCGCGACCTTGCCTGCCATCCTGGGCTTTGCACTTATAGCGGGAACACCAAGAAGCCCGAGAACGTGGAGTACTTCCAGCCGCCCATCAGGTTGCCCCGCTCCAGTTTGAGGTGCACTTTGTCCTCTCTCTCCATCAGCAGCAGGACCCCATTGCTGGCTGCTTCTCTGGTAACATCCTGGTCTCCTGCAAACGCTGAGATCACCGGGTAGCCGTTCTGCATTAAACTGACCTACAAGGTAGAGCGCAAAGCTCAGCAAACCGTGCAGGGCCCACCTATGCTCACACCCTTGTGCTCAACACCTGTGCTCACATACTAGTTCTCACATAGCTATTCTCATACCCCTGGGCTCACACACCTGTGCACACAGCTGTTCTCACACAGCTGTTTTCAGACACCTGTGCTCACACATCTGTTTTCTTCTCCCCTCCACCCTGCCCCCACCGTTTCCATGGAGCCTGTCTTGGAGAACCAACCCAGAGGACTCAGCAAGTACCCAGCCCTGGGCTTCTGACCCCACAGAGGGTGTGGTCAGGTCTGCAGCAACAGGGATGAGTAACCCAAAGCCGAAAGGGTCCGGTTTCCAAAGCGACCCACCTGGATGGTCTGTCTGTTGTACACTTTGACCACGTGGAAGCTGAAGCTGTAAATCCCTTTCCTTGGTGCCACAAATATACTCGAGGCAAGGTCGAAATGGTTGCCAATGTTTACTAACACCTGCAACAAGAGGAACACAGCACAGGCATAGCAAGCCCCTCCCCGGCCAGGCCCCCTGGTCCTCTCTGAGCTGCCCGGGCTGCCCCAGGGCAGGCGCTGCTGTGTGTGTGTGTGTGTGTGTGTGTGTGTGTGTGTGTGTGTGTGTGGACGCCCTAGGGCAGGGAGGGATGTCAAAGGGGGATGTCCTAGGGGGTGGAGATGCAGGGTGACTTGTTCAAGTAGAGGCATCTGTGGGTTGGAGAAGTGGGTGCTCACTGCGTACAGCAGGGGCAGGGCAGAGAGAATGGAAGGAAGACCTTCGGGTCGGTAAGCGCACAGTAAACTGAGTCTGCTCAGAGGTTTGTGGGATCATGGGGCACTTCCACATGCAGTATTGACAAAAATGAGAGGCCGTGCCAGATGAGTGGAGGACGGATTATGGGGCAAGAGGCCAATGAAATGAGATAAATGAGGGCAGATGATGCTTGGGACCTCACTTCCCATGCTCTGGAAACAGACTGTGTGAGGTCTTGATTGGTCTCCATGTTCCCCCAGCCCTGGCACACACCCTGGCTACTGCACACAGTAGGTGCTCAATACTGGCTGCTGTGTGAAAGACTTCAGCCCATAAGCACTGGCTGTGCCCACTCCCCTCATTTTCCTCTAAATAATATTTGCTCCCCGGGATGAGCTATGATATCACACAATGGGCTTGAATACATAGCGGCTTGGTGAACCTCGGATCAACCCCGGGAATTCCATAGCTTGCAAGAATAATGACCCATCTAGCCAAGGGGTACAAGGT
Organism: Saccopteryx leptura; assembly: GCF_036850995.1. Classification (NCBI taxonomy): domain Eukaryota; kingdom Metazoa; phylum Chordata; class Mammalia; order Chiroptera; family Emballonuridae; genus Saccopteryx; species Saccopteryx leptura. Next base: position 4,541,949 of record NC_089513.1, on the reverse strand, counting down.
CACATGACCTGCAGGTGGTTTTCCCCACATCAATGGGGATGAGAGCATCGCAGTTATAAGCAAATGAAGTATTACCAGTCATTAAGCAGAATCTGCCCCTCTGCCTGGATCCTGCCCTCAGTCCCCCTCACACACACATGCACAGCTCGGTTACGACACTAGGATGGCCCGCCTGTGTGCTCGGCTTTCAAGACACACTGCCAGCAACACCATCACAGCCCTAGATAAGACAGCCAGTCATCTGTTTGAAAAACGAATGTCAAATGAATTCGATCTGTGGGGATTTCTTAGGCGCTCATTACAGATGAAGTACATGCCATTCCCAGAGCAGTGTCAGTGGCTGCTGCAACCACAACTGCTGGAATGACGGGTAAGTCGCCCACACCAGGACTGGGGGGCTCCCCCTCCAACCCCGACGCCTGCAGGGCTCTCTCTCACAGCACACACACACTCGGGCGCCACGGGCAAGGATAGTGTGCCCTCCTATTCTCTGTCTCTCCAGGCTACGGCCACAGCTGGACTTAGGATGCTCTCAGAAAGAATCAAGTGTTGTCCAGTCAAGTCCTGGAGTTGCTTCATCCAACTCTTGACCTCCACTCTTTCACCTCAATTTTATATTCTGGAAACTGGCCAATCCAGGGCCTGTGTATAGACAACAGAACCCCAGCCAGCTCAGAAAAGTAGGCTGCATCACCCAAAACGGGGAACTGGGGACACGCCCTTCAACCTGCCCTACCATAGGTCCATCATCCATGAAACGAGGATCCTGTAACCACTTGTCCTGCCCTACGTCACCGTGTTCTTGACACTCAAATGAAACGATGGACGTAGAAAGGCTGTGCATCTCTCCGTAGGACATTGGAAGGCACATTACAGTAACACAGTGAGGGGCTTATTAATTCAGTAAATAGTTACCAATGCCTCTTCTTGCTGTCTCCGTTACTTGCACATAACCAGTTATTTTTTATGTCTTGTAAGTAAAAGCAGATTAAAGACAGACTTCCTCCCACCACTGCTTCCAAATCCTCCAAAACTTCAACTGTGTACACACATTCCCTAACAGGAATTTAAAGAAATGCACGCACAGGCCTGAAATGAGGCAAGGCTGTGTGTGCAGGAGTATTGATACGTAGGTATGAGAGCTGGTGAATGGGGAGGGGGAAGTCTAAAAATGTACGGTGGCCCCCGTGTGCTGTCAGAGCCAAGAGAGCCCCATTGGTGGATAGCATTTTGTCAAAAGGAAAGGACTGGTGAATTCAAGTTTGGAAACCACTATGATATTTTCAATTTGTTGCTGAAAAAAATAAAAGCACAACAGAAATCAAGGGGGGAGCAAACGCAAGAGAAAAGTCACAACCTCTAACCCTGAGCAGGCACATCCCAAAGAAGAGATGGCCAAGGTAGGGTCATGTCCATGGTGCTCTGGCTTGGACCCAAGTGGGAGATGTTAAGTGGGTTAGGCAGGGGAACTCAAGTCATTGATCTTGATTTTCTTTTTATTCCTCTAACCACACCATAGATGGATATATTGTATATATTGTACGTGTATAGCACCTTGTGTGTATTGTTTTCAGTGCACACTGCATTTACATAACCACACACACTCTTGTGTTTTGTACTTATATAGCCATCCTTGCTATATTTCCCCCACCCTCTTGCTCACTTCTCTTTCCTGAAGATAAACATTGGCTTCCCAACTCCCTTCCAAAATAAGCAATAGGCACATCTTTTCTTACTGTCTGTTCAGACGTCCTGAGAACCCCTTCTTGAGCATGGAGAGTTTTAAATGCTCTGTGTCAACGTTGGCCAGCTGCATGGCTGAAGCCCATCCACCACAAATGACAGTCCCCACCTCAGCGAAAAGAAAAACATGCAGTTCGCTTTGGGGGAATACATTTCCAATCTCTTGGTTTTGTGGCGCTCTCAGTCACCCAGGTATCCCTGAGCTGACAGTTACAAAGCTACAATGTGAAAAAGATTTGGCAAGGAAAGAGTACTGGAAATTGGAGAGAGAAGAGAGAGGGGTAGAGCAGGGCAGAGAGGAGGGAAGAGCTCGGAGTTCCAGGTCCCCAGGGCCGGGAGCCCCAGCCGGCGTGCCCAGGACCCTGCCCTCCCCGGGCGGGCGGCACGGTGCGGAGACCCGAGACCCGCCAGCTGACCTGGTCGAAGTAGATGGTCATGGTGCGGTTACTCATCTCCGACGGCTCGTGGTTGGTGCTCCGTGTGGCGGAGAAGGCCACCTTGGCGCTGCCAGAGCGCACGGAGATGCCCAGCGAGGAGGTGACAGCACCGTCCGCCGAGGGGCTCGAATCACACACCACCAGGCACTTGCCCTCCAGCACGATGGGCTCCGTGTCGTTCTGCGCCCGCACCGGGCAGCCGGCGGGCAGCAGCAGCAGCAGCAGGGCCAGCGCCACCCCGAGGCAGGAGCCGCAGCCGGCCGGCTCGCGCAGCGCCCCCCGGAGCCCGAGCATGGTCAGCGGCGGCCCGCGGGGGGCCCGGCCGGGCGCCGGCATCCGGGCTGGGGGTCAGCACGCAGGGACTAGGGCGGGCAGCGGCTGGAGGAGCGCCAGCGGTCGGGCAACGCGCGGGGCTGGGGGAAGCCTCCTCTGGCCTCGGTCCCCTGCTCTGATGGTCAAGGCCAGGGTCGTCCTCACAAGAAAAGCGCCAGCGGACCTGTCAGGGCAAAGAACCCAAACCCTTAGTCCGGGACGTAAGGCCGTGCGGGGAGGGGGCGCGGGCAGCAGGGGCCTGTGGCGCTCGGGCCCCCTTGTTGGAGGCCACCCTCTTGGTCCCGCGCACAGCCGCCCCCCTCCCGGATTGGCACAACAGGTTCCGAGAAACGCCCCGGCGCCCTGGGTAGGGCATCCCTGAAGGCTCCCAGGCTGCGCGCGCCGGGGGTGCGGTCAGCTCGGCGGCCGGCGATTCTGCAGGGCCTCGGCTCTGAGACAGGGTCGGGGACTCTCGAAGACTCCTACCGCGCCACCCTCACACCCCCTTTCCGCTTAAGGCAAGGGGAGCACAGGAGGCAGGCAAAGAAAAATCCACTAAATGCTGTATCGCCTTCCAGTCGGCGGCATTTTCTTGAAAGCCACTCTAAGAAACCTCTTTTCTTTCTCCGCGTTCCCTTTTCTATTTTCCCATCCTAGAGGTTTCTTTTTAAGCGGTCCACTTAGTGAGGATCTTACCCATTTTCCACCCAGAGATCAAATCCCCAGCAAGCTCCTTAGGGTGCATACGAGAAAAAGAGAGAGCGCGACCCTAAAAGCAACCCCCCGCTTCCCCATCCCCGCGGGCAGCAGCGAGCGCCTTTGGAGAGCCCTCAAGATCCCTCCGGCGCAGGACGAGATGCCAGCGGCTGGAGCTGAGCTGGGCTGATAGTGAAGCTTTCGTTTCTGGACCCCGGCTCTGCCTCGCCGGGCTGGAAGGCGGCCTGGCGGTTCGCTGCTAACTTACGCGCCGTCTGCACTTTCCGTGGCCCCCTCTGTTCTCCCTACACCAGACAGGTCATTTCCGTACCCAGCCCAGAAACGAAAAACCTAGAAGCCTCTCCTCTCGCCGCCCACGGTCTCCGCACAACTCCTCCAATAGTCTAAGACGAGAGAAGTTATTTCCTGAGGAGTAGCCTCTGTCCTCAGCCCCAGGGAAAAAAAAATGATGTCGATATTCTCGGCCGCTTCTCCAAAAGCCCAGACGCAGACTCGCGTTGGTTCCCATCAAAATACACGCACGAATGCAATTAATGCGCGGAGCGCAGTGCCGGGTTGGTTACCTGGAACATCCATGACGAGCGAGCACCGCTGTCCGCCGCCAAGTTCTGCTTAGAAAGGATGAGCGGGGGCCGGCGGGAGGAGACGCCGGGGCGACCCAAGTCGCTGCGCCTGGCCAATGCAGCGCCGCCCCTCCCTGCCCCTCTTGCGCGCCGGCCCGCTCCCGCTCCCGGCGCACGGCGCCTCGCCTCGCCCCAAACCGCACTGCAACCACTGCACGCCCAGCACCGCGTACACCCGCTTCGCACCGGTACGTTCCGCGTCCCGCACCGGGTCCGGCACAGGGTCCGCCCTGCGCCCGCGCCCACAGCGCCGCCCAGCCTCTCCCCCAGGCCGCAGAGCGCACAGCCTGACGCCCGAGGTCTCCCTCCCAGCACGCACAGCCGGCGCCCTCTCGGCTTGGCACCCGCTCCCGCAGCCTGGCTGCGCCCCGCACCGCCCAGGGCCGGCGCTCACCCTAACGCCCAGAGCGAAATCCTTCCAGCCGCTTCTTTCAACAGTGAGCACCATCAAAAACACCGGGCGTGCCTCTGATGTTCGATTCTTTCTCTTCGTTTCCAAATTCCCTCCAAATCTTAGTCCTGAGCAGCGTAACCACTTTCATAACTGACGGCTGGAAGGAAGCAACTTAAACAAACAACAAACAGAAAACTGAAAACCAAAATTAAACAAAGAACAAAGAGCTGGGAGAGGAAAAACGTTGGGATTTTAATATTCTCAACGCTGTGGTTCCGGAGTCTCCAGTTTGGGAAATGTCAGCATCTGGCCGGGATGAGGGAGGCGCACCCGCCGGGGTTTCTGTGCTGCTCCACTGTACTTCGGGGCTCGTGGAGCGCTTGGCACTCGAGCTTATTTATTAAAATGCCTGCTCGGAGCTCCAAGGACCTGGAGAGACGAGCGGGGTTTCCGAGCTGTGCCCAGAGCGCCACGAGAGCACAAGCACGGACGTGGGGCGCCCCCTACGGGCACTGGGCTCTCCCTGCCTCGAGCTGGGCAGGAGTGGGGGAGCACCAGGGACAAGGATGAGGTTTGCCTGTATAGCCTTCTGGGGAAGTCTCAGCAGTGCTCCTGAACTCTTCAAAAATATAACAATAAACCATATTTTTTGACCCTCGCCCCTGACAAAAAGAATTGGCACGCTTGAGAGTTGGACTCTCACAAACAACTCTGCCCAGGTGATACATGCTGCAGCTGGGTTCTCATGGGAGCAGGGTTGACGGACCTTTGCGCAGATCCCTCCCTGTCCAGTCCATGCCTCCTTTCAACAGAGACACATATGCAAATACGCACTCACTTTGTAACCTGGCTTTGCAAACCATCGTTAAAAAATACTTAGTGCTTTGACTTGCACAGTATCCCCTCTGCTGATCAAAATAAACCATCCATCAGCCAACGCTATACAAAAAAAAGGACAGAGGAAATGTTATTTCTTACTCCTCTGGACTGCACACCCAGCCCTCTCTGGGTTGGAGGGTTCAGCCGGAGCTCTGGCTCTACTCTCTAGCCTGGGTCTTTTCAGGTACGGGGTGTTCAAGGCCTGATTTCCCCCTGGGCTCTCAAAGAACTCTTCTCCCCATTAGAACCACCAGGGCCTCATCGCTACACAGTGAAGAGCAAATTCATGTCCAATTAAGTTTAACCTACCTGGGTGGGGGTGGAGGGAGACAAGGCCAGGTGAGAACACAACTCCACGGTGTGACCCGAGATACAGAATATGATTGTAAAAATCCAATGTAAAGAACTTCTGAGCCACATGTTTCCTACTTCTCGTGCAAAAGTAGGATAAAATACAAAATCGCTCCCAGATCGATTATGCTCCTTGGGATGTTTACTGAAAATTGTTTCACTTGAACATTTTTTATAACCTGCTGGTCAGATGCACTGAACTCTGTTGAGAAATTCCTTCAAAACCGCTATATTTTGTTACCATTTGTGTGTGTGTGTGTGTGTGTGTGTGTGTTTTTGACAGAGTGGACATTGGATACTGTTAATTCCTTTTTTTTTTTTTTTTTTTTCTGAAGTGGGAAACCAGGAGGCAGTCAGACAGACTCTGGCATGCGCCCAACTGGGATCCACCCAGCATGCCCACCAGGGGGCGATGCTCTGCCCATCGGGGGCGTTGCTCTGTTGCAACCAAAGCCATTCTAGTGTCTGAGGCAGAGGCCAAGGAGCCATCCCCAGCGACCGGGCCATCTTTGCTCCAATGGAGCCTTGGCTGTGGGAGGGGAAGAGAGAGACAGAGAGGAAGGAGAAGGGGAGGGGTGGAGAAGCAGATGGGCGCTTCTCCTGTGTGCCCTGGCTGGGAATCGAACCAGGGACTCCTGCACGCCAGGCTGACGCTCTACCACTGAGCCAACTGGCCAGGGCCTAATTCTTAACTTTCGGGTCGTTCCTTTAGCCCAGTGGTCAGCAAACCGCGGCTCGCAAGCCACATGCAGCTCTATGGCCCCTTGAGTGCAGCTCTTTGGCCGGTTTAGGAGTACCCTAATTAAGTTAATAACAATGTACCTACCTATATAGTTTAAGTTTAAAAAATTTGGCTCTCAAAAGAAATTTCAGTCATTGTACTGTTGATATTTGTCTCTGTTGACTAATGAGTTTGCCGACCACTGCTTTAGCCCAGTATGGCATCAATTTGACAGTCTCTTATTGCCACAGTAAGCACAACTCTACCCGTCGTATAGAGCCCTGATTTGTGTGCATCAATAGCAAAGAACACCGGATCTAGATGGCTATATGAGGCACAGATGGATAATTAGACCAATTCGGGAATGCTAATTGAGCGGCAATACCTCTCGCACATCTATACATCTTTAAATAACAGCTCTGTCAAGCAACTGCCTTAAACGTTTTGTTGTAAGCATGTCTCCCGACTAATACGAATGCAAACACATGTGAACCAGATTATCATCATCACCTTTGGGGTGATAAAACCAAACCTCTCTTCCAGACAGTAACAAAAACATTTAAGATCTATACATAAAGAAACTTCTCATCTTTGTATATAGCAAACTCAATTATGGAATTAGAGCAGTAAGCATTCTTATATAATGGAGGGGAGGGGAAACTAGGTTAGGCTTAAGTGTAGGCTTGAGATTATTTTTAGGAGGAAGTTGGTAATTGTGAAAAGAAGCTGACTGACAGGTGGGAGATTAATTGTCCACTGATTAGTTGCTTGTTAAGTCTGTAAGGAGGCAAGTAACTCGTGATAGATTTTAGTACACAAACATGCTTAGAAAAACTGTTAGACCATAACTAGATTTAAAAAGGGACAATGTCTTCTAGTTTTCACAGGGATTGCATTTTCTGTCTCATTTCCACATAACTAGTCATTGTTACCTGTAGTGCTAGAACAGTAAGGCCCATCCCCACAGAACATCACTATGGTAACCATCTATATGTGTCAGATATTATAGGAAATATATGTGTATAAAACACAATTTAATACCCACAATCACCCAGCTATAGGTCACATAGAGCTTAAGAGAAAAGTATTCTAAAATATATATTTTTTTAAGTGAGAAAAGGACACTGGGATAATTCAGGCTCCCTTCCTCTCATTTGTCCTAAGAATTGATTTCTAACAAAGAGTAAATATGCCTCCTTTGGATAGAAGCCATCACTGGCATACATCTCTAGTGAACACTGTATCCTTTACTTGCTGCTTTAAACTAATAGATCACATTTATGATTTTCTTTTGGGTATGTGATAAGTATGATCTGCTATGTATTTCATGTTCTTGGATGTGAACACCATATACATACATTTAGAAATCAATAGGTAAGCAGTAATAAGCAGAGATAATCTTTTTAAAATTTATTTATTAATTTTAGATAGAGGAATGGAGAAAGAGACAGACAGACAGACAGAAACATTGATCTGTTTCTGTATGTGCCCTGACCAGGGATCAAACTGGCAAACTTCATGTTTCAGGACAACACTTAAACCAATGAACTATCCAGCCAAGGTAGTGATAATTGTCTTTTTTATTTAGAAAATACTTAACAAATATAATTGTATACATTTAAAGTGTACATACATTGTGATGATTAGATAGACATATACATTGTTGAAAGATTACCAAGAGCAAGATAATACATCCAACACTTCACATAATTCACAGTTAACTCTTTTTTTTAATTTATGTGGTGAGATGCTTAAGATTTACTTTCAGCAAAATTTACCATATTATTAACTATAATAACCATGTTGTACATTAGACCCTGAGAGCTTCTTACAACTGGAAATGTATACCTTTGACCCACATCACCCTATGTTCCTCCCTCCCCCACCTATCAATCAGTTCATTCAATTCTCTATTTCTGTGACATTAGGCCTTTTAATTTCCTTAAGGTTCATGGCCTGATCTGCAGTGGCGCAGTGGATAAAGTATCCACCTGGAACGCTGAGGTTGCCCTGGGCTTACCTGGACAAGGCACATATGGGAGTTGATACTTCCTGCTCCCCCCTTCTCTCTTTCTCTCTCTCTCTCTCTCTCTCTCTCTCTCTCTCTATCTATCTATCTATCTATCTATCTATCTCTGTCTCTCCTCTCTAAAATGAATAAATAAAAAAATCTAAAAAGAAAGATTTGCAAAAAAATAATTTCTTTAAGGTTCCTCCTATAAGTGAGATCATACAATATTTGTCTTTCTCTGTCTGGCTTATGCATTTAGCATTAGCATAGTTATTTTCAGATTTATTCATGTTGTTAAGCTAGCAGGATTACCTTCTTTTTGATGGCTGGATAATATTTTCTTATATACTTCATTTTCTGTATCCATTCCTCTGCACTGTAATTATTGTACATAGTGCTACAGTGAACATGGGGCTGTAGATAACTCTTTGAGATCCTGATTTAATTTCCTTCAGATATACCCAGGAATGGGCTTGATGGATTGTAAGATAAGTTCCATATTCACTTTAGTAGAAACATAATTTTATTTTTAAATCATTAGTGTCTGTATTTCCAATGTGATGTAATACTATCCTTGAGGATTACTAAGATGTGGGAAATAACAATTCTAAATATTATATACCCCTAAGTTATACATGCTAAACTGTTAACTATGTATGTTTATATTTCACTCTGTAATAAAAAACATATTGAAGTGCCTATTAATTTAAAGTTGTATAACAGCAATGAAGAAAATAAATACTACTGAATGATATACTATCATGTTATAGACCTTATGTGTATACAATTCTTATTTAAAATAAATAAAATATGTTGTGGAGGCATAATTATTTATATTACGTAAAAAGTTATGCTCTATTTCCAAATCTGATTTGAGGCAGCCAAGTGTAAGAAGTGTAAGTAAACTTCTTTCTAGTTGGAGGGCCTGAGGAGGAACATTATCAGGCGTGGACCACAAAAGAATGTTATACAAGGCTAGGCTTGACCAGTGTCTTGACCAGTCCTTAAGACAATTGAGGTGAGTGAGTAACTAATGACGCTGGACTTTCCCTTTCCCTTGACATTTAAAGAAGCAGGCTGAAGTCAAGAGAGAAAACACTGAATGTCAGGGGACATTTTCCTATTTATACTATTCACAAACATTCTTATTTATCCTAAGTACTAGAATTTAGCTAGATGCCATTTAGTAAAGCTATCACTTTAATGAGTTATTGCTTAAAGGCACCAAAGGATACCCACAGGCTTGGGAGAGTTAATATTCTCTCTAAATTGCCAGAGAATTCCAAAGACATACAAATTAGCTAAATCTGACAATTGTTTAATAACTATAGCCACCCCATACCACCCCCGTTTTTTGTAACAGTTTAATGTATTGTTCTTTGCAGCAACTTCTACTTCCTTACCATTTAATACATTTTTTAAAATACAGTCTATCCTCACCATGTTTATGTGAAGTGATAGAGGTGTTAGAAAATACCACAGTGGTAATCCTGTTGGGATGTATAAATGTATCAAATCAACAGTTGTAGACCTTAAACTTATACAATGTTATATGTCAATTATTATCTCAATAAAGAATAAATAAAAAGTTAAAAAATGAATTAGAAATATAAGAAAAATTGTGTGTGTGTGTGTGTGTGTGTGTGTGTGTGTGTGTGTGACAGAGACGGAGAGAGTCATAGAGAGGGACAGACAGACAAGAAAGGAGAAGAAAAGCATCAATTCTTCATTGCGGCACCTCAGTTCATTGATTGCTTGCTCATATGTGCCTTGACCGGGGGGCTACAGCAGAGTAAGTGACCCTTGCTCAAGCCAGCAGCCTTGGGCTCAAGCTGGTGAGCCTTACTCAAACCAGATAAGCCCACGCTCAAGCTGGCAACCTCAGGGTTTCAAACCTGGGTCCTCCACGTCCCAGTCTGAGGCTCTATCCACTGTACCACAACCTGGTCAGGCCAGAAAAATAATCTTTAAGAATTGGAACCAATTCTAATTCAGTTTAACAGAAAGACCAGGAAAAATTTGTCTATATAAGCAATAGGTTTGTAATTTTTGACTGAAATTACTAAATAATCAAAATAATCTAGTCAAAACAGATAAAAATTCATGAATAGTTAAGAATTCTAGGTTAGCTCAATTCAAGTCAGTGAGATTGTCTACATCATGTGGTCATATTCTACAAAGCAAATTACCTCTGTCATTTGAAGAGCATACTTCACTACAGTATTTTCAAAGACCAAATACTCATATTTTTCCTGATGTACTTTTCAACATTTAACAAACATTCTTTATAAATATGATTTTTAATTTAGCTTCCACTAGCAAACTGATAAAATGCAGAGTAACCATTGATCACAATGCGATCCTATTTCTACAGTATTACAAAATGAACATACTACATTATTAAAAGAACACCTTTGGTTGCTCTAGAATGCTTTTAAAACTTAGAAAAATAAGGTCAGTTACCTAGTTGTGGGTAAATATTAGGGCTTAGGAGACCTAAGAGGCAAGGACATTGCAAACGTTCATAGTGAGCTATATTTATTGTTACCTCAATGTCTCTCCTGCTACTTGAGTCTTAAGACATATCGTAAAATTACAGTAAAGGGAAAATTAGTAACTTAATGGACTTCTAACATTTGCAATAAGGTACACCAGCAGACATACAATACAAACCATTTGTTGGGAAAGAAACAATCCATCTTTATTCTTTTTAGCTATATCTCATTGTCCTACATGATCCTAATATTAAATTTTTTCTATTTTATGGTATGCAGTGTCTCTATGGCTTCACCAAATTGGGTCAAGTGCCTAATGTTAGTCATTTTAATCTTATCAAAATAAAAGTCTTTATAGACTAGGACGCCATTTGTCAACTCTTATTTCTCAATAAAGAATAGATGACGATACTGCAATATAAAAGTTCCTATTCCAAGCTCTTGCTAAAAGAATTTTCGTGGCCCAGAAGGGAATAGAGAATTATGAATATGTAGCCAAAGCACTTCCTGGATTTTTATGTAAATGCTCCTTCTTCTAGTCTAATTGTGTAAGTTTCTGGAATCAGCTACATGTATGTTTTCAAGAATCTTTATATTCAAAATATTTTGTGTGCATGTAATATACATAAATCACATCTTTTTCTTAGAAACTACTTTTGAAATAGGAACATGCATAATCTAAGAAAAACCAAATCTGCTAGCTCTTGAACTTTCAGAAACTATAACTATAACGTTATAAGTTAATATGTATTTTCCTTTCAAGTGTTCCCCAGTAAGAATAAATTGTACAGGCATGCATGTTGTTGTTCAATAATGTAATTGTTCAATAATGTTTTAAGTCTAAAAGTTTTGGAGCTACACTTAAACACTTTGAATAATACTAGGCATAGAAGCTTTTTGGCTTTCTTAATTTTTTTTTATTATTGTCATTTCACATAGAGGCTATTTGTTCTTACCAGGGGACATGCCCACATCCTCAAAAAGCAATACATCACAGGTTATGATGGCATTAAAGGAGTAAAAAGTTGGTAGTTTAGGAAAGAACCATTTGGTTGGTTCTATGATTGAAGGAGGAATGAGACCTGAATGTGGGACCAACCTCTGGTGCTGGTGATGGGAGGAAGTCATCGACTTCTCAGTGCGCTCATTGTCACTGTCTCCTAGCTGAGCAGAGCTAAGTAATTTTCTACCTCCCACAGCCTTAGTGGCCTGGGTATCAGAAGGTATGTCTGTTATGGTGCTACAGCAAACTGGACAGGGGACGGGAATATTGTAGCCCCACATAGAATAAAATGTAATTCAAACATTGCCGAGATCTGAGGACAACTTTTTTGTACTTGTTTCCAGAAGCCATAACTAAATTATTTCATGCTTGATATTAACTGCTGATTTGAGACTGTTCTTTGAAAACAGAGTTAAGCAAGCATGCACAGGACTGCTATGTTTTTACACTGAGAAGCCTAAAGGCTAGGGTTTCAGAAAGTTACATATACCTTGCTCAAGCTAAGAATGCTGTTTATCCCATGGGAACCATTCTTCCAATCCAATCCACTATAAAAGCCATTTTGTGCTGATCAGAAGTTTTTAAGAGAAATATGGTTTATCCTCTGCACAGAGATCAGAGAGCAGGAACCAATCTGTTTAAGAAACGTTTCTCTACATGGGAGTGAAGGATGCTGCGTGGCCATTTGAGCAAGCCCGAAGCAGGTCACTGCTGGATTCCGCTGCTGGTCACGTACAGGCGGCAGCTGTGTGCCCGGGCTGCCACTGCCCGCCTCCACATCCCATCTTCACCGTAACTCATCCAGACTAGGGGCCTGTATGTTACTAGTAGGTTCATGAAGGAAGGGAAAGGGGTCTTATGTGTTCCAGGATCCCCAAACTGTAACAAGCACGTGAATCACCCGGCAATCCTCTTTAAAGATGTGTTTTCTGAATTGGTAAGTCTGAGGCAGGACCGGAAATTCTGCATTTTTAGCAAACTCATAGCCGAGGGCAACTCTGCCCGTCCCCAGGCTAAACTTTGAGTAGCAATGTCTGTTCCTCTAGTCTTGTGGGGGAATTAATCAACACCTGAGAATACTGGGAAGGTGTATTAAGGCATTTACGAGGAGGGTATGCTTAAATAAAGGAAGTCAAACTAACACCCCAAAATGGCCTGCTGATCCTAGAATAAACATGGAAGCCAATATCCAATAAAACAGTTCCACAGCAGATATGATCCATTTCCACCCACTAAAGCTGTTTTCTCAAGTTTAACATGCTATATCCTAGAGATAGTATTTCTGAAAGAAAAGAAATCACGGTTGTGTCCAAACATTATACAAAACGTATTTTTTTTTCCTGATTTTCTAAAAGCTCAACTTTGGTGAGACAAGTATAGAGTAATCGAAGAATAACTTTCTAAGTGCCTTTGTGATTGACACCTCAGGACAGTTTCTCAGCTTTGTTAGATTGTTCTATTGGGAGTTGCTCCATAAATGTCCCCAGAGGGGTTTTAGTTGCAAATACCTACCTAGGGCTGAGAGCTTTGTGATGCGTTTTTGTGAAAATGTGTAGTAGCCCTCCGTCCCTTGGAGAAAAGGCCTTGTGGTTCCCAGCAGCTGAGGAAAAGGGGATGGTGGCATTAACATTTGGATCTGCTAAAAACTGGTGGACATAGGAAACTTATAGATACACATGAGAGCCAACAATGTCCTAGTTGTGATGTCAAAATAGTCTTTTTTTAAATACAAAACTTGGGCTTTGTATACTCACTCCCTGAGCCTTTGCAAGATAAAAAGTTTACTTTAAAATAAGCAAAACCTGGAAGCAAAGCCATCCACGAGATGTCTGTTTAGTAAATGATGGTTCTTCCCTCTCATGATAAGTTACAAGCAAGTGTCTGGAGGTCCCTTCAGGATGCTCTTCATTTCCAATAAGCATAAGCATTTGTGAAATTTCTTATATATCTGAGGCACATATTGTATCACTGTGTCTCTGGAGGAAACTCCAACCACACAGGGAGGTAAGGAAGACTCTTAATGAGTCAGAATTCAGAAAGTCAGGAAAAGTGCTGACTCACTGTCAGGGCTGAGAAATCAGAGAACCTGGAGACAATTAAATTTGAGAGCTAACGCGGGAGTTGAGGGGAAAGATACGCTTTGGAAAAAAAGAAAAGCAAGCAGTTTTATCAGCAAAGGCATACTCATATTAAGATTCTGAATGCTAAACAGTGAGAAATATTTTTACCCAGCTTTCAAAAATACAGAAACAAAAAAGTTTGTATCATGAAAAAAGAAATAGCATACCATGAATTGCATTTCTTGCTGGAGAGGTTTTTGTTGTTTTTGTTTTAAATAACTTTTAAACATCCTCTATGGGTCTTTAGGAAGCTTTCAGGGAATATTAAGGATTGCATAGTGTTGTTTTACCCTATCATGCTAAAATGGTCTGCACAGAATAGTTTTTAAATATTAGACTAGTACTAAAATAGCCTTTGATGTATTTATATGCATTAAATAGTTCCCTAAAATGATATGTGATATGTAGTTATATGCATAGCACCTTGTTTACATCTCTATGACGGTGCCCATGGTGAGCCCTGCTTCAGGATTATTTACACATGTCTTGCTTACCCGCAAACTGTGATTTTTTTTCTTTTTTTGCAAACAGGTACCCTAACTCTTTTTCGCTTTGCTATTTTCAACACACCCAACATACACATTTGCTTCTAGACAGTTCTGCTCATGTTTGCATATTGATACAATGATTCTGCTACTCATGAAGAAACAAGTTTTAGGTAATTCTGTTCTATGTCTTCATGCACACTTTCAGAAATAACTAATGGGCAAAATGATCTCAATTAAGTAAAAAATAGTTTTGAATGAAAGAGAATTAATTATCTTTATTAACCAAGGAAGAAAAAAGTTAAATGAAAGAGATTACGTTAGCGTAATTTTACTTTTTATTGTCTTGTCTTGCTTCAAGAGACACTGACACATGGCCGGAGGACGGGGGAAGGGGGTGTTAATCCTGGGCTTCTCTGTGTTAGGGTTTGTAGTGTGGGTGTCCTAACTCCTGCCTGAGATGGAACACTGAGTTAAAGAGAGTGAAATGGGCAGAATGAAGGTTTCTCCAAGCTGTTCTCAGAAATAGAACATTTCTGCGATCTGTACGTCCTGACAGAGCAGAGCAGGCTGGTGCATGGGCCTCTGCACACACAGAGGTAGCTTAGCTTTCATGGAAACGAGAGACGGAGTATCTGCTCATCAATCATGTCACAAACTGAGCTTTTTCCAGATACCTATGTGCCACAAAATGACGAGTATCATGTGTATAGAAAACATTTTATCCTATAGTTTACCCTTCTATGATTACTATTCTAGTTTGATGCTGCTTAGTATAGCCCTTCAGTTCATGAAAGAAAGAGATTGTCCCAAACCTGCTGACTCACCTTAGACAGCGTGGAAGCTGGGCAGTGGCTCTGCCCTCTGAATTTGGTGCATGGTGGTGTGATCAAAGAGTGACAAGATACAACTCACATTTCAACCTAGAAAACAGACCAAAAAAAAAATTTTAATCGATTAAAAAGAAATAATAAACCTCCCTGTTAATTCTAACTGATGTTATAAAATCTACTGAGGGGTCTGGGCTGGGAGAAATTTGAAACATTCGGCTAAAATGAGATCTGAAGACAACTGTCAGGCTCGTTTTTCTGCTTTCTGCTGATCCTTCAGGCCCAGGCCTCAGCATGAGTTGATTGTATTACCGGGGAAGCGCCTGTGTCTGTAATGGAGAAATATTATAGCATCCTTAGACTCTCAATCCTGCAGAGAGAGAATTAATAACTAATCACATAATCTCCTCCATAATTTATTCTTCATAATCCTTCACGTGGTGCATGACTAATAATGCGAAAGGAACTGGGAACCATAAGCCTATTCATATCCGTTGTTTTCATAATGCCCTTCTTATTTGGGCTTGGCTGTGATGGAGGCAGTCCATCTGAAACGCATTATCGAATCTGGGATCTATCATGCCTGATTTAACCAGCTGATGTTCAGAAGAAAATGACAGGAACAGTTTTGAAAAGAAAAACAAACCCCTCTGCCAGCCTTATAAGCCAAAGCAATAAAGAATATAGACAAAAAAAAGTTTGAGGAGGACGATTTCTAAAGTTACTTCACGTGGGGACGCTATTTCCTTGTCTTCCAAATGTCATGTGAAGGCACCAGGTTCCGGAGTTTAGAATTACTACAGAAGCATGGTACGCACTACATAGCTGACCTCTTAACCTGGGTGTAGTAAAGGACAAGATTGACATTAGGGACTTTAGAGCCTATATAAGTCACCAACTAAGCAACCTTAAATTAAATGCAATCAGAGGGAAAAAGTAGGAAATTCAGTGATGAAACAGCTTTAATGACAGCACCTTCCATACGCTCTCTGAATACTTCAAGCCAGTTATGTCAAGCAAAGTCCTGAATAAAGTTAAATTTAAAAAGTGGTAAGAAACCCTTATTCCTCCTCAATATTGATTAAGAAGACAAAGGTAAAAAGAGGGCATTTACTTTACCGTAACCTGCACTGTTAGGTAGGTATACAAATTGCTGCAGGCGCAAGGTGGAGTTTACTATGGGGACACTGCAGGGGACACGGCCTTGGTGAGGGGCTGTCGGCTGGCAGAGAATCACGGGATGCCAGGCAGCCGGTTCTGCTCTTCTGCCCATGCCCCCTCCTTCCCATAAGCAAGGGTGACGGCGACGAATAGGGCACACAGCACTTCCTTCTGCTTCTTAAATATTGTACAACGCCTTTTGGTTTTCTCATTAAATAAATTCAGACTGGATGGAAATGATGGCACAAGCACTGGAACATCAGAAGAGTCGAAGACTGATGGGCTATTCAAGGGCAAAGCCATGGCGAGAGGTCCAGGTTGTATGACACCCCCAGTGAAGGGTGCCCCCAGGAGGAGTGACAAAGCAGCTAGCCTTCAGGACTTCCCCAGAGACGGGAGGGTACCCTGCACCCCTGAGGGTCCTCCCGGAGATCTATGCTAACAGAGTGCTTAATGCGCATGGGGGGACAGGAGGGCTCGGGCCGGTGTCCCAGCCTGACCTGCGGAGCAGCTGGTGACGGAGGCCGGCCCCGCGGGTGCTCAGCCAGGCCTACCTGTCCAACCTCGGTAACACCTCCGGACAGGAACAGGTGGGGTGAGCGTTCCTGGTTCACAATACTCCATGCGTGTTGTCACACACGGTTGCTAGGAGACATAAACGCTGTTCCACAAGTTATAAACGCCCCTCAGGAAGCAAGCACACTTGGGACCTGACGCCTGGCTTCTCAGTCTGCTTCCAGCACCTTTTCCCTCTGCTGCTGAAGATCCACACGCCTTCACTGTAATAAGTCTAAGTGTCCGTAGAACAGCTGTGCCAAGTGCAGAGCCCTCCAGTGAATCATTGAACCTGCAGTTATCTTGGGGAACTTCCAAACTCAAAGATGTTCTCTTGGGGGGTGCAGAGGGCCCCTTTGGCTTAACTACCCTACCTGGTGACAGTGCCACTGTCTGAAGGCACACAGAGGACAGGCACGCGCCCCAGCAAGAGACAGATGCGAAAAGTTTGGATTGATTACTCCAGGGTCAGGAGTCCATTTATAGGTAGTCTTATAAATATTTTCTCTGTGTTTTATATAGATGTAAAGTTTTAACATTTAAATATGCATGTTTAATTTTATAAACATTATACATGTATACAGCTTTAAAACATCATCGGAAAGAAAGACACAGAGCATCATCTGAGGCGGCGCGCCTCCCACGGTGCACCAGGACCCGCCGGGCTCGCTCGGCTCAGTGTCCTCCGCGGCACTGCTCCGGGCGCCCACGCAGCAGCGCATTCAATATTCTGTGGGAGGCAACGTGGTCAGCAGAGGGGCCCCGACCGATTTCTCTTGGCCATTTGCAAGTGCACTTTCACAGGTGGAAAGGGCGACTTCCTCGCTGTCCACGGGGCCCAGGGGAAATGTATCCAACCAGTGTGAGAGGCAGAGGAAGGTCTACTGGGACCATACCCCCAGGGGTGCCACGTTGGATAGCGTAGTGTTTATGGGTTTTATTTTTATCATCAAACATAACTCCTGGTTGACTATGTAAATAAACATTTCACTGGTCACCCCAGCAGAGGGCGGCATGGAAGATTGCTACAGGAAAAATCTCGGTGCGTGTGGGGCTGGCGCCTGTGTGAAAGTGATGCGGAGAAAGCACCTGCCGCCACCAGCTGCCAGCTTGAATTCAAAATGGCATCCACCGCTCACAGATCCATTTGACTTTCTGGAGGATAATGAAAAGCTGGGTGACACGGACACAGATGACATTATTTTGTTTAGACTTTTAAAGGGCACTTCAAAGAGGAGATGAAAAACCATGTTGAAAGGTGGCCTCTTGGGGCTGCTGAAACCAAACATGGTGTATCAGAAAGGGCTTTCAACAAGATAAAAGGCCCCTTGATTGGGTGGCCAGTCAGAGGCACTCTCTTTGGTGGCATTTGTTAATGTTTTATATACGCATCGATCAGCTGTCTATCATCTGGATCCTTATTTTCCATGTGGATCATAGTATCAACTCTCTTCACACTGAGCCCAGGACAGCTCATTGAACGAGGGGGGTAGCTCCTGACTTCTGAGTGCCCTCCTGGGCAGGACCCAACAAAGCAATGGTCCTGCAGGGGCTAGCGGGCTAAGGGCACAGGCACTTGGTCCCCCACCTGCCCTGCCTTGCCTGTGGCAAAGAGGATAGCTGAGGGGCAGCTGGGTCCCTCCCGCCCTGGGAATGTGGACCTGCATGGGGAGATAGAGCACCCATGCAGTCCAGAAAGGCCTGGGTCTGTGCTATGGCTGCAGGAGCAATCTACACGCAACAGGAAGAGAACGGGGCTGCCTTTATATCTCTTGAGCATAACATGTTATGTGAGAATTTCCAAAGCCTTCAAACTATGGTATGGTAACCTGGGGGATGGCAGGAAAAACATTGGAATAAACTTGGGTTTTGAATGAACTTTTCCAAAGGATTGGGAATGGTAACTGATGACCCAGAGAGCCAGACACAGTCACCCAGATTTGTCTACCACAGTCCACTGATTTTATTAGAGTGGCAGATGTGAGTAGTTGTCACTGAGCCAAAAAGCCTGCATAACATAAAAATATTTACTCTCTTGTCCTTAATAGAAAAGCTCTGCTGATCCCTGTATGCAGACAGATATACCTGCATGAAGGTTAGTATTGTTTTGAGAGTTTGAAGAATAGGACACAATTACTGTGTGTCACATTGTGATAGATCTAAATGCTTTACAGATGAACGATAGAGACGATACAGATATGTATAACATTTGTATAAAATAGTGTATGTTTCCGTTAAGTTAAAAAAAATCAGTAAACTAGAAGTCACTCCCGAGACAGCAAAAAAAAAAAAAAAAAAGATTTATGAGGAAATTTTCCAACTGGAATGAAAATAAAAATGTGAAAATATTTAAGGCTTGAAACTAAATTTAGTGATTACTTAAAATTCCTTGGTTTTAGCTCTTTATGGTAAAAATAGCAATCCAATACAAACACATCCTGAGTTTTCTTCCTCACTCTTTGACTCTCTCTCTCTTTCTCTCTCTCTCTCTCTCTCTCTCTTCAATCCCCCACTCACTCCAATGTAATGTAGCACTTCTCTGATGCTTTGGCACCATTTTTCTCCCTAAGAGGAACTTAACATTTTGGTTCTATTAGCAGCACGTACATTATTTATTAACTTGCATCAGGAGTAACTTTGCAATGGGCAAGCTGTGGAAAGCTGCAGAAAATTATCCTAGCCTCACTGCTGTCCATGATAGAGACATGCATTTAAAAGAGAACCTTTTCTTCCATCCGTTGGAAATGGCCAGCATCCCAATTGCTTGCTTCATTCACAACTTCCCTCCGCCCGTGCTGCGCACGAACCCGTGCAGTTAGCACGGGGGCTTCGAAGTGCATTACCATGAATTTCAGAATGCTCTGAAGGCGCCACTGAACTCTGACCACAGGTGGGTTTGGAGGAGCTTGATGGGTCCCAGACCGACCGCGGGCTGGGTTTGTGTAGACTTCGGCAGGCGGTCCGCAAGGTGCAGTCACAGAAGTGTTGTCAGGTCACACAGTTCCTTTTTGCCGGGATAACTGGGAACCTGCAGACATAACTCACATCCCTGTCCCTACAAATGCCTTCCTAGTTTTATGCGTCTCTACCACCCTGCAGGGAGCAGTTGGCAGTGCTCTTGTTCGGGGTGTCATTTACAGCAGATAACAGCTATCTGAAACAAGCTATGTGGACCAGATAAATCGAGTGAGTGCAGGACGGATGTGGATGGATTGAGTGTGTGTGTGAGTAGCACTGCTGGACAGAGAATGGCAATCAGGAGACGGAACAAAAATACAATTGACAGAGGGTTGTAGAGAAGACAGAGTGTATCTCAAGCTGAGGAGTGCAGCCTTACAGGCAGATAAAAATAGCATTTGAATTTGTATAGACAATTTTTTTCTCCCCAGGGGTGAAGTATGGTCCAAATTTTCCATTTAATCATTAATTTCTCAGTCTATCGTTTATTGTATTAAAAATGGCAGAAAAACACTTGACCTAATTGGACTGATAATATGTAGGCACCTCTCTCCTGACTAGCTTTCTTACAAACATAGTGAAAAAAGAATGTTTTAAATCTCACGTTGTCGCTCTGCTTTTATTTTGGATTTAAAAGGAAACCGATGTTGCACAAATGCTAAATGCATATTTAGAGCCTTTGGAAACAGACAATAGTGGGAGCTGAATCCTACTTTTGAGGAGGCAGCATTGTAAAATGGTAGTCTTCCAAGGATGATTTAGGTTTGACGTTATGGGAAAATGCTTTAGGAGCCCGTTACCTTAGTGATTTTATTTATCTCTCTGATCCTACCTGACAGCTGAGTACTTGGCTACCCCTGCTGGCAGGTGCTGGTTCTGAACTACAGAAAGTCGACAGCACGTTGTTTCTAGGACACTGAGCTTAGGATTTCTTTCCCATTTGGGCAAATAGTGCTCAAAAAGCATAAGTAATACCATTACAAGGTTTTTGTCTTACTGTTTAGAGAAGCCTCACATTAACATCAGCACTTTTACCAATAGTTACATAGATTTGGGTATAGATGTACATAGGCCTACACCCATACAAATATACACACGCCAAACTTTAGAAAATAATGAACTAGTGCTATGAATCCAGACTCTGAATTACCATGGAATAAAACCAGATATGCATTATGAAATGAAAAGCCAAACAATACAATAAACACAGATGAAATTTCCACAATTAAAGGAAATCTTTTGAATGTTGCAAGTTTCATCAAACCAGACCCATGTAACAAGCCATTAATGTCCGCATTATGTATCTGCCCTGAGAGATGAGCAGAACCGTCCCCAAAGTGAGTGCTAAAGCCGGAATATTTGTGTCCCACACAGATTCACCTGCTGAAATGCTAATGCCCCGTGTGACAGGATAGGAGAAGGCGGGGCTTCACAAAGTACTTCGTCATGATGGGGATTGGTTCCCTATAAAAGAGAGACCCCCACAAAGCTCTGTAGCCCCTGCTAACACAAGAGGTCCCAGGAAGAAGGCCCCATCTGTGACCCTGGAAGCCCCACTGAACACAAACCTGCAGAGTCCTGGCCCTAGGCCTCCAGCCTCCAGGACAGAAAGACTTGCTGTTTATAAGCACCCCTCCCCACTACCCATTCTGTGCTGTTTAGCAGCCTGGATGGACTAAGACCTGAGAGATGTCAAAAGTGTGGCTTTATTTTCATAAGGGCATCTCTGCTTCTGGAGATGAAACACTGAGTTGTTTTCCAAAATAATTAATTCCATAGTCCATTGACGTTCAAAGTCCTTAAAATTTCCATGAGTCCATTAGAAGCTTATATTCTAGCAATCACCTCTTCTTGCAAAGTCTTGCCTGTGTGGAATTATTTCAAGTATGAGTCATCTCATTGCTGATATATGTATTTTTTATTTTAAGAAATTAGAGTGGTAGAGCATCGGCCCAGTATATGGAAATCCTGGGTTCGATCCCTGGCCAGGACACACAGGAGAAGCACCTATCTGCTTCTCCATCCTTCCCCCTCTCCTTTCTCTCTCTCTCTTCCCCTCTTGCAGCCAAGGCTCCATTGGAACAAAGTTGGCCCGAGCGCTGAGGATGGCTACATGGCCTCCACCTCTGGTGCTAGAATGGCTCCAGTTGCAGCAGAGCAACACCCCAGATGGACAGAACATTGCCCCCTGGTGGGCATGCCGGGTAGATCCCAGTTGGGCACATGCGGGAGTCGGTCTCTCTGCCTCCCCTCTTCTCATTTCAGAAAAATCCAAAAGGAAATTAGAAGACATATATGATATATAATACCAGAGTACTCCTTTTTTTTTTTTAATACGTGAAGAACAAAGCCTATCTAAATTCATACAGAGAGCTTGGGATTTTAGAGTCTGCAGGATCAATACTTTAAAAATATTTTTTGAGCACAAATGTTAACAAGGAAGCCAACACATGAGCACAGTCAAACAGCAGCCTGCTGGTTATCGTAGGCTGAGAGAAAGTGTGACATGACTGGTCAGTTGTCCATCAAGACCAAGGCATCTGTTCACTGGCTGAAAGGGGGCTCGCAGGAGGCTGACAGGAGAAATTCCAGGACATGGCAGAACCCAGGGGAAGACACTGAGGGAGAGAAATCGGAGAAAGTAGCCTACAAGATGGTAGGAGCAGAAGGAAGCAAAAGTGTTGAAAAGAAATGGAGAAACTGATGAAGTAAATTTAAAGGAGAAAAGCACCCCTTTACATGCGGTAGCAGAAATGACCAGGAAAGAAAAAGGAGGAGGTAACAACACGTTGGCCAGCCGCGAGGAGCCTGTCTCTCAGACTACCGTAAGGTTTCATTCCCATAAGAGAAAGCACTTTCTGGTGAAGATTCTGCAAAGAAAGAGCAAATTAAACCACACACTCGAATAGCTGAGTCATTTATGCAGGGAGAAGAATCAGGACAGACGGACAGGTATTGTAGCAGACTTTCTTTCAACCATAGAGGGATTCTTCCCATAAAAATGCAAAGAGAAAGAAACACAAGAAAACTGTGTCTGACAGAAGAGAGAAAAATGAACCTCTTCACCGAAAACACTGAAAAGTATCTTTAAAATATTTTTATTGATTTAATACGAGTAACAGGACCACAAAATATCAACGCCAGGAACTACTTTCCATATCAAAGAAGGAGAATCCCTCACATTTTTGACCCTACAAACAGGTGAACTGACTGGCTAGAGCCCTGGTCAGTAAACTGCAGCTCGCAAGCCACATGCGGCTCTTTGGCGCCTTGAGTGTGGCTCCTCCACAAAATACCACGTGTGGGCACTACCTCAGTAAGGAATATACCTATCTATATAGTTTAAGTTTAAAAAATTTGGCTCTCAAAAGAAATTTCGGTCTTTGTGCTGTTGATATTTGACTCTGTTGACTAATGAGTTTGCCGACCACTGGGGAACACATGTTGCTAATTTTAGCTCTAGAGGCTACTCCCGAAATCTCATCTTGGAGGCTTCTGCACTGACTGATATTGTCCGATCAATCGTCTGTTGTGGTGTCTCAAGGCACAGAAACATCAACAGTGTCCCCTGCCCCACATTCTGTGTTATGTGTTCATTTAGATGTTCTCATTTATGAGAACCAAAGATGCATTGGGAAAAAAATTTCAGTTTTATACACAACTATGAATGTATTTTCAGGACATTTCAAAGTCACGATGCAGCATGGGATGACTAGCAGAATATTTTAAAGTATAATTAGAAAACTACAAAATTGAAAATAATTTGGGATTGCATTAGGCAAAGTCGTTCTGACCATAGTGTAAATTTTGAAGTGTTTTTAAATGTTAATGCAGCTATCCTGCTTCCTGAATGATTGCCAGATTTGCCCATGGTGGTAATCAATGAATTAATGATAACTTGAATTAGACTAGCTTTGTTGTTTTTAATGAGATCAGCCTAATAAATCCCATTTTAAGAAGCATTTGGTTATTAAAATAGTATTATCATAGTCTTTGAAATTTTAGCAATTTTTACACACTTCTTATGAAATGCAAGCATACATTATATACATTCTCATTACCTGTGAAAATCAAAAGTGCAATACATTTTCTGAATGCAGGCATGCCAAAGAATAGGAAAAAGTGGTCTTTGACAGTCACACAATTTACATGGAGCATGATGAATATCTCTTTCCATTTGTTCCAGTTTTTTTCTACTCACAATAGTCTATGAAAATTTAAGGACATTCACAGAATGCTAGATTTATCATCCATATTCTATAGAGGACATTTGATCTTGTTAGAGAATGATGCCTTAGTTGGGGCGATACTAGTTGCTTTAATAAAGAAAACTCCAAAATGCCTCATGGCTTCCACCTGAAAAAAGTTTACTTTTCTTTTCTATAAAGTTCAAAACAGATGTTCTTGATCAGCAAAGAAGTGTTCCAACAAGAGGTAATTCAAAGACCCAGGCACTTTCTATTTGGGGGCTTTGTGATCAGCACCAATGTAGTCACTTGTGTCTCCAATAAACCATGGGACGAGAAGAACAGTGCAGAGAGGCATATGTGTCTTGGCCACCCAGGGCGTGGGCACACACCGCTACTGCCCGGGTGCCGTCTGTTAAAAGCCACTCGAGTGTGTCTACATAGCTGCAAGAGCAGTTGGGAACTGTAATCTAGGCTGGGTTGTTGGTATATCGCAAAACAAAAAGATTATTGAAAAGAACTATTTTTTTTGGGGGGGGGGGGAGGAGGTGAAAGATGAGTGATTTTCCAAAAATGAAATGTAAACTTTCAAAAGTTAAAACTGATATTCCATTAAAAATGAACAACGAAACAAAAAAAAGCATCATACAGAGTATTTTCGCTGCCCAGAAATTCTCTGTGTCCTGCACGTTCGTCCCTTCCTCTCCCCATACCTTAGCAACCACAGATCTCTGTCCTGTCTCCACAGTGTGGCCTTTGCCAGAATGAATGTCATCGAGTTGGAATCATGCAGGATGTAACCTTTTCACATTGTCTTTTTTCACTGAGTAGTGTGTGTTTAAGTTTCTTTTCGCGGCTTGATAGCTGCTTTCTTTTCCACACAGAAGTGTATTTTATTGTCTGGATGGGACCACAGTCTATTTATCTGTGCACTCACGCAGGGATATTTGACATGCTTCCAAGTTTTGGCAATGATGTATAAAGTGGCTATAAACATCTCCATGCAGACTTCTGTGCGGACCTGTTTTCAGCCAGTTTGGAGAAACACCGAAGAACCTAATTGCTGGACTATAAGGTAACGTTATGCCTCATTTTGTAAGAGAATGACAGTGTCTTCTGAAGTGGCTGCACTATTTGGCATTCCCACCAGCGGTGAATGGTGAATTCCTACTGCCCCACACCCTGGCTGGCTGGCTGGCTGGCATGTGGTCTCTAGTCCCTGCAGTGGATTTTGGCCATCCTAATGGGTGTGTCCTGGAGCTATCTCTTTGTTTTAATCTGCAATTCCCCGCCGGCATACCATGGGGAGCATCTATTCATATGCTTATGTGCCATCTGTATATCTTGTTTGGCCAGGAGTCTGTTTGGGTCTTTTGCCTGTTCTTAGATCACGCTGTTTGTGTTTTTATGGTTGCGGTTTTAAGAGTTCTTTGTATATTTTGTGTAACTGTCCTTAATCAGATATTTCTTTTGCAAATATTTTCCTCCCAGTCTGGGGCTTGTTTTCTCATTGCTTGCTAGTGTTTTCTCACAGTAGAAGCGTCTCATGTTAATGAATCTTCACTGATCGTGCCTTTGGTATGGCGTCTAAAAAGTCATCAGAGCCTCTCTTCCATGTGATTGTTCAGGATTTCAGTAGTTTATAGACACTTCTTCGGAGAAGTTTTGCTACCAAGGGAGAAAAGAAATGTGGTGGGAGCTGGAGAGGGAGGACTGAGGCCAAGAACAAAATCATTTAAGCGATTAAGTCAAAAGCAGGGACTGCTGAGGTTCCTCCCCGGGGGGCGCGTGGGAGGTGAAGGAAGCCGGTGCACAGATGGAAGGGGCGGCCGGAGATGAGATCCCGGTTTGTTCATCTCTGGGAACAGCAGGAACGCAGAGCACGTGGGTGCCCATCTCGGCAAGTGAAGGGATGTGGTGGTGGGCGTTTGCGGTTTCTATTCTGAAACTTGAATGCCTCACTGAGTAGAAAACCAAGAGGAAAAATGGGGAAAGGGGTGTTTGGGGAAAGAGCGGAAGAGAACTACAAGGTCAGTCAGTGCAGGATGAAAGTGGACATGGTTGCCAGCAGTCTGTAAGGGCCAGCTTGTAGTTCTCCATGGGCAATGTCAAGGGTGCGTTCAGTCCCGACGGGTGTGCCCATTTCTTTAGCTGGGTTCCCCGGGGAAGTGGAAGCCAGGGGGTGGGCTTAGCTCGGGTCTCCGTGTTCTCTAGTGAATAATAAAGCAAGACCTAGTGAGGGAGTCGAGAGTGTATGTATGGAAGTGATTAAATGTAAGCAATCATGGGAGTTAAGCGATGTAGTTTAAGAAAGGTCGTGGAGGATATAGGCTTGACAGAATACCCCCACCCCTCGTAGGGTGGAAAGGTGGTCGGAGCCAACTGCTAGCGCACTGCTGACTACCGAGCACTTGTGGTCAGGATTGTGAGCGTGGGGCTGAGACAGCAGATGGTCTGCTAGTGGTGACGCTATGGAGGAAGTCACCTGGGTAGGGCGCGTGTCCGGATAACCAGAAGAGAGGATTTCAAATAACTTGAGGCTAGGGTGCTTGGCAAGATCATCTCCGTGAGCTGTTGAGTTGCTACAAATATAAGTCCGAGATATTTTGGACAGAAGGGCCATGAGTCAGTAGTTTAAAACGCCAAGGAATGCGGGGGACTCTCCCAGGACACAGGAGTGGCCACAGCAGGGAGTAACAGCGCTCCATCTCATCCTCGGAGATGTGATTCAGAGCTGAAGTAGGATCCTGAAGCAGCAGAGAAGAGAAAGGGGGTCCCTGGCCCTCAGGACCCCCAAGGTCACCAGGGGAAGCTCTGAGGGCCGGCAGAGGCCAGGGGACCTGAGGAGCCACTGAGCCATTTCACCCGCAAGGTGTTGTAAAGTACCAAAGGCTACAGAATTAATATTAATATTTTAAGAGGCTTGGAGAACATTTTATTAATTTGGGTTAAGGTGTGCAGAGAAATTGTGAGAATAGTCTCTGTACTGTGTGATTGGCATAACCAGGATGGCCCTTAGCATTGTATTGTAAATGCAAGGGGAGGAAAACATGGATTCCCAGACATTCCACCACACCTGTGGGGAAAGGGGTGAATGGCTAGCCAGGTGCAGGAAGAGAAAAGCCAAAATAAACCTTTTCTTATAGCAGTGAGCCATTTGTGGGCATTTGTCCCCATGGAAACTACCTCTCTTATGTAAATGCATGAGGTTAATACGTCTGACTCTGGACAGAGAGATGGCACATGAACACTAGAAAATATAGGAAGGTCTTTTAATATGTAAAGAGATATCTTTCTACCATTGTGTTGGCTTGTAAATTTTGTTTTCTCCAAAATGATGTATGGTTTGCAAATTGAATGTGGTCCTATCATGTTAAAGGACATATGACTATAACCAATAGCGGTAAGGGGCTCCTAATTGCAATTTTTGCTTCTGTACTTCCCACTTACAAAACTATAAAAACTAAGTAGAACAAAGGGCCGGCGCGCTCTCTGTCAGATTTCTGTCGGAGTTCCCACCGCTTGGCCAAGCTAGACAATAAAGCTTTAATGTGTAAACGATGGACCTTGTTCCTGTCCTCCATATTTCGGGTCCCTCCGAAATTGGATTAACAGGACCTAGGAGGAGAAGGGTCCAGTGGCAAGGAGGCTGAGGACAAGGTGATCTTGCTGAGGATGGACTAGAATTTCAGGGGTAGGATTTGGGGATTGAGGGGAGTGAGAGAAGGCTAGAGGGCAGGAGATATGCAGTGACCTGGTGACCTCAGTCACCTGTTAGAAGGTTCATTTTCTCTGCCCATGGATGTTGCCGGAGCACGTACTTCTAAAGCAGCCCTGGGAATACGGGTCAGGGAGCTGAGTCAGAAACAGCCCGGTCTTCTCCTGCAAGGGAGCGTGCCCCAGCCCTTCTCGCCGGAACCCCGAATCTGAATAGGACTCTGCCACGTTGTCGGCTGCCAGTTACGTCATTCGCGCAGCAATCTTGATTGAGCATCTATGAGAAGCCAGGACCCGGGGACCGCTAGAGGACAAGATAGAAAAAAATACAAGTCTCAGAACTAAAACTCTCCTGAAACTGAGACTCAACCCCGCCCTACACTAACCAAGACCCGGCGCCGTCGCGGAGGATTCACATACAGACTCTTCTTGTGTATTGACTTTCTTCCAGTGGCCTTAATACATGGGGCTCTTTAATGGGGACTTGGCTCCCACCTTTTTCAGAAGGCTGGCCAACTCGGAGAGGAGGCGGTGCCAACTAGGCCTGTGAGCTTTGCTCAGAACCGGTCAGACAGCGACCTCTGAGTGCATAGTGTCCTCGCTTAGGAGGAGAGAAAGAAAAATACTGGAGGTTTGATTTTTTTCACCCAAAGGCACGTTTAGGATTTTAGGAAACTACTGTGCACGATATATCAAGAGTTTTAAAGATAATGATTTCTGCCAGCTCCATAACTCTATATGTAAAAAACAAAACAAAACTAAGAGGGTATTAAGTTTCAAAAATGAGTGTAACAGCCCTGGCCGGTTGGCTCAGCGGTAGAGCGTCGGCCTAGCGTGCGGAGGACCCGGGTTCGATTCCCGGCCAGGGCACACAGGAGAAGCGCCCATTTGCTTCTCCACCCCTCCGCCGTGCTTTCCTCTCTGTCTCTCTCTTCCCCTCCTGCAGCCAAGGCTCCATTGGAGCAAAGATGGCCCGGGCGCTGGGGATGGCTCTGTGGCCTCTGTGGCCTCTGCCTCAGGCGCTAGAGTGGCTCTGGTCGCAACATGGCGACGCCCAGGATGGGCAGAGCATCACCCCCTGGTGGGCAGAGCGTCGCCCCTGGTGGGCGTGCCGGGTGGATCCCGGTCGGGCGCATGCGGGAGTCTGTCTGACTGTCTCTCCCTGTTTCCAGCTTCAGAAAAATGAAAAAAAACAAACAAACAACAAAAATGAGTGTAACATAGGTGTCCAATTATTTGCACCCCAGAATTATAGATAAAACATTTTTAAATGGAAGTAACAGAAAGAAATCGTTTGGCCATATTATGGTCAACCCATAAAACAACAGTCATTAAAAATTATATTAAAAAGCATTGATGGCAATGGGAATGTTCACAATAAAACATCAACTGAAAAAATATGCAGTTTTATTAATATATAAACTTATGGAAATAAATATGGAAGAATAAAAGCAAATGTGCTCGTATGTTAGCAATTATTTACAGAGCATTTTGACTTGCTTATATTTACTTTCCCTTTAAAAAAAAGATATGCTACAATTGCCATAAATTAGTTGTATAATCATAAAAGCCCTATGTTTTTAAAAGTGTAAAGGTAAGGAGAGAAACTTCCTTACCAGTGTATCAGTTTCCTCTCATTTCAAGTATATTTTTTTGCTTTAGGGCATCATTGATGCGTAAAGACACATGTAGCCCCATGTTCATTGCAACACTGTTCACAGTGGCCAAGACATGGAAACAACCAAAAAGCCCTTCAATAGAAGACTGGATAAAGAAGATGTGGCACATATACACTATGGAATACTACTCAGCCATAAGAAATGATGACATCAGATCATTTACAGCAAAATGGTGGGATCTTGATAACATTATACGGAGTGAAATAAGTAAATCAGAAAAAAACAAGAACTACATGATTCCATACATTGGTGGAACATAAAAACGAGACTAAGAGACATGGACAAGAGTGTGGTGGTTACCAGGGGTGGGAGGAGGGAGGACGCAGGAGGGAGGGAGGGAGAGAGTTAGGGGGAGGGGGAGGGGCACAGAGAACTAGATAGAGGGTGATGGAGGACAATCTGACTATGGGCGAGGGGTATGCAACATAATTTAATGACAAGATAACCTAGACATGTTTTCTTTGAATATATGTACCCTGATTTATTAATGTCATCCCATTAACATTAATGAAAATTTATTAAAAAAAAAAAAAGGGGGCATCATTCCTACGACTTTAACAAGATAGACAAGGCTGAGGAAAACCATCATCAAAATCATTAGCAAGTGTTTGCTGACCACTCTCACCACAACAAAACCTCCCACTTGGATATGGGCTTCAACAACAGGGGAAAAAGACTGCATAATTATCCAAAATTTAAATGACTCAGTTACATTTTCTTGAATTTGCCCTTTGGGGTTTCTCAAACAAGTTGATCTATGGATGGATGGCTCCGTGGCCAGGAGCCCACGGTGTGAATTGCCCCGGGTAGCCCTTGGCATGCTTCCTTACGTTTATTTTATTTCTGAGGAGCCTGGCTCTCATGACACAGATGGAGTCGTTACAACCAATTCCATGTCCACTTCTGAAGTACACATTGAAAAAAGGTTAAGACAGATGTTGTCTTTGGCATTCAGTGAATACTTGTAACAGATTTGTATAAATACTAAGAGAAACCCTGTCGTAGTCATCATGGCAGCTCAATAATGCAAACAAAGCCCATTAAGAACATTTTCTAATGCAGTTCTGATTGTTGATGAAGAACACTGTGTGTCATGCTTCAAAATCTCAGGGGGTACAGTTCCACAGTTAGCCTGCGGCCTCTGCCATCACATGGGTCTGGGTGGCCATGTCTGCCCATGTCTCCCATGCTGGGCGATACAGCAATTTGGGTAACCGTTAGGAGCTCCCATTAACTCATTTGTAAAATGGAGGCTTTAATCCCTGCAGTGTTACAGGGACATAGCCCACGCGGTGTCATCTTAAAGGATTTAAAATTTGATTATCAAAGTTATCGTGTGTGTCACCATGCTAAAAATATTCTCATGGAGCCTAGGATTCATTTACTCTTCACAGATATTTGCAAAGGAAGTACTTGTAGGTGTTTCAAGACATTGACATTTTACTCAAGGATGATATGATGTATATACACAAAATCGTCTCTGTTTACATTGAGGTCATAAGGACACTAGGGAACACCTGTGAGAGGCAGGGCCTGACGTCATCTCGTGAGGCACTGAGAAGCTTGAAAACAACTTCCTACGCTGTGGGAGACCATCCTCACTGACACTGGGGGAACATCTGTCCTCTCCTCCTTCTGACAACCATGCTTATCAAGTTTGTTTTTGGGAAACCTTGCCGTTTACTCTCCTTTTCTGATGCTTTCCACTTAAACCACTTTGGTTTTTAATTTTTAAAAGCCTTAGCATCAAGCTACTAGGATTCATGGTGTTTACTATACTGTAGTGTAGGACTCAATTTATAGCTTTTCATTCTCTCTCCTTAAATTATGATTGAAAAACTGCAGTCTTTATGTTACCCCAATACAACTCAATTAAAAAAATAAAAACTGCAGCGTAATATAAACATAGGAAACAAGTACAAAAAGCAGACATTATTAACGGTATCCCCGATATTCTTCGTATGAAACATGACTGGTCAAGTTCCTTTTAAAAGGCATCGGAAAACTCCATTCAAAGTATATATTTATTTAAAGTGCTGAAAAAGGCATGTGGATAGATTTTTTTTTAAAGTTTTAATTATGAAATATAAACTCATGCAGAGAAATGCATTAAGGGAAAAATATTCAGCTTGTTGAGTGATTGCACAGCAAACTCATACATAACCACCACCCGGAGAAAAGACCAGAACATTGCCAGGAAACCAGCAGCGGCCACAGGTTTGTTTCAGTCATCACCTCCTTCTCAGCTCCTAAAAGCAAGTCCTTAACAGAATAGTGTATCATCAATTCATTGCTTTGCTTTTTACTACCCAAGTTTACATCTCTAGCTTCTCCTGCTTTCTCATTTTATATAAATGGAACCATACATATATATCCTTTTCTTCTGTTTCCATTTGCTCACATTAACTGCTATGCTTTTAAGATTCCCACTTGTGTGTGTGTGTGTGTATGTAACTCTAGGTCATTTATTTCAAAGTTACAAAGTATTATATTGTGTGAATACATCACTGCGTATTTACATATTTTGCTACTGGTGATCGACCTTTAGATTGTTTCAGGAATTTGGAAATTTTGAGTAATGATGCTGTGAAGATTCAAGTGCATCTCTCTCTCTCTCTCTCTCTCTCTCTCTCTCTCTCTCTCTCTCTCTCCTGGTGCACTTATGCATAGGTTCTTGTTGGGTATGACAAAGACTCCCTCGTTCCCCGATGGGAGTCCGGTTCCTCTGAGCCCTTTGCTCCACTAGGCTTTGACCTTGGTCTCCTCCTGTCCTCAGTCTGCCTCACCCCATCTTAGCAAGAATCCTGCTCATCGCTTTAGCGACAGTCCCCGTTCCTTTTAAGATCCGATCACCTCTGATATATAATGAAGTTCCTCAACCCATACCTTAGATGTCCGAGTCCTTGGCCTGCCTTTAGCAAGAATCCTGTTAGATCAGGTCAGCAAGAACCACCTCCCCCCTTGATGTCTCCTCTTGGCCCACTTTCCATCCACTGGTCTCCTCACTCTGGTAGCTCAGAGTGTTAACACTTTCCAGCTCTCTTTAGTGTATTAGCAATTGAGTCTGATTTCTCTTCCCTGTTGCACTAACCCTATAGCAATAGTTGTGAATAGATTTCTTACCACTTAGTGCATGTCAGAATAAACTTGTTTTTTGCTAGTACGCTCTAAAGACTTGCTTCGTCATGGGGCATCAGCATCTCTAACTTAATATTTCCTGTTTTCTGAAATGGATATAATAACGTACACTTCCACCATCGATGTACAAGTTTCTTTCGTCCCCCTTTGTGCCATCACCTGGTTGTTTCCATTTCAGGCAGGATAGTGAATTTCACTATTGTTTCATTGATATTTCTCTGATCGCTAATGAGGTTAAACTGATCATTCGCATCATTTGAACAGTCCCTTTACGTTGTTTTCAATTTTACATAGATGGAACCATACATATGTATTCTTTTCTCCTGCCTCCATTTGCTCACATTAACCACTATGCCTTGAAGATTCATGTTTGTGTATGTATAACTAGAGGTCATTTATTTCAAAGTTATAAAGTATTACATTGTGTGAATATATCACACAAAATACTTATTTTTTATATATATTTTTTTCTGTTATGAAATCATCAAGATAGTCTATTAATTGAATTACATTTATTTGCTTATTTAGTTGGTCAGTTCATATGCCTGTGTGTGTGAGTTAATCTATAGTTACAATCCCTGTGGAATTATTTTTTGTGAATGATATTGCGGGAGGGTTCAATACAATATTTTTTTTCTGTGCCTTTGAGGAGATTGTCCCCATTCTCTCTCCTCCTCTGCTCTGACGAGGCATTTATGTCATAAAACAAGTGTCCCCATGCCTGGGCCTATTTGAAGCCTTTTTTCCCCCTGTTCTCTGGCTACCCTAGCATCAGAACCTTATGCTTAAGGAATTGGCTTTAAATGTATCAGTTCAAGTCCTCCCACATTCTTTTCCCTTAAGAGTGCTTTGGCTATATTTGGATCTTTACATTTCCGTGCAAATTTTAGAAACATCTTGTCAAGCTCCATTTAAAATGTTATTTTTATGGAGAGCGTATAAACCATATAGGCGATTTGTGATGATTTGACATTTTTGCCATGTTGAAGCTTACAGCACACGACCGTGTTATAGATTTCAAATTATTAAACCAATTTTTAATTTCTTAACATTGTTTTTAAATTTTCTGACATCCTGTGCTTCTTTGGTTGGACACATGTGTAGGGATGCTTGATTTTCATGATCCCTAGCAGGGACGCTCTACAGAGTCACCACAGAGACTGGGCGAGCAAACGCAGAACCACTGGTCCTAGACTCCTGGGAGCCTCCAGCCAGAGCAGGCTTGAAGATACATCACCTTGTTTCATGAGTGCGTCCATTTAAAGACACCTTGTTTCATAAGGGGGACAAAGGCTTCACATTTCCAAATACCAAGAAGTTCTCTGGCCATGGCTTCTCTGACACGTGAGGGAGTCTCAGCGTGTGGGGAGGCTCTGGGGTGGGAGCCAGGTACTGTGTCCGCCCCTCACACTCGACGTTGCCCCTCCAGGGACCGCCACCTCTCAGAGCGTCAGCTTGGGGACACTGAATGGCACACTTCTGCCTGCAAATCCTTCATCCATACCTTCTCTCCACCCCCCTCTCTCGATCTCTGCTGTGTCTTTGTGCTGTCTCTGAAAGCATCCGTACTAAGATTCACATTTCTCTACACCTTTCAGGAAACCCTTTGTTTATAAATACCACTCAAAAAAATTAGGAGATATTTCAAAATGAATATGAAGCTATAAAATATTCCCTCATATTTGTGAGCAGAGAATTTGCCTGAATGTCTTGGCCAACACAGGTAAACAGGTGTTTTGAAATCTTTTAAATGATTCCTATTTTGCTTTGTGTGTCTATTTGTATTTTGACTTAAAAAAAAAATCCCCAAAGTGACTTAAGGTTTTGAAAAATAGGAAATATGTCCTAAATAAAGAAAAGAAATAGTGAATAATTTGAATATCTTACATGATGTTGACCTAAGGTCCATGATCCTTATTCTTTGCAAAATAAAAAATCAAAGAGATAATTTAATAAAATCTAACAGAGTACTGCTTAGCTGTGGCTGCATGTTTTCTTTTAAAAAAATAATTTACTGGGGTGACACTGATGAATAAAATCACACAGGTTTCAGATGTACAATGCTATAATGCAGCGCCTGGACATTGCACTATGTGTGCACCCCCCAAAGTCAAGTCTCCCCTCATCACCATTTATCCCCACGCTACCCTGCGTATTAGAATCATGTCCCAGCCCAGCCCACAGCTGTCCGTTGTCACCTCTGAGGGTAGACTCAGGCCCTTTTCATAGTTTCTGGCAATTTCATTTACCTAGTCATGTCAGCATGACCTGCAGTCCCCAACGTTCATGGCTCCTGCCAAGTTCAAGGACCTGATATTTGTCCAACACACTAGTCTCCAGGAACTCAGGCCTTCCGTTCATCCAAACACCAGTTCCTGACTGAGCAGCTTGGGTCACATGTTCCCTGCGCCCAGGAAACCGTCCTGCCCGCACACAGTTAGTGGCTGCCCCATAACTCATTCAGGTCTCAGCTTAATTACCCCCCTCCCTCCACCAAACAGTGCCTGCTGACCTCCTAACCAATCCCCTCTCTCCGGTCTCTCTCTATCAGAGTGCTTTGTGGTTCTTCAACATTTCCACCTTTTAGATCATCTTATTTATTTACATGAGTGTAGACTGCTTTGTATTCCTGTACAGTGAGAGGACTATATTGCTGCTATATTCCCAGTAAAGGGGGGGGGTTTGCTTGGGACATAGTAGGTGCTCAATAAATCATTTTAAAATAAAAAACTGACTGCCTGACCTGTGGTGGTGCAGTGGATCAAGCATCAACCTGGAATGCTGAAGTTGCTGGTTCAAATCCTTGGGCTTGCCCGGTCAAGGCACATATGAGAGCTGATGCTTCCTGGTCCTCCCCCCTTCTCTCTCTCTCTTTCTCTCTCTCTGTCTCTCTTCTCTAAAATGAATAAATAAAAAATTTTAAAAAATAAAATAAAAAGCTAACTATATAAATTTCAAAGTATTCTTGTTTTCGCTCTCCATTTTCTCTGTCTCATTATTTCTTTATGTTATAATTGTGGCTGGCTTCTTCCTTTTTTCCCCCCTCTAATTTAATATATGGTATAGTTGAAACATTTGAGTTCAATGACTTAGGGTGGGCACATTGCCATGGATTATTTTTTTACCAACTTTCCTATTTCTGTAACTTCTCAGATGGCACTAGCAGAGAGCAGAGAAGACAGAACCTTCTTGGCCAAAGAGAGGCCAGTCCTCCCCAAAAGTCACTAACATAAAAGAAATGACTTGGTATACACAAATATTCTCTCGTCTCATTTTAATTCATGAACTGTTAAGCATTCCGCTTAAGACAAACTTGAACACTTTATTGATCAGTCCAGCACTATTCATGAGGATCATTTGTACTCAGGACTTTAATGATGGGTTTTATCAGGTGAAAGTGGAATCCAGGAGAAAAGAGAAAAAGTAGATGCATATTGGACAGAAATTACCATATAAATAGACATTAACTATCTAAAACTTCTCCAATGTAAGGTAAGTGAAGCAGGTCTTTGGGGTATTATTTCTGAGATTTTAAGTTGGAATCATATTTCAACACTATTTTTTTTCCTGCATTACCAGAGGGGGAGAAAACCCTAACTGAGGGTAAAATTTTCTATGTGTCTAGATGACAGCCACAGAATATTTATGTGAACATGCTGTTCAGTTACAGTGGGTATAATGGTCCAAAATTAAATACAGTGCTAGGCATTTTTTATATGGAACTGATGAGAACATACCATCAACATTCAAACATACACACACATATACAAGGAGTTTGAATAAAGTTGTGTGAATTCAAAAATCCTCAAGGCTTTAATGTATTTTTATGTCTTTTTTTTTTTTTTGTAGAGGCATCCCCTAAATTAGTTGGATGTGTGGTAGCAGTATTTTCAAGATAAACAGAAAATATAAAAGAAAAATTAAACCTAAAAACGGTAATTCCTTATGAATGTTAACATACATTGATTTGCTTTGCTGTTTAGTTAAAACTGGAGAGATAAATCCCATCTTCACTTTATTCATCTAAAAAGTGAATTAATTTTTTTACCACAATAAAATAAAATTTAAAAGAAAAGACAGAGGATGATTACTACAGTTACATTGGATTCTATTTATGTGGATGCACAAATAAATTTATTCTGTAGCTAAAAAATGTGAAGGATATTTAACTCTGAATAAGCTATAAAAAGATTATGACATTATTTAAGAAAGTTTTTTCTCTTTTATTTCCAATTTCTGTTGTCTATCATTTGCAAATCCCACGACTTATGTATAATTGTTGAAAATACAGGCAACTATAACTTTGTCTTCAAAGGCAATGATTATATGCTTTTGAATAGTGCTTCACGTTTTATGAAACCTAGTAACTCAATGAAGAAACTGAAGCTCAATGACCATGTCAGATGTTGCAGTCCTCCAGTTAAGTGAGAGGCATTGCTGAGACTGAAAGCTAAGTCTTTGAGTTTTAACCTCTGTGTTCTCTCTCACTATTATATTCTGCTGTCTCTGAAATAACAAGGCAACTGACAACCCATTTAAATGAATGAATGAATGCTTTTCATGTAAGTCTATATGTCATCTCACATAATGTACAGAATCCATGACTATGAGCCCAGACAGTGTTTTTCCTTACCAAATACCCTCTTCACCATGGTCATAAGGGTTACATTGTATTTGAATAGGACATTAGAGTTTATAAGTTACAGCTATATGAGTTGGCATATTTAAGACTAAGCAAATGAAAGGCTTAGTCATCCCCTGCATTACATCACCCCAAAACAAAAGCACACAGTAATTTCGGCGTCCTATTATTACACAGAACTAAGATTTGCAAGGGAGTCTGTTATCACAACCTTTGGAAAATCAAACAAGGGTGTGGAGGCAATGTGGATTCTACCCACAGTCCGTGCCCTGGATCCGTGGATTCCGACCTCTGACGTGCTGCAGTGTCTTTCAGAATTCAAGTTTGATTCACTTATTGGATCTAAATGTTCTGCATGCAGTTATAGAGATGCATTTTTTCTTTTAATGAGAGTGAGATTTACACAACTTAAAGTCAACCATTTTAAAGTGAATAATTCAGTGGCAAAGAGTTGAGACATGAATTTTGGGTGAAGACATAGACCAGGTAGAACCCAATAACCCTGAAGACCATGATAGACAGGCAGGAACGGGATCCAAAAAGCCACAGTGAGACACGCACTGCCACACCTGTTAGGACGCTTGTTCCTTGAAAGTTTCAGTAGTTTTGGTCATGGCAAATGAATTTTAAAAAGTGGATTAGAAATTAATGTGCCATTAACAAATAAATGAAATTGTATTTGAGTGAATTGACTGTAATATTGACTCAATTTTTAAACAATTACATAGAACTAAAGCAAAGAACAGACAAAAATCACAAAAACCCCTTGCTATAGGAGGATGGCATTTTTATTCAGTACAGGGTGTCCATGATAACTGAGTAACTAAAGTTCTGTAAATGTTTTCACTCATTTATTACTAGTTAGGTTGCCTATAGTATCATAATAAGTCAGTGATTTCTTCAGGTGAGTAATAATTTTTAAGTCCTAACTTTCTCATTTCTAATTGGCTAAGCAGCCACAGAACTAAATCACAAAGACCAAATCACATAAAATAAAATATAAAAACAAGCATGTAAACAATACAGGGGGTTCTTGGGCTATGACACAGCTCCATTCCTATGTCAGTGACGTAACCCGAATTTTGGTGTAGGTTGAAACACATGCTAGCCTTAGTCGCTTACCTATCCTATAACACAGTTGTGAAATCATAATCTAGAACATAAAAACACAACTAAGCCACAGAAAAAGGAAAGGGACACAAATATACTGCACTGTACACTGTACTATAGTAACAAAAAAGATGACAAAAAAAATCCTTACCTTTATTCCTGTTGTTGGCTTGCACCCTGGAGGGGGCATTGTTGAGAGAGGGGGACCTATTGGGAGGAGGAAGCTGGAGAGGCAGGAGAACCTGCAGAAGGTGCTGGAGATACTGGGTCAGGTGAGTCAGGATTGCCTAAGGAACATGCAGGAGACGCTGGAGATGGTTCTACCTGCACTACAGGTGTTTTATCTAGAGAAGCAGCTGATGTACAGGGTATAGGATCTGCTGCAGGCCTCTCTACCTTCTTAAAGAATTGTTCCAGGCTATTCTGTAAGTATGACACTAATGGTGTAAGCCAAAACACTCACATCTCAATTTTTTTAAGTTTTTCTGGGAGTGAGCGTCATAAACTCACAATGTTGTCTGTCAAGACTGTCCTAAACACGAGGACCCCCTGTGTTCCAATATACCACTATTTGTCATATTTATTCTGTGTGATTCAAATTATTTCTCTATGAAATGCCACTTTGTTATTACTCTGTCTTTGAGAGATGCCAGGGACAAAGAGCCATGCTGTGTGGGAGAGCTCTTCGATAGGTTTGGTCAGTTTTTAGCTAGAAGGATGCGTTTTCTGAATCTAACCATCAATGTGCCGAAAGCCAGTGAGACAGGCCTTTGATCTTCAGCTGAGCTTTTAGAAAAAGGGGGATTTGAATAATTTTTATCCTGTAATTGACACACTGACCACCCTGCTAGACCTAAGTTTTTGAACACTAATTCTAGGGACTAATATACCTCTTCCTTTAACTTGACTAATATAAAATGATACAATATTACAGGGTGAAAAAGACAAAGGGTAAAAAAGAAACATTCAAAAACACCCAGCAGAATCCATTATCAATGTAATAACCGCTTTGTGTAATCGACTTCACCGACTCAAACGCTCACCTCCTGGGTCGGGAAGCACCCTCACAGACACACCCAGAAATGCCATGCAGCCGCTGCCCAGGCATTGCTCTGGCCAGTCAAGTTGACACATAAAATTAACCATCACACCCCTCCAAAGTGGAGCTTGTCCAACTGTTTGAGCTGAGTTCAAATCTCATGCATATATTGTGCATTTCAGTGTTGAGAGAACTTCCATCTTGAACTACATCCTGGGAAGGGTCCGGCCACTGACCAGCGAGGGAATAATATCCTCAGGGCACTGCCCGGAGGCTCGGTCCAGCTCTGGTAGGAAGGAACTCTTTCTTCCCCGCATCCTCCTACTTTGACTACGCCTTGTTTATCCGGGTCCAGTAACACGTTCCCTTTTTTCCAACCGTTTCTATTTTTTTTTCAATATTCTTTTCTCTTTCATTTACCGCTTTCTATTTCTCTATTCCTGTCTTTTAACATGGCTCCTTTTCACCCCTACCCCATCCCAGCTCCTGTCTCCACATGCAAACACACCACGATGGTCCATTTTATGGCTCCACTTATCCCGGCGACAGACCCCGGTCAGTCAGTCCATCCATAATCGAGGGGCTGCTATGCAGGCATTCTGTAGACCCACTTAAAGTCCATGAGCCACAGACTTCATGTCAGAGAGGTGATCCTACTAGACCATCTGGGGGGGAGGGTCATCCATCATTGGGAGAGCTGACCTTCCCAGAAGGAGTTCTGCCTGTGGTCTATAGTGTCCCCTCCCGCCAGCATATCCCCAGCCTGTCTGCCCAGGCAGCCTGCCCTCCGGATTTCAGACATGCCGACAAAGCTTCCTTCCTCACCGTATCAACCAGTTCCTTGCAGTAGATCTCTTAATATATGTCTGTCACTGGTTCTCTATCTTGGGCTGAACCCCAACTGGACCACACACCTTCCTATGTTCTCCTTCACAGAGTGGTGAGCCAGCAGAGCTCAGCCACTTACTGGTGGGCAAGGTGGCATAATGGTTTCATCGCCTATGAAACTGGTGTAATTAAAGCCCACCTCCAGGGCACACTGGGAGGGTTAGACGAGGCATATATTTCAGCCCACAAGGAGAAATCTCAATAATTGACTTCTGTTTCTTTCTTCTATCTTGTTTCTCCTTTTCGTTGTTACATTTCCCCTCCTCTCCTTGGACCATGCTTTACAATTTGTGTTTGGATAGTGTAAATACCTTTCTTATTTAGTTCCCCAATGTCTCTGTAGATAACAAAACATCTCTGCCCTGGCATGGGGCCATTTGCACTTGAAATAACTAAGGTCCTCAGAATTTTTAACCAGACCACTGCATTTTTCAAGTTTTAAAGCAATGAGTATTTTTTTTAACGAGAGATTCACAATCTAAAGGACTAAACAGGCTGTTCTCTGCAGATCGATAGGAAGAGTAGTTACTGTGCTGTCTTGAATCCCTTAGGGCTTTCAGAGTCCTATAAAATGCTAATCCAAGAATTCATATTATTTTTCTGCTCTTGCCTTGTTCAGAGTAATGGACGATTAGTAATAAAAATAAGGCTTATTCTTTCCCCCTAGAAACTGCCTATCCCTTCCCTCAAGTGTAGCCATGACCTTCTCTACCAGTCAACTTTTGGGTACTTTACTGCTAGGTTTTCCTGCAACATGTTTCAGGAGGTGTGACTTCTAACCCGAAATGACCTGTTACATCATCAGCAAAACCAGAGTTCAGTGACAGTCTATCCTGATAGAGTTCAAGGGGACACCCAAACCAGAAAGCAAAGACGTGAAATAAATATTTGAAAGTATAATGGCTCAGTTGTCCACTAGAAAAAATAAAATAGCTTCTGGAACTCTCTTCTGTGAAAAATAACCCTTGTAATTTTCTAAAAAGTATGATATTATCTACACCCATGGATTTCCAACTTTGCCACACATAGAATCACATGGTATGGTTGAAACACCTTGATCCCCTGGCTTGCAGCCCATACCAGTGGAAGTTGCATCTCGAAGATGGGGTTAAGAGATGACTTCTGAAGATGTACAACCCAACTTGAGAATCAGTGACCTCCACTGATCTACTCCTCTTCAAAGTGGGGTTCAAGGAGCACTGGCATAGCGTCATCACATCAGGTTCTTGTTAGACTTGCTGAGACCTGGGCCCACCCCAGACCCATTGAACCCCAGTCTGCTTTTTAATGAGACCATAGATTATTCACCTGCACTCATTAAACCATTGCTTTATTCCTCTGCTTATTTGGTCAAAATATCTTCCATAATTTCTTC
Source organism: Saccopteryx leptura (assembly GCF_036850995.1). Lineage (NCBI taxonomy): Eukaryota > Metazoa > Chordata > Mammalia > Chiroptera > Emballonuridae > Saccopteryx > Saccopteryx leptura. The sequence continues at coordinate 4,500,379 of NC_089513.1, read as the reverse complement.
CTTACTTTCTACAAAATGAAGAGCAGTGAATCAATCAACAATATCCTCACAGATCACTACTTTTTTTTATACTTCTCTTGCATTGTTCAAACTATTTTCTTTTTCTACCTACCTGCATAACCAGCTTTATAAGGTTGAAATGTGTGTTTTCGGGGACACAGAGTCAATCTGTTACATTCTGTCCTTAGAGATCTTTGTTGTCTGGCTACACCAGAGGAAAAGTGAATATAAGGCTAACATAGTATTTCTTTAGACCTATGCCTGCCATCGAAGAAAGGAATTTGGCAGATTAGAGAACATTCCTAGGAGGATATGTCGCTCCATTTTGTACCTAATTAGGTCCTTGCCACATCTCAATACTTGACCCTACCTTTCACAGTGAATTAACAACATGTCCTTCTCCCCCTTTCTCAAAAAGAACTAATTGCAATTCATTTGCAGCCCTTTGTTGGGTAGATTTGCTTCCCCCCCCTTGGTCACATGCACAACGTTCCTTGTGCTGTCAAGTGACATTGGAACATGGTGTGACAATGTAGGCATCTTTGTGCGTAATGTATGTGTCTACACTCTTCACTTTCTCCCTACCCTTCCTCCTTGACAGAGACGCTTCACGATTTCTGCTTAACCCCATGTAGAAGTGACTTACTGCCTGTTTCCCGTGAGCAACGCCAAGCAGTTTCTGGAACGGCACCCAATGGGTTTCTGCCATTTTGTTTTTCACATCTCATAACAAATGCACAGAGATAATACCACACATGGTTTAAACATGAAATAATATATTTCATGAATAGAGTTTCCTAACTTTTGTAAAAGTGTTTTTTTGTTTTTGTTTTTTAATCTACGCAAATGATACCATTGCATGCTGACCCTCTTGTTTTGTCACTGCTCAGTGACAATAAAAATGTCAACTGTAATAGGAATTTAGGGGATGTCTTCCAAGGGTACTTGAAAGGCTCTGATGATATGACCATATCTGTGGCTACTTCCAACTATGTTCTGTGTGGGTGGGACAAGAATGCGTAGGCACTGGCTGAGTTTTCTAACTTACTATGTTTTCTCTTCATTAGGGTCCCTGCCAAGAAAACCATAAAGCACGGACCCCTAATGGAAGTGCCACACAATCTGGTTTCCTTTCTTACTCTGCTTTGCAGAGTTAATTTTCAAACCCCCTTGTCTGCACACAGCATACCCAGACTTGTTTGTGCACAACTAAATGCTTCCATGGTACAGCAGCCATGTGGGTGAACGCATTTGAAGGATAGCACTGTCTCATTCCCCTCGGATTAGGTTCTAAAGCCGTCAATCCTCCCAGAGTGGATGCCGGTGTCTATGTGGAGTTAACCAACCAGTCCTTCAAGAACGATGCTGCCTGTCACTTTCCCCCTGTGCCCTTGAGACGTCTCTCAGAGGTGAAAGCTTCATGTGTTCTTTAGACAGAGAAAGTATGGTTCTCCTACCTTTTTCTCTTGAATCTTTTTTTCAAGCCCCCAGCCAGTACAATCTTAAAACACTTTTATTTGGGCACTTTTTATTTTTGTGATCATTATACCATTTTCACACAAGAGTCTGCAAGAGCCACTGTTTTAGCAATTCTGTGGATTTTCTTATTCATCAATGCAGATCAGGTTAATTACAGACAACCACAATATTAACCTGAAGAAGATATAATTTTCCTAAATGTTAACCAGCTGTCTGTGTTTCTGTGGGGGACAGAGTAGTCACCTGTAAAGCCACCTGGGGGTGTCCTAAGGCACAGACAGAGCTGGGCATGGCCGGGCACATGTGGAATACATTGAAAGCAGTGACTCTGAACTCGCAGAGACATCCTATCCCCTCGGGTCCTGTCGAAGAAAGGAATTTGGCGGATTAGAGAACATTTCTAGGAGGATATGTCGCTCCATTTTGTACCTAATTAGGTCCTTGCCACATCTCAATACTTGACCCTACCTTTCACAGTGAATTAACAACATGTCCTTCTCCCCCTTTCTCAAAAAGAACTAACTGCAATTCATTTGCAGCCCAACAAAATAAAATTGCTTCCCCCCTTGGTCCTGTGCACTCGTATCTGAGTCTAGAATCTACAATCTCTCAGAGAAATTGGAATCCAAGGGCTCTGCTGCTTTGCACCCAATTACAGTGGGTACAAGTGACTTACTATTTAGGCATAGAAGGTCAGGTGCTTGAGAAAGAGGCCACACAGACCACCTGTGGCCCGAGGAGGCGTGGCTCAGGCAGGCATGTGAGGAGTGTTGCCCACGGCCTAAGGGGGGACTAGGCAGGGCTGGCTGGTAGACTGGCCCGCACCAGACAGTGCACAGGGAGTCGGCAGTGGTTAGGCGAATGTTGGAAGGTCCCAAAGGTGAGGAGATGGATTTTGTTTAACGCACTCATTAGGTCCCCTGCTAGGGATTGAATCGTTTCCCTGACCCCTAATCATATGTTGACATCCTAACCCCCAGGGTGTCACCTTATTGAGAAACAGAGTCTTTACAGAGGGAACCATGTTAAAATGAGGTCTTTCATTCAGTTCAGGGGCCCGCGTCCAACATGACCGGTATCCTAATCAGAAAGGGAAGTCTGGACACAGGCAGGTGCACAGGGAAGATGCCACGTGGACGTGAAGATGGTCGTCTATAAACTGAGGGGTGAACCTGCAGCACAGTGTCTCTCACAGCCCTGAGCAAGAGCCAGCCCTGACGACAACATCATCTCGGACCTCTGGCCTCCAGAGCACGAGGCCACTTCTGGGGTGTATGCTGCCCTGCCCGTGGGACTCGGTGAGGGCGGCCCCTGCCACGTGATCCAGCCCTGCACGCCTTTCCGGGCTCAGCAGCCTGGGGTCGGGGGCGCGTCTCCCTCTCCGGGAAATGCCCAGTTTTCCTCATGCACTTGGCAGGTGAGGAGCGTCTGTGCGGGGCAGAAGGAACAGCCGGCGTCCCTCTCTTCCTGAGGGTGGCGGTGGGTGGCTGCCTGCTGTCCTCCAAGCCACTAGGATACCGGGGAGCCTGCAGGCTCCTCCTTTTTACTCCCACACCCTACCCCCACCCCCCGCAGCACGGGGTTCACCGCTTCCCTCCAGACGGACCACGCCATCCTCCTTAGCCTATGACACAAAACACCAGTGTGAGTGTCACCAACTCGTGAAACATTAGCCACACCCATGCGTAGGAGCCCCGTGAACTTCCTTCTTGATTCTAAATGTGAAGGTCTGAGCAGGTGGTGGGTCCCTCCTTTCCCTTTCGTTCAGGTTTTGAATTCCGCCTTATTCATCATCTGTCCCCCTCCTGGCCTCCCGTACCTTAGCCACGCTGTGACGCTAACCGGGAACACTGAACACATCGCTAGCTCTTGTTCCAGCCATGCAGCGAAGTCGTGGAATGGCTACCTTTCCGGCAGCTGTTGGATCTCCCAGGGGAATAGTTCTTCTAGCACTGAGCACGGGCACACGTGGGGGCACACTGGACGAACGCCTTCAGCAGGCTTGGAGCCTCTTAACTAGCTGTTTTCACCAAAATGAGCCACTGTTGGATCTGTAGTTCTTTTCTCCTCGCTGAGGCATATGTGACTGTACAAATATCTTAGAACTCTCCTTGGCGAATATAGAATACTCATTCGCACGATACTTTTCATCGGGCCGCTGCTTTGTTTCTTTGCACACAAATCCCAGACAGAGAAATGCTGGCGGAGAAGCCTTTATCCTCTTCCGTAGCTTTCGGAACTCCAAATCAATCTCTGCTTTGACCCATCCCAAAGCAGAATGCAAGGAGAATGGAAGAGCCCGCCTTCTCCGCCCCTCTTCGTATTTTCCCTTCTCTCTTTCTATTCTCCGGTCGGGGCCCGCACCCCCCCACTCCTGCTCTTTCTGAAGTCCTCACCTGCCAGCTGTCCCCCTGTTCCCGGGCGCTGATGCTCTGCAGGCACCAGGCTGCAGGGAGACGCTCAGGGACTCCCCGTACAAGTCCCAAGTCTGTTGGGCCCCCGTTTCTCCAGATGCCTGACTCACGTAATAACAAGGAGCAACACACTGAGCCTGGAAGCAAGCCAGATGAGCCCGTGTATCTGATGCAAGGAGAAGGTCCACACGGTCCATGACCCCCAAGGAGCCCTGTGCACCGTGGATGCTATGACAGGGCTCTGTCCTCACATGCCAGGGCACAGGAGTGGGACCGCCGGGAGGATCAGGAAGGACAGAGAGAAGGTCCAGTGGCCAAGCACAGCCATGATGGGGTTGGACTGACATTTCCTAAGTATCACAACACTGATGTGTTTTCAGAAAAAGAACAAGTGCTGGGCTGGACTGTGCCCCACAATCCATGCGTTGAAAGACCTAACCACCTCCCCAGTACACCAGAAGGTGCCTCTAGTTGAAGATGGAGTCTCTCAAGAGTTTATCAGAGTAACGTGGTTGCCTGACATCCTGGGGCCCTCACAGAGCGGCCCCCGTTTTCCTCTGGGGATCACCTCCCTCAGCCGAGAGACAGGTTTTTGTTCTCTCCCTGTCCCTAATGTCTTCCCGGAGCCAAGAAGCCCCCTCCACACCACACGCCTTCTGGCCTCTCTTGACCATAATTCTACCCATTGCTTCAAGGTTGAGTTTAAATGTCACCTTTTTTTTACGTGTGTGGGGACTCTTCTGGTCTATGACCCGCCCTCCCCCACCCAGACCTTCAAAACAGTGCATGGGTTTGCTTGTTCTCCCTTGTGGTCCATATCCCTGTTTCGTGTCTCAGGCGTGTATGTCTGTGTCCCCCAGGACAAGGGTCAAGTTCTGTGGGGCCTGACTGAGGCTGCCTTCACCACATACCCCGGCGGGGTGGCTTACATAATGGGACTTTATTTTCTGGGGGCTCCTGTGCAAAATCACGGTGTCAGCCAGGCAGGTTCCTTCTGCAGGAAAATTGGCCCCGGGCCTCTCCTCATCCCCGTGCCTCTGGGGGTCTGCCAGCCCTCCCTGGCGCTCCCTGGTGTCTGCCTCCATGTCCACATGGCCTTCTCTTGTGTGTGTCTCTGTGTCCACAGCTCTCCTTTCTACCAGGACGACCCTATTGGATAGGCGCCCCACCACCCTCCAGCATGACCTTAGCTAACCCGTCACACCTGCAATGAGTGTACTTCAGAACGCAGTCCCCTCCTGAAGTCCTGGAGATGCAGCGTTCTGCATATCTCTTGTGTGTGTCCGAGGGCAGGGTAGGGGTGACAACCAGCCTGTCCCAGCTCCCTCACCAAGCCCCTTTCTCGTCCCGCTGAGGTCGCAACATCCGCGCAGGGGCTCGCACATGACGGCAGCATCACGGACATGGGGTGACTGAAGGGTGCCCTTCCTGATACTGGGCCACGGCTAGCCTTCCACACCACAGTTTACATGGTTCTTGCCTGCAAGGACTTTGTCCTCACACGTTCTAGTTGAGATTGCCCTGCGAGCTCATGTCCCCCTCTGTGTGTCACACCCTCGTGACAGTGGCTTTGGTGAAGCTACTGCTTGTAATAACCTAGTCCTGAGCGACGGGGGAGGCTGCTGTAGGGAGAGGCATGGGACAGACTGAAGCAGAGGGGAATCGCACTGCAACAGGCACTGCACTGGTTTGGGAGGCAGAAAATCACCTACTTGAACAGCATCGCTGCCGTGGCCCCTGGGGCACATTTATCTGCATGTTCTTCGCAAGCTGCTGCCCATCCGTTTCTTTGAAAGCCTTCCAGATCCCAAGCGTGTCTCCACCAAGTGAAGTGTCAAGTTTGTTTTTCTACATGGGTGCCTCTCAGATTCATCTTCTCGTCTCTTTCTGTCCAGCGTCCTGTGCTGTGTGGGGCTGCCATTCAACATGCCCTCAGAGACAAGGTGGTCCCCTGGCCCAGCCGTGTGCTTGGCTGTTCCTTATGAGACGCTATTGCTTCTGCTTCTCTGTTGCGGAGATTTCCAGGTGGGCTCTGCAGGAGCGTTTGTTTCTCCTCAGTTCACTTTCATGGCCGGGTTATAGCTCTGTTTGCTGACTGACAGCCCCTGGGACACAGTCACTGGAGTTGACCGTAACTGAGCTGTCCTGAAAGGTGACACCTGTTCCCTTCTGCCAGGAGCAGCAGCTCTCTCAACAAATGAAAAGACGCATTTAGCTTAAAAGTTCACAAGCAAAATAGTGAGAGACTCATAGACAGAGAACAGGTGGACAGCTGTCAGGAAGAGGGGCTGGGCGAGGGGGGTGGGTGGATTGAGCAAAAAGGGACAGAAAATAGAAGAGGAAACATATATGGGCCGACTCCATCGGTATGGAATGAACTTGTGTCATCACTTAGGAGACCCCATATGTGTGGTGCAGACCTCCACAATGCATCTTGAAACTCTTTCTACTTTTCAAAGAGGGGCTATGCGTTTTCATTACACACTGGAACCTGCCAGTTATGGGGCCAGTCCGACATCAGACGGAACATGAGGAGGCCTGTGAACCAGTCGGGTTTCCCAGGAGGAGGCCTCTGACCTGCGTGGGGACTGGGACATAGGACGTGTATTATGGAATACCCTTGGGGTTGTATCTGTGGGAGGGAGGGAGGAGAGCAAAATTGAACTGAGCAAGAAACTGAGAAGTCATTCCGGATGACCCACAGCCCCAGTGAACCCACAGGCTGCTCAGGAGCTAGACGAGCCCTTCAGAACGGTTCAGAGTTGAGCTAAAATGGCCATGCACTTCTACACCCTTCCCTCTCAGCAATCAGTTCTGGGACCCAAGCTGCCACCTGCAGGGGTGAAACCTTGGTGGTGTTGCTCTCTGCAGCTGAGACAACAGCAGAGGTCATGGAGAGCCACAGGTCTGTGTCCACAGCATCCACAGCATGAGCACAAACAGCCCTTCCCTGTCAGGGACATGGGAGTTCATCACTTTGTCCCCCGAGGCCTTCTATGATTGTGACCAGGCCATCGATCTCCTGAGAGACATGGGCAGCGTGCTCATACAACCTCTGGGAAGCAGAAATCATCCAGTCTGGTCATTGCTCAGCCACCGCCTCGTCACTACCTTATCGCGTTTGTCCCTTGCGACGCTGTCATGGAGCCATCCGCGCATGCCCATTATTGCCTCTTTGGTCCGTGCATGGACTTGTTTGTCGGCTGGATATCTACACTTAGAAATTCCACCCAGAGCAATGGAATGGGGCAAGGCTAATTGAAGTGGAATTGAATCTGTGACCCTGACCTCATTAATGTGCCTTTTAGGCTGAGAAAAGGATCCCATTTGCCTGGCTAAACGAGGCGCTCTGGCTGCGAGCAGAGTAGGCAGGACCCTTCCACGATACACTACATTTCTTTATAGGTCCAGCTTACAAAGCCCACATACTGAAGACATCCACTGGCTATCTGTTTTAGTATAACAAAATCAATGCCTCATGATGGATTAATAACAGAACAAATCAATCACCGCATCAGTGTTTTAGCTATGCAAACAAATTGAAGTGCAGGATGACCCTTCCACTTTGGTCTGCCTTATAAAATCAGAGACAAAGTTAAACATATACACACAATCAAAATCTCAAAAGCATGGGCCAGAAACTAAAACAGAAAAAGTTAGGCAGTATTAGAATCTTACTGACATCCTATGTTAGGGGAAAAAAGGGGGGGGGGGGTAAATAGGGTAAAAAAAAATCAGAGGAGGTAGCAAAGGGTATAAACAGGGGTGGTGTGGTGACTGGGTGTTGGGAAAAGAAAATTGATGACTTTGTTTGCAAAAAACTTATCCCAGATGCTAAGTGAGGCGGGAAGGAGGTAACTGTTCATCTGTGATTGCTACTAATTTGGTTAGGTCCCAATTATTTCGAATAGAAACAAAACTATCATATTGTTTGCATATTCAGGGCGAGACTCTCACCACCTTTACGTTGTTGATATTTCCCTAGGGATGTGACTCCTCTAGCATTCTGTAAAATGCTGTTTAGGACACAGTGTATAAAGGACTGAACAGAGAGAAGATGTGAAAAAAATTAGTTACTGGCAGGACGTGCCATCACACTTAGTATTAATAATAAACAATTCCAGATTGTTAATCTCCAAAAGCTCAGCTAACACAATTTTTGATATTGGGTTCTGGAGCTACTTGAAATCCATTTGAACCAACTTGCCCATCTCAACCTAAAGCTATAGAACCAGAAGTTGTAAACTTCACAGATAGGTTGCTATTCTCCAAAAAGGGAAAATCAAATCGCACCTGATATAATTTCAGATATACAGGAAGGGTCTGACTGTTCTCAGATTGAAAAGGTGTGAGTTTCATTGCCATAGGCTCACACACTAAGTTTTCATCCCAGACACAATCGTTAATCCCTGAGACTACATTCCAGCGTGGCTACCACAGGATGAGGTGTCACGCATGTCCAGAGAGAGGCCCTGGACATACAAAGGTGGATTTGGTGCAAGATAAATGGAGTAAAAACACTGTGATCAGTCCCATCCTTGGTTCTAGCCTCCTGGCATTTTAATTATCTCCTTATCGGCTATCTCTTCCATGAATTGCATGGTGAACTTTCTGAGGTCAAGAATTTTTTTGTATACCCGTGACATCCCTATCACTGTTCTAGCCACAGTAAATTCTCAGTGAATGGTTATAGAAGGAAGAGGTGACAGAGCTGACCAACACCTGCTGCTCCAACACACACGTGCACACGCACACTCATCGATGTTTACTATTAAGGTGAGAAAATGGAGACCGTGTGTGTTTAAGTGACTGATGCAAAGACTCTCAGTGCTGGCCGGTCTGATTATAATGCAGCGTCTCTTAGTTCCTGTCCAATGTCCTTTCAAAGACACACATTCTATTATCTTCTGCAATCTTTTTAATGTCTGTTGAAATCGTTTGCTGTTTTCATTCCTGCAGACCCCGAAAACACAAACAGCCATCCACGAAAATTCCTCTGCTTTATTCAAATACATAATAACCTACCTGGTCATGTTCTGAAAGTAATAACAACTGTGTGAGTGTGCTGTGTGGAGAGCGTCCTCACTGATTCCCAAGCACAAAGGACTAACAGCTGTTATGAAACTTGTTTTTGCCTTAGGACTGAAATTTTTATAGTCACTAAAAAAATTGTTATGTATCTAATAACAGGATACTGTTCTTCTCTACAGAGAAGTCATTAGAATATACACTCCTGGGGAGGACCTCTGTGACACAAACATACTAACAAGGAGGTTAGATGCTTTGCAAACTTCTTTGGTAAAGAGACTGCTCATTCTTTTTTAAAATGGGCATTTCTGTTGCCTAGCAACTAGAAAGCCCTCCATCAATCCATACTTGCTTTCCTATGGGACTAGATCAGCTCAGGTGTTATTTATGGCAGTTGAGCTTTGGGGAGAGAAAAAGAGGAAAAAGACAACTTGAATGGAAATTATTATTTTGTTTTGATCCTGAGTATGGGCTCAAACGATACGGTCCTGATTCAACTTTCTTGGGTTTGTAAGTTACAAAATTGAAATCAGATTATTGTACATAGGTAATCTATAGTAATTAAACAGAAAAGTTTAGTGTATATATATTTTTAAATATTTTTGCTACTTTTCTTAATCTGAACTACAGTTCAGATTCATTTCAAAACTGACTCCAAATCTGGACAGTACTTTCTGAAGTTTTGTGCTTGGCAAACATGTGTCAGACCACACAATGGATGACTATTCCTGCCCCCACATCCATGTCAGTAAAGAAATTTGGAAATGGAAAGTCACAGTGGCAGGTCCCAACTTGCTTATTTATGCAGATCTGGGGTGAGATGTCATGGTATTTAATTCTCCAAACCATCATTTGTCAAAACGCATCCTTCATGAAGCCTGACACTCCTCTCTCCCACCACACTCCTCCAAAGTGTCTCACCAACAGCAGAGCAACAGAGACTTGTCTGAAATTCATTCACCAAAGACAGTTCAAACTTGCAGACATGTAGGCACTGCACAGTGTACTAGGGATGCTGTTTGAACCAGCAGCTGAGAAACATGGACATGCGACTGTGAGAGAATAAGGTCATCATCTGATTGGTCATTTTGAGAATGCTAAAATACTTCCTTCTAAATTAAAAGTGGATATATCTCCAGTTTAGGCTATTTGTTTATTTCATGTTGAGCCTGTACTAATTTAGAAACTACTATTTAAGTAATAGATTAAAAATATCAGGCCACCCTATAGGCAACTGTGTCTAAACATAGGTTTGTAGGAATAGTTACTAGAGGGAAGATTTGAAAAATATATTTGAACAACATTTGTTTTGAGAATATTTTCTTTTATTGTAGTATCTTATGAAGTTCTCTTTAAAGTATTATGAATTAAAAATATAAAGAAATTAATTTAAAAACTGAACAATAATCTGAAATACAGTGAAAAAAAGAACTATTTATACTTATGCATAATCAGAAGTAGACATAAATAGAATGTACATTTTTATGATTTTTAAAACTATCAATTTGACTAATACATTTGAATATATAATAAGCATTTTTAAGATGCATAGGATGGAGTGACTTAGTGAAAAGCAAATTATAGTGGGACCCTACCAATGTATACAAATATTTCAGCGAGGATGTGTTAGTGCACACTGACTCTCCAGTTCATTTTACTAACCTGCTATTATAGCCAATAAGATGGTTTAAAATGCAATTAAATATCATGTATTCTTTACAATATGAATATCATGTATTATATGTGATATTTGTGACACATAGTATACTCAGAGAAATTAGATATGATCCTGGAAATTATTAAAATGACCACGTAATTGAAGTTAACTTTTAAAACCTGCCTTTGGCCAGTGGAGGGGGAGCAGAACACGCCAGCCGCAATGTGCCCCTGTGTCAGGTGGCTGGGCTGTTTTGAACTGAAGGCAATCAATACCTAGCTGATTCAGTAAAGGCTATTAGCATCTCTTCTTAACTGCCTGAAAGAATTTAGATAGGTGAACTGTGCCAGGAAGTGCTAGTCCTGGGGACGACTTCTATCAGAAAGACTTCTCTGTGCAGCAGGGCAAACATTTGCTCACCAAATATTTGCTCTCCCAGTTTCCTGTGAACTGTCTTTCTCCCCTTGGAAGCCCCTGCCCTCTTCCTGAGCTCCAGATGGTAAGAGAAGACTCAACTGCCCACTGCCTCTCAGTCTCATATCTTTATGGGACTGCTGTACGTGCTAACATAAATTTGTCTTTTTCTCCTGGCAATCTGTCCCATGTCAATATAATTATTAAACCAGCCAAAGAGCCTGGAAGGGCAGGAAAGTCGATTCTCTGCCTACTCAGTCATACATTCTGTCGCTCACTCACTCATTGGTCCCATTTAATGTTGGCAGAAAACCGTATAAACTATCCAAACCCTTTCTAAGAATGCAAGAATAAATAGGCGTGAGGGGTTTACAATACAAGAGGTGTGGCATATAGGTAGGTAGATAACTTATAACACACGTGAAAGATGGTACACAGGTGGTATAAAAAGGTGCTTTAAGAACCCAGTGGAGGAGCAATATACAAGTCTATTAAAACCAACCTATGCTATTTTTGCAAGGTGGGCTGTTATCAAGGATTCATAATTGTAGTCACAGTGGCCTCCTGTGGCCACAAGGTATTTTACAAAGTAATAGCCCTTTGTTCTTAAAATAAAAATCACCACTTACTCTTTTACATTTCTGTACTCCCTCTAGGATGGAGGGAACTATAGGAAGTAGCCCAGAGTGACCCCTCTCATTTGTCACTTCTGTTAACCTAGAACATTTGTTTTCAAAGATTTAAGAACTTCAACTAAGTAGGATAAACAAAACTGGCTATGTGGTGGTTCTTTGCCAGCTGAGCCAATTACTTTCTTGATTATATTCACTAAAGAATATTTCTCCTTTTTCTCTATTTCTGCCATGGCTTCAGTCTGTTTATATCAGTGCTTTAATTATGGCACTGGCTGTCTCTCAGCAATCTGTGTGATCTCTTTATATCGGCCCCAGTTTCCTGAACAGAGTCCCCACCGGAAAACCGTTAAGTGAGTAGCAGACTTGCACTCCAGTTGCAATAATCCTACTCTCAAACGAGCAGCCGTGTCCACCCATGTAGGTGGCCTCTCCACTCCTGGTATCTCAAAAACAAGGTCCCAAACTCTGATCAACCGCGAGTTATACAACAACGGGCTGAGCCTCTGACATGTCCTCCTTGTTCAAGAATGGAGGAGAATAAAAAATAAATCGCCTGTTTTTCTTTTCTTGCATACTGGACAGGATAGGATGGAGGGGTCAGCTTGTAAGCAAATGGATGTGTGAGGGGTCAGTTTGTAAGCAAATGGATGTGTGTCCCGGGGACCAGATGGCAAGCCCCTGAGGGAAAGAGCTCGGTGGGGGGAGGGGTGTCATGGTCTATTCACTTCAAAGGGAAGCTGCTAATCCATATTTCGGCACATAAGCATTTCCTTGTCATTGTTTTCTCTTATTTCCTGAGGCCAACCGATTTTTATAATCTTTTATAAAAGAATAGAGAGAGGATATTTTCAGGAAAATTATCACCCTTCATTGCTTTAAAACCAGCAAACAGGTTAGAAAGCAAAATTCTTCAAGCTCCTTGGATAGTTATCTTTAGAAAGTCCAGCTTGGTGGGATGGAAAGGCTCGATTCAAAATGACTCGCCTAGGTCATCATTTAAAAGAAACCACACCTCAGACTTGTCTTACCAGAAAATAAATTGGCAGCCATTGTATTTATCTTCACGTATACACTTGGGAAAGTCAAAGCAAGGAAATGAGAAAGCATAAATGTCTCTGTAAAAATCAATACATATCCTTATACTTACAAATTATATTTAAGTCAAAATAAAGGGAGATAAATAGATTCATCTTGAGTTGAACAGGTTGTTTATTTTTAAAGTTTGACATTTACTATTTTAAAAAAATCCCTCTTTTTGTCTGTTTTAGAAGTTTCCAACTAAACAGCTCATCTCCAAAAGATTAAGTGATAGTTATCCTATAATATTTATATACTTTATATTTTCCAAACTCTTATTTATTCTGTTGCAAGATGGAACACTATCTAAAGAATGTTTTAGTCAAAGTATTCTAATGCTAGATATATAGGTCTTGAGAAAAATATCTCTCATTCAGTTATTTTTATATGAGCAGGTGTTCCCCTCCACCCCAACTCACTCCAGATTACACAACACAGAATTATTTAGCAAGTCACAACACAGTAAGATGATGTAATATCGCCAAGAAAATGACAAATAAAATTGATTATCAAGCATCAGGTAGGCAACTATGTCACACAGGGCTCAGTGGTCTATATGGACACCTTCCTGCACATTAAAAACGGGGGATTCATGTTTCTCTAATCTGGGCCATTTTTATGGCCACAAATATTTTCTAAGCATCCACATTATGTAGCTTTTCACACAGCAACTTCCTCTAGTAGCTCCCTTTCTCCCTGGTAAATACCAGCTCTTTGTGTAGCCCATCACCTCCTTTCTTTCCAAAGCAGAGAAAACACACAACCCTGGCTTCCTGTTGAGTCTGAGAACTGTATACTTTTCTGTTGTGGTGATTGTTGATTTGTTTGTTTTTAAAAGGTGTAGAGGAAATTCCATTGCAAAATGGAACCATGAGCCTCCGTTGTTGTTTCTTTTTCACAGGTGAAATGTAAACTATTTCTACCTATCTCGGTTGTTGCACTGACCAAATTTACATTTGCATAATCCTGCCAGGATAAATACCCTGGAAAATTCGTAACTCTTGACATTCTTACTAGGACTACAAAACAGGCCTTGAATTTTTCACACTGAAAATTTCCTATCCAGCTATGCAGAGGGCTATACATATGAAAAAAAAAGCCTTAAATCTCTATCCCACTCAAGGGAATAAATCAGGACACTCAGGGCTTCAAGAGAACGTGACTGCAGGAAAGCCGCGCGGCCAGTAAGAACACAGCCCCAGAGGCAGGTGCGAGGGAAGGAGCGGGACGGGATTTCCCCCTTATTCACTAGTTTTTGAACCTTAACAATGTCGCCAAACAATGGCAATATTGTACATTCCATATGTTTCCATTTGGAAAACAGAGATCTGTTGTGGTCGGTGTCAATACTTGAACCCACCTCAAAACCTGATGCTGTCATCCATCCAATAAAAACCAGTCCTTGGCTCCTGTCTGAGCTGGTCACCAGTGACCATTCCTGAAGAATAAGTTTGCAGAGAATTGGATTGTGAGGCCAGCCGTTCGCTAGGTGACAGCAAATGGAAATAGCCAAGATGCTGACTATGTGTCCCCAGCGGAGGCGCAGCCCCGACACCCCCGCAGCCGGTGGGTCTGTGGGGGCACCGGGCTAGTCTGAATAGGAAGAGACAGCAGTGTGCTACATGTCACATCGGAATGCACAGCCTCCGTGACAGGAAGCCTTTCCTTGTCAACATGATGATGGTGGCTCCATGAGGGCCCAAAGAGCATGTTCTCTGCCCCCGGAGGGAAATTGGTACCTGATGAACAGACTTCCAGTGAAGTCAGCCAACGTCTGTATTTACGAAGAGTCTGCAGTGGGTGCCGTGGTTACCCAGGGTCCTTACTCAGGCCTGGGAACAGTGTGGGGGGGGGCGTCGGCCAGAAATCAAACCGAGTATCAGACAGTGCTGCACCGGGGCGTGTGCTGTGGATGACACCCTCGTAAGAGGGGCCAGGAGACAGGTGCACGACGGGGGTGTGTGGAAGGTGGGAGTCCGGGCATGCCAGCCGCGGGGCGGGACAGGAGAACCAGGTGGCGATGCCTGTGGCCATGGAGGAAGGGAGCCCGGAGGCAGGGACAGCAGGGCGGGGACTCCATGAGAGCAGACATTGGGGAGCTCCAGTTCAGAGTAACACGGGCTCTGACAGTTCGATCTGCATACTATACCTAATCTCTATAAGGAAGGGGAATGACCACACCCACGGAACTAACCAGATGTGCGAAGCCTGTAGCCTTCGTTCTGTTCTAAAGAAACACTTCATATGAAGCCCACACGCGGAAGCCCTCTGGGTGATGTTTTCCATTCTTAGTGATTGATCGCCTCTCCTTTCTGTGCCTCCCACACCTTCCAGGACCCGGCCCTTTCCCGGGAGGTCTGGGGAAGCGGTGCTGAGCCAGTTCAGCCTATCTTACTTCTATACCCAGTTTCTTAGGATCAGCCCAATCGCAGACCCGCCAGACCCTTCCTGATGGACGCCACGACCTGTTGAACTCTCTCCGTGCACTTGGGACAGTGACGACATTTCAAGAGGCCCAGGTTTCCCTACCATTTCCCATGCAATGTGTGGTTCTAGCAACCTCTCCCTGCATGTCCCTGCCACATCATCTCCTGTGTCACCACTGGAAACCCCGGACATTTGTCCTGTTGGAGAGCCCCCAGGGCTGTCAGCAGGGGGACCCGTGCCTCCTGGGGTCCAGGTATGACAGTGTCCACTGTGCACCAGTGAGGACAACTCAGAGGAACTTAGAGACAGTGGACAGAGCGGGGAGCCCGCCCTGGCCTGAGATGTCTGACTGATGTCTCCTGGTCAGATGAAGACGCCTCTGTCCTCCGCGGGAGGAGGCTTTGTCACACCACGGGAAACACACCCTGGTTTCAGACCAGACCGCTGATGTAGCAGGAGACTACATTTATCTGGAAGGTTCCTTTTTGTTTTTTATACTCAACTCGTTATTTGTGAACGTTGCTATTTGGCAAGTAAGTTTTTTATTTTAAAAAATGAAAGTTTGAAGGAACGCATCATGGCATGAGCTTGTCATGTAGCAAAATCAATTGGCAATTATTTTTCTGATGGTAGGGAGATTTTAAAAAGAAAAATGCTACTGAGAGCTCAACTAGTACTTCCCTAATCTTTAGTGTAGAATGCCTGTGTGTGCGTGTGCGTGTGTGTGTAACAAAAGGTGTCTTCAGAGGGATGTAGAAAAGCGTGCTGAGTGTCCGCCAAATGAAGTTTGCTGCAGACTACACACTAGTGCCAGGTCTGACAGAGGTTCCGGGCCACTCACTCTGAACAGGAGAGACCAGATGGACAAGCATGACAGACCAGGCTCTGACTGACTCCACACAAGAGACCTGCTGTTTCACAATTATGTCACTGACACAAAATATCTGGAAGAACCAGGCATCTGCATATATTTTTGTTGCCATTCCCATTATTTCTAGAGAACCGAGACCTGCTTTGCTGTGTCTGCTAAGACCCTACAGCATCCTTGTCCGAGGTCAGCTCCATCGTGGGCTAGGATAGAGAGAGAGAACCCACCTGCATGTGTTTCTGCACAGACAGAATGCAGGATAGCTGATAGAGTCACCACCCATTTGCCCAGACAGTCCAGGCTTATGTCTCTTGAAGACATAGTAGGACCCAGGCTAAGGTACTGTAGCATTGGGTACATAAGCATCAATTGGACAATGAAGCTGCCCTCATTAGTACTGGCAGTGAGGCTGGGACACTTAGCCTTTATAAGGGGGTCATGGCCAACGTGGGGTTTGGAGGGATGGTTCTTACTGAGGCCAGCATTATTAAGGAAGGAATCATCGTATCAAAGTCTTGGTGCAAATAGAGGACTTAATTCTTTAGAGTAGAAACCTGGAAGAAGAAACACTGAGTCAACAATTATAAACATTTTTAAGACTGAATATATATTTCCTTTAGAAAATGTTAAACTAATTTTGCATTTTATATTAAAGGACAGCATTCCTTTGTACTTTTTCTCAGATTGAGTAGTATTTTAATTCATCTTTGTTTACTGGGTGCGAGTAAATATTTTTATACAGTTTAAATCACACAGTTTTATTCCTAATAAGTATAAATGTTTATCATTTTTATTTGTTTAATGCCACTTACATTTTTCTTTTAAAAATGGTAAGTTTATATCCATTTAAAATAAACTGCTGCTTTGGTAAAAATATGTTTATAAGAGCTTTTGAAGAACAAATTCCTTTTGATCATTTTTTATAAAAATATAATTTTTAACTGTCACATGGTCAAATATATTTTCTTTAAGTGGTCACATATACCTTTTCTTGCATTTTTTATTTGAAGATATGGTACATTTAGATTTTCTACATATACCTCATGGAAGCAAGGATGGATGGCAATAAAATTTAGAAAGCTGCACCAAATAAATAAATTTGCTGATAAAACCTAAGAGCAAGTTCTATAAATGAGATGGTTATCAGATTGAATGAGATATCGAGGGAAGTATTTAGAGAGAAAAGAAAATAAGGTAAAATTTGGCCTGAGCAGGCAGTGGCGCAGTGGATAAAGTGTCAGACTGGGATGCAGAAAACTCAGATTCCAAACCCCGAGGTCGCCGGCTTGAGCACAGGCTCTCCAGCTTGAGTGCGGGGTCACTGGCTTGAGCATGGGATCATAGACATGACCCCATGGTTGCTGGCTTGAGCCCAAAGGTCACTGGCTTGAATCCCAAGGTTGCTGGCTTGAGCAAGGGGTTACTTACTTTGCTATAGCCCCTGGGGTCAAGGCACATATGAGAAAGCAATCAATGAACAATTAAGGAGATACAACGAAGAATTTTTGATATTTCTCATCTCTTTCCCTTCCTGTTTGCCTGTCCCTGTCTATCCCTCTCTAGCAAAAAAAAAAAAAAAGTGAAAGTTGGCATCAAAGCCAAACAGGGGACAAGCCAGGGGGAGGAGCCATGTTTAGAAAAACAAACAGGGGCTTTTCAGATTCAGGGAAGCAAGGAAGTCAGTGAGAGAGGAGTTGAAAGTCCTGGGAGGTGTGTGCTCTGAAGGACAGGGTCATTACGAGGGTCAGATGACGCCCAGCTGTCGAGAAAAAAACAAAGATGAAAGGAAAGGCACTTGACTTGATCTGCTATTTGTAAAACCCTCTGCTGCTGCTCAGCTGCTGTAGGACTTCCGAGTTAATGACCAATGCTATCATATGCAATGCAACAGAGGTTATGTGAGAGAATTTCATCTAATACTGTTAAGACACTGACATTTATCACTCCATTCCCCGCAATGCAGAATTTGTTACAATAAAGTATCCTGACATTGGGAAGGTGGAAGTAGAAATGCCAGCTTGGAAAGTCCAGAAATGTGACATTTGTTCATGAAGTTGTCAAAATATTTTATAGATATTTACTCTTAAAAATGCAATTTCAAGAAGCATATTTTTCCCAGAATAAGGACATCTCCTTCAAGAGTACCAATTTTAAAGGAGCAGTTTCTGTTTGGGGAAGTGATATGAAATATTCACCCCGGGGAGAAGAATCGATCTGAGCTTCTCATGCATCCCCAACCATAGGCCAGCCCCCTCCTGCCAAAGCTTCAACACCCATTTTCTAGCCACAAACCACTAGCGTATTACTTCACCTAATTCTATACACCTCAAACTTCTGAAAAGCAGTCGACTTCCATCACAATTCTTTATGTCCTCAGCCCCATACATAACTTTAGAATCTGGCTGATGCCTCTGACCCTATCTGAACCATTCTTTATGATTTTCTTAACCATCTGTTCACCGAATTCAATGAATTTTATTTTTCTTTAAGTAACATTATCCTTTGCAGCATTTGCTCTATACACTAGTCCTTGCCTTGGCTGCAGGGATATGACGGTTTTCTTTTTTTTTTTTTAATTCAGTGAGAGGAGGGGAGATAGAGAGACAGACGCCCACATGTGCCCTGACTGGGATCCACCCAGCATGTCCAGTAGGGGGGCAATGTTCTGCCCATCTGGGGTGTTGCTCGGTTGCTCAGCTGCTGAGCTCTTCTTAGCACCTGAGGTGGAGGCCATGGAGCCATCCCCAGTGCTCAGGGCCATCTCACTCCAGTGCAGCCATGGCTGTGAGAGGGGAAAAGAGAGATAGGGAGAAAAGAGAGGGGGAGGGGTGAAGAAGCAGATAGGCACTTCTCCTCTGTGCCCTGGACTTCCACATACCGGGCTAATGCTCTACTGCTGAGCCAACTGACCAGGGCAGCAGTTTTCTTGTCCCTCTCTCTATTTACATTTTCTCTCTTTCCTTCAAAGGATCTCAACCTACTTCCATCTTTATCTATTACCAGTCCTTTTCAAGGTTATGCATTTTAGCTCTGTTCTGTCTCTCTCTCTCTCTCTCTCTCTCTCTCTCTCTTCACCCCACAGATCATCTTAAATACTACAAAGACTGAACTGTTTGGTGTCTCTTAGTTTTCAAGAAAAAGCTACAAGAGAAGATGGCAAAAAAAAATTTGCACTAAGGGTCATTTGTTTCTTGATGTGGTCATTCTAAACCAAGCACCTAGTCAGTTGGATCAATATTTCTTAAAACAAGTTTTTTATCTATTTTCCAGAGATAGACACAACCCAAAGAAGGTGTCTTCCTTGTGGGTCCATAAGGTTTTCAAGAGCTGAGTGACCAGCGATGCTGCATCCCCTGATGGGAACAAAGTAATGATGAATAGGCTGATCTTAAAGCAAAGGAACAAGGGGATGAGTGATTTTTAAGGGAAATATCAAGCTTTTGGTGGGTGGGTGAATGACATTGCTCTATTTTCCATTGATGTTTATCTAGAAAATCAAAACTAGTCATTAGCATCAGAGAACTTCCTGTCTGCCAGAGAGCACAGGAGAGACGCAGAAGAATTCCATCACTTAAATTCAGGGCTTCCTGTCACTCGCCAGACAGGAGTTCCTCATCCTCACACTTCCTGCACTGGACTCGTCCCCGCCACAGCGGACAACACAGCTTTATGTTCATTGTGTCATGCCTGGAATGGAGATGCTCTTCTAAGAAGAGACATCTGAACCACTCACTGAAATTTAGAAAGCCACTTCTTTCTATTATCAAAGCACTGAATGACCCCTTCTTAGATGGGTTACTTGGAGAACTGTTTCTGAAAATAGCTCACATCACTCAGGTGTGTAGATTTCGTCTGCCTATAGTTACATTTTTTTATTATTGTGACCCAGGGGCTCAAGACGATTTCAAAGGCTCTGCATAGCTCACTCTCTTGTTTCTAACTGTGGCCTTTTGAACTCCAGACCATTTATTAAAACAACTTCTGACACATTTCCCCCAACGTCATCATAAACACAAATTTAAATGAAGGTGCATTAACAATCAAATTCACCATGTCCCCAACCCCTCCAGCCCTTCCTCCCGGTCTCTACCAATCCCTAGTTGCCTCCTCTATCTCTTGTGTGAGTATCACCCACACCTTACTACACCTTTGTCTTTGGTTTCTAGCTCCCTGTTCTACCCTTGACGTATATCTAATCTCACGATTTCTGTCACAGTTCAGGACTTGCGCAGAACACCGCAACGACCCTCTTCACTGGGCTCCAGCTTCTAATTTCTTTCCCATCAATCTAGCCAATACACTGGAGCCAGCAGCCTCTGCCTAACTTACAGTCTTATTCACATTACATTCTTGCTCTGAAGTCTTTATTGGCTTCCCTTGGACTTATGGAAACCTGAAGTCATATAAAGACAATGACTAAAACAAAGCCTCAACCAGACAGAGAGCTGGGTTTGCAGCCTCGAGTTACCTACCACCTTGTAGACCTGTGACTGGCCTGAGTCCTGTCGCCTGTGAAACAGGCATCACCGTACTCATCTTGTGGTTTACAGTGAGGATCCCAGTGGGGAAACGTGAGGTGTTTGGTATACAGTACATGGATTAAGCTCTTGTTATTATCAAATAAATTATTTACCAGAATATTGAAGGCACCGGGGTAATGTGTCTCCAAACAAAACTTATAATTTGAGCACCCTTGATCTGTACTTTAACCAGACTGACCCCCGAATAAGTTCTCAACAATCACTTTACTTCCTCGATTCTATTATTTTATTGCTACCCCATTTTTCTAAAAGAAACTCTAGGTGTCTACTTATTAAATTCTTCTCACCCTTTCAAATCCAGACTGATAGGCTGTCTTAATTACCCTGGTCCCCTTGGGGTAGGGACTTATAGGGTAGAACAAATCAAATATGAGATGTATAAAGTTATACTGCATTTTCTTTGTATACTGCATTATCTAATGTAACATAAGTAGAATTGTTGGCACTAGTATACATACATCCACATGACAACATGCTACAAACTTTTTGTGTGTAGACAGTGTCAGTGAATATGCATTAAGCTAGTCCTTAAAGGAGTTTGCGGATGCAGAGAATCTCAAAAGAAGAGTCTGAGAATGAACATATATTATTAAAATATATTATTAAAAGCAATCAAACCCAGCTATGTTTAGGAAGGTCAAAAGACAAGTCCTTTCGACTCACAGCCACCAGGCATTTAAGGAGGGGCTGTGCAATAAGAGGTTAGGTCGCCGCACTGCGCTGTACACCGGGGGACGGCCCTGCCTCACGCACGTCCCAGGCTCTGGCTTTGTTGGCTGTTGCTTTTGCTGCTGTTGGGAAGTTTGCACACCAGCTCCACAGTGGCTGTCCCTGCTCTGGCTGCTGTCCCCCTGCTCATGAGTCACTGAGCGACAGGGACCCCCACTCCAGCATGACTCTCGGGACTCTAGCTCCCTGACTTCTGATTGCTAATGTGTTCTTCACCCCTGAGGGAGGCTTGAACTTCCGAACACCCAAACTTGCTTCACATTCTCAGACAGGTGAGGAGCTATAAGGGTACCTCGGCTCCTTGGTCCTGACACGGGCCCCGTGTCCCCAAATAGGACAATGCCCTTGGCATGTTTAAACCTCAAAGGTGGTCCTGGCCCATGAGTGTGCTCTGCCTATGAAACAGCAAGACAGCTGCTCTCTGTTCATCCCCGACTGTCTCTCCTGTCTCTCCTTTCTGGGACCTGGTTATCAGTTACCTGTCTCCCCCCCCTCCCCCAGCCCCGCTCCTGTTTGAATTTCAGACAGGATTACCGTTAACTTTCAGAAACATGGATCCCTGTTGGCCAGTGAAAGGGACAAGACCCCAAAGCGGGGGTTGTTTCGAAAACCTGAAGTGGTTATTTTTATGCGTCAATGCCTGTGCAGAGCTGACGGTGCCACTGTTTGCATCTTACCTGAGCTGAACTCCTTTCGTCTATTTTCAGGCTCCAACCTCAAGCTGCCTTGCAGACCTGCACGGGAATGTCGCAGGGGTCGTCCCCGATAGTCGTTTTATTAACTTCTTACTGGTCGGTCAGCTCTCCCCAATTAGAAGTAAAGATCTTTCAGGGCCGGGCTTTTGGCTTATTTCCCACAGTGTCCACAGGAGCTTCTCACAATACCCATAATGGTGCCCAGCTGATGGTTTTTAAAGTAATCGCCTCAGGCAGGGTGTATCCCCGGGCATTTCTGGAAAAACTGAAAGAACCGACTACAGATAATGAAGGTCATCCCCAGAAGAGAGAGGGTCAGTCTTTGCAAATGTTTAATTTGTGGCCAGATCCCATAGTGTCTGCCCAGTGTAATTTCAGTGTCTGCTCACTGAATAATTCATAGGCAACTTACATAAATATACCGCCTTTCGTGCTCTGTTGTGCACATGGAGGGTCACTTGGGGTCTGGCCCTCATCCCTTAAAAGGCACTATTATTAAATGAGGCGTGGGTGTGTCACTGGAAGACAGACTGGTTCCACAGGAGGACTGCCATGTCATCGTGCGCCCACGGGCTGAGCCGGATGGCGTCATTAAGATAGTTAAATTTAAATGTGGTCGGCGGTGTGACTGCTTTCCAGTCGTATGAGGCCAGCTTCCAGCAACAAATAACGGGCAGTTTGTTTCTGACACAGTAAGAAATATGAGACGCCCCACAGCAGCCCACAGGACACTGGCCTGCTGGCCTGGCCTGGCCTCCACTGGGCTCTCACAGCTCCCTCCTCCCGGGACCCTGACCGTCTTTCTACACAGGGCCTGTGAGTAAGTTATACCATCCTCACCAGTGACTACTCTTCCCCTTACTCTTCACCTGATTGACTGTCTTCAAGCTTTGGCTTTTTACGTAAATGGACTCTCAGGAGAGATGGTCAATGGTGCCCTAGTGACCATGAGGTTGTCCTGGTATCCTCATTCACCATTTCCTATTTTCTCCTTATCATGCGTATCGTGAATATAGACCTCAAGTCACAAACGCGTGTGTACAGAAACACAGCTTTTGATGCATAATAAACTCATGTGCTAGGTCATTAGAAGCTTCATCTTGAACCTTTGAGGGTGCTGTCCATTCCCCGGGTTCCACAGGGCTCTGTTTGGTGCAAGTGCTGTGGGTGTGACTTTCTGGGAGGTCACTGTTCCTCCCTGTCAACCTCCTGGTCTTCAATCCCATCTGGTCTCCATCCAATGATCTTCTGAGGGGCTGCTAAGCCGTCATGAGACTCTACATGCCAGGCCTCCCATCTCTCTCCCCCACGCTCTGCACACCTGCCCAGGTCACACGGGAAGCACCCATGGCTCAAGGCCACATAACGACAGGAGGACTTCTGTGACACAGTTTCCGGCCCACCTGCCGACATCCACCACAGGCAGTTTCTGAACTTGGGTTTCCCTTCTGCCCAGATGTCTCCAGGAAGAGCAGATGGAGCCCCTGTTCCTGGATCCCCCAAACCCTTGCAGGAGTTGTATCGTCCTCCGAGGAACTCGGTCAGCAACCGCAGGTAGAGAACAAACCCCCCTCGGGAATTCTCCAGCACAGACAAAAACACCTTTATTTCCCTCTGACTGTTTCTCCTCCCACATTGGTGGAATACATTCTCTTCTGGGGGCCGATAGCGGAACTCTGCTGCGCGTGGGTGTTTCCCAAGGAAGTCACTTCTGCTTGCGTTCTTTCTCACGCCTGCCATGACCCTAGGGCCCACCCAGCATTGGTGCTGGCGGTTTCTGGGCTGCGAGGATGAGTTGGTGAACCCATAGCCATTCGAGCATGCCATCATGCCAAACAAATGCCGATTTTTTTTCAAATCTGTAGGAAACCTCGGTCAAGCAAGCGCACGGGTATTCCACCGAGAACTGCATCTACACGCACACGTCCCATGGAGCCTCTCCCCCCACTCTGAGCTCATCTCCTAGCCATGTGGCACCTAAGCAAGCTCCCCTCTTGTGCCCGGGCACGCACACCATCCTAGATGTCCCTCCCCTGCCCTGTGGTATCGGTGACTCTGCTTAAACAGGCACATGAAGCAGACGGTGTGCCGTCTCTCCTGAGGTCTTCGCTCTAATGCTTGCACTCAAAACGGCGAGTCGGCCACCAACAGAATTTTTTAATAGCAACACGTTAATGCACTGGCAGACTAGAAGCGACCCATGCATTTTTAATCCAATTTGGAAACAGGAGGTCCAGATGTATTTTGCAATTAATATTGCATCTATTTGGTTCATGGTCAATATCTGGAGGGGATGTTGTAGGGGGGTGTGTGGAAGGTGAACGTGCTTATTTGCATGTGCGTGTGGGCAGTTTCTCCTTCAACTTTCGTTCCTACCCCACTCCACTCTTTCTGGAGGCAGAGAGAGAGGCAAGGGACAAGCATTAGCACCAAATAATTGTAAGTCTTAAATCACATTAAAAGAAAAACAAGTTAGCACACACGTTTATGATTTTAGTTCATTGGATGAGGGCCAGCAGCCAGGTAAGATTCTACAACTTCTATGTTTGTTGAAGTTTTCTCATTCTTTTCTGCTTAAGAAATAATCGTTCATGTAAAGTTCACTTGCCCCCTCTGGTGGCAGTTTGAAGGTATTACCGCCTCTCGCCTTGGGAAGGATTTTAGGAAGTCCCTGAGTTTTCTATATTGGGAAGTCATTTTGAAATAATCATTGAGAAATTTTTCTTCCATCACCACAACCTATTTTAAACTTTCCAAGATAGTGTATACATATAGAAAATGTAATAAAAATGATCTTTTTAAATTTTTCTTAACAAGTCTGACTCCCTGCTACATTTAACAGACAAATGTTTCCGGCAGAAGACAGTTAAACCATTTTTAACTTGAGCAAATCTTGCATGGAAAGCAGAAATATGTCAGCAGCTACCCCGAAGGCTTGAGCCGAGGAGGCTGACAGGGCGAGACAGGGCCTACCTGCTTCGCCGGTTTCTACCTGGCCGAGCAGAAGATTGCAGAAGTCCCCGCGAGCACTCCCACAGAGAGAGGACACCCTGCACATGTCACATCGGCAAGGACACTGGGGTGTGCTCAAACCAGACCCGAGGCCCCAGGCGGCCTCATTCCCCTCTGTTTGCCAGTGAGGCGTGGTGACTGACACTCTGGAGAATGTCATGGTGTTTCCCACGAGGGTCAGAAGCCCACACGACATGCAGGTGAAGGAACACTTGGGAAGAACAGGAGCGTCAGCATGTTGAGCGACACCGGCCTGGTTCAGGGTGTACGGCACACAGCACGGCCTTGTAGAAACAAGGCGCAGCCAGCCAGATGGCAAATTTAGGTAACTGGATTTCCAAAACAACGGCCAAGTCTTGACAGAAACTTCTCTGCTGAATAAGAGGTCCGGATGAGAACACCACCATCGAAATAGAGCCCGGGAAGCATTGTAAAGGATTGTCCTAATTAAACATCGTACATGGTTTTCAACATAATAGTGAGGAGGCTGTCATGTTGAGCATAGAGACATGATGGTCTTCACCCCTATGACCTAATCTAACCCTGATTGCATCCCAAAGGTCCCACTTCCAAATACCATCACTTTGGGGATTAGAGTTTCAACATACACCTTTGGGGGGGGGCACAGTCATTTATTCCAGAGATCGCCTCACTGTTTGCTCTCAGGCCAACAAGCCTGGTTTCTGTGTACATCGAACTTCAATGTTTAGAACTCAAACAAAGGCCATTCAGATGAACATACCTGGGACTAGGGCTAACAGATCCTATTTTCCGGGTTTTTAAGATGGAAATTATGTAGATCCTGACACACTTTGGACATCTCCAAGACTGATGTGTGTCAGCACACGTGCAGGCCAGGCTCCAAGAAGGATTCTGTCACGGGGCGCTGGTGCGACCAAGCGTCCAGGCCTGTGTGACTCTCCATTGCTCAGTGTGACCCACCCACAGGCCCCGCAGTCGTGGGGTGCAGCGCCTAGAGCCGCACCCCACTCTGCTCTGAGCCCTTCCTTCTGTGTCATCAGGATAAGAGACTCCTGTTGGAGTTGCCCAGGTGGGCATATCTGTATCCGCTTCCCACCAGGCGGAGCCTTCTGCTGGCCACCCACCATGTGGTGCTCACACGTTTCCACAGACAAATCTTCGGAACCATGGTAACACGCTGATCTTTGAAATCTGTGGTATAAAATCTTAGGGCAGGGGAAATGCCGTCATGTTATTTCCCCGAAACTGAAAATTTAGCTGATAGCTAGATACATCCTGTTCTCTCCAGTAGATGTCTCTCTTATATTTTCTCAAGAATCTAGAAAATTCAACAGGCAGTGACTTCTTTGATAAAATATATGTTTCAATATAGATGTTGAGTGATAACTTTCCATTCTCTCAGCTGTGTTTTTAGAAAAATCCATTTCAAGTGATGTCATCTTTAAGGCAATATTTGCCAACTGTTTACACATTTCTTGAAATAAGATTGGAGCATGATCCTGACCATCACAGAGGCTGGGAGAGCTCTCCTGATTCCAGTGCTGACCGGAAGTGGAGGAAAGGGATGCTCCACCTGCCCAGATATTTGGAATCTTTACGTCCACCTGCTGACCAGGAGGAGCATGGACCACTCCGTGTTTGGAAAGGTGCAAGGTGATTGATATTCAAAGCTGCCGGCAGCCCCAGGTGCCGGCTGACCATGAGGCTGCCGACTCCCCTGCCAGAGGCATCTGGCCCGGCCGCTGGGTACCTGCCGGCATTCTCCTTTAATCGAGTCCAATGGTCTTGAGACCTGGGTGGAAAGTTCGAGAAGCCACACCCTTGATGTTGGCTCCCACTGAATGCTGAGTGACACATTGCACAAGAACACTGTGAATTACTCTTCCTCGTTGGCTTCCACTGAACGCTGAGTGACACAACGTGCACAAGAACACTGTGGATCACTCTTCCTCGTTGGCTCCCACTGAACGCTGAGTGACACATTGCACAAGAACACTGTGGATCACTCTTCCTCGTTGGCTCCCACTGAATGCTGAGTGACACATGTGCACAAGAACACTGTGGATCACTCTTCCTCGTTGGCTCCCAATGAATGCTGAGTGACACATGTGTACAAGAACACTGTGGATTACTCTTCCTCGTTGGCTCCCACTGAACGCTGAGTGACACATGTGCACAAGAACACTGTGGATCACTCTTCCTCGTTGGCTCCCACTGAACACTGAATGACACATTGCACAAGAACACTGTGGATCACTCTTCCTCGTTGGCTCCCACTGAACGCTGAGTGACACATTGCACAAGAACACTGTGGATCACTCTTCCTCGTTGGCTCCCACTGAACGCTGAGTGACACATTGCACAAGAACACTGTGGATCACTCTTCCTCGTTGGCTCCCACTGAATGCTGAGTGACACATTGCACAAGAACACTGTGGATCACTCTTCCTCGTTGGCTCCCACTGAACGCTGAGTGACACAACGTGCACAAGAACACTGTGGATCACTCTTCCTCGTTGGCTCCCACTGAACGCTGAGTGACACATGTGCACAAGAACACTGTGGATCACTCTTCCTCGTTGGCTCCCACTGAACGCTGAGTGACACATGTGCACAAGAACACTGTGGATCACTCTTCCTCGTTGGCTCCCACTGAATGCTGAGTGACACATTGCACAAGAACACTGTGAATTACTCTTCCTCGTTGGCTCCCACTGAATGCTGAGTGACACATGTGTACAAGAACACTGTGGATCACTCTTCCTCGTTGGCTCCCACTGAATGCTGAGTGACACATGTGCACAAGAACACTGTGGATCACTCTTCCTCATTGGCTCCCACTGAACGCTGAGTGACACATTGCACAAGAACACTGTGGATCACTCTTCCTCGTTGGCTCGCACTGAACGCTGAGTGACACATTGCACAAGAACACTGTGGATCACTCTTCCTCGTTGGCTCCCACTGAACACTGAGTGACACATGTGCACAAGAACACTGTGGATCACTCTTCCTCACTGGCTTCCACTGAATGCTGAGTGACACATTGCACAAGAACACTGTGGATCACTCTTCCTCGTTGGCTCCCACTGAATGCACAAAAATATCAAATATTCCATCAGCCTTTATAAAGCCAACATTCCTCTAGAATAAAATGACATTGACAAGACCTATTTCAATGTTAAAGGTTCCAAATTATATTCAGCTTTCTCCAGTAAAGGAAGTGAACTAAAATTGTGAGGCTAAACCAATTGCACACTTCTTCTGCCTGAAATAATGCACGACGTGAACCGTTATCTCAGCAAGTCTAGACAGCACAATAAGATTCTGGGCGGCCCTGGCCGGTTGGCTCAGTGGTAGAGCATTGGCCGGGTATGTGGAAGTCCCAGGTTTGATTCCCAGGCAGGGCACACAGGAGAAGCGCCCGTCTGCTTCTCCACCCCTCCCCCTCTCCTTCCTCTCTGTCTCTCTCTTCCCCTCCTACAGCCAAGGCTCCATTGGAGCAAAAGATGGCCCGGGCGCTGGGGATGGCTTCACGGCCTCTGCCTCAGGCACTAGAATGGCTCTGGCCACAACAGAGCAATTTCCCAGATGGGCAGCGCATTGCCCCCTGGTGGGCATGCCAGGTGGATCCCGGTCGGGCACATGCAAGAGTCTGTCTGTCTACCTTCCTGCTTCTCACTTCAGAAAAAAAAAAAATTCTGGTTGAGATACAATTTTTGTTTGCTATTGATATTTCAAGTTACTAAAATCAGTTCCAGAGACATGGGAAATAGTTACAATAGGGATAATGATGTTGTGGTCAAAAACATACCTTTTTTTTTAGTCACACTTCTTAATTTTACATCAGTCATGGATACCCTCATGAAATATTAGAGTGATTGTTTGCAGGGGTGCGATATGCTTATTATTTTACATGTCACAGGTCCCTAACTCATTTCCTCTGTGACTTGATCCTTAGAATATCTTCTGTCCCCTAGAAACAATGCAATCCCAAGCTCTAAAGCAGGGGTCCCCAAACTACGGCCCGCGGGCCACATGCGGCCCCCTGAGGCCATTTATCCGGCCCCCGCTGCACTTCCAGAAGGAGCACTTCTTTCATTGGTGGTCAGTGAGAGGAGCATAGTTCCCATTGGTCAGTTTGTTGATTTAAATTTACTTGTTCTTTATTTTAAATACTGAATTTATTCCCATTTTGTTTTTTTACTTTAAAATAAGATATGTGCAGTGTGCATAGGGATTTGTTCATAGTTTTTTTATAGTCCGGCCCTCCAACGGTCTGAGGGACAGTGAACTGGCCCCCTGTGTAAAAAGTTTGGGGACCCCTGCTCTAAAGGGTCCCATCAGTCCAACTGCACTGCTGGCTCTAGGAGGCATGACACCACCATTTTTTAAATTGCTTTTATTTTTCATTTGTAGTTGACATCCAATACTATTTTCAGCTTCATGTGTTAGACATTTATATAACTTACAATGTGATTCCCCCTGTTAAGTGGTGTCCCTACCCGACCTGACATCAGAAACAGTACTGATACACTCCACAATTTTTTTTTGACTTATTAATAGATAGGACATGTTACTTCTCTGATAAATTGATAGAATGCCATGATGAATATATATATATGACAGGCAGGAGGCAGACAGACTCCTACATGTGCCCTGACCAGACCCACTTGGTAAACGCACCAGGGGTGATGCTCTGCCCATCTGGGGCCCTTGCTCTGTGACAACTGGAGCCATTTTTTAGTTCCTGGAGCCAACTACTCCACTAGAGCCATGGCTGCAAGAGGAGGAAGGAGAGGGGGGAGGGATGGGGAAGCAGATGGGCACTTCTCCTGTGTGCCCTGACTGGAAATCAAACCCAGGACATCCTCACACCAGGCAGATGCTCTACCACTGAGCCAACCAGCCAAGACCTATAGATGTATTTTTAAAAGAACTAGGTAGAGGCCTTCAGCTTTGGTAAAGAAATTTTTCCTCTTTTGCTTATTCTGAGCCCTAATACAACTCTAAACATTGCACCCAACACAAGAATAAGAAGGCTCTCAAAAAATTGAGAGAAGGCATCAGACCAACTAAAACTCCAGGAAGAAATTCACTCAGTTTTAGGTTTTCTTTTACCTCATCCATCCCAGACTCAGAGCCAAGAAATTCGACCCACCACCCAGAAGCATAAATTGGCACAGTCAGAGAGCCCACCAGAAGCCTGCCCTCTCCAGCCAGAGGTCTGGAGGGGGGTGACCTGGGAAGAGAGAACACTTCCGACCATAATCTCTCCAAACCAGCAAACACCACAGAAAAAAACCAGGCCCCACTCCACTGCGGCCATAAAGGGAGTGGGGAACTTAAATTTCCACCCTGACTAGGTTTATAAGAAACACACACCAATTATAACAGGATGGGTAGAGTGAAAATAAAAGGAGAGACCAGGATACTCTATGCCCACATCAATGGACAAGCAGCAGAGCAGCTGGGTGAAGACCAGGGCAGGTTGCAGAGGACAGCAAAGCCCAGGGACAGAAAGGGGCACTGCCCCACGATCCACCCAGAGGTAGTCATAGCAACCCCGCTCAGCAAGAGAGTGAAGCAGCCTGACCAGGTGGTGGCACAGTGGATAGAGCTTCGAACTGGGATGCAGAAGACCCGAGGTTCGAGACCCCGAGGTCGCCAGATTGAGTGCGGATTCATCTGGTCTGAGCAAAAAGCCCACCAGCTTGAACCCAAGGTCGCAGGCTCAAGCAAGGGGTTACTCGGTCTGCTGAAGGCCCGCGGTCAAGGCACATATGAGAAAGCAATCAATGAACAACAAAGGTGTCGCAATGCGCAACGAAAAACTAATGATTGATGCTTCTCATCTCTCTGTTCCTATCTGTCTGTCCCTATCTATCCCTCTCTCTGACTCTCTCTGTCTCTGTTAAAAAAAAGAAAAAAAAAGGGGGGGGAGTGAAACAGAAAAGATGGAACTCGCAGGAGAACTGGGCAAACCCACAGCAACTGCTGGAGGTTTCCACACCACTCCTTGACAACTGCTGGAGGCTCCCACACCGCTCCCTGACAGCTGCCGGAGGCTCCCACGCCTCTCCCTGACAGCTGCCGGAGGCTCCCACGCCTCTCCCTGACAGCTGCCGGAGGCTCCCACGCCTCTCCCTGACAGCTGCCGGAGGCTCCCACGCCTCTCCCTGACAGCTGCCGGAGGCTCCCACGCCTCTCCCTGACAGCTGCCGGAGGCTCCCACGCCTCTCCCTGACAGCTGCCGGAGGCTCCCACGCTGCGCCCTGACAGCTGCCGGAGGCTCCCACGCCTCTCCCTGACAGCTGCTGGAGGCTCCCACGCCTCTCCCTGACAGCTGCCGGAGGCTCCCACACCGCGCCCTGACAGCTACCGGAGGCTCCCACGCCTCTCCCTGACAGCTGCCGGAGGCTCCCACACCGCGCCCTGACAGCTGCCGGAGGCTCCCCCACCTCTCCCTGACAGCTGCCGGAGGCTCCCACACCTCTCCCTGACAGCTGCCGGAGGCTCCCACGCCGCTCCCTGACAGCTGCCGGAGGCTCCCACACCTCTCCCTGACAACTGATGGAGGCTCCCACACCGCTCCCTGACAGCTGCCGGAGGCTCCCACACCTCTCCCTGACAGCTGATGGAGGCTCCCACGCCTCTCCCTGACAGCTGATGGAGGCTCCCACACCGCTCCCTGACAGCTGCCGGAGGCTCCCACACCTCTCCCTGACAGCTGCCGAAGGCTCCCACGCCTGTCACTGACAGCTGCCGGAGGCTCCCACGCCGCTCCCTGACAGCTGCCGGAGGCTCCCACACCGCGCCCTGACAGCTGCCGGAGGCTCCCACACCTCTCCCTGACAGCTGCCGGAGGCTCCCACACCTCTCCCTGACAGCTGCCGGAGGCTCCCACACCGCTCCCTGACAGCTGCCGGAGGCTCCCACACTGCGCCCTGACAGCTGCCGGAGGCTCCCACGCCTCTCCCTGACAGCTGCCGAAGGCTCCCACGCCTGTCACTGACAGCTGCCGGAGGCTCCCACGCCGCTCCCTGACAGCTGCCGGAGGCTCCCACACCTCTCCCTGACAGCTGATGGAGGCTCCCACGCCGCTCCCTGACAGCTGCCGGAGGCTCCCACGCCTCTCCCTGACAGCTGATGGAGGCTCCCACGCCGCTCCCTGACAGCTGCCGGAGGCTCCCACGCCGCTCCCTGACAGCTGCCGGAGGCTCCCACGCCGCTCCCTGACAGCTGCCGGAGGCTCCCACGCCTCTCCCTGACAGCTGCCGGAGGCTCCCACGCCGTGCCCTGACAGCTGCCGGAGGCTCCCACGCCTCTCCCTGACAGCTGATGGAGGCTACCACGCCGCTCCCTGACAGCTGCCGGAGGCTCATACACCTCTCCCTGACAGCTGATGGAGGCTCCCACACCGCGCCCTGACAGCTGCTGGAGGCTCCCACACCGCTCCCTGACAGCTGCTGGAGGCTCCCACGCCTCTCCCTGACAGCTGCCGGAGGATCCCACGCCGCTCCCTGACAGCTGCCGGAGGCTCCCACACCGCGCCCTGACAGCTGCCGGAGGCTCCCACACCTCTCCCTGACAGCTGCCGGAGGCTCCCACGCCTCTCCCTGACAGCTGCCGGAGGCTCCCACGCCGCTCCCTGACAGCTGCCGGAGGCTCCCACACCTCTCCCTGACAGCTGATGGAGGCTCCCACGCCTCTCCCTGACATCTGATGGAGGCTCCCACGCTGCTCCCTGACAGCTGCCGGAGGCTCCCACACCTCTCCCTGACAGCTGCCGGAGGCTCCCACGCCTCTCCCTGACAGCTGATGGAGGCTCCCATGCCGCTCCCTGACAGCTGCCGGAGGCTCCCACGCCTCTCCCTGACAGCTGCCGGAGGCTCCCACGCCGCTCCCTGTCAGCTGCCGGAGGCTCCCACGCAGCTCCCTGACAGCTGCCGGAGGCTCCCACGCCGCTCCCTGACAGCTGCCGGAGGCTCCCACGCCGCTCCCTGACAGCTGCCGGAGGCTCCCACGCCGCTCCCTGACAGCTGCCGGAGGCTCCCACGCCTCTCCCTGACAGCTGCCAGAGGCTCCCACGCCGCTCCCTGACAGCTGCCGGAGGCTCCCACACGCCTCCCTGACAGCTGCCGGAGGCTCCCACGCCGCTCCCTGACAGCTGCCGGAGGCTCCCACGCCTCTCCCTGACAGCTGCCGGAGGCTCCCACGCCTCTCCCTGACAGCTGCCGGAGGCTCCCACGCCTCTCCCTGACAGCTGATGGAGGCTCCCACACCTCTCCCTGACAGCTGCCTGAGGCTCCCACACCTCTCCCTGACAGCTGATGGAGGCTCCCACACCTCTCCCTGACAGCTGATGGAGGCTCCCACGCCTCTCCCTGACAGCTGCCGGAGGCTCCCACGCCTCTCCCTGACAGCTGATGGAGGCTCCCACACCTCTCCCTAACAGCTGCCGGAGGCTCCCACACCTCTCCCTGACAGCTGCCGGAGGCTCCCACACCGCGCCCTGACAGCTGCCGGAGGCTCCCACACCGCTCCCTGACAGCTGCCGGAGGCTCCCACACCGCGCCCTGACAGCTGCCGGAGGCTCCCACACCGCGCCCTGACAGCTGCCGGAGGCTCCCACGCCTCTCCCTGACAGCTGATGGAGGCTCCCACGCCGCTCCCTGACAGCTGCCGGAGGCTCCCACACCGCTCCCTGACAGCTGATGGAGGCTCCCACGCCGCTCCCTGAATGCTGCCGGAGGCTCCCACGCCTCTCCCTGACAGCTGATGGAGGCTCCCACGCCGCTCCCTGACAGCTGCCGGAGGCTCCCACGCCGCTCCCTGACAGCTAATGGAGGCTCCCACGCCTCTCCCTGACAGCTGCCGGAGGCTCCCACGCCGCTCCCTGACAGCTGCCGGAGGCTCCCACGCCTCTCCCTGACAGCTGATGGAGGCTCCCACGCCTCTCCCTGACAGCTGCCGGAGGCTCCCACGCCTCTCCCTGACAGCTGATGGAGGCTCCCGCACCGCGCCCTGACAGCTGCCGGAGGCTCCCACACCTCTCCCTGTCAGCTGATGGAGGCTCCCACGCCTCTCCCTGACAGCTGCCGGAGGCTCCCACGCCTCTCCCTGACAGCTGATGGAGGCTCCCGCACCGCGCCCTGACAGCTGCCGGAGGCTCCCACGCCTCTCCCTGACAGCTGCCGGAGGCTCCCACGCCGCTCCCTGACAGCTGCCGGAGGCTCCAACGCCTCTCCCTGACAGCTGCCGGAGGCTCCCACGCCTCTCCCTGACAGCTGCCGGAGGCTCCCACGCCGCTCCCTGACAGCTGCCGGAGGTTCCCACACCTCTCCCTGACAGCTGATGGTGGCTCCCACGCCGCTCCCTGACAGCTGCCGCAGGCTCAAAAGCCGCTCCCTGACAGCTGCCGGAGGCTCCCACACCTCTCCCTGACAGCTGATGGAGGCTCCCACGCCGCTCCCTGACAGCTGCCGGAGGCTCCCACACCTCTCCCTGACAGCTGATGGAGGCTCCCACGCCGCTCCCTGACAGCTGCCGGAGGCTCCCACGCCTCTCCCTGACAGCTGATGGAGGCTCCCACGCCGCTCCCTGACAGCTGCCGGAGGCTCCCACACCTCTCCCTGACAGCTGATGGAGGCTCCCACGCCGCTCCCTGACAGCTGCCGGAGGCTCCCACACCTCTCCCTGACAGCTGATGGAGGCTCCCACGCCGCTCCCTGACAGCTGCCGGAGGCTCCCACGCCGCTCCCTGACAGCTGCCGGAGGCTCCCACGCCTCTCCCTGACAGCTGCCGGAGGCTCCCACGCCTCTCCCTGACAGCTGATGGAGGCTCCCACGCCTCTCCCTGACAGCTGCCGGAGGCTCCCACGCCGCTCCCTGACAGCTGCCGGAGGCTCCCACGCCGCTCCCTGACAGCTGCCGGAGGCTCCCACGCCTCTCCCTGACAGCTGATGGAGGCTCCCACGCCTCTCCCTGACAGCTGATGGAGGCTCCCACGCCTCTCCCTGACAGCTGATGGAGGCTCCCACGCCGCTCCCTGACAGCTGCCGGAGGCTCCCATGCCGCTCCCTGACAGCTGCCGGAGGCTCCCACGCCTCTCCCTGAAAGCTGCCGGAGGCTCCCACGCCTCTCCCTGACAGCTGCCAGAGGCTCCCAGGCCTCTCCCTGACAGCTGCCGGAGGCTCCCACGCCGCTCCCTGACAGCTGCCAGAGGCTCCCACGCCTCTCCCTGACAGCTGATGGAGGCTCCCACGCCGCTCCCTGACAGCTGCCGGAGGCTCCCACGCCGCTCCCTGACAGCTGCCGGAGGCTCCCACGCCGCTCCCTGACAGCTGCCGGAGGCTCCCAGGCCTCTCCCTGACAGCAGCCGGAGGCTCCCACGCCGCTCCCTGACAGCTGCCGGAGGATCCCACGCCTCTCCCTGACAGCTGCCGGAGGCTCCTCCATCTCTCCCTGACAGCTGCCGGAGGCTCCCACGCCTCTCCCTGACAG
This sequence comes from Saccopteryx leptura, assembly GCF_036850995.1. NCBI lineage: Eukaryota > Metazoa > Chordata > Mammalia > Chiroptera > Emballonuridae > Saccopteryx > Saccopteryx leptura. The sequence continues at coordinate 4,464,915 of NC_089513.1, read as the reverse complement.
CTGCCGGAGGCTCCTCCATCTCTCCCTGACAGCTGCCGGAGGCTCCCACGCCTCTCCCTGACAGCTGATGGAGGCTCCCACGCCTCTCCCTGACAGCTGATGGAGGCTCCCACGCCGCGCCCTGACAGCTGATGGAGGCTCCCACGCCTCTCCCTGACAGCTGCCGGAGGCTCCCACGCCTCTCCCTGACAGCTGCCGGAGGCTCCCACGCCTCTCCCTGACAGCTGCCGGAGGCTCCCACGCCTCTCCCTGACAGCTGCCGGAGGCTCCCACGCCGCTCCCTGACAGCTGATGGAGGCTCCCACACCTCTCCCTGACAGCTGCCGGAGGCTCCCACACCTCTCCCTGACAGCTGCCGGAGGCTCCCACACCGCGCCCTGACAGCTGCCGGAGGCTCCCACACCGCTCCCTGACAGCTGACGGAGGCTCCCACACCGCGCCCTGACAGCTGCCGGAGGCTCCCACACCGCGCCCTGACAGCTGCCGGAGGCTCCCACGCCTCTCCCTGACAGCTGATGGAGGCTCCCACGCCGCTCCCTGACAGCTTCCGGAGGCTCCCACACCTCTCCCTGACAGCTGATGGAGGCTCCCACTCCGCTCCCTGACAGCTGCCGGAGGCTCCCACGCCTCTCCCTGACAGCTGATGGAGGCTCCCACGCCGCTCCCTGACAGCTGATGGAGGCTCCCACACCTCTCCCTGACAGCTGCCGGAGGCTCCCACGCCTCTCCCTGACAGCTGATGGAGGCTCCCACACCTCTCCCTGACAGCTGCCGGAGGCTCCCACGCCTCTCCCTGACAGCTGATGGAGGCTCCCACACCTCTCCCTGACAGCTGCCGGAGGCTCCCACGCCTCTCCCTGACAGCTGATGGAGGCTCCCACACCTCTCCCTGACAGCTGCCTGAGGCTCCCACGCCTCTCCCTGACAGCTGCCGGAGGCTCCCACGCCTCTCCCTGACAGCTGATGGAGGCTCCCACGCCTCTCCCTGACAGCTGCCGGAGGCTCCCACGCCTCTCCCTGACAGCTGCCGGAGGCTCCCACGCCTCTCCCTGACTGCTGATGGAGGCTCCCACGCCTCTGCCTGACAGCTGCTGGAGGCTCCCACGCCTCTCCCTGACAGCTGATGGAGGCTCCCACACCTCTCCCTGACAGCTGCCGGAGGCTCCCACGCCGCTCCCTGACAGCTGCCGGAGGCTCCCACGCCGCTCCCTGACAGCTGCCGGAGGCTCCCACGCCGCTCCCTGACAGCTGCCGGAGGCTCCCACGCCTCTCCCTGACAGCTGCCAGAGGCTCCCACGCCGCTCCCTGACAGCTGCCGGAGGCTCCCACACGCCTCCCTGACAGCTGCCGGAGGCTCCCACGCCGCTCCCTGACAGCTGCCGGAGGCTCCCACGCCTCTCCCTGACAGCTGCCGGAGGCTCCCACGCCTCTCCCTGACAGCTGCCGGAGGCTCCCACGCCTCTCCCTGACAGCTGATGGAGGCTCCCACACCTCTCCCTGACAGCTGCCTGAGGCTCCCACACCTCTCCCTGACAGCTGATGGAGGCTCCCACACCTCTCCCTGACAGCTGATGGAGGCTCCCACACCTCTCCCTGACAGCTGATGGAGGCTCCCACGCCTCTCCCTGACATCTGATGGAGGCTCCCACGCCGCTCCCTGACAGCTGCCGGAGGCTCCCACACCTCTCCCTGACAGCTGCCGGAGGCTCCCACGCCTCTCCCTGACAGCTGCCGGAGGCTCCCACGCCTCTCCCTGACAGCTGCCGGAGGCTCCCACGCCTCTCCCTGACAGCTGATGGAGGCTCCCACACCTCTCCCTGACAACTGCCGGAGGCTCCCACGCCTCTCCCTGACAGCTGCCGGAGGCTCCCACGCCTCTCCCTGACAGCTGCCGGAGGCTCCCACGCCTCTCCCTGACAGCTGATGGAGGCTCCCACGCCTCTCCCTGACAGCTGCCGGAGGCTCCCACGCCTCTCCCTGACAGCTGATGGAGGCTCCCACGCCTCTCCCTGACAGCTGATGGAGGCTCCCACACCTCTCCCTGACAGCTGGCGGAGGCTCCCACGCCTCTCCCTGACAGCTGCCGGAGGCTCCCACGCCTCTCCCTGACAGCTGATGGAGGCTCCCACGCCTCCCTGACAGCTGGTGGAGGCTCCCACACCGCTCCCTGACAGCTGATGGAGGCTCCCAAACCGCTCCCTGACAGCTGCCGGAGGCTCCCACGCCTCTCCCTGACAGCTGATGGAGGCTCCCACACCTCTCCCTGACAGCTGATGGAGGCTCCCACACCTCTCCCTGACAGCTGCCGGAGGCTCCCACGCCTCCCTGACAGCTGCCGGAGGCTCCCACGCCTCTCCCTGACAGCTGCCGGAGGCTCCCACGCCTCTCCCTGACAGCTGCCGGAGGCTCCCACGCCTCTCCCTGACAGCTGATGGAGGCTCCCACGCCTCTCCCTGACAGCTGATGGAGGCTCCCACGCCGCGCCCTGACAGCTGATGGAGGCTCCCACGCCTCTCCCTGACAGCTGCCGGAGGCTCCCACGCCTCTCCCTGACAGCTGCCTGAGGCTCCCACGCCTCTCCCTGACAGCTGCCGGAGGCTCCCACGCCTCTCCCTGACAGCTGCCGGAGGCTCCCACGCCGCTCCCTGACAGCTGATGGAGGCTCCCACGCCTCTCCCTGACAGCTGCCGGAGGCTCCCACACCTCTCCCTGACAGCTGCCGGAGGCTCCCACACCGCGCCCTGACAGCTGCCGGAGGCTCCCACACCGCTCCCTGACAGCTGCCGGAGGCTCCCACACCGCGCCCTGACAGCTGCCGGAGGCTCCCACACCGCGCCCTGACAGCTGCCGGAGGCTCCCACACCGCGCCCTGACAGCTGCCGGAGGCTCCCACGCCTCTCCCTGACAGCTGATGGAGGCTCCCACGCCGCTCCCTGACAGCTTCCGGAGGCTCCCACACCTCTCCCTGACAGCTGATGGAGGCTCCCACTCCGCTCCCTGACAGCTGCCGGAGGCTCCCACGCCTCTCCCTGACAGCTGATGGAGGCTCCCACGCCGCTCCCTGACAGCTTCCGGAGGCTCCCACGCCTCTCCCTGACAGCTGATGGAGGCTCCCACTCCGCTCCCTGACAGCTGCCGGAGGCTCCCACGCCTCTCCCTGACAGCTGATGGAGGCTCCCACGCCGCTCCCTGACAGCTGCCGGAGGCTCCCACGCCGCTCCCTGACAGCTGCCGGAGGCTCCCTCGCATCTCCCTGACAGCTGCCGGAGGCTCCCACGCCTCTCCCTGACAGCTGCCGGAGGCTCCCAGGCCTCTCCCTGACAGCTGCCGGAGGCTCCCACGCCTCTCCCTGACAGCTGATGGAGGCTCCCACGCCTCTCCCTGACAGCTGCCGGAGTCTCCCACGCCTCTCCCTGACAGCTGCCGGAGGCTCCCACGCCTCTCCCTGACAGCTGCCGGAGGCTCCCACGCCTCTCCCTGACAGCTGATGGAGGCTCCCACACCTCTCCCTGACAGCTGCCGGAGGCTCCCACGCCTCTCCCTGACAGCTGATGGAGGCTCCCACACCTCTCCCTGACAGCTGCCTGAGGCTCCCACGCCTCTCCCTGACAGCTGCCGGAGGCTCCCACGCCTCTCCCTGACAGCTGCCGGAGGCTCCCACGCCTCTCCCTGACTGCTGATGGAGGCTCCCACGCCTCTGCCTGACAGCTGCTGGAGGCTCCCACGCCTCTCCCTGACAGCTGATGGAGGCTCCCACACCTCTCCCTGACAGCTGCCGGAGGCTCCCACGCCTCTCCCTGACAGCTGCCGGAGGCTCCCACACCTCTCCCTGACTGCTGATGGAGGCTCCCACGCCTCTGCCTGACAGCTGCTGGAGGCTCCCACGCCTCTCCCTGACAGCTGCCGGAGGCTCCCACGCCTCTCCCTGACAGCTGATGGAGGCTCCCACGCCTCCCTGACAGCTGATGGAGGCTCCCACACCGCTCCCTGACAGCTGATGGAGGCTCCCACGCCTCCCTGACAGCTGATGGAGGCTCCCACACCGCTCCCTGAGAGCTGATGGAGGCTCCCACACCGCTCCCTGACAGCTGATGGAGGCTCCCACACCGCGCCCTGACAGCTGATGGAGGCTCCCACGCCTCTCCCTGACAGCTGCCGGAGGCTCCCACACCTCTCCCTGACAGCTGCCGGAGGCTCCCACGCCGCTCCCTGACAGCTGCCGGAGGCTCCCACACCGCGCCCTGACAGCTGATGGAGGCTCCCACACCTCTCCCTGACAGCTGATGGAGGCTCCCACACCGCGCCCTGACAGCTGATGGAGGCTCCCACGCCTCTCCCTGACAGCTGCCGGAGGCTCCCACGCCTCTCCCTGACAGCTGCCGGAGGCTCCCACACCGCGCCCTGACAGCTGCCGGAGGCTCCCACACCTCTCCCTGACAGCTGCCGGAGGCTCCCACACCGCGCCCTGACAGCTGCCGGAGGCTCCCACACCGCTCCCTGACAGCTGCCGGAGGCTCCCACACCTCTCCCTGACAGCTGCCGGAGGCTCCCACGCCGCTCCCTGACAGCTGATGGAGGCTCCCACGCCGCGCCCTGACAGCTGATGGAGGCTCCCACACCGCGCCCTGACAGCTGCCGGAGGCTCCCACACCGCGCCCTGACAGCTGCCGGAGGCTCCCACGCCTCTCCCTGACAGCTGCCGGAGGCTCCCACGCCGCTCCCTGACAGCTGCCGGAGGCTCCCACGCCTCTCCCTGACAGCTGCCGGAGGCTCCCACGCCGCTCCCTGACAGCTGCCGGAGGCTCCCACGCCTCTCCCTGACAGCTGCCGGAGGCTCCCACGCCTCTCCCTGACAGCTGCCGGAGGCTCTCACGCCGCTCCCTGACAGCTGCCGGAGGCTCCCACACCTCTCCCTGACAGCTGATGGAGGCTCCCACGCCGCTCCCTGACAGCTGCCGGAGGCTCCCACGCCTCTCCCTGACAGCTGATGGAGGCTCCCACGCCGCTCCCTGACAGCTGCCGGAGGCTCCCACACCTCTCCCTGACAGCTGATGGAGGCTCCCACGCCGCTCCCTGACAGCTGCCGGAGGCTCCCACGCCTCTCCCTGACAGCTGATGGAGGCTCCCACGCCGCTCCCTGACAGCTGCCGGAGGCTCCCACGCCGCTCCCTGACAGCTGCCGGAGGCTCCCACACGCCTCCCTGACAGCTGCCGGAGGCTCCCACGCCGCTCCCTGACAGCTGCCGGAGGCTCCCACGCCTCTCCCTGACAGCTGCCGGAGGCTCCCACGCCTCTCCCTGACAGCTGCCGGAGGCTCCCAGGCCTCTCCCTGACAGCTGCCGGAGGCTCCCACGCCTCTCCCTGACAGCTGCCGGAGGCTCCCACGCCTCTCCCTGACAGCTGCCGGAGGCTCCTACGCCTCTCCCTGACAGCTGCCGGAGGCTCCCACGCCTCTCCCTGACAGCTGCCGGAGGCTCCCACGCCTCTCCCTGACAGCTGCCGGAGGCTCCCACGCCTCTCCCTGACAGCTGATGGAGGCTCCCACACCTCTCCCTGACAGCTGCCGGAGGCTCCCACGCCTCTCCCTGACAGCTGCCGGAGGCTCCCACGCCTCTCCCTGACAGCTGCCGGAGGCTCCCACGCCTCTCCCTGACAGCTGATGGAGGCTCCCACGCCTCTCCCTGACAGCTGATGGAGGCTCCCACACCTCTCCCTGACAGCTGGCGGAGGCTCCCACGCCTCTCCCTGACAGCTGCCGGAGGCTCCCACGCCTCTCCCTGACAGCTGATGGAGGCTCCCACGCCTCCCTGACAGCTGATGGAGGCTCCCACACCGCTCCCTGACAGCTGGCGGAGGCTCCCACGCCTCTCCCTGACAGCTGATGGAGGCTCCCACGCCTCCCTGACAGGTGATGGAGGCTCCCACACTGCTCCCTGACAGCTGATGGAGGCTCCCACGCCTCCCTGACAGCTGATGGAGGCTCCCACACCGCTCCCTGACAGCTGATGGAGGCTCCCAAACCGCTCCCTGACAGCTGCCGGAGGCTCCCACGCCTCTCCCTGACAGCTGATGGAGGCTCCCACACCTCTCCCTGACAGCTGATGGAGGCTCCCACACCTCTCCCTGACAGCTGCCGGAGGCTCCCACGCCTCCCTGACAGCTGCCGGAGGCTCCCACGCCTCTCCCTGACAGCTGCCGGAGGCTCCCACGCCTCTCCCTGACAGCTGCCGGAGGCTCCCACGCCTCTCCCTGACAGCTGATGGAGGCTCCCACGCCTCTCCCTGACAGCTGATGGACGCTCCCACGCCGCGCCCTGACAGCTGATGGAGGCTCCCACGCCTCTCCCTGACAGCTGCCGGAGGCTCCCACGCCTCTCCCTGACAGCTGCCAGAGGCTCCCACGCCTCTCCCTGACAGCTGCCGGAGGCTCCCACGCCTCTCCCTGACAGCTGCCGGAGGCTCCCACGCCGCTCCCTGACAGCTGATGGAGGCTCCCACACCTCTCCCTGACAGCTGCCGGAGGCTCCCACACCTCTCCCTGACAGCTGCCGGAGGCTCCCACACCGCGCCCTGACAGCTGCCGGAGGCTCCCACACCGCTCCCTGACAGCTGCCGGAGGCTCCCACACCGCGCCCTGACAGCTGCCGGAGGCTCCCACGCCTCTCCCTGACAGCTGATGGAGGCTCCCACGCCGCTCCCTGACAGCTTCCGGAGGCTCCCACACCTCTCCCTGACAGCTGATGGAGGCTCCCACTCCGCTCCCTGACAGCTGCCGGAGGCTCCCACGCCTCTCCCTGACAGCTGATGGAGGCTCCCACGCCGCTCCCTGACAGCTGCCGGAGGCTCCCACGCCTCTCCCTGACAGCTGATGGAGGCTCCCACTCCGCTCCCTGACAGCTGCCGGAGGCTCCCACGCCTCTCCCTGACAGCTGATGGAGGCTCCCACGCCGCTCCCTGACAGCTGCCGGAGGCTCACACGCCGCTCCCTGACAGCTGCCGGAGGCTCCCACGCATCTCCCTGACAGTTGCCGGAGGCTCCCACGCCTCTCCCTGACAGCTGCCGGAGGCTCCCACGCCTCTCCCTGACAGCTGCCGGAGGCTCCCACGCCTCTCCCTGACTGCTGATGGAGGCTCCCACGCCTCTGCCTGACAGCTGCTGGAGGCTCCCACGCCTCTCCCTGACAGCTGATGGAGGCTCCCACACCTCTCCCTGACAGCTGCCGGAGGCTCCCACGCCTCTCCCTGACAGCTGCCGGAGGCTCCCACGCCTCTCCCTGACAGCTGCCGGAGGCTCCCACGCCGCTCCCTGACAGCTGATGGAGGCTCCCACGCCTCTCCCTGACAGCTGCCGGAGGCTCCCACACCTCTCCCTGACAGCTGCCGGAGGCTCCCACACCGTGCCCTGACAGCTGCCGGAGGCTCCAACACCGCTCCCTGACAGCTGCCGGAGGCTCCCACACCGCGCCCTGACAGCTGCCGGAGGCTCCCACACCGCGCCCTGACAGCTGCCGGAGGCTCCCACACCGCGCCCTGACAGCTGCCGGAGGCTCCCACGCCTCTCCCTGACAGCTGATGGAGGCTCCCACGCCGCTCCCTGACAGCTTCCGGAGGCTCCCACACCTCTCCCTGACAGCTGAGGGAGGCTCCCACTCCGCTCCCTGACAGCTGCCGGAGGCTCCCACGCCTCTCCCTGACAGCTGATGGAGGCTCCCACGCCGCTCCCTGACAGCTTCCGGAGGCTCCCACGCCTCTCCCTGACAGCTGATGGAGGCTCCCACTCCGCTCCCTGACAGCTGCCGGAGGCTCCCACGCCTCTCCCTGACAGCTGATGGAGGCTCCCACGCCGCTCCCTGACAGCTGCCGGAGGCTCCCACGCCGCTCCCTGACAGCTGCCGGAGGCTCCCACGCATCTCCCTGACAGCTGCCGGAGGCTCCCACGCCTCTCCCTGACAGCTGCCGGAGGCTCCCAGGCCTCTCCCTGACAGCTGCCGGAGGCTCCCACGCCTCTCCCTGACAGCTGCCGGAGGCTCCCACACCTCTCCCTGACAGCTGATGGAGGCTCCCACGCCTCTCCCTGACAGCTGCCGGAGTCTCCCACGCCTCTCCCTGACAGCTGCCGGAGGCTCCCACGCCTCTCCCTGACAGCTGCCGGAGGCTCCCACGCCTCTCCCTGACAGCTGATGGAGGCTCCCACGCCTCTCCCTGACAGCTGCCGGAGGCTCCCACGCCTCTCCCTGACAGCTGATGGAGGCTCCCACACCTCTCCCTGACAGCTGCCTGAGGCTCCCACGCCTCTCCCTGACAGCTGCCGGAGGCTCCCACGCCTCTCCCTGACAGCTGATGGAGGCTCCCACACCTCTCCCTGACAGCTGCCTGAGGCTCCCACGCCTCTCCCTGACAGCTGCCGGAGGCTCCCACGCCTCTCCCTGACAGCTGATGGAGGCTCCCACGCCTCTCCCTGACAGCTGCCGGAGGCTCCCACGCCTCTCCCTGACAGCTGCCGGAGGCTCCCACGCCTCTCCCTGACTGCTGATGGAGGCTCCCACGCCTCTGCCTGACAGCTGCTGGAGGCTCCCACGCCTCTCCCTGACAGCTGATGGAGGCTCCCACACCTCTCCCTGACAGCTGCCGGAGGCTCCCACGCCTCTCCCTGACAGCTGCCGGAGGCTCCCACACCTCTCCCTGACTGCTGATGGAGGCTCCCATGCCTCTGCCTGACAGCTGCTGGAGGCTCCCACGCCTCTCCCTGACAGCTGCCGGAGGCTCCCACGCCTCTCCCTGACAGCTGATGGAGGCTCCCACGCCTCCCTGACAGCTGATGGAGGCTCCCACACCGCTCCCTGACAGCTGATGGAGGCTCCCACGCCTCCCTGACAGCTGATGGAGGCTCCCACACCGCTCCCTGACAGCTGATGGAGGCTCCCACACCGCTCCCTGACAGCTGATGGAGGCTCCCACACCGCGCCCTGACAGCTGATGGAGGCTCCCACGCCTCTCCCTGACAGCTGCCGGAGGCTCCCACACCGCGCCCTGAAAGCTGCCGGAGGCTCCCACACCTCTCCCTGACAGCTGCCGGAGGCTCCCACACCGCGCCCTGACAGCTGCCGGAGGCTCCCACACCGCTCCCTGACAGCTGCCGGAGGCTCCCACACCTCTCCCTGACAGCTGCCGGAGGCTCCCACGCCGCTCCCTGACAGCTGATGGAGGCTCCCACGCCGCGCCCTGACAGCTGATGGAGGCTCCCACACCGCGCCCTGACAGCTGCCGGAGGCTCCCACACCGCGCCCTGACTGCTGCCGGAGGCTCCCACGCCTCTCCCTGACAGCTGCCGGAGGCTCCCACGCCGCTCCCTGACAGCTGCCGGAGGCTCCCACGCCTCTCCCTGACAGCTGCCGGAGGCTCCCACGCCGCTCCCTGACAGCTGCCGGAGGCTCCCACGCCGCTCCCTGACAGCTGCCGGAGGCTCCCACGCCTCTCCCTGACAGCTGCCGGAGGCTCTCACGCCGCTCCCTGACAGCTGCCGGAGGCTCCCACGCCGCTCCCTGACAGCTGCCGGAGGCTCTCACGCCGCTCCCTGACAGCTGCCGGAGGCTCCCACACCTCTCCCTGACAGCTGATGGAGGCTCCCACGCCGCTCCCTGACAGCTGCCGGAGGCTCCCACGCCTCTCCCTGACAGCTGATGGAGGCTCCCACGCCGCTCCCTGACAGCTGCCGGAGGCTCCCACACGCCTCCCTGACAGCTGCCGGAGGCTCCCACGCCGCTCCCTGACAGCTGCCGGAGGCTCCCACGCCTCTCCCTGACAGCTGCCGGAGGCTCCCACGCCTCTCCCTGACAGCTGCCGGAGGCTCCCACGCCTCTCCCTGACAGCTGCCGGAGGCTCCCACGCCTCTCCCTGACAGCTGCCGGAGGCTCCCACGCCTCTCCCTGACAGCTGCCGGAGGCTCCTACGCCTCTCCCTGACAGCTGCCGGAGGCTCCCACGCCTCTCCCTGACAGCTGCCGGAGGCTCCCACGCCTCTCCCTGACAGCTGATGGAGGCTCCCACGCCTCTCCCTGACAGCTGCCGGAGGCTCCCACGCCTCTCCCTGACAGCTGCCGGAGGCTCCCACGCCTCTCCCTGACAGCTGATGGAGGCTCCCACGCCTCTCCCTGACAGCTGATGGAGGCTCCCACACCTCTCCCTGACAGCTGGCGGAGGCTCCCACGCCTCTCCCTGACAGCTGCCGGAGGCTCCCACGCCTCTCCCTGACAGCTGATGGAGGCTCCCACGCCTCCCTGACAGCTGATGGAGGCTCCCACACCGCTCCCTGACAGCTGGCGGAGGCTCCCACGCCTCTCCCTGACAGCTGATGGAGGCTCCCACGCCTCCCTGACAGCTGATGGAGGCTCCCACACCGCTCCCTGACAGCTGATGGAGGCTCCCACGCCTCCCTGACAGCTGATGGAGGCTCCCACACCGCTCCCTGACAGCTGATGGAGGCTCCCAAACCGCTCCCTGACAGCTGCCGGAGGCTCCCACGCCTCTCCCTGACAGCTGATGGAGGCTCCCACACCTCTCCCTGACAGCTGATGGAGGCTCCCACACCTCTCCCTGACAGCTGCCGGAGGCTCCCACGCCTCCCTGACAGCTGCCGGAGGCTCCCACGCCTCTCCCTGACAGCTGCCGGAGGCTCCCACGCCTCTCCCTGACAGCTGCCGGAGGCTCCCACGCCTCTCCCTGACAGCTGATGGAGGCTCCCACGCCTCTCCCTGACAGCTGCCGGAGGCTCCCACGCCGCTCCCTGACAGCTGCCGGAGGCTCCCACGCATCTCCCTGACAGCTGACGGAGGCTTCCACGCCTCTCCCTGACAGCTGCCGGAGGCTCCCAGGCCTCTCCCTGACAGCTGCCGGAGGCTCCCACGCCTCTCCCTGACAGCTGATGGAGGCTCCCACACCTCTCCCTGACAGCTGCCTGAGGCTCCCACGCCTCTCCCTGACAGCTGCCGGAGGCTCCCACGCCTCTCCCTGACAGCTGATGGAGGCTCCCACGCCTCTCCCTGACAGCTGCCGGAGGCTCCCACGCCTCTCCCTGACAGCTGCCGGAGGCTCCCACGCCTCTCCCTGACTGCTGATGGAGGCTCCCACGCCGCTCCCTGACAGCTGCCGGAGGCTCCCACGCCTCTCCCTGACAGCTGCCGGAGGCTCCCACGCCTCTCCCTGACAGCTGATGGAGGCTCCCACGCCTCTCCCTGACAGCTGCCGGAGGCTCCCACGCCTCTCCCTGACAGCTGCCGGAGGCTCCCACGCCTCTCCCTGACTGCTGATGGAGGCTCCCACGCCTCTCCCTGACAGCTGCCGGAGGCTCCCACGCCTCTCCCTGACAGCTGCTGGAGGCTCCCACGCCTCTCCCTGACAGCTGATGGAGGCTCCCACACCTCTCCCTGACAGCTGCCGGAGGCTCCCACGCCTCTCCCTGACAGCTGCCGGAGGCTCCCACACCTCTCCCTGACTGCTGATGGAGGCTCCCACGCCTCTGCCTGACAGCTGCTGGAGGCTCCCACGCCTCTCCCTGACAGCTGCCGGAGGCTCCCACGCCTCTCCCTGACAGCTGATGGAGGCTCCCACGCCTCCCTGACAGCTGATGGAGGCTCCCACACCGCTCCCTGACAGCTGATGGAGGCTCCCACGCCTCCCTGACAGCTGATGGAGGCTCCCACACCGCTCCCTGACAGCTGATGGAGGCTCCCACACCGCTCCCTGACAGCTGATGGAGGCTCCCACACCGCGCCCTGACAGCTGATGGAGGCTCCCACGCCTCTCCCTGACAGCTGCCGGAGGCTCCCACACCTCTCCCTGACAGCTGCCGGAGGCTCCCACGCCGCTCCCTGACAGCTGCCGGAGGCTCCCACACCGCGCCCTGAAAGCTGCCGGAGGCTCCCACACCGCGCCCTGAAAGCTGCCGGAGGCTCCCACACCGCGCCCTGAAAGCTGCCGGAGGCTCCCACACCTCTCCCTGACAGCTGATGGAGGCTCCCACACCTCTCCCTGACAGCTGATGGAGGCTCCCACACCTCTCCCTGACAGCTGCCGGAGGCTCCCACGCCGCTCCCTGACAGCTGATGGAGGCTCCCACGCCGCGCCCTGACAGCTGATGGAGGCTCCCACACCGCGCCCTGACAGCTGCCGGAGGCTCCCACACCTCTCCCTGACAGCTGCCGGAGGCTCCCACGCCTTTCCCTGACAGCTGCCGGAGGCTCCCACGCCGCTCCCTGACAGCTGCCGGAGGCTCCCACGCCTCTCCCTGACAGCTGCCGGAGGCTCCCACGCCGCTCCCTGACAGCTGCCGGAGGCTCCCACGCCGCTCCCTGACAGCTGCCGGAGGCTCCCACGCCTCTCCCTGACAGCTGCCGGAGGCTCCCACACCGCTCCCTGACAGCTGATGGAGGCTCCCACGCCTCTCCCTGACAGCTGATGGAGGCTCCCACGCCTCTCCCTGACAGCTGATGGAGGCTCCCACACCGCACCAGGACAGCTGATGGAGGCTCCCACACTGCACCAGGACAGCTGCTAGAACAACCAGAGAGACCATCAGCAGGAAGAGAGTACTCAACAACACTGTCATCCAACGGGATCCGATCTGTGACTGTAGAACATCCAACAGCAGCAGGATACATGTCCCACCCCCAATGCCCATGGCAAATTTGCCAGGACAGACCACACCCTAGGTCAGCAAATAAACCTCAGTACATATAACACAAGTGAAATCAGGCAGAGTATTGGCCACAGTGAAACCATACTAGAAATCAGTAACAGAAAGATAGCAGCAACATCTCCAAACCCTTGGCAGCTAAACGCATACTTCTAAGTATTTGGCAGGCCAAAGAGGAAGTCCCCAGGGAAAGAAAGGAAGTGGTCCTTTCAATCCAAATGCACACACAGAATGGAATCTATTAATGGGATTTGAGGTAAGACACATCCAAACCTAAACAGAATGTTTATACATTTACTTGAGCCAAACTGACCACCTATTCCACGGAGCAAGATCTCAAATGCTTTCAAAAATAACAAATGGAAAAAAAGCAACTTTTTTTATAAAACATTTAAAATAAGAATTGGCTGGCTCTAAGGAAGACTGGAGAAACTGAGGCAGGATTGGATGGCAGGACAGTTAAGATGATTTGTTCTCCTGAGGGTTGCTGACCCCATTTGAGTAATGTTACTTCTTTCATTCAAGGGAGTGTGCACCTAGATGCACACAAACAGTGGACAGGGCTGGCTAGACCCTCTCTAAAGATGTAACAGGACTGGGGTGTGGCTGGCCTCCAGGCCCTGCCCAGGTAGGAGTTTCTAAGACCTCCCTAGGAGGGTATTTTACATAGAACTCCTCCCACCACCACCAGCAGCACCTCTTTTTGTCTACAGATTTAAAAAATGATTCCTAGAAAATTTTAAAAAGCCAAAACACTTAAGATTTATAACTGCATCTAAGGTTGACTCTCTACCACAGAATATCCATTTCTTTTTTTAAATTGTGATGTGATTCTTCAGCATCTTTATTTTTATTTATTTTTTTATTAAGGAGTGATCATCATCACCATTGACTACTAGTTTTTGTGGCAATTTTAATTTTTTATTATTATCTGCATGAGAAGAATTTAAATGGAAAGCCAACTAATAAAGTGATTCTACTTTGCAAGTCCTTTTTAGACATTCCAAGACACTAAGCTGTGACCGTTCTGTAACATCAGAGATAGCCTGCTTTTGTAAATGACAACAACAACAACAATCTCCTTTGTTTAGAGAAACAGCAGAGATTAAATTCCACAGCCCTGATTGCAGTAGGGACAAGTGAGCTTCAGAGAGAAAAGGAAAACGGCTGAGAAGTAGATGCCGCGGGCCACGCCCGTGAAGACAATTTGGGTCCCCCACCACCCAGTGCAGGGACCTGTGGAGTCTGTGTCTACAAAGACGCCTTGTCGCGTTGAAACCTCCCGGTCCACCTGGCAGGTGTGGCACGCCAACAAGGACTGCCCGGAGGAGGACGTGGCGAGTCAAACACCAAGAAAATTCTGGCTGGCCTGTTGGTTCTGCGCTTTTCCGCATCTTATGAAAATGAAGCTCTCGCCTCTGTGGGTCACTCAGTAGGCGGTTATATCACCACTTTGATTCTTCATTCCCCAGTCTTTACAGTGAGTTTGAGTAGATGTGTTTACATTTCTGTATCTGGGTCCTAAATCTGCAAGGTGAGGGGACCATTCTCCCTTCTCTGACCTGCGGCAGAGCTAGGGACAGGAGATGACACATGGCACAGAGGTGTCCGGTCCAACGGAACCACGGCAGATGGCAGGAGGAAACGCAGAACCCCCACGGGACACAAGCCATGCAGAACTCATCCTTTCTTCAGGGACGCCTGGCCAGCTTCGGGACTGCCCGTCGAAGGCACTTACTCCGTAGCCCGATCAAGTCGAAACCTGGAATGCGTTGCGTGTGCGCTGCACTCAGCAGTTGTTGTCTGGAAGTCCACTGTGAGCCGGGTGCTGCCCGGCACTGGGCCCGGAGCCGGTGGCACTCTACTGGGAAGGGCCTCCCACCCTGCCGGGGTGCGGGGAGTGCACCCCAGAAACAGAGGGGCCGATGTCAGGCCGAGACAGAGCTACGAGGAGCAGAGCAGAGCTGGAGCCAGGCAGCCGGCCGTGGTGGGGACATCCTGCGAGGGGGCAGCGCGCAGGGGAGCCGAGTGACCACACAGAGGGCCGGCGCCAGGAGACTCCCGGCAGCATGAGCCTGTCCAGAGAAGTTCCATGCGTGGGAATGAGCATTATTTCTACTAGGCACAATGAGTAAGGACTATTCCAGCAGGTTTATTTGGGATGCAATGTCAGTAACAGGCATTAGGGACTGAATTGTCTGCCCCAGACCTCCGTGGTGAGGTCCTCACTGCCCACCTCTCAGAGGGTGGACTGACGTGGAAAGAGGTTCTGTTGGGTGGCAAGCAAGTTCCAGTGAGCTGATTAATGTGGACTCTCACCTGGTATGATTAGTGTGCTCGTCAAAAGGGGAGAATCGGACACAGGCGGGGAGCCATGTGAGCCCTGTGTCTGCCTGCAAGCCGAGGAGAGTGCCTGGCACCGACTGTCCATCACTGCCCCCAGACGGAACCAGTGGCCTTCACCTTGATCTTGGGCCCCACTCCAGAACGACGAGACCGTGAGTGTTCGTTGTTTAACCCTTCCAGCCCAAGCCCTGGGCCAGGGCGGCCCTCGCAATCTGAAACGAGGCATCTGACACCCAGCAGGGCGGCCCTTGCGATCTGAAATGAGGCATCTGACACCCAGCACAGCTGACACCCCAGGTTCGCTTTCTATGGCAATGACAGTCAATCACATTAGGGAGGAACAATTCTGAACTAGGAAACGAGACAATGGAAAGATTCCATGACACTGTGGGTCCCCATAATCTTAACACACACAGCTATTTCACTGCTCAAGACCGGCCTGTCCTGCAGATAGGCTTGCGGGGAGCTGTGTCTGAATGCAAGACCCGAGGAACGGTAGGATTTGCAGGTTCTTCGTACAGATGTGCGTACGTGTGGGACACTTGCGTATGCACCTTCAGCTCTAGCCAGCCACGCCTCACAGAAAATTGGCTCAGAATTGCCTGTCGTGGGATGTCAGTTCCCTCCAACGAGCTCCCACCGCCTGTGGTTAAGTCAGGCAAATGCTGTCGGAGTTGAGGGCTCTCACCGGCAAACCAGCCTCCCAGCAGAGAACAGCCCTGAGCAGAACCTGCTGTCCTGATACCCAACCCTCTACTGGAATCTGTGCAGCTGCATACTAACACCACCGTCTTTTTTATTATTATTAATTTTAATGCAGTGACATTGATAAATCAGGGTACATATGTTCAGAGAAAACATCTCCAGATTATTTTGACATTTGATTATGTTGCATACCCCTCACCCGAAGTCAAATTGTCTTCTGTCGCCTTCTATCTGGTTTTCTTTGTGCTCCTCTCCTTCCCCCACCCCCTCTCTCTTCTTTCTCACCCCCTCCCCAACCTCCACCCCACTCCTGTTACCATCACATTCTTGTCCATGTCTCTGAGTCTCATCTTTATGTCCCATCTATGTATGGATTCAACTATATGAACACCAACATCTTTTGCAAGCATTTAAAGCTGCTCTGGCTTTCCATTTTCCCAGGGGTAAAACTCTACCAATACTTCACTGTGTGGCATGTAAAAATGTATCCTAAATAAGCAAGCTTGAAACATCAGAGCTGTGTACTTCTCACAGAACTTCTAATTGGTTTCCGTGCAACCAAACTCTTCCAGTTCTAAATAATGTTGCAAACAGGTTGCAGGATAACCCTCTGGTACCATAGCCCTGATGCTCTGATCTCCTCCTGTTCATGTGACTTTTCTTGATAGTTTCTGGAGTAAATCAAATTTACATATCTGGCTTTGTGCAGGAAGAAAATTAACATGTACTGGGCACCCAATCTACATCAGTCATTTTATTAGAGTTCTTAGAGCCCTCTTATTTAAGGAAAGAGATTTAGATCAGAAAGACACATTTCTGTTTTCAGATGTTTATGCAGTAAGTTAGCCTTTGGCTTTCTCAAGCGTAATTGTAATTGTTTGGTACGGTTTTCCGAAGGACGAGATTTTTCTCTACATTGGACATGTCAAAAATCAAAGGTGGACAACATCAGTGATGATCAGAATGGAAGGGACCTGTGAGCTCAGGCCTTCTTCCCTCGGGCAGAGCAGAGCAGAGGCAAAAAGGACTCTTAGCATCTATGATATGAGCAAGCTAAATCCTTATACTCCATCATACTCCATCATTCACAAGGCCCCACTGTGATATGTCTAAGCATTTTAATTTCCATTTTTTCAAATGGATAACTGGAGTCCCTAATAAAGCTGAAACCTCCCGGGAAAGTTATTTTCAAGCCTTGCTTAAATGTTAGGCTTACAAACTTTCATGTGCACTAGACTGGGAAACCCCAAGTCATCCACGGCATAGAGACAAAATCCACGTTTTGTGAGTCATGACACACAAAGACACTAGGGGGCCTCGAGTCAAAGGACCAGAGCTACAACCACGAGCCCCTCTCCTGAGGTTTTCTCTTCAGCCAGAGACACGGGGCTGTGAGACTGCCCGGCCAGCCTCACCCCAGGGACAAGCCGTGGTGGAGCTCCTGGGAAGCGCGTCCTACTGCACAGGGGCAGCGGCATGTGTCTGCAGAGCAATACATCGTTCCGATCCGGAAGTGCTTTAATATGTCAACCACTTATCATACAAGTTTCAGAGGCTATGACTTGAAAATTGTAAAGATGAGAACCAAAGAGATAAACGTCTTGTATTTAAAAGAAACAGAGAATACAAAACACTGGTAGGATGTGGGAGAAGCTCTGGGGTTAAACTCATGTGGGTCTAGACCCAGCCTAGTAACCCGCGGGAAGATCCTCACCTTTCTAAACCTCAGAACTCCTATCTTTGAAATGGGCAACAGCATAACACTTATTTCATAGCATCATGAGGGTCTTAGACAAGACAATGCCTGTACCTTGGTAAGCACAGTTCCTGACATACTATAAGCCCTCAATCAATAGTAGCTATTAGAAAAAAAAATACTTAAGATTTCAGTATTTTGTACTTATGAAAGGTAAAATGCATTAGTCTCGATTTCCACCCCCTTTAAAATTATGGCTATCTCTAAGATCTCTGAAAGTCTCAACCAACTTCTTTCAAGAGATCGATAAGCCGTTCACTGTATTTTTTATGGTATCATACAATGTACGTTTCATATCTTATAGAAGTCTTTTCAGTAAAACTCCTTTCACCAGAATTTCCTGCTTCTAAAAGAGGTTGCTTGTATCGGCACAATGGTGACTTACCTGCTTTTGCCTAACACTTGACAGGAAGTATATCTGTTAAGAGATAAGTCATGATATAGTAAATGGTTTTTGTAGTTTAAGATTTTTGTTTTCCATATGTCATTTCAGCATGTGTTACTAGGATTGGAAAAAAGACATTCTGCATAGTGAGAAGACCAGCTCATTTCCTGATGTAATACCCGACAGAATCCAGGGTGAGCAGAAGTAGGTGGACAGTTGTGAGGACAGGCTGTCCCCAGATTACAGACGAGACAGGCTCTGTAGGTTTGTTCTTAAGTTGAATTTGTACATAAGTCGGAATAGATCCATTTTTACCTATTATGCAACTTAGGTGTTTGTCTTAACATAGTATTTATTCTTACCTTTCTGTGCATATAACTACTTAAACATTTTCAGACCTAACAGAACCTATCTCTTTTGTAAGCAGGAGACTGCCTGTACATGAAACAGAGTTTATTCTACTAGAATTATTATTTGTTAATTATTGTATTATTTTCCATACGAACAACTGTAAACCTACTTTGCCCCACCCTGTATATCAGGAGAATGGAAATCTAAGGCAATCTTCAATGATCAACAGAGATATGCTTTATTTATACCAAAGTCATTTTTAATCCAAATTTGTTTCCTAAAGCAATATACACCCTTTATGTATAGACGACTCTGTGTCTCATGTCAAAAGAATTGGGTAGCAAAGGAAAAAAAAATAACTCACTTACCTCCTCAGAGGAATATGTAAGAATTTCAGGGTGAAATCGGAGTTTTCTTTCTGGTAGAAATTAAAAAGCATGTTTAATGCCGGTGGCTGAGGCCAGGTGGGTCCACACTGGCTCGGATGGACAGTAGAGGCACTGTGGGGTTGGAAAGCGCTGGGCCATTCCTGTTTAATAGTCTCACAATGGCAGACGAGCAAACAGGCAGGGGAAACCGCTTCTCAGGCAAACGAACAGCAAAAATGTCCCCTCACAGTGGCGAGCGGGCCATCTGCAACCCGCCCTCTGCCCTGAGCGCAAGCACCTGCAGCCGTACAGAGCTGCACACATGTGGCGCTGCCCCATTCGTGCTCATGCACTCTTCAGGCAAAATGCTTGCAGCTGGTACACCAGGGAGCTAGCCTAACCCAGCTGTGTTCCCCGCAGCATGAGACACCTTTGCCTCTTTTTATCTATTTATTTGATCATCTATTATTTCTAGATAATAAACAAAAAGCAAATGCAGTTCTCTTTTCTGAATTAGAAACAACAGTCTTGACTGTGATTCTGAAATATGAAAGCTTAGCCATTTTGAGGAACCAGGGATGTGGGTTCTGACTGAGGCCAACCCTCGTCAGCTACATCGCATGCTGGGAATGACCCCTTTTTTCTTGTTTGCTCTGACAGCGGACTGGACTTGATTGGGGGCACCGACTTTCTTTTGCGTCACTGCTCAGCACTAATCGCCACACAGGAACCTGCCACTGCATGGACGCTGTGATTATCAGCACCTGGGAGAGCGAGCTTGTTTCCTGGTGTGGTATGCAATGGAATACAGGGTGGGACAAAAGTAGTTTACAGTTGTGAGTATGCAAGACACAGAGGGTCTTCTGGGGTTATTACTTAATTAAGTGCTGTATTATTTTCATACGGACAACTGTAAACCCAGTTTTGCCCCCACCCTGTCTATCCTGAGAATGGGAAACTGAGGCAAACTTCAATGATCAAAATTCAGATCTAGTTGGGGTGAAAAGAATTATAGTTCCCAAATATGAAAACTAACATTTGTCATCTTTCTCAGTAGAAACGGAACAACAACACTGCCTGCCCCTTGACAACACGTCTTTGTTGTCTGAGACAGGCTCTGTTTATAGTCTCATTCATCATTGATGCCATAGCGTCTTTAGTAGATGAAAAATCAACCCAAGTGGCTCAGAGCACCAACCCAGTACCCAAAGGTTGGGGTTCAATCTCCAGTCAGACACCTACAGAAACAAATCGATGTTTTCTCTCTCTTTCCCCCATACCCTCTCTAAAATCAGTCAATAAACTTAAAAAACCCAGGTGATACAGAGATACAAACAGTTGCCTGCCCACCAACTCAGCGCCTTCCAGACCACCTGAGCTTCACGCTATGCAACACCTCAGTCTTCTGAGAGTCTATTGATATTTTAGGAGCCATCTATAAAGCCTCAATCCACCCTGTGAAGTAGAAGTTTAATTACTAAGGTTCCACGTAGACATTCTTAGAAATATAAAACTAGACATAAATCCATATGTATATTGAGACATTCATTATTCCTTTACTTGTAACAAAATGAAACAATCTTTATCTCTTAATAACTGGAACCAATATTCTTCTTAGCAAAACAACAATAAAACTTTTTCTAAAAAATATCTAAACCATGACCTACTACATTACTACCCAGTGGAGGGTGAAAGCCCGGCCTTGTGTGTAGGTAGGACAGATTCAAAAAGCAACCCTCGCCCATCAGAGAAACAGAAGGAATGATCTCGCAGTGGTCACAGAGAAGTTGTATCTAACATACAAGTGAGAATTGAGGGGTGGAGAGAAAATCCTAGGACCCCAGTCTTTACATGGAGAATTGTCAGGAGAATCTCCACCGTGTGGAGGCCAAGAAGACAGGTGGAATTAAAGATATCTGATGGGTGATTTTGAAAGCGTGCTGTAGTTCTACAACACAAAACAGGTCTCGTAGTCCTCTGTTCTTCAGTAGCATCTTGTTTGCACACAAACACTGCCTGGAAGTAGGTTGTGGGTGTGCTGAAGGGAAAGGGAGAGAGAGAGACTGGGTCGATTTGTCAAATGGGATCTGGGTCGTTAGGCTCACAGGCTAGCCCAGAGCCGTGCCTGAAGGCCGTTCTGTTTTGGGTCTGTCAACTCTTCCACACTTTCACTTTTAATTATGAGGATGTTGTCCTTAGGAAATCAAACTAACTTCTTCAACTTCAGGCACCTTGCCGACCACCCCAGTAGGAAGAAGAGAACGGTTATGGGTGCTCTGAGTCCTAGTCTACTTGGTCCAAGACTGGCCATCACAGAACCCGCACTCGGCTGAGTTTTACTTACCTGGTCTTGACTAGAACTGGTTCTGCAGCCACGCCCAGTGAGGGAGGTGAACACCTAACTGGGTCCCCCGAAAAATAATTGAGATCTGCCACTAACCTTAGCTAAGGTTGCCCTAGTGACAACACTCTGAAGGCCAAGGGACTCCAGATGGTACGGGAATATCATTTCTCTTTAAAAAACAAACAAACAAACAAACAATAATAAAAAACAACTCCTCAATTTTGAAGAGGCTAACGGTGCAGAGAAATAAAAGTTTGTCATCACAGCCTCAATTTGAACCACCCTCTGAGGGCTCCCTATGCATACCCCAGAGTTAATTAATGCAAATGGAGTTTCCTGGAATAGACTCATTAGGTAAATCCCAAATGGGGCTCAGGCTGCCAGTTAGGGATACAAAGAAGTAGCTGCCACAGCAGCAGCTACTGCATTGATGAGAGCCCATCTGGTTTCAGGAAAAGACGCCAACCTCCCCGCAAGCCAGGAGAATGTGTTTTAAGTGCTCCGACAATACCCACACCCGAGGCTCTGAGCCTAAGGGGCCACAGCTGCCCGCTCAGGGCCACTCCACGCTCTCCACCTCCCACGTGCTTCTAGAAAGCATTATAACCAAAGAGACCTGGTATTTCTATATATTGTTGGTGTTTTGTTTTTTTTTAAATATACAAAGAGAGCATTTTCCCCTTTTCGGTTTTGTTGGTATGGAATCAAATGTGGCCTTGGAAATGAAATCCTCTGCAGGTGCCCGGGCCCCTCTCTGTTCCTTCCTGGCACAGCTCACGTTGTAGACTCTGCTGGACATTAGCCCTGCCACGCAGCACAGGCAGTTAAGGGAATGGAATCGTGCTCTCTGATCTGCTGCAAGCCCTTGGGATGCCAGGACGCTCCTGGCCCTGAAGTTCTTGTCTCCAAAGCCAGCGTGTTGTACAAGATGACTCCCAGATGGCTTTCAGCTCAGACACTCTCTCCTCCATAAGGCAGAGTTTTGCTGTGAGCCTGTCTATACTCTCCTCAGATGCCCACATGTGTTTCCAGAGACCAGCTGGCACTGTTCCCTTTTATTAGAAGGTCAAGAGTCACACAAGTGGCACAGGTGTTGGGATCATTCCCGAAAAGATGGTTGTCATTCTGAGGTCACAAGGAGAATGCAGGCAGGAGACAATCAGACAGGTATCAGGCATGAAGGAACTCACCTTTCTAACTTTCTTAGGGAAGTAGCAGCTTTTACAATATTCAATTATACTTATATTCTACAATGTAGTCATATATATATATTTTTTTACATATATATATATATATTTTTCTTACACTTATACTTCCAAATAGCTTGAATCAGTGACACAATAATTATTGACTTATCTTCCATTTTGGAAAGTTTCATAGTTACACTTCTAGGTCCCCAAAAAGGTGTCTGGCATAGAGCCTGCACTTCCTAAACATTTATTTGGTTCAGAAAGCTATGACTGGAAGGTTCAGTGGATGCATAAGTATCTTTGTGGAATATAAAATTGGGAAAGTTTTTACATGAGCACAATTAAATCACTTTATTGTAAAACTTCATTCGGTACGTAATCTGTACGTGTATAGTTATAGAGCCATAAAGCACTTTCAATATTTACCATAGAGATTTGTTTTTTGTATTATTATTTTCTTCCTAGTCTAGAGTCAAGTTCATGAACACTCTCAGTTCTCACCTGGAGACCAACCAGAGCCGCACAGAGGCGTGACGTTGCCGTGAAGCTATGGAAAATCTCCAGGGAACAGCACTACTTATATTTGTGGATTCAAGTTTAATCTTTTGGTTTCAGTTTAGATTCTTTTCAGGAGCAATCTGTCAAATTATTTCAAGTTGGAAGACAATACTACAAACAGTCACTTTATTGCTTGGGGAAGAAAAAAACAACAACAGGAGACAAGAAATTCTTCGCGAATGAAATTGAAAAGCGAGGTCCTTGCTTCCGGTAACTAGACTGTTCTGTAAGTTCCTGAATGCCTTTCTTCTGAAGACGGGTTCAGGGAGGGTCTGACGGAGCGCTGGGGACCCAGGAGACCCTGGAGTGCAAGCTAAAGACACAGTCCCCCACCCTGTGGGACGGAGCGGTGCCTGCAGCTACACAGAGTCCCCCATCCTGCGGGATGGAGCCGGCCCCTGCAGCTGTGGGCACAAAGTGGGAGAACAAAGCTCCTGCTCCCGGGATCAAAGCCAGCTGGTGGAAGTGCAGCGAAGGGGCTTGCTTGTAAGGGATGCTAAGAGAAGATGGAGTTCAGAAAGCCAACCCTTACTGAGCAAAGAAGCGGCACTGTTCATTCTAGCATACAGACATTTTAGAGAAAGGAAAAGAGAAAGGAGAGGGAGGGAGAAAGAAAGAGAGAGAGAGAAAGAGATGCTAAGGAAAGCTACTCTAAATCTGGAGTTTTCCTTGGACCTTTTTTAAGTTATGTAATTTCCACAAAAACTCTGTAAGGTAGGTATTTCAGTCAATTTTTTACACATACGGACACTAAGGCTTGGAGAGGGCAGATAGCCATGGAACTTAACGAAAGTCACGAATATTTTCATTTTAAATCTTGACGTCAGTGTGCTGCCTATGCCAAAGAGCTTTCTGATGTCTATGATTTTATTTATTTATTTTTTACAGAGAGAGAGAGAGAGTCAGAGAGGGGGATAGATAGGGACAGACAGACTGGAACAGAGAGATGACAAGCATCAATCATTAGTTTTTTGTTGCAACACCTTAGTTGTTCATTGATTGCTTTCTCATATGTGCCTTGACCGCAGGCCTTCAGCAGACTGAGTAGCCCCTTGCTTAAGCCAGCGACCTTGGGTCCAAGCTAGTGAGCTTTGCTCAAACCAGATGAGCCCGCACTCAAGCTGGCGACCTCGGGGTCTCGAACCTGGGTCCTCCACATCCCAGTCCGGCACTCTATCCACTGCGCCACCACCTGGTCAGGCCTGATGTTTATGATTTTAATGAAACATTTTAAATAACAGATTCTGGTCTGTGAATCTCACAGTTACAACAGAGATATCTTTCTACAAAACATCTGTTTTCCAAGACCCGATTTAGAAGAAGGTGAGGTAGAGGCTGATCTCTAATGACATGCTCCCCTCTTATCCTAAAATAATCTCCTATGCCTCCCGCCGATGCTGGGTCAGGCTGTGTGAGGGATTTGGCCAGCGGAGGTGGACAAAATGTTGCACAAGCCAAGACCAAGCAGACACTTCATAAATATTGCTCGAGTTTCCTCCATGTCTCCTGCCCCCCACCCCTGAGTGAGGATCGCAGGTCCTCAGTCAGAGCTCCTCCTGCAGGTCAGCTTCTAGAAGGGGAATGGAGGAGAGCAGAGCCCACGCGCAGCCCCTGACATGTAAGGAGAGAGAGAAATGAATGCTGTTGGCACCAGCTGCTGAGGTCATGGGTCATGTCCTACAGCGGCCAAGCTCAGCACTGCAGCAGCACCATGCGCGGGTGCTGGAGCCCTCAGAGCTTGTCCATTTCCCTGTCCTAGAATATTTACAATGCTCATTGGCTGCTTGATATGAAAAAAAGAAACAAAACAACATATAAACTATTATTTGTGTGTGTGTGTGTGTGTGTGTGTGTGTGTGTTTGTGTGTGTGTGTGTGTGTGTGAGAGAGAGAGAGAGAGAGAGAGACAGAGAGACAGAGAGAGAGAGACATAGTCAGAGAGAGGGACAGGGACACACTGACGACAGGAAGGCAGAGAGATGAGAAGCATCAATTCTTTGTTGTGGCCCCTTAGTTGTTCATTGATTGCTTTCTCATACGTGCCTTGGCTGGGGGGCTACAGCAGAGCGAGTGAACCCTTGTTCTAGCCAGCAACGTTGGACTCAAGCTGGTGAGCCTTGCTCAAACCAGTAGAGCCTGTGCTCAAGCTGGCGACCTTTGGGATTTGAACCTGGGACCTCTGCGTCCCAGTTTGATGCTCTATCCACTGCGAAATCGCTTGATCAGGCCATAAACTATTATTTTTTAAAAATAGATTTAGCCAGAATCACTGATATTTTCATTCACCAAATCTACACTGATAGTCCGCTCTGGCTCTGGACCTGGATTAGGCGTTGCACATAGAGAGATAATTAAGGCACACAGTAGAGAGCCTGCCCGGTGGAGTCTCCACCCAGAAGAGTCTCCAGCTCTTCTGTACCAAGTGTGGGCACCATGGGGGAGTGCTAACCTCAGTAGGGAGGGGGCTGAGGGCTGTGCAGGGAGCATCCCCCAACAGGAAGGCAGGAACGCAGCCCTGAGTGTTCACTGAACGCCCATACTGGAGAATGTTTTAGCCAAAAATGAAGGTTAAATCACAGGAGTAAGCAGGCAAAGTAGACAGTGTAGAAGCTACAGAATTAAGTAGCCAAGCCAGAAGTTCCCCCAAGAACACAAGGACAATTGTTTTATTTCCTGAAACCGCCATTTTGTCCTTTACGTTTACACGCTAAGACTAGGCATGACCTTGTGGGACGTAGGTGGAGACACACCATCAGATACATTTCCTCCCGGGCATCCGCACCATCTGTCCTCACCTGGAGGGCGAGGACTGCTGGAGCCTGGGCATTTTCCATAAGACAGGCAGAAATGAGGGGCCTCTGTTGTCACTGGCAGTGATATTCTCAATTGGGAATGGCCCCACATCCACCGTCCATGATACCGTTTGGGAAAGATTCACTACACGTTTACCATATTAGAGACCTCATTCTTCTTCAGCACATTCCTAGAAATATTATCCTCAATAAATCATGTTTTGAATTCATGACAGTGTTCACATATGCCTAACCCAGTGGTTTTCAAACTTTTTGAAGTTGGGGTGCATTTAAAATCCAACAAATAATTGTAGGCACACTATATACAAATTTCTGAAAAATATGTTATAATAATTAAGTCAAATGTTAAAGAAAAAAATATAAAGTCCAAGTGTGCTTTTATGGTAATTAAATGAAATAAATACAGCAAAATTAAATTTATTCTGACATTAAAAAACATTTTTGTTACATTTTTTGAATTATGCTTTTTAGAATTTGTAAAAAAGAGGGATTAAAAAATTAAAAAATGACAAAAAAGTTATCTTTTCATATATATACATTCTTAGTAAGATTTAGTAAATTCGGCAGGTCCCAGCACGAATGTGTTAATTTTTTTCATGCTTGTGTTTATGAGAAACATGAGCCTGATGTGTCCTAGTGATTTCTTCAATGTTTGGGCACATATTTGAATGGCAAACTCTTATTTCCTCATCAA
The DNA here is from genome assembly GCF_036850995.1 of Saccopteryx leptura. Classification (NCBI taxonomy): domain Eukaryota; kingdom Metazoa; phylum Chordata; class Mammalia; order Chiroptera; family Emballonuridae; genus Saccopteryx; species Saccopteryx leptura. Next base: position 4,438,717 of record NC_089513.1, on the reverse strand, counting down.
TACGTTGAAGAATTTCTCTCTTTTTACTCTTAATTTTGTTGAGGGTAGAAAATCCTAATTCACATAAATAGGATGTTGAAAATTGAAGTAAAATGTTTAAAGCTTTTTTAGATATTGCCACATATTCTTCTTTTATAGAAATCCAAAAGGCTTCAAGAGACAATTCCCTGTGTTTAATCATCAATCCAAAACCCCCACCATACATATCATCTTAACTTGACACCAAACAAAGGATAGAAGAAACTTGCCTCCAGTCTTTCCGGGAAACATGGGGGGTAGTGTAACAATCCAGCACCACAGTTTAACAGCCTTTTGCAACCTAATCAGGCAAGTGAGGTGGGGGGTTGGGCAGATTGTCAGCTTACAGCCAATTCCTCACACCTCTGTCCCCCAAAAATCTAAATGCCCAAAACCCTGTTGGTTTTTTGGTCCCCAACAGGCACATATTTCTCTGGAATACCATAGGGTGCACCTGGAAATCTTCTAAGGCGCACCGGTGCACCCTGGCACACACTTTGAGAACCACTGGTCTAACCAGTCATTGTCTACCAACTGTGTTTCTCACAGATTGGCAGCGTGCCATGGAGCACTTTTTTTATTTTATTTTTTTGCATTTTTCCTAAGCTGGAAACGGGGAGGCAGTCAGACAGACTCCCACCTGCGCCTGACCGGGATCCACCCGGCATGCCCACCAGGGGGCGATGCTCTGCCCCTCTGGGGCATCGCTCTGTTGCAACCAGAGCCATTCTAGCACCTGAGGCAGAGGCCACAGAGCCATCCTCAGCGCCCGGGCCATCTTTGCTCCAAAGGAGCCTCGGCTGCAGGAGGGGAAGAGAGAGGCAGAGAGGAAGGAGAGGGGTAGGGGTGGAGAAGCAGAGGGGTGCTTCTCCTGTGTGCCCTGGCCGGGAATTGAACCCGGGACTCCTGCACACCAGGCCGATGCTCTACCACTGAGCCAACCAGCCAGGGCCAGTACTTTTGATCATATCATGGACTCACATGCTAACACATTTATGGATGCCTCGGTAGCAATTTCGTTCAATAATACATCCACAGAAGCATTCTGGATAAAGACTCCTTTATCCCTCCGAGACACAGACAGAAGAGGAATAAGTAACACCTGTGGTGGAGAGCAGGACATTAATCTTTATTTAGTGGATACTGATGGGGGGTCTGACTCTCATGATGTTAATTGCCTTGAGCATTTAATAGCAGGTTTTATTTTCAAAGGACTTCCTCTGCATTAATCTCTATGATAGCATCAGTGACAGCAACTATCATTTGCTAGGCTTAGGTCTGTATATTTTGCACGGAAGAATCTGTTTGTTTTTTTTCCCCCACTCTCCATAGTTTAACAGGCTACCACTGGGTCCCAAGTAAGGCCAAATGTTTACAATAGAAAAACCTAGGCTTTTAAAAAATAGCTGCTTACCTGAACATGTTATTTTCATATTCTTGCACTACATTGCCAATCACAAAAATACATCATTTTATGTAAACTTACGGGGCTCAAAATTTGAATGCACAAAATAAAAGGCAGCCATCTTAAAAAGAAGTGAAGTACATTTTTCAGAGGACACATTTTACAAAAATATAGTCAACCTACACCAAAAATCATCATCCTATTAAATGCTTCATCTCATTCCTAGATATTGGTAAGAATATTGTTATTATTTCCAGCCAACTGGGTAGAATTAAGTGAACTGTTTGCAACACATACAATTTTTTAAAAGTTCAACAGTGTTCCACCCAAAGACTGTTCTTTTTCTCTCGGAAAAGAATCCCTGCCCTTATGCAGGCAAATAGCACAATTTGGATGAGGCCTCAGCACGCATCTTGTGTTAGTCTGTGTTCAGTCAGAAGACAGAATTTCTATCGCTTTCTTAGAACAGGGGATTTATTGCAGGAGCCGGGCTCATGCAGACGAGAGAGGGGAGGGCGGGGCATGTTTGGAAGACGCAGGTGAAGCTGTCTGTAGGACATACGGCAGAAGGGCAGCGGCCAGACAGAAGCCAGGACTCCTGGGACGCTGGCGCTGCCATGTGCGATCACCACAGTGGAGAACGGGGAGCTTGTAGGTGTGGTCATGAAGCTGCTGCCTCTGTCCACTGTGACCTTGAGAAGAATGACTTCAACTCTCCTGTCCTGCCAAATCCTGCGTGAGTTCCTCGCACTGACAGACTCTACCCAGAGCCAGGGAGGAGAGGTATTCTCCCGAAGTTGAAGTCCAGGCCTGACGGTGTATTAGTTACATGATCTTGGGGCTGTTATTTAAATCCTTCGAACCTCATCTCCTCATCTCGGAAACAAAGCTGAGCCTAATACCGTACAAGGTTTGTCGTGAGGACCAAGTGGGTTCATGACTGTAAAACACTCACAGCAGGGCCTCCCACAAACCTAACGTTCAACAAGGGCTCCTTACATTTAACACTTCAACACAGAGCTCCTGTTAGCTGATTGAGTGCCTCCCTTTTGGAATAAAGCCTGGTCTTTTCTTGTGTGTGTCTTTGGAAATGGCTAAGTTTGCTAAATTCACTAGGAAAACAGGACATGTGAGTGTTCTGGTAAAGATTTATACTTCAGTAACATCAGGAACATTTTTTTTGGATAAAACAAGTTTATCAGATCAAGCTCTAGATTGATCTGATAAAGCTGAAAAAAATATGTCTTTCCCCCTTATAATCAGAAACGGCCAGGAACCACAATTTAAACAGACCACTGCCTGGGTCAAAATTACTCAATTCACCTATCAGCTATATTTCTTCGTCTCCTTGATCCCTAGATAAAAGTTTGACGGTGGTTGATTTTAGAAAGACGGAAATTCTTATCACCAGGTGATTAGATTTGAAGTCTTTCCCTGTGAAAAATTGAAGTTAAAAATTTTTAACTTTTCAACAGCTATGGGTGATTCATTAGGGTTGAAGCTTTTAACCCTCCTGGGAAATGCTTGACATTTCTAACAGACAAGGGCAAGGGCTCTGGGCCCTGTGAAGTCATCAGTGTGTGCGCCCATACCGTCCTGCCATTTTGAAAAGGACTTTGTCCCTGTAGAATAAAGTAAAACTTTAAGATCTGCAAGAATTGATTGGGGTCTACGTGAGTCAGTTCCGCAGTGCTCAGAGCAGGCCAGGTCGGGGATGTGGGTCTACGTGAGTCAGCTGCGCAGTGCTCAGAGCAGGCCAGGTCGGGGATGTGGTCTACGTGAGTCAGTTCCGCAGTGCTCAGAGCAGGCCAGGTTGGGGATGTGGGTCTACGTGAGTCAGCTGTGCAGTGCTCAGAGCAGACCAGGTCGGGGATGTGGGTCTACGTGAGTCAGCTGCGCAGTGCTCAGAGCAGACCAGGTCGGGGATGTGGGTCTACGTGAGTCAGCTGCGCAGTGCTCAGAGCAGACCAGGTCGGGGATGTGGGTCTACGTGAGTCAGCTGCGCAGTGCTCAGAGCAGACCAGGTCGGGGATGTGGGTCTACGTGAGTCAGCTGCGCAGTGCTCAGAGCAGGCCAGGTCGGGGATGTGGGTCTACGTGAGTCAGTTCCGCAGTGCTCAGAGCAGGCCAGGTCGGGGATGTGGGTCTACGTGAGTCAGTTCCGCAGTGCTCAGAGCAGGCCAGGTCGGGGATGTGGGTCTACGTGAGTCAGTTGTGCAGTGCTCAGAGCAGGCCAGGTCGGGGATGTGGGTCTACGTGAGTCAGCTGCGCAGTGCTCAGAGCAGGCCAGGTCGGGGATGTGGGTCTACGTGAGTCAGCTGCGCAGTGCTCAGAGCAGGCCAGGTCGGGGATGTGGGTCTACGTGAGTCAGCTGCGCAGTGCTCAGAGCAGACCAGGTCGGGGATGTGGGTCTACGTGAGTCAGTTGTGCAGTGCTCAGAGCAGGCCAGGTCGGGGATGTGGGTCTACGTGAGTCAGCTGCGCAGTGCTCAGAGCAGGCCAGGTCGGGGATGTGGGTCTACGTGAGTCAGTTCCGCAGTGCTCAGAGCAGGCCAGGTTGGGGATGTGGGTCTACGTGAGTCAGCTGCGCAGTGCTCAGAGCAGGCCAGGTCGGGGATGTGGGTCTACGTGAGTCAGTTGTGCAGTGCTCAGAGCAGGCCAGGTCGGGGATGTGGGTCTACGTGAGTCAGCTGCGCAGTGCTCAGAGCAGGCCAGGTCGGGGATGTGGGTCTACGTGAGTCAGCTGTGCAGTGCTCAGAGCAGACCAGGTCGGGGATGTGGGTCTACGTGAGTCAGTTGTGCAGTGCTCAGAGCAGGCCAGGTCGGGGATGTGGGTCTACGTGAGTCAGCTGCGCAGTGCTCAGAGCAGGCCAGGTCGGGGATGTGGGTCTACGTGCATCAGTTCCGCAGTGCTCAGAGCAGGCCAGGTCGGGGATGTGGGTCTACGTGAGTCAGTTGTGCAGTGCTCAGAGCAGGCCAGGTCGGGGATGTGGGTCTACGTGAGTCAGCTGCGCAGTGCTCAGAGCAGACCAGGTCGGGGATGTGGGTCTACGTGAGTCAGTTGTGCAGTGCTCAGAGCAGGCCAGGTCGGGGATGTGGGTCTACGTGAGTCAGCTGCGCAGTGCTCAGAGCAGACCAGGTCGGGGATGTGGGTCTACGTGAGTCAGCTGCGCAGTGCTCAGAGCAGGCCAGGTCGGGGATGTGGGTCTACGTGAGTCAGTTTCGCAGTGCTCAGAGCAGACCAGGTCGGGGATGTGAGTCTACGTGAGTCAGTTCCGCAGTGCTCAGAGCAGACCAGGTCGGGGATGTGGGTCTACGTGCATCAGTTCCGCAGTGCTCAGAGCAGGCCAGGTCGGGGATGTGGGTCTACGTGCATCAGTTCCGCAGTGCTCAGAGCAGGCCAGGTCGGGGATGTGGGTCTACGTGCATCAGTTCCGCAGTGCTCAGAGCAGACCAGGTCGGGGATGTGGGTCTACGTGAGTCAGCTGCGCAGTGCTCAGAGCAGGCCAGGTCGGGGATGTGGGTCTACGTGAGTCAGCTGCGCAGTGCTCAGAGCAGACCAGGTCGGGGATGTGGGTCTACGTGAGTCAGTTCCGCAGTGCTCAGAGCAGGCCAGGTCGGGGATGTGGGTCTACGTGAGTCAGTTGTGCAGTGCTCAGAGCAGACCAGGTCGGGGATGTGGGTCTACGTGAGTCAGTTCCGCAGTGCTCAGAGCAGGCCAGGTCGGGAGTGTTGGTGAGAAAGGGTGCCCTTGATGTATCTGCATTTTAATAGAAACAACATCCCTCTTTCCTGGGTCCCCATGAGTTTGAGAAGCACCCACCCTGCAACAGGGAGTACACGTGCTTATTATAAACTGTCCTGTGACTGTATCAAAGTGAATATCTCATGCTATAGAACTAATCTTCCAGAAATAATCTTGCCAAAGACTTATTTCATATTGTGAGATTTAATTCAGCCAAATGTCATAAGTTAAAGAATTTCAGGGGAGAATTTAAAAATGCTCATAGGAAAGAAGAAAACACCCAGTTACAATTCATCATAATTTCTGGTCAGCAGAGGGGATGTCACGTAACGTGAAAGGCTGGAAAAGGGAGAGTGAGGAGGTGACCCACTGAGAAGGAGTTGCTACAAAGCATGAGGAGCCCTGGGATGGGGGACAGGGGTGCGGGAGGACAAGGGGAATCCATGCAGGGCACCCCGGCCGGGCAGGAACCTCTGTGGACAGGACATGAGGGGCTTGGTCTCCAGGTGTTGCAGACGCTGGAGACGGCTATTGAATCCATGTTCCGTTTTGTGGCTGATGCTCACAGTGACAGGAAGCAAACAGAAAAGCAAGTTCTTTGTGTCCTCGGGATTCTTATCATCTTCCTCTAGGACCCTCTGTTAGGGGACCTGATGGGAGTCAGCCGGCAAAGGATTCCCAGCCCCAGTAGTTCAGAGCACGGTGGATTTGATGTTGAGACGTAATACCTCGCCAACTAGCAATGTTCTTAAAAATAAATGCCTGTTTACAAGTGCCTATAGGATATGCATCTGTTTGGAAAAGACCTATGTAGTTTTACAAAAGTCTCAAGATAATTGGGAGGAAAGGCTTGGCTGTAGGAAAGAAGTAAAGAGAGAAATAATTTTCTCCTATGTTCACAATGTTATAAAATACTTTTATAGTGTCATAGTGTCAATTAATAGGAGTTAATTCATCTTTTTTTTTTTTTTAACACATAAAGATTCTCCTTTGGAAAGTTGAGCAAGTATATTACATGTTGGATACACCTTAAGAACAGTAATCTTCTTGAAACAGCTGCCTTTTAAAGAGTGATTTAAAAATAAACTGTTATCCATAACCTTAGCCTATGTTAGAAACAAAAAATCTTGAATAATCCATGGTTTCTAAGTATAATGAATTGACATGTATTTTAAGCAATTCTATTTAAATGTTATTCTAAGTGTTTGTGATTTAAAACTTACTATTCTTTGTATTTTGTGTGTTTGTTTTGAAATCTCAACCTGAAAATTACATTTTTTTTTAAAGAGAGAAAGATAATGTGCCCATGGTTATTATTATATCATCTTCTTTCAGCCTTCTTAATGAGCCTGACTTAGTTCTGAATCTTCTTGAATGAAGAAGTAATCTATATAAGCCAGGCATCAGGTCTGGACAGCACTCCCTAATAAAGGGATTATTTAAATGCAAGTTTTCTGCTCATTTGCTCACTTAACAGACCCCTATTCACTATGCACTTAGCAGTCATTGTAAAGGGTATCAGACTTGGTCTCAGTCCTGATGCTTGTCTTCACATACGTTAGTTCTAGAATTTAGCCATTCTCAATGACACGTGACTACTACCTGTATTGGTGTCACATCCAGTATCATCCACCATTATGCAGGTGGAGACAAGAAGACTAACAGACCTTGTGTGAGCCCCATCCTTCCCCACCTGATACCCCCATGTTCCTTCCAGCAATCCTGTCATAACAGTGCCTCATGAACTGATGGTGGTCAGCTGATGGTGGCTATGAAAGCCGAGACCTTCTGCTGAGTTGTTGAAACCCAAAAGCACCATCCAGACGGAAGGGCCCACCTTGTCACTGATGTCTGGTTCACAAACGGGTAAGCAAGACAGGGATTTCTAGATCGCTAACAGTTTATCAGTTACTTTTTCTTAACATCCTTTTTTTTTCTGTGCTGTTTTGATTTTTCCTTTAATTCACGCAATCTTATTCAATTTAGCAAACCCTGCTATCCAAGAATGCCACTGACAGTACGATTTTTAAGCCATCCTTTGATGAGAGACGTGAAAATAATTCTCCTCTGAATAAAGTGTAGACTCCTTTGGATGGCATGACAGGCACTCAGAATTATAATGGGCAACATCCACCTACTCTTCCAGCTCTACATACGATCCCTCTTTCTGTCCCCTCCTGTGTCCCTGCCAACCCCATGGTCTTCCAGGGTCACTCCCACTCCGGTCCCTCTAGGTGGGAATCTCTCCCTGAGACCATTGGACAATGGTCCTCAACCTTCCAGACCTGCTTAGAAGGATAACTACACATGACACCTCTCTTGATCCCCCTAAGAATATATTTTTATCTCCATATTTATGTTACTAACTTCCTTATTAGAAAACATCATCTGTGTTATCTTCTCTTGACAGTTGAATATATTTCATCTTCTGTACAAAATTAGGAGTATATCAATTAGCTTTTCAAGATGAAAACCTTAGCTGCTGATTTGGTGCTTCCCTAACACTCCAAAGTACCCTTCCGTCTGGAGGGCTCTGTAATTATGTTCCCTTCTAGATGGCCACCTTTTCTTTCCTTTCTCATCCCCAAAGCAGTTAAGAAAATATAGAGTGCTCAGGCTCAAACGGCATTGGCCACATTAATATTAAACTTAACTCACGAGGAAGTGAGGGAAGAGTACAAATTTTATAATGGCATAAACTAAGCATGCTGTCCTTTAAATACTTCATACATTGTATCTTCTGGCCACTTTTTACATTGTGCGCCTATGTTGGTGACTATTAAGAGGATGGCAAAACAAGTAATTTTTCAAAGAATGAAGCAATGTAGACCAGCATTCCTAAGGCTGGGGGGAAGGGTAGGACTCAGAAACAAGTGAGCATGTTGACTGCAATTATCACGGATATAAAGAGGAGCTTTAACTCCTGCTGGTGAAGGAATAAGAACTTCCCAGAAATCACCTCTCATATGAGACAGGACTCAGAAGCAGGTTGAGTCTGCTATTCATACCCATGAGGAATTAAAGACACTGTCAGAGGGCATGTACTTCTTTAATAACACACAAGGAGGTAGAAAACCAGAGACCACGATAAAAAAAAATAACAAGATATTAGGAGTGTCCGACATCAGTCACCATATTTACTTTCATACCCTGTTTGATTTGAAAAAGATAGTTCAGTGAAAGACATCCCTAATATAACTGAAGTTCATTAATAAAATTAATCACGGTAATTCTATATGAACAAAGGGCCTCAGGATTTTCCATTAAACACACACACACACACACACACACACACACACACACACACACACACACACACAGAGTCTACAGCCATATCATCCTAAAATCGCCCGCTCTTGTCTGATCTCAAAAAGAAAACCCACACACATCTCTGCCTATTTTAACAATATAATTTAATTTGCTACTTTACTTAACCTTTTACAAGGGCATGGGAAGTAGTAATTAAATGGGTAAGAGATTAAAAATTCAAGTCCTTTCATTTTTTAAAAAACTATTTAACACTTTCTTGGCCGGGCCCCTGTGTTGAGTGAGCTAGGCAGGAGGGGCAAAGAGGAGAAGTGTCAGTAACGTCAAGACGGAAACTCACCAACCGGCGTCAGGAAAGATGGGTAGCACTGGAACCTACTCTCCAAATCCGTGTGTTTAAGATGTGGGTAATTTGTTTATTAAGCCTATGCCCACCAAGCCCCACCAAGTTGGATTCTGACAGAACTCATTTTCATCCCTGAAATATCAAAAGCTTCATAATAAAGTAAAATGCTATTGTTTATTTTATCACCAGAACATCAATAGATTATTTGCTTTTGCTTGAATAAAGAGAACAGAAACCAGTATCATGTTTTTGCCATTTTTTATGCTATTCCGAGGTCAAGGATGATCCATTCGTGGAATTTATTTAAAATGCTTATCCCATTGGAGGAAAGACCAAATTCTTAGTGGAAAAAAAGTGGAGGAAAAGTTGATACAATAGCTTAAGTGAATGTTCAGGTAATGTCCATGACCTCACTTTATCAAACACTAAGAAAGACAGTTTATGGAGTCAGAGTCAGACCCCATTGAAATAATTTTAGTAGGAAAAAAAGTAATGTGAAACAGAAAAACCAACATCCCCACAATGTGGACCATTCTCCTTTAAAACTCCAAAGACACTGACCTCCAATTAGGTGTACACCCACGTGTTGCTTATCTAATCATAGGGAAGTTAATGATGACGGGCAATCAAACATTCCATGTGTTTTGCAGCAGGATGCAGAAAATGCCCTGTGTTTGAAAATCAGGGACAGAAACATCGTGTTTCCAAACCAGCACACCAACCCACGTGAGGCAGTGAGCAGGCCCTTGGGCAGAAGTGTAGGGTAATGCGGGCCTCACAGGTGTCCCACATCCGACCTTCCTCCCGGATCTTGAAAGTGAATTCCAATATAAGACAAATAAAATGAAAAGAGTGATTTTCAAAGTAACTCCCAGAGTGCACAGTTCCATTATTGAAAATGCAAAAGTCATAAAGCACTAGGGAAAGTAATATTGGAAATCACTTCACCAAAAAAATATAAGTATTTCTTAAAATAACAAGATGTGGAACATCTCACAAGTCTCAAAGCGTCTCCTCTTTTACCTACCTGAGTCTGCCCCTATCGACTGCAAAGCAAAGGCTGACTGACATTCAGGTGATACGGTCTGATACAGTCCGTAAATAAGACTTTTTAATATGTAGGTAGATTTCAAATACTGGCTTTTAAAGAGATTTCCAGAGGCCTCCTAAGAACATCTCCCAAGGACCAGGGAGCCCTCGCTCCCAAGACCCAGCCTCTAGGTCATGGCCAGGGACAACAGACTGCCTCCAGGCCCTGCCTCAGCAGTATCGGTATCATCTTGTCTGATCAGTCGGTGCTCACCCGTACATCATTTCTAGTATTACCTCTAAAGGGCCTGTTCTCCATTTGCAATAGTTTTGTTTTCCCATGGAGCTGTTGTGCATTAAATATATGCAAGTGACCCACCTTTACTTTAAAGTTAGCGTATCTGGGTAGTTGTTTGCTTGTTTTAAGTCTCCATCAGTGGATTTTGGGTACAAAATTTATATCTGTTTTAAGCATTGTAAGGCTGGGTGTAGCCATGCAGGTCCGCACTGGATTCAGGCAGACGGCACAGGAACTGCGGAGCAGAAAGCATGGTGCCATTCCCGTCTATGGGAGGCTCGCAGAGACAGGGGAGCAAATACACAACAAAAGGAGAAGAGCTAATACACAAAGGAAAATCTGCCTTTTGCAGTGAAGGGCAGGAGAGGAGAGCGATCTGGGAGAATCGCGGCCCAGGGCAAGCACCTGCAGCCTCACACAGACCACACATATGTGCTACTGCCACACGCCCACACACCAATCGGGCAAAGTGCTTGCAGCCACTAAACCCACGAGCAAACCCAACACAGCCCTTTTCCCTAGAAGTGTTGAACCAGCAAGTTGGAAGAACTGCGTCCTTAGGAAGAAACTGTAGAAAACGGAAGGACTGTGGGGCTACAGCAGGGCAGGTAGTTGTAAGGCATTCACCTAGTTTATATTCCTGCCTGTTTTGCTGTTGACAAAGGGTCTTGGCAGGTATATCATATTTTTCTGCGATTATGTGTTTAAAATGTAGAGAGCCCTATGAAGCCTTCTAAATAAAGTAATATAAACTAGGGCTAGTCACTTCAAAAAATAACCTCTGGATGCATTCACTTTGAACTAAAGGGCAGAAAAGTGGTTGTGATGATCAACTCGTCAAGTCAGTTAAAAAAAAGGCTATGTTTTAACATAAGCTATGTGTATAAAAATACACAGCAAAATAAAAAAAATTATATCTTTATTGTGTTCAATTTTTTTTTCTATTCACCAGCTTATCAAATTCTCAGGAATGACTATTTTAGAGATTGACATTTTTTAAAAATATATATATACTATCTGGAATATATATATACTATTTGTTATGATACTTCTTTAATTTTTCTATTGCTAAAATTTTCTTTTCTTTTTCATGTATTAGTTTTTATGGCATATGAAAGTGAATCCCTAACAGAATATATGAGAGTCATCCACCTACTGGGTTTGTAAAATCTGCTTGAGTTACAACATTTAAATGATGATAGACCAGACTTATTTGCTGCTTGAAGGACAGGATCCTATATTTAGTCAGCAGCCTTGGAAGTGTTTGTAAGCAGAGTTATAGAGTAATTCTGTTTTTCCTTTTAAATTTATTTACTAAGAATACACATTCAATATTTAAGATGTACTCAATCACTAATTCAAACTTGCTAGAGTGTGTACGTAACTCAATGGCAATGAAATATATGAAGTGATTTTACTTTAAATTTCCACACATCTCAATCAGTAAGATTTCAGGTAGCATATGTGTGCCTTAGTATAAGAATAACTCAGAATGATGTAATTTAGCTCATAAAATGATCTGTGGTTTTAAATCATTAAAAAAAAAAAGACTTTCCTATTCTAAAATAAGAACATAGTCCCTAAAATTTTGGAGACTTCAGCCTCACTGCTGGGGACATCCTGGAGCCCAAGTGTGGAAAGAATGAATATAAAGCATTTAAGTCAGTGTTGTATCACTCTAATAGAAGAAAGCATGTCTCTTAACTCAAGTTAGGAAATTATTATACATTTTTATATATATCTTTATATAAAAAGTTACAAGTAGCAAGCAGATGGTACAAAGAAATGGAAGGGAAACAGCAAGATTGGAGAATGCATGCTTTTTTACAATGTGTCTAAGAAAAAGGATATTTTCCTTTTCCAACCGAAATATCCAGAACAGACATGCAGGAAATGTTCTCAAACTGTCAATTCAGTCCTATTGCTAAATGCTTAATCAAAAACAAAAAAACAAAAAATCAAAACATTGCTATTGAAGGATATAAATGGTAAAATACCCAATTTCAAAAAAACTGTTTCTGAAACTGGGTATTTTCCTCTGATATATAAAGAAAAGAGGAAATTGGGGGTACAGAGGAAATACCAAAAAGTGAGTTTTCTTATTGCCATCTGGTTATTTTACTCATTACTTTTGGCCGCACTTAGAATACAACAGAGGTGCAGTCAGTCCAGAAAGTCTCTAGCTGCTGCTGCCATGGTCCACTCTCCACTGTAGCGTGTTCGAAAGCACTCAGGGATGCACTGTTCTCAAGCAGTCTATATAATGAAAACAATGTACATGTAACACAAAGTTCGTCCCAGGTCGTGTTTTGTTCACAGATCACACAATGTACAATTATCTCACAGAAACACAGAACAACACAGACACGAGGTGGTCGTGAACTGGTAACAAAAAAAAGTTGGGATAGTCTGAGTCAGGAACTAATTTCTTCTTCAAGTTTCCAGTAAATCTCAAAGTGTATTTAAATACTAAGGAGCACTTGGTGGCCAGCAACCAAATTACGAAATGAACACATCATTGTGCAGCGGGGATGTCTTGTCGAAGAAATAACAAAGATTTGTGATTCTTAAGTTTGGATAAAGGCAGTGGAATGGATTTAGAAATACGTCCACTTTTTCACAATTCACTATAGAATTTTCTTTTCACAGTCCCCATGTTTCTATAAACAGTTCTTCTCTGAAAATAAAACACAGTTAAGACATTTTCTCCCATGAAAAAGACACATTAATACACCAATTTATCAAAGTAATCTACCAAGTGGAAATGCATTCACCTACTTCAAGAATAGTTGACAGGGCTGAAGAGTTTTTAAGAGATTAACTGTCAAGCAAATTTTATTGGAGACCAATCATTCTAATATATTGCATAGATAGAGACTATCAATGCTAAAAGTAAAGCCATTATGGTACTCGATGACAAATTAGATGCACACATAGACAACTGGTATTTCTGAAACATTTTACACTGTCAAGCATTCAACATAACATGCTGCATTTAACTTTGATAAAAAGTAAACTATATATTCATGCAAAAATAAGAGTGCACAAATTGTATAAGTACCACCAAATTCTTAGTGTATGGATTTGGAGTAAAATATCGCCAAATTACATCAATAAAATTATTATCAATAAAATTATCAATAATAATTTTATAATCAATAAAATTATTATCAATAAAATTATTGTAAAATTTATAGATGACTTGAGTTATATTGAGACAATTCTCAATTTTTGAATCAGGAAAACTTCAGGGTTTTTTTTCTGGTAGCTCTTGGAAGAGGTAGCTAATTTTGTTATCTTTACCTTAAAATATGTAAAATCTATCTTAATTGAACATCCTTTTCAATAACATTGCAGTACAATGCTTGATGGCAAGACTATTCATATTTATTTTAAATATAATGTACTAAGAACCATCCCTCCAATCAGCATTGAATCCATTCCATTCCTAACTATGAAATGCTATAAAACATATATCTCAAGAAAGAATGAATAAATAGCCCATTCCCCCAAAAAACTACAAGACATTGGCAACAGAACAAAACAAAACAAAACAAGATATAACAAAGCAGGAGAAACCAAGGGCATTTGCTTACCTTGAATTTTCTTTTTAGACCCTAGTTGTGTTGTATTCAGATTCATGTTTGCTTAGAGACCCAATGAGGCAGAACCTGGAATGTTATGGCTATTTCACTCAACAAAGTAATGTTTGCACAAAAAATAAGTATGCACACAAATACTTACTTAAAAGCATTTCTAAAAATTCATATAACTATGAAAATTGATTTTGCCATCAGCATGCAAAAATATTAAAGCAACTAAAATATTTTAGGTTTTGAAAATGTATGAGGAATGAAGAAAGTCTATACATTAAAACAAGACAAATACTAATAAACATGCAAAAGAAAACATAAACTTTGGGGCTTTGGGGAATTAAAATAATTTTCCCCTAAATTTAAATTTTCTTTCTCCAAAATTTTTTATTCATTTTAGGACTAATAATACAATCCAGACCATAGTCTTTATATTTAAAAAAATAAACCAAATGTTTCTATGAATCCTTCCTACATTTAAATATCAATATTAATATTTTAGCATATCATGCTAGCCTATGCAATTTGTAATACAAGTATTATGTGATACATGAAAAAAAGTATTTTCATTTTCATACCAAAAATATAATACAGTAGATTGCAATATATGCTATTTCTATATTAAAATTATTCAATAAGATGGGTTAACCATCTCAGTAAGGCAATTATTTTCAAGTATGATTTCCTATACTAAAAAAATATATTGAATACATGTGGATTAGGACAACATTCGTGGAAGCAGATTAGCAATGTAAATTTGTAATATGAACTAAAACCTAATTTTTTATAGAAACAAATGTTCTATACATAGAAAATAAATAAAATGTCTTTGGTCTGTGTGTGCTCACACACACACATGCCTGCACACATACGGTATGGGATTTCAGAAGAGTATGGACAACACGGAAAAGGAGAAAGAAGTGGAAAACGTGGAGACACTGGTTGAAATCATGACTCAGAAGAGAAACTGAAAAATCAAAACAAAACAAAACAAGAAAAAAAACCAGAACTCAATAATATTCTGGAAGCATCTCAGTCCTCAGCTTCTAGCTCTCATCAAAAAACCTACGGATACTGACCGCTGGACGGCTTTGTCGTGCCGGGACAGCCGGTGACTGGTGGTGGGCACCTCCTCGATCTCGTCGATGTCGCAGGCGTCGGCGGCGTCCTGGGAGTAGCTGTGTTTCATGACGAGGATGTTTCTCCTGTTGGTGGGCGGGAGGAGGGGCTTCACGGGCTGGGGGGGCAGCTCCGTCAGGACAGACGCGTCCCTTGTGCTGAGGTTGCTGCGGCTGCCCTTGACGCTGGACAGCTGGGATCCACAGTGATGGTCGTGAATGCATTTGGACGAGGACCTCCGCAGTTTGTGGTAGTTGTCAAAGTCCTCGGCCACGTCGACAAAGTCTGCTGTGGCTCCCGGCCCCCGCAGGGTGCACAGCTCGTAGTGCGGGGGCTCGAACACCTCCTGGAAAACTGTCTGGTCAAAGTCCGGTTTCCTTTGGACATATTTTTTACGAGGCTGTTTGATCTGCACAATGACAGAAATGATGATGAGGATGATGACAATGCAGGAAGTCACGCCGATGACCGTCCCGCTGGTGTTGGTCAGCTGGTCCAGCAGGCTGGCTTTCCTCTTTTCTGAGGGTCAAGAGCGGAAAACAACAAAGGAGACAAGACAGAACCCAACACGCGTTAGTGTGGGAGTCCCAGCGTCTACGGGAAACTGCTAGACGAGAGAGGTTGAGCCCAGGATATTTCAATACTAGAGACATTTAAAGTGCTGATCTTTATAAATAAACTGATCTTTATAAATAAACAAGAACTGTGCCTTTCCACAGGGACCCCTCCTTCTCGCTTCAGCCCAACGTCCCTGCTTTAAGTGTAGATACATGCAGGGAGAAGGTCTCATGAGACCCTCTTGAGTGACATTTGGAAATGATCTCTTCATTTTAAAAGCAGTGAATTTCTTTTCCTCAAAGGCATAAGGAAACCTCCAAGCTCAAGCATTGGAAACGTGACTGCAGCTGTATCTTTGTCAGGTTATTCCTGACGTGGGTAACTGAGGTCAAAGCTATAACAATCATCTTAACCCAAAGGTAATGAAACTTCAAGACAGACATTTCTGCAATGGTGGCATGAAGGTGTCTGTGGGCCGTTTCCCTAGTGAAACAACCATAATTGGTAATGTGTGTGTGTAATATGTATATATATAGCCTCGATTTCTTTAAGGTCAGTGAGAGCCTGTGGCATTTAGGCTCCTGCAGCCCCCAGGTCCTCAAGACCAAAGCTCTGTCCTGGGAGAATCAGACAAGACTGGGCTTCCTCTCCTCTCCCCATGGCTCCCAATGAGGGTGCAGCACCGCCCCCTATGGTGCGGGGTGGGGGTGGGCACCAGCTTTCCTCACCCCACCCTCATTGCAGAAGCTCCATTTCAGGGAGGGACGGCTGTGGGGTTTGGGGCTTCTCTCTTGCCCCAGCCCCCTGGGGGCCCAGAGGCTCAGATCCAAGTGCATAGGGCTGAGATGACAGGACACCAGCCAGCTCGCCAATAGGGTAGAACCATCTGGAAAGGCCAGTAAAGAAGGCCAGAGGCTACCACCCTTGCCCAGCACCCTATTCATAAAGCAGGGTGTTGCTCCAAGAGAGGAGTCACTGTCCCTGTCCCCCTCATTCCAGAGTCGTGGTGCAGATGTTCTGCCCGGGAAGAGAGTCAGCCCACAAGAACACAGGACTCTGCAGCTCTCCCTAGAGAGAGCTTCTGTATTTGCAGCCGAGTGTGGCAATGTTACGAAGTCTCACAGACAATGGGAATGCCCCTGCTGGATGAAGAGACTTCACAAAACAATTTTCCGTCCATTCTTTTTTTTTTTTTTTTAATTTTATTTATTCATTTTAGAGAAGAGAGAGAAAGGGAGAGAGAGAGACAGAGAGGGAGAGAGAGAGGAGAGAGAGACAGAGAGAGAAGGTGGGGAGGAGCTGGAAGCATCAACTCCCATATGTGCCTTGACCAGGCAAGCCCAGGGTTTCGAACCGGCGACCTCAGCATTTCCAGGTCGACGCTTTATCCACCGTGCCACCACAGGTCAGGCTTTTCCGTCCATTCTAAAGTGGTTCCCTGGAACATGTCATCGCTGTATCCCCTCCCACCCCCCCACCCCCGTCAAATAGCTGACCCCAGGCCCTGGCCAGTTGGCTCAGCAGTAGAGCATTGCCCAGCATGTGGAAGTCCAGGGTTCGATTCCCTGCCAGGAAACACAGGAGAGGTGCCCATCTGCTTCTCCAGCCTTTCCCCTCTCCTTTCTCTCTATCTCTCTCTTCCCCTCCCATAGCCAAGGCTTCAATGGAGCAAAGTTGGCCCCGGCACTGAGGACGGCTCCATGGCCTCTGCCTCAGGCTCTAGAATGGCTTCAATTGCAGCGAAGCAACAGCCCAGATGGGCAGAACATCGCCCCCTGGTGGGCACGCCGGGTGGATCCCGGTCGGGCACATGCGGGAGTCTGTCCCTCTGCATCTTCACTTCTAACTTCAGAAAAATACAAAAAAAAAAAAAAAAAAAAAAAAAAAAGGAAAAAAGGAAAAAAGCTGACCCCAGACCTGCCTTTCTTGCCGACCATGCAGACCACAGCTGCTCATGTCTCTCTGCTCCTACCCTACAGAAGGCACATTCACAGATACCACTAGACTTGGAGCACGAACAAGCTACCGGCCTGTTTCTTTTCCTTTGCAAGCTGGTTAATGCTGCATCCGAATAAAGGAGTATGCCTGGCACTTTGAACATCACAAAAATATGCAACATTTAAAATCAAACCAAGGACTGCCATCAACAGAAACAGAGCTTCAGGCACCAGCCGGAGGAGGGAAAGGGGATTTGGGAGCTATTGTCATTGGAAAGAAAGACAAGCCTTCAGGTGCCCCACACTGAAGTTGAGATTCAGTGTCTGGAAGTCACTAGAAGTAGAAACGTGCTTCAATGCAGCACGGGCAAGGACGACAAACTGGAACAATGGCAGGTGCCCTCCAGATGAAGGGCCCAGGTCTCACAGGATGCTCCTTGCCGCTCCAGGGCCCTGCAGGTTTCATACACAGGTGCCTCACTGAGCATTCGAGACTTCTGGTGATCATGCCCCAAAATGACAAAGAACAAAGCCTCCCAATCGATTAGAACATGCCCAATGTTCTGTTTCTAAGAGTGTCTACTGCTGCATATGACATGGCTATACACGTCCTTCCCACCTCCGGACAGACAGGGGGACTCCACCTGTTTCAAGGACTGGTCCTCACCTTTACAATGGTTTTCGTCCCACGGGTACACACAGTTCTGGAGTCCGTTGCACACGAGCGTGTTGTTGATGCACATGTTACTGTGGCAGAAGAACGTGTTGCCTTCACAGGGAGCTAACAGCAGGAAGAGGGAGACAAGGGGTTACAACCGACACTCAGTGGGAAACCACCCCCACTGCCAATCGAAAAGCAACCAGATCACGAGGACAATTTGCCATCTACCTGAGACAAATGATCCGAAAGTCCACCCTCAGAGGTGTGGCCATAATGCTAGTACCTCTGGACATGGCTAGCTTATAAAACAAGCACAGGGTTTCTCCATCATAAAAACAAAGTCTATTTTCCATACAATTTCTTTCTTTTTTTTTTTTAACTTGTTGCACTCAACAAAACTTAAGTACCTACTTCATACATAACATTGTGTTTTACAGTATATCTGTATATACTTAGCAGTACTGAGCAATAGGTCTCCACTGAAATATGGACATAATTTTGAAAAGTAAAGGCTTATAAAATACTGATGAAAAAGTTATATAATAGACACAACCCTATATCACTATTTAAGCATATGGGGAAAAAAAAGAAGAACAGAGTGTCATGGAAATTTAGAACAGGAGAAAGTTAATCCTGACCAACACAAGCAAAGATATATTATTCCCATCAACTATCAACATATATATATGGTGGTGGAATCCGCCTACGTGGCACGGATTTCACATGTTCCAGTAACTTCAGGCACCATGGTCCATGATTCCAAGATTACCATGCACAGTGAGGGTGCTGGAGGTGACTCGAAGAAAGTGTAGATCAATAGGAAAATTCAGCTACATAAATATGATAAATAGTGAAGAGTTTAATACAGCAAAGAAAAAATGTTAGCTATGACTTCAGTGCTGGAAACGCATTTCTTCCATTATTAGCATCATAGGATCCATTTCTAGGGTAGTACTGCATTAGGGATGATAGTATACACGCCATGCTTTAAAGCTAACTTCTGGCCTGACCAGGCAGTGGCGCAGTGGATAGAGCGTCGGACTGGGATGCGGAGGACCCACGTTCGAGACCCCGAGGTCACCAGCTTGAGCGCGGGCTCATCTGGTTTGAGCAAAGCTCACCAGCTTGTACCCAAGGTCGCTGGCTCAAGCAAGGAGTTACTCGGTCTGCTGTAGCCCCACGGTCAAGGCACATATGAGAAAGCTATCAGTGAACAACTAAGGTGTCACAACAAAAATCTAATGATTGATGCTTCTCACCTCTCTCCGTTCCTGTCTGTCTGTCCCTATCTATCCCTCTCTCTGACTCTCTCTCTGTCTCTGTAAAAAAGAAAAAAAAAAAAAAAGCTAACTTCTGTTTCGTCCTTTGTAATCATCCCCACAATGTAACTTTAGTGTTTATCTTTTTCAGTAATAGTTCTGTGACCTTCTCAGGATAGATGTTCTAGAAATAGTAGATACAACACATATTTGATACAACACATAATTTACAGCAGTTAATCCATCAGCAAAGGGCATTAACCATCAATATTATCTAGACATGGCAGTTGTAAAGAATTTTTCACCTTCAAACTATACAGTGTAGGTATTTTAGAAAGTTGCCATCTTTAAATGGACACTGACCTTTGAACCACATGCGTGTGAACTGCACAGGCCCAGGCGCACTGAGTTGTTTTCATTTCTTTAAATAAATACTGTAAATGTATTTTCTCTTGTAATTTTCTTAGTAATGTTTTCTTTTCCCTAGGCTTACTTCGTTGTAAGAAAACAGTCTATAATACACTTAACATAGTAAATATGTATCTATCACTGTTGATGTTAGGGGTGAGGCTCCCAGTCCACAACAAATGAATTTTGGGGGAAGTCAATAGTGGGGGTGGGGGGGTCGGGAGGCGGTTAACACCAACCCCACACTGTTCACGGCTGTGTTTGCTATAGTAATCAAAACGGTCAAATACTTTGCATAAGATAAATTAGTATATTTTCACACTCTTAGAGAAATTCTTTAAAAAAAAAAGAAGAAACCTAAACACTGAAGCCTTGGAAAATAAATAGTAGAGAAACAAACATCTGGCCAAATGCAGCAAAGCAAACCCCGCGCCTCCGCCTCTGTGCCGCGGTCCTCGCTCTCCTTGCCCCCTGCTCCACTTCCCAGAAGAGCAAAGTCTCTTCTTCCCTCTGCCTGGTGTGACTTCAGGTCCTTGGTTATGGACTAAAAAGATGTGATAGTTATCTTGTAAAAGAAGAATAAAAAAAGATTCAGGAGTAGAAAATGTTCATCTGGTATTCCGCTTAACATTTTATCGGGCTAGTGGCTTGTTAAGCAGTGGATAAACCTTTTACAATGTAAAATTTAATGACCCAATATATTGTGGCAAAAATCTGCTGTTTCGGAAGAAACTAAACTTCTGTAGTCAACCATAATTGCTGTTGCAGAACTGGTATGGTCTGTTTAGTGGATAATGAGTGTTGTCAAAACGTCTGCAAGAAAAAGAGGAGTTTTCTGCAAATTGATCGGAGCGGCTGTAAAAGGCTTTAGTAAAAAACTTACAAAAGACACATCAGCTAATAAATTGCAGTTGTTTTGAAAAGCACTGTTACCCACCAAGTGAGAATACCTTTAAAATGGCATAAATATTTATTGACCTTACAGAATGAGTTGGAAACATTATTATACTTACTATTAAATAGGATGGGTTAGTTCATAAAATTAATTTATAAAAATGACTTTGTGTTCTATAATCGAGTGAAATACAATAGTACGTCAGTAAGAGCACTAGGATTTGAACTTCAAATTCTCCAAATGTGGTTTTGTTCTGGATTCTGCTGTTTTATAGTCGTGAAAAATGTCTTACAGACTACCAAGGTCCCGGTATCAGCTGTTAAGTGTTGGTGGCTGGACCGGGGATGTAACAGGTAAGTCAGGACTGTCAAAAAGTTGCATCCTGACCCACTTCTGTACATCAAATAATTATGCAAATGTGCCAGTTAACTAGAACCACGCTCGCATTTAAAAATTATTATCATTCCAGGCACCGTTCACCTTTTCCCCCTGACCTTTGCTAAACAACAGTAATGCGAGCTCATCTGGTTTGAGCAAAAAGCTCACCAGCTTGGACCCAAGGTCACTGGCTTGAGCAAGGGATTGCTCGGTCTGCTAAAGGCCCGTGGTCAAGGCAGATATGAGAAAGCATTCAATGAACAGCTAAGGTGTCGCAACGAAAAACTGATGATTGATGCTTCTCATCTCTCTCTGTTCCCGTCTGTCTGTCCCTATCTATCCCTCTCTCTATAAAAAAAAATAAACAAAATTAATAAATAAACAACAGTAAAACAGAGAAGCAAACCTTGCAAAGGCTAAGAAACAAATGTCAACAACTTACAGCCCTTGATCAAAACCCAGCTTTGTTTCACAGACACCAGAAATAACACCTCTTGGAATCTGAATCTTTTCGATATTGTGTGTCTGCATATGTCCCTTGTATAAACCCAGACATGCAATGGATTATGAATGAGTCTCATTTTTCTCTCTTGCTAATAAAACAAAATAAAATAAAATGTCACCTTTTTGCCTCTAAAATCAAGCTGCGCTCCCACAGGTCTTTCGAGGAGGTCGGGGACACCCTGATCACTCACAGTACTTCCCACCAAGGCCGGCACTCGCCTGGTGACACCAGCTCGGGGCTCACCTGCCGTTGCCTTTCTCAGTGGGTCCCTGAATGCCTCTTCCCCATTCAGCAGTCCCCATCAGAGCCACACTGAATTGTCCCTGCAGTTTTGAAACACCCCAATCGAACGGAAAAGTAATTTTTTCCTATTGTAACTCTTAATAGAGTTCAGCACTTAGTAGACAGTAGATGCTTATCACCGTTCTGGCGAGTTCTTCAAGGCTAGGGGCACGACTTTCTAAAATTTGTATTTTTTTCCATCTCTTGTACGGCTTTAACACGTTTAGGCTTGTTCATAAATACTCAGCAGATCGCTTTGATTGGTAAGGCTGAGGGAGGAGAGCATCACTGTGGCCACGTTGGGCTGTGCACCTGAGCACCCAAGAATGCCAACTGCCCCATCAGCAGGTGTGTGCCTTGGGGGAGGATTAGCCGTCAGGGCTGTGACATCCTGCCATGCTGCAAGGGACTGTCATTCTACTTAGAAATTCAGTATGCATCTAGCAAACGCTACTGCCTCTTAAAAACCAGCCCCCTTCTTTCCAAAGGTTACCTGGAAGAAGCTCGAAGTTTAGGTTTCCTTGTAATAAAATGGCAGCTAGGGAGCAATACTCGGGATCCAGATTAATGCAGGCAGTGCCCAAGACCATCACTTTCTGCTGTTTGTTTTTAAATCCTCGCCTGTTCCCATTCATACCAGTTGGTGGCAGTGTGCACCATATTTTGGTGCAACAGTGTTTCAATCCCTCAGGATGCTTAAATCGGGAATGCATGGGGTTATTGTTTATAGCTATACAGTCCTGATTAATAAGAACTAAAAACTTTAGTAAGAAACGACTGAAAAAGTTTTGAACATATCTGAACTGGGTAAGGGAAAACAAGAGAAAGAAAGGCAGCCCCAACAGTCAACACAAAGGACGCATTATTTACATTTTTAATAAAGAATTGTACAACCCATATGCTATCATGTCAGAGGTTTCATCAAAATGTGGCATCATTCTTCAGTACTGTATCATGGGGTTATAAATGGTGTTCCAGTTGTGCAATTAAAAGGCTTTGAACGTATAGTTGTCATTTTAATGCCAAAGGCGCTAATGCTCGTTGTAACTATTAGAGTGATTTTTTTTCTCTCTCTCTCCTTTTCATTTTGAATGCAGAAATGCATGAAATACTATTCAGAAAATAGTAAAACAAAATGGAAATAAAATGGCAGATTTCTCTCCGAAATATTGATCTGTGAAAACCTGTGCTTTATGGTTAATAAAACTATCATTGGTAGATTAGTTCAAGGACAAAGAACATTGAGTTTCATAAAAAAAAAAAAAAAATCTGGAAATAGAAGTGATGCTTTACCCTTTTTTCCTTTAAAAATCATCACATTATCTAAACAGCAGCTTAGGACTTAAGGTCAGGGCCTTCCCCCCAAAGCCCACCTACCCCCACCCCAAATCTCTCCACACGTGCTCCTAGCTTCTTGCTTCCCTCCAAAGCTTCTCTTTCAATTTCTTTATTTTGACATTTGTCAAAAGTTTACCCCCATCCAGACCTGTGTGTGCCCAGCCTCACACACACATACACACTGACCCTCATATACACACTCATCTACATGCACACACAGGCTTACACACACACACACACACACACACACACACACGTCTTTGGTCTCCTACATCTGCTGTTTTTTAATCTCCATCTCCACAATCTTTAGTTGGAGCGGAAATGGTCATAGCACCGTGTAGGGAGGCCCCCCACCCCCAAGAACATGCACAGCCTTCACTCCCTCTCTTACACTCAGCTGCTGCGCTTGGAAAGTTAGTTGTATGCTAGTTGCCCTAGAGTCCAATCCTCTCTTACACTCAGCTGCTGCCAGCTTGGAGACTTTGATTCATAGAAAGTTAGTTGTATGCTAGTTGCCCTAGAGTCCAACGCTCTCATTACCTGAGAGATGGGGACAGAGCTTAGAATTATCCAACGGATGTGCCGCCTGCTACTGAGCACCACCTTTAATAGTAGTGTTCAAATCACAAAAGAGGAAAATGTAAAATAAAATAAAGTAAAATACCTGTTTAGTCATCAGAAATAACCCTGAAATAAAAGTTTTGCTTTGTTCTTCCTAAAAGCAATGGGAAAATTTACCCTGTCATCTACTTAACTCAAACTGGCCCCCAGGTTATGCAATAAGAAAAAAAAATAACATTTTATTTGAAAAATGACCAGATTCAAGGCCAGAAATAGATTTGTGTTTCTTCTCTTCATCTGTTTATTTTTTTGGAAAAAATCAATACCTGCCTCCAAAACTCTATGTTCCAATGAGACTTGGTCATCAGTCAAAGTATCCAGTGTTATTGAATAAGATATAATTCCATCTCTTTTTATAATACAAGAAATTCTATTCACAAATTCCAGTGTAATGCCACTCACATTAGCCCCCTCACCGCAATATTTCTGCTAAAATTGCATATTCTTACCATGGCAAAAAAGACATATTAAGAAAAGAGAAAGAACTACCTTCATGAGAAAATTATGTTCCAGGGATAGACACACTTTCCTTCTTGACACAGGGCGTGAACCACATCATGCTCAACCACTACTATTTGAGCGCGAGGAATTATTACACCTTTTATCCTGTGATTAAGTCTACCTTGGGTCAGCAGCATGACTTATTCACTGGGTGCAATTAGACGTGACTCAAATCACAAGAAGGAGGGTGCTATGTCTCTTTGGGGGGGGAGTCTGTGCTCTGATTATTATTGAAATTTGGACATGTGGCCCGGCTTTGTTTTCGTGACTGAGGAACATATTGATGAGAGTTGTTAGGTTAGACATGCTGTTCTCTTTAAGGTGCTATATTTGGTTTCATTGTTGAATGTGCCAGCTCCCAGAAGGAGCACTTACAGTAAATATAGATTAGAGCCAAGAATGTGTGGACCACCCGCAGGCCTATGATTCTGCTAGTCCAAAGACTGACAATTCAGGACAGTCTGCTTCTCTCTCCTTCTCTCTCCATATGACACATGCACAGTGCCCGTTTTCAGAGACAGCAGTCAAGGACAGCGTTAAGGAAGCCAGAAATAAAAGATATCAATGTGTCTTATACCCAGGAATCGCACCAAAAATCACAAGGAATGAGCTGCCTTATTTCTTTTTTTTTTTTTTTTCTTTTTTTTTTTTTGTTTTACAGTGACAGAGAGAGGGTCAGATAGGGACAGACAGACAGGAATGGAGAGAGATGAGAAGCATCAATCATTAGTTTTTCATTGTGACACCTTAGTTGTTCATTGATTGCTTTCTCATATGTGCCTTGACTGTGGGCCTTCAACAGACTGAGTAACCCCTTGCTCAAGCCAGTGACCTTGGGTCCAACCTGGTGAGCTTTGCTCAAACCAGATGAGCCCACGCTCAAGCTCGCGACCTCGGGGTCTCGAACCTGGGTCCTCTGCATCCCAGTCCGATGCTCTATCCACTGTGCCACTGCCTGGTCAGGCAGCCTTCTTTCTTGTCTATAGCACCCCTTTGGTTTTCAAGTTGACAAAGTTTTTTTTTTTTTAACAATTTCAGATGGAGAGTTTATCAGTTCGATAAAAACAAACAAGCAAAAGTAAAAGAGAAATATCAAACCCATGGTGGCAAGCTGTGTGATATATAGCGCTAAACTGACCCTCAGAGAACTTTTGCTTTCCTACCAGCATACATAGGTCTTCATTACATCAGCTCCAAAAGCAAGTAAAGCATTGTTGCTAGTTTTGAAAACAGGTTGCAAGAAGAGAATGATGTCTCGTTCCTATTTGAATTCACATACCTTTATTTACTAATATGTAGAGGCATCTGTTTCCTCTACTAGCAGCCATTGAATGCTTTTCCATGAATTAATTTTTTTCACTTTCTTTGCCTTATTTTCTATTGGTATGCTCATATAACTTTTTCTTATTATCTTATATGAACTTGATTCTTTAAACCATAAGACTATTTACCCACTGTCTGTCATTTATGTCACCAATTGTTCTTTTGTTGTGTGTGACAGAGAGAGACAGAGAGAGGGATAGGGACAGACAGACAGGAAGAGAGAGAGATGAGAAGCATCAATTCTTTGTTGCGTCACCTTAGTTACTCAGTGATTGCTTTCTCATATGTGCCTTGACCGGGGAGCTACAGCAGACAGAGTGACCCCTTGCTCAGTCCCAGTGACCGTGGGCTCACACTGGTGAGCCTTGCTCAAACCAGATGAGCCCGTGCTCAAGCTGGTGACCTCAGGGTTTTGAACCTGGGTCCTCTGCATCCCAGTCCAACACTCTATCCACTGCGCCACTGCCTGGTCAGGAGCCAATTGTTCTTCAGTTAGGTTTTTCCCTCTCTATTTTACCTGTTTATGTATTAATGCATACTTTAAAGTTTGTATATTTGTGTGTAGTGATATTTTCCTTTTCTCCACACTGTTATCTGTCTACTTCAGAAAGACATGCAATAATGTGACACAGTCCACAATTTTTCCAGCATATTTTGTGTATTGTTGATATTTAAATCTATGGAGAAGAAAACTCTACCAGAAGAGAGTGAGGCTTCCCAGAGTACAAATTGGAGTAGGTAAATGAGGAAATGTGTGTGGGGCTTGGGGGAGTGTAGAACAGAATACCAGATATAACTGAGTATTTTCTGAAGTGAGTCATACCCTTCAGCTTAATTTGAATGAGTGTGCTAGCACCTTAAGGGGAACAAACAACTTATTCATCTGCTACCATCAGTGCCTGGGTGCTTGCATGATTACTGAAGGAACAAACAAATGGATGGAGGAATAAAAATAGAGTCAAAATGAAAACTTACAAATGACTAGTTCATTAAATAGTAATGGATACTCAACTTTTAGTATCAAGCTGATGTCAGAGTGATTATTTTTCTTATATTGCCTATGTTATATTTTTCCACATCACCTGAACCACCAAATTTAGGGATAAAACTACATTAACAAATAGTAATATATTAATTAATATATTTAAGGAATCTATTAAGTAACATATATAAGTTGACAATCGGATTATCCATCACATTATATGAATGTTTTAGTTTTCTGCTGCTGATTAACAACTTATTACAAACGTACTGGCTTAAAACAACACCCATTTATTATCTCACAGTTATATAGGTCAGAAGTCTGGGTTGGGTGCATTCTTTCCTTAGCATCTCAAAAGGCTAAAATCAAGGAAGCATTAGCAGCAAAGAACCCTGGATAGGGTTCTTATGTGGAGCAGGAAGGCATCTTCAAGCTCATTCAAGTTATTGGAAGAATTTAGTCCTTTGGGTTGTAGGACTGCGGTTCCTGCTTTTTGTGTGGCTGTCAACTGGGGGCCGTTTTCAGCTCCTAAAGGCCACCCACCATTCTCTCCCAAATCACCTTCTTAATGACATGATTCCTTAAGGCCAGAAGGACTATTTGCTGTAGCTTAAAATTAAGACTTCTTCCATCCTGACCTTTTAAAAGGGCATAAGATTTATTATCAATATTTTTTGTGTATAATTAGACCAACCAGGAAAGACTCCTTTTTTAATTAACTCAAAGTCAAGCATTTAGCGGTCTTAATTGCTTATACAATAGCCCTTTTGTCATGTAATATAACATGATCATGGAATAATACCCCATGGTACTCACAGATTTTTTTTTCACTCAAGAGAAGAGATACATATAAGGCTCGTACACTGGGAGTAAAATATTGGGGTCATCACAAAATTCTCTCTTTCACAGTCCACCTGCTACTTCCCAATACTTCATTTCCCCTGCAGGTGCAAAGTGCATTCACCATTCACCCTTTTTCCCAAGGCTCACAAGATTATCACCTCATTACTACATCAACTCAAGGTCCAAAATCTCATCTTCATCTTGCCAGCTCCAAGTCCCAACTCTTCCTATCTCAATCATCTGTATATGGTGCAAACGAGGCTCCTGAGAGGAGCCTCAGTCCTGACCTTCAGTCCTGGAGTGCAGTCCTCTCCACGTGTGGACTCATGAAACCACAGAGACAGGCTACGCGCCCCAGCACTCCCAACACACAGTGGGGGGACGGGCATAAGAAAAGAGGCACAATCATACTGGCTCACAGAGAAGGAGGACTAGGAGTAAACATGAGGCACTGGTCCAAAGAGACAGGCTCCGTGGCACAATCATACTGGCTCACAGAGAAGGAGGGTTAGGAGTAAACATGAGGCACTGGTCCATAACAATTTTGAAATCCAGCAGAGAGAAATGTTGGAATTTTCTTCTGTTTCAGGTTGGAGGTCTTACTATTCTGTAGGAGTGAACTTTGCCCTCTAGGCGCTTGCTTCTGCTCTCTGAAACATCCATTCTTTCTCATGAAAGGTAATGCACATTTACAGCAGTAGTTTTAGCAGATTGTTTCAAACCATTACGATTTTGGGCTTCTGACAACCCCTTTGTACTTGGTACTCTCTGTTCCTGTCAGTCCAAGCTGACAGTGTTTCTGCTGAAAGTAATTTTCTCAAGAACCCTGTGGACTTTGCTTGAAATTCATTATGTTTGCTCTCTTAGACAAAAGTTACACCCATAAATCTGTTTGAGATAATTTTTTCTCTTCTTGGCTCCTGCTGAGATAGCTAAGAGTCATTACCTCTAATCTTCCTGGAGGCCTTCTAGTTTGAGAGAGGCTCTGTAAGGCATAACTTTAACCTCTTGAAAGAACCTTTTAGTTAAAGAGACTCATCTTTCAATGTTTCTGGTGGTTAAGCAAAGGTTGTGTGGTTACAATGTTTAATCAACTTTACTGTTCACTTCAGAATACATTTAAATGTGAAATAATTTATCTTTATTAAAGAGCATAAGTCAAGTTTAGTAGTTAAAAATGCTGAAGTTTGTTTTGGGGTGCCCATATATGTGTCCATCTCCATTGCATAAACATCAAAACAAAACCACATAGACAATGAGACACAGGGTACATCTGTTTCAACAGAGGCTTATGAGACAATCACAAAGAATGCCATTGAAATGCTCATCATTCAAATGTGAGGAATCGTCTATTTACTGTATAGGAACATAAAAAGTAGGGTGCTTTCTTCCTGTTTCTTCTGAATTAGTCATTGAAAAGTCCACCCACTTAAGTGACTTCTGGGGATAATTTAATTATTTGCATGGTAACTTTTACCTGAAATAGAAATATTTCTATTGATAGGCACAGTAGGACATCATTCACCATTTCTTATATAAGAAAAAATGTAAAGTCTCCTACGTCTTCATCAATCCTAGAGTTGGAAGGGACCTGAGAGGTTGGCCAGTCTTTTCCTTTAGCCAATAGAGACATTTCCCTACACCATTCACACCAGATGATAATTCATTTTCGCACTGAATCACCCCTGTATTCAGAGTTTATATTCTGTATGGGAAAACATTCAGTTTTGGAATATCACAGCTCCTATGAGTGAGGCATTTGTTTCATGAGTTGTACTCAACATTAATCTTACCTTTCAGGTATTACTGCATATCGCCCAACACAAGTCTAAGATAGTTATTACATTTTGAACAACAACAAAAATATCTCTAAGATATTTCTTCTCCTTCGGTCTTTGCTCAAAGTCCGAGATGGTGCTGCATCCTGATCAGCCTCTTCAATTAATTACGCTTGTACTCATTAATATACCCAGACAAGAGCAGGCAGTGCACCTCACAGTTTGACCAGCATGGCTTCTCATGAGTCCATCTTCTTTGCACTGTTTGTTGTGCTTTCCTAATATACGCAAATCCTACATGAGATAATTTTTTTCAATTATGAAAAAAAATGACTTATATTGAGTTTAATGAAATAAACCTTAGGAAGTCCTAGGAATCTGGGTTATTCTGAACTATTGCTTTTTACTTGATAGTTGAAATGTAAGCATATATATTTTAATTGGTCTCTACTATATTTTATGGTATATAGTATTGGGAAAAAAAATTGCAGACTTTTGTGATATTCTTAAAAACTTGGTATCCTCTAAAGGATTTGCTAGCTCTTCTAAATCTACCATTGAAATTAGATACGAGTTTTCAATATATTATCACCCCAGACTAAGCCCTTATCCAAGGCACAGTCTGTAGGATATGGCAGAGCAATCGGCAGAGACAACATCAAACATACTACTGTATAGGCCAAACTTCTTCATATTCTAGTCAAGAGAATGACAAAAAAAAATTTTTTTTGACAAATACCTTGCTTAAATGAAAATGGACCACTTCCAACATTTTGATCAACTACTGAAATAAAGACATAAATAGGAATGTGCTATTTAAGTCTGCACTAATGCTGGGTCAGACATTCAACATAGTCTGTGATGGTATCAAAATTCAGAAAGGCGAAGTGACAGTCAGTGCTTCTGGTGTCCCAGATGTCCCCAATGGGGAACTGAGAGGAGAATCTAAGGCCCCGAGTATTTGTCCACTGTATGAAGGGACTGTCTGACAAATTTAGCACTTAGGAATTGGAAAAAAAATACTGGCTGCTGTTTCTATCATTGAGAAATCCTTGAAATTTCAGGTATATTTTAAAATGTATAGCTTCAAATGACAAGGTGCCAATTTGTTAAAGGTAAAATTCTTAGGATTATCATTTTCTTTTATTCAGGGTTTCTAAAGAACATTCCAAATATATATCCATTAGTGTGACTCATTTGTTAGAACATAATTTTTTAAAATCACTGTGTTTTGTGCCTACATCTGGGTATTGCCCCGGTGTCACTTTAAACATTTCCTAAACTTTTCCTATTTACTCCCTTCCCAAGCCATTCTCTCTCTCTCTCTCTCTCTCTCTCTCTCTCTCTCTCTCTCTCTCACTCTCGCTCTCCCTACTTTAATAGAGATGCTGTCATCACAGACCTATTTGAAACAAACCGGGCGGCCAGAAAAACTTTCTAAAGACAACCTACCAAATATGGGTGTGTGGTTTTTGAAGATTTACACTCAAACGTCATCAGAAGCTGCCGGATCAGTTCTGGAAGCTTTGCACCAGCCCAACAAAAGACAGAGCCCCCAACACTTCCCAGCTGAGCAGTGGGCATTGTCTCACACAAGGGGTAGGTCACCGAAGCAGAGACAAGCAGTCAGAATGCCGTAGGTCACTCTCCCCTGTCCCTGGGTCACCACGAAGGAGAAGAACTCTCTGCAATGTCAATAACTTAGTGAGGCACCCCCTCAGCCCCACCTGCTGTGCCCGAACTGCACAGGGAAAACTCCGTTAAGAGCTAGGAGACCTGTGTCAGCCCCACGGCCCTGGGAAGGACAGCCAGCCCAGAAGCTTACGTTCTTGGAAGGATGTGAAGAGCATCTGGAACCGGCTGTTCCGACTGCCCTCGTCGGCCCACAGGCGAACCACGCCCAGGCCTGTCCGCAGCATCACGTCGTTGGCCACTGTGCTGCAGAACTTGGCCTTCAGGTCCTCCACCGCGCTGCCTCCGTCGTACACGGCCACGAAGTTTCTCTTGCACTCGTTGGAATTCTGCATCTCGTAGTCCAGGAATCGCAAATAGATCTGTAACACCACGAAGACACACAATCACTTCCCCAAATCAAACACAAGGAACATGGTTCAGTAAGTATCAGACCCCTCCCTTTCCCCTTTCCTGGGTTCACAACAACCGTCTTGATTGCAATCCATTTTAATATTTTAACCCCCTTTTTTTCCTGCCAGAGGAAGGACGTCGGAGTAAGTTCAAACTGCATTTATCTTTTTTATTTTTTATTTTAATGAGGTGACATTACTCAATCAGGGTACATAGATTCAGAGAAAACATCTCTAGGTCATTTTGACATTTGATTATGTTGCATACCCATCATCCAAAGTCATATAGTCTTCCATCATCTTCGACCTGGTTTTCTTTGTGCCCCTCCTCTCTCCCCCTCTCTCCTCCCCCCCCCCCCCGCCGTAAGGTTTATATCTTTTTCAATGGCTGGTCTTCCTTCATTAGGTACATGTACCGTTTTCCATGGCTGAGCATTTTTTTCACCCAAATGATCCCATTTCTCCTCGTCACTTAGCTGGAACCAGTTATTCATTTTCATCCTTATATACTGTTTTACTATTTTGATCAGGGCAAATGTGTTATAAGTATTCCTGATGCCTTCCTGTTCAAGTCCTATGGCTTCCACTTACTCCCCAAAATGGATGGGCATACATAATTTGCATCAGTACCAAAGGAAAACAGAAGGGTAACAAAAGGTCACCTCTGCCTGTGCTTTGCTGAAATGATTTCACATAGCTATACTGCTTTACTTTTGACGTAGACGGTATTAAAAATAAAAAGACAGCTAGCCCACAACTATTTTCAACGTAATAGAAAATCAAGCCATTTAGCTAAATCCTTGTGAAATAAAAATTAAATGAACATTTAATGGGGAAAAACCATTGTGCAACCTACTTCACAGGTTATTTTTAAAGACTCCCAACAACTGTATGAAGTTTAATTGTCATATTCAAATTTTAAAAAACCTCGGGTGCCACATTCTGAAACTGACATGAGGTCCCTCTGACTCCTTAGAGTCCATAACCCTTCCACATGGTCACACTGCTGCCCACAGACATTTTATGGTCCACGGTTAAGATCTGACTGTTCCAACGTGCATTAAAAATTGCAAGCAATTAATTCAACCAGCGATGAATTTAAAAAGGAGTCATTTGTCCATTTATCCATTAAGTCAGCAGGATCAACTCCCTGGCCTCATCCTGTGTGTCTCAGGCACCGTGCCAGGCACTGAGGATCCCATGGCAAACACAAAATCAAGAGCCAGGGACAAAACCATGCGCCCATTAAATCATGACACAGAGATGGGCATCCCACTGTGAGAAGTGAAAACTCAGGCAACCAGGAGGAGGATGTCCAGACACATTCTGGATTCAAGAACACATCTTTCATACAGATGTTTCCTAAATGTTTTACATCTTTTTTATTTTTCCGAAGTGCGAAGTGGGAAGGCAGACAGACAGATCCTGCATGCTCCCGACCAGGGGGCAATGCTCTGCCCATCTGGAGCGTTGTTTCATTGCAACGGGGGCCATTCTAGCGCCTGAGGTGGAGGCCATGGAGCCATCCTCAGTGCCTGAGCCAACTTTTCTCCAATGGAGCCTCGGCTGCGGGAGGGGAAGAGAGAGACAGAGAGGAAGGAGAGGGGGAGGGGTGGAGAAGCAGATGGGCGCTTCTCCTGTGTGCCCTGGCCGGGAATCAAAACCCAAACTTCCACATGCCAGGCCGACGCTCTACCACTGAGCCAGTCAGCCAGGGCCTACATCTTTTTTAAAACACAAATGACTATGGGCCATTTTCTCTGATGTGCCCTCCCATTACTGTATTCCCCATAAACTGAAGACATCACTCAATTAAAAAGTCAAGTCCTTCCTCACTCTGTCTCCCTTCATTCTTGTTTATTTCCTGAGCGAAGAATTTCTGCAGACAACTGTTTCCCAGACCCAGTGCACCTGACCCTGCATTAAAGGTTTTCTTACTTCAGCTTTTAAAAATTTCCCTTCTGCTCTCAGGGTTCCCGTTGAATGGGCACTAATTCTCGTCCACCCACCCTCAGAAGACTGCTTTCCCACCTCTGCTGCCCTCCACGATGGGTCCAGTTTCCCAAACATCCTGCTCTTCTTCCCCTTCTTCCCCTGCGCCTGCCCCAGTCAGAGTGACACTTCTAAAAAACAAACCTAGCTGTCATACTAACACCTCTGACTGGCTTCCCTATGGTTATAATGGGAAAAGCTTAAAAACCATACACTGGCAAATTTTCCTTCCTCCTATCGTTGAACATCACACAATTATTCTCACGGACATGATGTCTACATGAAGTAATAGGTGTGTTCTGTTCTCTGTTGACCAACCTCTTCCTAAAGGCTCAAGGTCTGGTTCAATGGCTGATTGGAAACTGTGTTCTCTTTATTGACTCCATTTGTTCTACACCCATCACCTATTTACTGGGCACCTCTATGCCAGTGTTTTAAAATGCTAACACAATAATAATTATATAGAATAAGTTATATGTTTATTATTGTTCTGTGATCATTCTCAAAGCAAGGTATTTATAAAACTCTAAACTATAACATAAAAGCCAGAAAGAAAAAAGAAATGTTGCAGGATTATAAGAAACACTTGTTACAACCATCTCAAAATGAAAAGCACGACATTTAGAAAACGTAGGTGACTTTCTCAGTATGACTCAAGCCCTTCAGATCGGTGCTGAGCTCAGATGGTCCTGACAGTTGCTCCTTAGTATCACACTGCACAGCCTCACATAAATATATTTTTTAAAATTCTCAGAGACGTATAGTCCATAAAGAAAGTTATCATCTTAAAATAAACCAGCTACCACAACATTAATCAATAAGCACAGCCATCTCCAGTTTCCTAAAGGGACGAGGAAACTTGCTGATGATCAGGATGTAAATGAGATTCATAGGAAAATAAATGTGTCCCTCTGATATAAATGGCTGTCTTCAATTTTCTCAAAAGACAGAGTGGTTTTTAGAGGAGAATATTGCTCCTGTTGGAAAGGCAATTTGCATATCCGGTCCCTGGTTTCTCATCTGACAGCTCTACGGAGCGCCCGTGTTTTCCCGAAAAGTGAGCAATGTGCCTTCTCACATGAAGTGTGGTGACAGAGGTCTATGATGCCCCTCTGACATGTCAGGGTCTGCTGTACTGGACAGAATACTGTTTCCAGAGAAGTATTATTCCAGAGGAACGAGGACAGTCACTAGATTTTATTATTCACTTCAGAAGTATTCCATTAATTTTTTTAAAACTTCCTGTTTTATCATTCAAGAAAAGAAAGCATGTCCATGGGCACCTAGCTCTACTGGGTGCAGGGCTCTTACACCAAATGTCATTGGCCAGGCAAGGGCCTGAGCTTTCCCACGCTTGCTCTAGCAGACCTCACTAAAGAGCCCTCCCGAGAGATGATTTAAAAATACTATCTCAGCAGCTTCGAGTTTGTGCCCTGATAGCAGCAAGGGGAAGGAGGCCACGTGACAGTGTTTCCATGTAAGGGAGGAAAATTACAGAAAGGCTCTTCTGTCTCTCTGTGGAAGGAAGGAGAAAGTGATCAACGCCATTGATCTAGCTCCAGCTGAACAGTCAGATTACCCTCTCTTTTCTGTGAATCATTTTGATGCCTTCTTCTTTCTAATCAGTCACAAAGTTTGAGCCGATATCATAAATTATTAAGCAGGATTTGGGAAGATTCGAAAGCTCCAAGCAATTTCTAGGATTCTCTGTCTTTCCAATCATCCAAGTAAGAAGAGTGGACCTCTTTTGAATACTTAGAGCAAGTAACTCTAGCTAAAAATTCACAAGTAACATATTGACAAACATTTAATACTGTCTCTTCAACCAAGTCTCACCCTTCCCATCACAGGGATGTATAGAAAACAGACATTGTTTGGGACAGTTATGTAAGACTCAGCAGAACAGTTTTCTCCATGATAAATGCAAATTAAATACACTGTCTGAGAAACACTGTCCGTGGTGTCCAAACTTTGCACTTCGATAGCTAAAGTTACATTCTAAAAAAATGCCCAGGACTTGGGCAGATGCTGTTTAATTTGTGACAGGTCATGTTAGGCCTTATCATGTGAGCCAGGGAACCCCATGAATTTGGAGGGAAGCAAAATCCAGAAGGAACTAGGACATCATCCCCTTTTCTGGAATGTTGGGAAAAACACACACACACCCTCCCACAAATCCTGATAGAACAATAGGAAAACAGTGTTTTTTATGATCAGCTTAGACAAATAGCAAATATTTTAAATGTTCATGGAACGGCATTCCAAAATCTGATAGTGAGGAACTGGGATAGCCTCTCAAAACAGAGATGAAGCTGTAAGCTTTTCACAGGTAGTTAGGCAGCCAGTTACATTTTTCATTTTGTTTCCCCAATGTTTATTTCTCCTTTTTGGCGATAATAAGGGAAAACTCAATCTTTAGAACCTTGGAAATTATTATTGTAATCCATTACAGTTACTACCCTTTCTAAAGCATTGGTTTTCTCCTGGCTCTGTGACAAATTACCACAGCTTGAAACGATAGCAATTTATCATCTCTGTAGATTAGAAACACATGTAGGCTGGATTCTGTCGGCTGTTAAGGGCTATTGGTGAGGCAGAAACGCAGGTCCTTGCAGCTCCTGTTTTCTGGATGACCACTGACCACCAAGAAAGACGCAGCCCCTAGAAAACGATCTTATGTCTTCAGACTCTCTGCCTCCCCTCTGCTCACAGCCAGAGGAAACTGATTAAATTTAAAATCTCATGTGATTAGATTATGCTCACCTGGATAAACTCTCTTTTAATTAACTCAGGGTGAACTGATTGGGAACCTTAATTGCATCAGCAAAATCCCTTTTGCCAGGAATTTAACATAATCAAGTGTGTGAGAGTTTACCTTATTCGCAATCCTAGGGACTGGGCTGAAAATCTTGGGGTTATCCTGCCTACAGCAATTAAGTTAATCATATAATTAACTTTAACACAACTTCACTATGAAATATTGACTTGTAATGTTTGTCAAGTTGTCTGTTTATTGTAGCCTAACTTTATTCAGAACATTTTTGAAATAAGTAACAACAGATTCAAAATTAATTTGAAGTTTTAAATGATGGGTAATGACTAAAAGCTAGAGTTGTTGTTTTTTTTCCTTCCAAGATGTAAAGTCATTAAATTATCTCCATTAGTTCATTTTTATGTTTTCGACTCATCTCTTTTTCTTGACTTAACAAATTGGACGATTTCCCGAATAGTGTGTGTTTTTGGCACTGCCCTGGACCAGGCGACAGGAGAGAAAGGTCTTGCTTCCGCCCCATTTCTCAGTTACTGGACACTTGGGCAGTCATTCGTGACAGGCTCGTCAAGTTTCGGTCTTGAATGGAGTTTCATATCATCTGTGCCAAAAAATGTACTTGACCCTTTAATTATAATATGAAATCCCTGCCAAACTCTACTTGAATCCTTCCTCTGGAATCTCTGGATCTTTGGGCAGCTCCATTATTCAAACAGAAACCAAAAACCTTGTCTAGATGGAATGAAGAACTCTCTTTCTCCCATCTCGAGCGTTCACATAACCTGCAGTACTCAGCACGGGCAGCCTGTCCCTACCTTCCTCCTCGGTCATGTGACAGTCCTTCACCTGTGTGAAGGTCGCCACCATGTCCATCTCTCTAGATCTCTATCAGTTCATTTAATGTGCTGGTTCCATGAATTCTCACTGAACAGCAGTTATGCTTGGCACTGACAAAGGAGCCCAAGCTTCATGGAATTAACATTCAAGTCAATACCAGGACTTGATCACCCACCCTTTGTTTCTGGATCAGATCCAGAACCAGGCAGCATGACGCCCTCCCATCTGCCCTGCTCTACAAGCTGTGTGAACACCGAAGACTTGCTTATGGAGGTGTTTTCTCACATCCCCTCATTAATGTCTATAAGACATCATCATCCTGACTCAAGCTTATTTACCTCATCAGAATGAGCTGATGAGTGAGGGATTTCCAAAGTTCTCCCTGACTCTGGTACTCCAAAATCTAAGAAACTGGATTAATCCCATTCTATTTTAATTAAAGGTGACCATCCGTATTCCCATTCTCCAACAAATCAGCTATCAGGTATTATATTTTCTAGTTGTCAAAAGGCTGAGAAGCAATGCACCCTGGATGTGAATTTTAATAGGGCCCAAGTGAGCAATATGGCTCCGTTGCCAGTTATCTCTGAAATAGTCACCAGAGCCCGTTCAAGTTCACCCTGTGCCTTGCTCGTCTATACTCCTAAGCTTCTAGGAACTCTGTAAAAATAGAAAGCCCACCTAGGCAGCATCTTCAATTCTCGTTTTTCTCCAGTTATTCAAAGTGACTTCCTGTCCTCTAACCTTTCATTTAACAGAGAATACCTGTCACAAATTGAGCCATCTTTCTCTGGCTCTACAGGTGGCTTCCCTCCGGGTCACAGAATGCCAAATTCTGTAACAGACAGGTATGCTGGGTGTTATTGTTCAGAGATCGTACAAAAGACAGCCAATTTCCCAGCCAAAAGGAAACAGTGTGTGTTAACCCTCCCAGAAAAACCCTCCCCGTAATAGTGACAGTGACAGAGAGGCTGGCTGTGACAACAGGTGGGACTCCTATGTGTCCAGTTGAAAAAAAAAAACTTTAAAAACTCTTTCATTCATACAGTTTAAGAAAAATGAATAGCACTTGCACTTGAAACCATATATTATGTAAAAGAGTGTAAGAAAGAGCAATGCATCTCCCTTATGATCGATGAGGTGAGTTGAGTTTTATGGCACCAATAGCCTTTGTGTATATGTTCTTTTTTTTTTTTTTTGAGGAATCGCTGCCTTTCTTTGCTATACAATTAACTTTTTCTTTTTTCTTTCTTTTTTTTTAAGTGAGTGGAGGGGAGAAAAACTTCCTCATGCACTCCAACCAGAATCCACCCAGCTACCCCATCTAGGGCTGATGCTTGAATCTACTGACCTATTTTTAGTGCCTGAGGCTGACAGACCAATCGAGCCATGATTGTGAGAGGGGAAGAGGGAGAGAAAGGGGAGAGGAAGGCAGGGGGAAAGAAGCAGATGGTCTTTTCTCATGTGTGCCCTGGCCAGGAATCGAATCTGGAACATCCATATACCAGGCCAACACTCTAGCCACTGAGCCAACCAGCCAGGCCCTAAGTTTTCCAAAGATTTGTGCAGATGCAAGTGGCTTGCAATGACAAAGCTGGAAGGTGGACCGTGGTCTCTGAATCTTCCTATGGGAAGTTTGATAAAAGCATGCCACACTTTGAAATGATGGGCAGACCCTAGAGGGGAGAATATGGGAAGAGCAAGGGAAGAAAGAGAGAAATTCTTCCTTACATGCTGAGCGGCTCACAGGTAGCCCTTCCTGCCCCTCGTCCCAAGTAGCAGCCACTGAATTCTGCTGTATCTATCAGTACCATTCCCTTCATCTGTTGACCATCATAAACTGGTCTCTGGCATCAGGATTACTGCCAGGGCTTCCTGGAGGCTGCAGAGGGGACAGGGGACAGTCTTCTGCATACAGTGTTAGCCCCTCTGTCCTTGCTTCGCAGAGAAAACCATGTTCCAGAACAGAACCCTGGTCTCTGCCCAGGTTCCTTTTACATTCCAGAGATATGTAGATTAGGGGGCCCTGGACAATTCTTTTCCTTGATAGGATTTCAGGTTTAAAAGCATTCCTGTCATTATATTTAGAACCCTAACTCACGGTTCACCTCTCAATCCATTTTTTTCGGATGAGTGGAGCTATGGCTTGGTCTCCAGTTCAGGTTATCACGTCATCTTTGGCAACATCTCCAAATACATGGGACAAGGGAAGAAGACAAGTTGCATTTCAAAACCCGAATACAATGACAGCTTCTAGCGGTACTTGGAAAATGCACTGGGCACACCTGGTTTGCCGAGAGAGCCCGAGCATGCCGCAGACACTCCTGAGCCGACCGTCGGGCCTGGGGTGGGCCTTTAGACTGACCTTGGATCGCGGAGGTGCGCGGATGTACCACTTGCAATCAACAGCCTCGCTAGCAGAAGCTTTGCCTTCCTTTACAATCTGTATAGACTCCACAAGGCCTTCCGGACCGCCCGTCTCAAACTCACACACTAAACAACAAAATGCCAAACAAACACAAAAGATGTGGCTTGAATAATATACCAAACGAAGATTGCATAGCGAAAGCAAAGGCCATTGAATGTGATTAAATATCTATCTTACTAACCTGGTAATGGTTTCAAAACTCCAAGGTCCTTAAAGTCAGGATCTTAAAAATTGAGAAAAAGACAATTAATCTTATTCTGCATGTATTACTTACAATGATGTTGAGGAATAGATCATTAAATGATTCAGAAATCTGTCTAAAAAAAATCCACATTAGGAGACATTAAATGCTTAAATAGAAAGTACATGTTAAGAGTAAGACTGAAAATGTTCATTTACATAACAGGGCTTACACCACAGAGTTTTTTATCAGTACAAAATAAGCCATTTTTTTAGACTTCCCCGTGCCATTCTCTCCTCTAATCATCAGATATGAATCTTACTCATCTCTCACTCTATAATTGGACAATAGATGTTTTTTGTAAGATATATATATAGACAATTCATGGTTTGGGTCAATTCACATCTATTCTAGGTGCAACTCTTTCATCTGGTTTAAAAGATTCTGTAAACTGTGGAAACACAATTTTCAACTGAAATCTTGGAAGCACGAAGTTCACTTGGAAAGCCTAAGGCTCCTCCCCGCCCCTGACAGACTGCACAGTCTTCTTTCATCCAATTGCTCCCCTAACTTTTCACACCACGTTGGCTTCTGAGGTCCTCGGGACCCATCGTGTCCCCCAGCACCCCATGTCCCAGGCTGCCTCCCAGTCGACCTTGGGTTCAGGTCCTGCGTCTCTGCACATCGGTGGCAGGGAAGCTTGAATTCTCAGGCGCCTCAAAGAAGTCCTAGCTGTTAGAGGCCAAACAGTGGTGGTCTCCCTCCCATTTCCTGGAATAGATTTTGAGACAGGCATGCAGCCCACAGGATACACAGCTCAGCCCCTTAGGGGGCTGCCGAGAAAGTTCTCCTCCACAATGAGGGAGACAGAGCAGGTTCCGTTTCCCAGGTTCATGGGGCATCCTGTCCGTACTTGGCCCCTTGGGACCACGTGCAGCAGCCCTGTGATGTTGACAGGTGAGCTCTTGTGTGTGAGTCGCAGGGAGACCTGGAGACCTGTGGGTCCTCAACTGTGCCACCGGGGTGAGGACGGTAACCGATCCCCCGAGCTGCACTCCTCTGGGGACCTTTTCGCTTTTGAAACAATACACGTCCTTCCAGTCTTGGGTTACTTTGAATTGGATTTCCTTTTATTTATGGGAGAAGGCTTCAAAGACTATAATTTATCTTGGAGACACATGATGTCTGGTTTAAAAGATGATTCTGAAAGTTCATTCTATCTTACTGCGATGGTATGCATTGTACATTTAAAATCTTACAAGGTTAGAAATACAGGGTGGGGCAAAAGTAGGGGGACAGTCATGAGTCCGTGAGACACGGAGTTTTCTTCTGGGTTATTTATTCGGTCTTGTAGCATTTTTCCATACGAACAACTGTAAACGCACTTTGGCCCCAGTCGGTGTTTTGCAAGGCCCTACTGAACCATAGGCCAGGTCTGAACGAGGTAAAGATCCCTTCCTGGGGCGGGGGGGGGGGGGGGGGGTCAGCTCTGGATATGAAGACTGTGTGCGTGCACATCGTGCATATCTGAGTAGGCTGCTTCCTGTGTCTGTAAGCTGGGATACATCCCGCCCACCACGGCAGGCCGACTGTTTCTGTTCTAGGTTGTTCTTTATGTGCCTGTGGGACGCTCACATGGGCTGATCTGAGAGCCCGAGCCAGCCATGCTACAACTTAGTCGTATCACCTGCTATTCCAACGCAGCTTATGAGGGGACGTTATTATTAGAAAGTGGTAATAAATTCTGCATCCAGAGACAAATTCCTCTTTGCATGACTCTTTTTAAAGCAGTTCTTTTATCTCTTTTGGGGGGAAAGAGAGAGAGAGAGAGATAAAGAAATACCTGTATACAATTTCCATGAAAAAAGTAGAAACAAGAGATGCAGCATAGTTCATGAAGATTAGGAGACCCCACGAGGGTTCTTGTTTTCCTCCTTCATCTAAAACAATGGACATTTGGTGGGGGTTTTTGTTTGTTTGTTTGTTTTTATAGATATTTAATGCCAACTGTACATAAGAAAAAAAGCATGTTTGGTATAGAACTCATTGGTTCCTATCTCTAGCTGCTGTGCTGTTGAAGAGCCTGTCCCTATTTCTCCTTGTTTCAACATCCGGATCACTCATCTCAGTTATGCAGATCCTCAATTATCCCTGATAACCATTTCTGCTGCTTTGAATAAGGTTGAGTAATAGCCATGATGATTTAGTCACGGCCAGTCTCCTTCTCAATTAGAACATTTCCGCCTCATGCACGGCTGTGCCCATGACTGTGGTGCAAATGTAGCTGGTATTCTGTTTTCTGGGCAAAGGTTCACATCAGCCATTTTTATAACTCACGCCAGACAATGTTGAGATAAATGCCAGTTCTGGGAATGAAAAATTCATTTTTGTCTTTATATTAAAGGTGAGAGCACTGAGAGTTGTTTTTAAGGAAAAAGAAAAAAAAGACTTTAGGGGAAAAAAATTATTTCTGCAATTCCTTCTGAATTGGCCACCGGCCATATCGCCATCGCTGTAATAGATGGTCCATATGACCTGCAGAAACAAATTAAAACAAACACCACAGTAATCTTTAAAAACAGCCTACACTGAACTTAAGAATACTGAGATCGACCTATGGCCCTAGGTTGTTCAAGGACAATGACAAGTTATTATGCACAATGACGTTGACCCAGTACATTGTCTTCTCTTCTAGACACCCCTTCCCCACATCTACTTTCCACTCAGCAACCTGAACATGTTTTGAAACATCTCAATCTAATCACGATACTCATTTTGCTTTCCATTGCCCTGGGGACAAAACCATAACTCTTTTCCATGGACAATAACATCCTGTGGGTTCTTGCCCCTGAGCACCGGGCCCCCTCACACCCCCTGCTCCTCTCTGCTCTTCCCTCTCTCTTTCTGCCACATTCCGGGCTGATCTGATTCTCAGCACTTTGAACTTGAACTCTTTTTTTTTTTTTTTTTGAACTTGAACTCTTAACTGTTCATGGTGTCTTCCTCTTTCCCCCACACCCAGGTCTTTGGAGAGCTGGGTCTTTCTCATTCATCAGTTCTTGGATCAAGTATTTTATTCTCAGATGGTCCTCCTGGTATTGTTCCTTCTATGACCATGGCCGATTCCTTTGCTACTCATTTACATTTTGATGGAGCTGATCCTCCCACCGGGCTGAAGGACTCACTCTCTTCACCCACCATCATCATGCTGTAGGCATCTAACACTGCAGTGAAGTGTGAAACCGAGCATCTCAGTGAGGTCTGTTACTGATGAAAGGAGAGAGAACTCGACGTCAGGCCAACGGGGAAAGCTGGGCACGAGGAACAAGCAACAGGACAACACCTATCACTCCTCGGCTTTAGAGATGTTAATGCTTTGACTCACTGTGATTTAGATGGAAAAATATATATATATATTTTTTCTAGTAATGACCTTGTGACAGTTTGCCACATTATTCTGAAGCAAATAAT
This sequence comes from Saccopteryx leptura, assembly GCF_036850995.1. Lineage (NCBI taxonomy): Eukaryota > Metazoa > Chordata > Mammalia > Chiroptera > Emballonuridae > Saccopteryx > Saccopteryx leptura. Next base: position 4,395,867 of record NC_089513.1, on the reverse strand, counting down.
TGCTTGAAAACCATTGAATATTTTCAATGTAGACATAATTCACTCTTTAACAGCTAAGAAATCTCGGCTACTGTGGGTGCTCCTCCAGCCAACATGCTAACTCGGCCACGAAGAAGCTTCAGCAAGTTTTATCACTGCCAGTTTGAAGCCATAACAAATGTGTGTGTGTGTGTGTGTGTGTGTGTATACATGTATACTTAAATATATATGCATGTATATATATATGTATATACATCATCTCATATGTATGCTTGAAAAATTCAGTTCTTTTCTTTAATAACTGACCTCAAAATGAGCCCACAGCTGAACTCATGCTAGTGCAGAGGGACCATTCAAAAATGTTCTGTAGTATAACACACAATAAGTTAAATTTTATATCCATACAGCCTGGGGGATAAGAGATTTTATTACACTTTTGTTTCTTGTGTAACATTTCGTCATTTTTTTTTGAGCGGATTCTCCACTTTCACGAGTCAGAGAACCCTGCCCTGCCAATTTCTTTAGAGCATATTATTAGATGTTAAACAGTGCTGTTGGGCTAAGAGAGCAAGTCTTCTCCTTTGCCCTTTAAAAGTCTGCAATGCATTCTTCAACATAAAATAATGCACAAATAATTTCTCATTTATTTTATAAGGAAAATTAAATGTCAATAGAATCACTGTGTACATTGACAACATGTTCCATAAGGACACAAAAGAGTTACTCTGTATTATTTTTTTTTCATAGAGGAAGACTTTTGGAAAAAAGGAATGTGGCAAAGCATAACAAAACTAAATAAATAAAAGCTTGAAAGTGTTTGTTCCACCTCTCAAGCTAAAAAAAAATAAACAACAGTGTGGCTGAAACCTCTCTCAAGGTGAGCTCATGTGCTGCTCTGGCTGGAGATGCCCACGGATTCTCCGGAGGCTGATAAAGCCACCGCCGCCTCGGAGCGACCACTGGATGCAAAGGCGATATAAAAATGAAGAACAAAAAAACAGGACAGAGTTCCTATCTCATCTGCAGGACTTGACTTCTGTCCAGCGAACAGACAGATATACAGATGTGGTGGAGCTGCCTGACTGTGCTCGAATTCGTCCACTTGCAGCATTTAGCTGTCATCGAAGACTTCCTCTATGGAGATTCTTGGCAACAAATGCTAGGAGTGATGAAACAGCCAAATCACCGGGCAACTGGAATCTATGATTCGTCCTAGAACATCTGTGCTGACAGCAAAGTCAGGGAGGGAAACCGCGGAGGCTCTCACACGACTCAGCCCGGGCGCCAGAGCTCCGCCAGGTGCATTCCCTACGTGGGGTAAAAACTGCTTTACTTACACGTCTCCTTGATGAAGCACTAAAAAACGACTCTCTCTTTTTTAAACTTAAAATGTTGAGGGCATGCCTTTGCTTCTGGCTGAACTGCATGAATCTGTTGACTTTTAAGAAAAAAAACTGATCAAGTTGGCTGCAAATGATAAAATTCAAGCTTCAAGCAAAGGAAAATGTGTCCATCACAGTGTATTTGGTAGCTTCTCTATCCTTAACAATGTTTAAAAGTGCCTGTTGATAGGAACAAATGTGACTTTTGATCTTTTTTTTTTTTTTAATTTTTATTCACTGAGAGGAGGGGAGGCAGAGACAGACTCTCACATGAGCCCCGACCAGGATCCATTTGGCAAACCCACTAGGGGGTGATGCTCTGCCCATCTGGGGCATTGCTCTGTTGCTCAGCAACTGAGCTCTTCTTAGCCATGGAGCCATCCTCAGTGCCCAGGGCCAACTTGCTCTAATCGAGCCATTGGTGCAGGAAAGGAAGAGAGAGAGAGAGTGAAGCGAGAAGGGGAGGGGTGGAAAAGCAGATGGGTGCTTCTCCTGTGTGCCCTGGCCGGGAATCGAACCCATGACATCTACATGCTGGACTGATGCACTACCACTGAGCAAACTGGCGAGGACCGACTTTTGATCTTAAATAATGAAATAGTTTCACATTTCTCATTTCAACTAACCTTGAAGAAACTAGATGCTTTTTGAGGTTTGAAGTAGTATCCATCTGAAAAGTCTACAAAGTTACTGTTTTCCTTTCCCAACCACATATCTGTGTGAGGCTGAATTTTCTTCATATATTTTATCCATAAAGACACATTGCAACAGATTTAACTCAGAAGTTTATGTGAGAACCCAGCTGCCTTCTAGTAAGCCGAGCATTAAGTAGATTTACAAAAAAAGTGGCACAACATAACTATCTAGTTATTTTAATATTTACTAATATTTTAACATTAATTAATGTTTTAAAAACATGCTTTATGTTAACACATAATTGGTGTGTGTGATTTTCCCATGTATTAATAAACAGCTTTTGAACATTTTTATCCATTTCGATGCAGCACGTGATAAATGCTGAATGATAGAGCTACATAAACCAAAGTTCTTCGAGATGTGCGGTATTTTTCAAAGGAAGATGAGGGCTGTGAAACCCAAATACTTCAGAACCTCCCCATCTTTGCATCATAGATAAACACCTTCTCCCAGCAAAAACTCTAGATTACAATTTCTAACTCAGGCTTGTACAACATCTTTATGTCACATCCCAGAGATATTTCCCCACTGCTCACCATACCATAGATGGGCTTCCAGTCAATCACTGTTTATCTGATTAGACTACGTCCAGGTCAAACCAGAGGTATCTCCATTTCACAGATGAACAAAACAGAGGTTCAACAACTTCAGAAAAATGCAACTTGTTTTAACTTATTTATAACCTAACTAGCTTAATAACTATCTCTATATATCTCAAATCAGTAAATGTTTCCAAAACATTATTATTTTTTAAAGCTATAATGAGGACATTGTTGGGTCAGGCTTTTATAGCTCAAGTACGCCATTCTACCGCAGAACACAGCGGTGTTCCCAGAACAGCACTTTATGGGGGAATGTAACTCCCTGACCTGTCCAGATCACCCTATTGACAAAACCCTCTGATTCTAGAGATCAGCCTTGATCCTTTGGTATGTTTGCCACGCATGACCCAACCACCTGCCAGCGAGTCGTTAGAGAATAAACGCATGAACATATCCCTCAAGTTCTCACAACCTCACATAACTCGAATTATGTCATCAGCAGAATAACCTCTCCACTTCTCATCTCTAGTGACTTCGGAAAGCCCTGAGATGTCTGTGGGCTTCTCTTTATTAAACCAGCTCTTGCATAGAAACTGATAGCCCCTCCAATGGCCACTGTCCTGTTTCCAACCTTTCTCGCCTCTCTGCCGCCCATTACATGCTTAACCCCTCGCTTCCCACTCAGGATGGAAAAGCACTGTGTGGGTAGTTTTTGAAATCAGTTAACTGAAATTTAAGATGCTCTTTTAAAAATTAATTGAAAAAAAAATCTTGACAGCCCAGTACTACAACAGATTGCACAGCGTGGTTTAATAATCTGATTTATTTCACTCTTGTCCAGAAGCAACATTACTCTGGCATAAAATCCCAGCATGGTTTACTGTTATCTCTAAGTATCAGGTTGGCAATTACAGCTTCACGTTGTGTGTGCCTTCCTGTCTTAACAGTAGCATGGGGTTTACACACCATGACTTATTTTTTCCCCCTAGTTTAATATAAAATTTACTCACATATAAATTTTTGGAACCAAACTTTACAGGAATTTCAGGAAGGAAGCCTGCAAGTCCTTTCAATTATTGCTATTTGCATAGCTCACACAGATTTGTTGTTCCTTATTTTATTTAGTTAGCTGTAATATAGGAAGTTTCCTCATTTCACTTGTCTTCATATTTTTTAAATAAGTAGAGAAAACAACTCTTTCTTTTTTTTTTTTTTTTTTTTTTTTTTTTTTTAAATAAATTTTTATTAATGGTAATGGGATGACATTAATAAATCAGGGTACATATATTCAAAGAAAACATGTCCAGGTTATCTTGTCATTAAACTATGTTGCATACCCCTCGCCCAAAGTCAGATTGTCCTTCGCCACCCTCCATCTAGTTCTCTGTGCCCCTCCCCCTCCCCCCAACCCTCCCCCTGTCCCCCCTCCCCCCACCCCTGGTAACCACCACACTCTTGTCCATGTCTCTTAGTCTCATTTTTATGTTCCACCAATGTATGGAATCATGTAGTTCTTGTTTTTTTCTGATTTACTTATTTCACTCCTTATAATGTTATCAAGATCCCACCATTTTGCTGTAAATGATCTGATGTCATCGTTTCTTATGGCTGAGTAGTATTCCATAGTGTATATGTGCCACATCTTCTTTATCCAGTCTTCTATTGAAGGGCTTTTTGGTGAAAACAACTCTTTCTTATAAATGAATGCACGGAAGCTGTATTTTGCTTATGTTCCTAGTAAATAGGCTTCTATAATGTGTGTTTTCAACAGTCACAAGGAAATACTATTGTTCTATGGGGGAAAGTAGGCATTTACACTACAGAATAAAAAAGTAATAATAACTTTAGGGAAAGAGTAAAGTACTCATTGGAAGGACAAAAAAATGATGAAGACAATTAAAAAAGAAAAAAAATTGTCCAAAAACAGTGTTTGGTGTTCGCCTGTTTTATTGAACTATCATAGAACATATCTTCCTTTTTTCTGTGTAAGGTAAACCAGGGAAGGTCTTGGTGGGTGACTGGCAGTCCTCACTCCCCCCAGTTCCCTCAGAATGGTCTCATTCACTCCCCTGGCGAGTGCGTCCTACATCACATGGACATCCGGAGTCCACCTGGGACCGTCTCCCACTGGTTCTGCTTTGGTAGAGCACTTCTTGCTCTAGTCGCGGTGCCAACCCAGTTAATAAACTCCTCTCACGCCCTTCTGCTTCTCTCCCCTCACGTGCACTCCTTCCCAGTCTTCCTCCATATTGATATGCACAGATCGTGCTGATTAGTAATCAGGGAGAAGGGCAGGTCCGTTAATCAGAGAAGAGGTCACAGCACCTTCATGGTGGTGATCAGGGGCTGGCTCAGAGCTTCTCAGCCTAGGAGAGGGAGAGTGTGACCTTTTAGGAGGACCAGGTGACAGTCTGGGAACCCACCACCACACTGCCAGGGGACCTGGTCTGGCAGGTGTGGCCCATGGCCACCGAGGAGCAGCGTGCTGCTGGCAGGAACTGAGGGTGATGTGACAGCCCCAGCAGTGTGTGTGTGGGCTTGTGCGATGGGGGTGGCCCTGTCCTCCCATGAGCCTCTGTCATCCCACTATGTCTCTGCTAAATAAATGAAGTCACTGGAAAAATAAAATTGAAACTTTTTTTTGTGACAGAGTCAGGTAGAGAGACAGAGAGAGGGACAGATAGGAACAGACAAGAAGGGAGAGAGATGAAAAGCATCAATTCTTCATTGTGGCACCTTAGTTGTTCATTGATAATGTTCTTATATGTGCCTTGACTGGGGGGGCTATAGCAGACCAAGTGACCCCTTGCTCAAGCCAGTGACCTTGGGCTCAAACTGGTGAGCCTTGTTCAAACCAGATGAGCCCATGCTCAAACTGGTGACCTTGGAGCTTTGAACCTGGGTCCTCCACGTCCCAGTCCCACACTCTATCCACTGTGCCACCGCCTGGTCAGGCTGAAACATTTTGATAAGAAACTTTAGGCTTTCTTAATTTCATTTAAAAATAGGAATGCAAATACCATGAGAAAGCCGAAACATTACAGCTACAGAAATAAACTGCAGGCACCAGCTACAAACCATGAACACAAGATCTCCCGTGCTGCCTGGAGTGGGTGTGCCGCACCCCTTCTAAAGAGAGCTGGAAGGGCTTCCTGTGAGCCACGCTAGGGACACTCTCTGGTGGTAGCCTGGGCAAGCACACTGGAGTAGATGTGCCAGGCACCAGCAGGGCACAGGGGCCCCCGGAGTCACCCTGAGACCCGGGGAGGGGGGAGAAGCACACATGAGATGCCCAGTGCCATCTGCCAGCAGAGGGGGGGGCGGGGCGGACGTGTACACGAGACGCCTGCAGAGAACCCTGGAGAAACCCATGGAATGACGCGAGTGGGATTCGGTCCTGTCAGCCGGGAGAAGGGCGGAGGTTGCCACATTCCATCCTTCAGCTAAGTGCGCCCTGACTCTTAGGTCACTCTCTCACGTCCCTTCGCAAAGGCTGGCACCTGTGTGTCCCAGCTGTCCTCCACTCCTCCCACCCCCACGGCCCAGCCACCAACTTTCCTACAAAAGCCACGTGCCATCGGCGATGATATACAAAGATTGAGAAGAAAGGGACACAGAGCGATGCACCAGTCAAGTAATTTAAGAAAAGAAAAACACCCAAAACTTATATAACGGTAGTATGGTAAACAGAATGGATTTAAAAGCAAAACCAAAACATACAAACCGAAAAGTAGGCTGGATAATAACTTTGTAAAGAATTCACCAGGAGGATTTAATGACATTGAGCCTATATTACCTAACAATAATTACTGACTGAACCCTGTCTTCCATCCGTTTCCTTCTTATCTAAAGGATTAGATAAAAATATCCATTGGGCTGGATGCAAAGCAGCAGACTTGGGAATATCAACTAGACAACAGATAAGGATATAGATTTCTTAAAGTATGAAGTTCTCTAGAAATCACAGTTAATCCCATCCAAATACAACTTTGGTATCTTAGCTCCTGGGTGATCAATGGATAAAAAGAAAAACACTTAAATTATTTTTAAAATATACCGAAAATATTACTGCTATCTTAAAACCATTATTTACAAAGTCAAACACCATTGTTGAAACCTCACTGTTTATTCTGTGTCCTGCATCTATTTCAGGAGAGTGCCTTTAACGTTGGGGTTAATAAGGAGATCATCTCACTTCCCCAATGTTTGAGATTGGCTGGAGAATCCCTGTGGGAAATTCTAACATAGTTCTCACTGCAATTTACAAACAAACATTTAAATAATGCCCAATGCGTGCCCATGTCCAGAAATCCACGTTTCTCTTAATACACAACAACATACCCTAGGTACAAAAGGCCCTTGTAGGTCAACTTAGCACATAAATTACGCCCACATTTTAGATAGTGGTAAAAATCAAGCTAATCTAAATCAGTATGAAGCTATCAAAAAGAAAGCATTGTGTCTAACGTCACGGCTGCCAATTTCCGGTCTTTTAGGTGAGTGCAGCCATCCAAGCACAGAAAGAATCATCACTTATTCATGTTTTCCTCTAGCAAATAACCTTGGCCCATTTTAAGCATAGGGGAATTCATGTTTACAGAAATGTTCGGAATCTTTTCATCTCCATTTCTCATGTCTCTCTGGTCCCCCTGCTACTCACTGCCCCAACATGGCAGCCATCCAGAAGGAGTCAATGAGTCTTCCACTTGAGAATACAAGTGAGAAGAGCTGGGTCACCAGTTTTGAATCACGTGTTAAGAAAGACCACAGCTCCTCAAACCCTTCTGCCTCTGAGAGAGAGTTCTTTTTTTCAGAAGTGTCACTCCCTCTCGGCGAACTGGGGAGAATCATCGATGCCCAAGCTCCGGACAGAGCTAGGCTGCCAGGGTCCACTTGGACCGTAAATCTGTCAGCTGAGGACTTTTGTGAGTCAAGCACATGTCAAGCCTAGAGCACCCACAACACGAAAAGTTCACTAAAATGTTATCTTGGAATTTTTTAGCAGTGCTATACTGACATTTCTTTCCATTGGCTTTTAAAAAATATTGTGTAATTGTAGAAACCATGTTGCATTATATTTATTTAAAAAAATAACTTGAATGATTCATGTGCCCTTAGGCTGCAATTGAAGACCCTGGTGTTTCCTGAGACACTTGCTAATCTGGACTCCCTTTGCTCAATTTTCTATCATTCAAAATATAAAAGCATCTAACATTATTTCATTAAGAAGTCTGAAATTAATCCAAGGTTTCTCTACAGTAGTGGTCTAAAGCAGTAGAAATCAATATCGTCATTAGGTCTCTCTTGTTTAGTCAGAGTATCATTGATGAGACCCCACACCTCTATTCCCTTACCTTTTCATTTTGGTCAATCGTTAGCCTTCACCTGACGACCTGAGGTGAAAAGTTCATAAACAAAATGAACTTGATATCTTCACACTGTCCTTTCCATCAAAAAGACACCAAGCGCTTTCAATTATTCTTTGTAAAACCTCTCACTACCCACCACCCACTTCCCAGTATACTAGGAGCAGAATCCTAGCCCACCTTCTCTGCCTCAGTCCTTTCTTCCTCCAGTACTTTGCAGGTAACTTTTGAGCTAAGTTGACCTAAAGGGCTGTGGCCAACACCAAGTGCCAACCACAGGAGTCAGGGTGCTGGACTGTCCCCCTCCCATGCTTGTCATCGAATGACATGCATTGCCAGCCATCCAAAACGTGAGAAATATGCAATGTTTCAATTTTAGTCCCCTACATTTTAGGGTGTATTTTTTTAACCCAACAAAGGTTTACACAAATGCCAAAAGATGGTTGATATTCACAAGCCTACATACAAGACTGAAATAGCACGTGATAAGTAGCCTTTAAGATGGCCCTCTGTGTCCCACTTCCTCCTAACTGTAACCCAGTGTACGGCTCCCCAGGAAAGTGAGCTCATGACTCACGGCCTACCAAGAGTGACTCACTTCCAGCAATGGTGTTGCTCATAAGATTTCTTACAGAGACAGGGACTTCCAGCTCTCTCTCTCTCTCTCTCTCTCTCTCTCTCTTATTTGCTCTCAGGAAAGTCAGTTCTTATACTATGAACGACCCCGTAGAGAATCCCACAAGGCGGAGAAATGTTGACTGGGACCAGCAGCACGTGAGGAGGGGGCCACGTGAGGAGCAATGTGAGTGAGACAGTAATATGCACCCTGCCCACCCGAGTCTGCGGTGCCTGCATTTCTCTTCACACTGAGCTATTGATCTTTTTTAATTTTTTTATTTTCTTTATTTATATTTTTTGGTCTTAGATAACACTAGCCTTTGGTTGGCATCCAGTAAGAAAATTTAACCCCTGTACTTTTTTATTCTAAGTACATAGTTCTAATGAAAAATGAAACTAAAAAAAAACAAACAAACAAAAATTGACCACATGTTTAGCCACAATTGTTTGGAAATTAGCAGGGCTACAACACTAACTGGATTTGACCATGCCATTCATTCACTTTTAGAGGACTCCTCAATTCAATAAAATCTTCAAGTGCAAATAAAAAAGTATCTCATGCACTTGCCTCTTGCAATGTAAGGATAGCAGAGAAAATACTGACAACATTGCACACGATGGACGCCCCTGGTGATATGCTTCTCCGTGGTTTAGAAGCACTACGGAGGCACAGCGAGCCCTTGGGGACACTGCATGGACGGTTCGAGTCCACGTGCCACACAGGGACAAGTGTGGGGGTTCCTTGTGTTTCTTCCTCAAAATAAAAATATGCAATTAAATCTTCAGAACAGAATATCCCCTTTACCATGTCAAGCCTATTATTTGGAAAACAAGACTATATTCATCCTAGTATTTTCAGATTTTAAAGTGAAACTCAAGGCATGTTTTAGTCCAGAGGTTCCACTACACGTTGAGATGTTATGAATGACTGAATGATTACAATATTATTATTTATATTATGATAGTTCCTTGGGAAAAATCACACTATAAAATATTATGCTAATTCTATTTTATAACAAGATGTTCTTGTTTTATCTGTTTGTCAAATACTGTAAAGTGAACAAGCAAACTATTCTTTTGAAATTCTCATGGTAGTTACCAAAATTTTTTATATGTATAATTTTCCAATATTAACAGCACAAAAATTAAAAATATACAAATAGGAGTTTATGTGTGTGTGTATACGTATATATTCTGTTCTGAAAGCATACAGACATAACTCTATGAATTCTATTACTCCACTGATTTATCGATAGATTGACATGGTGGTAAAGTCTATAGAGCTGTCCTTTCTTCTTTTTATTTATTTCCATTGATCTGTAAAGTCCTGATGACTCTAAATCATTGCTCCATTTCCTCCCTCTTGCCATCATATTCCTTTCTTCTCTTCTCTTTTCCTCTGTGCCTCCGAGCTTTCTTTCCAGTTTCAGGCTGAGAAGAACTCCGGAGAGCTAGCTCAGCCGCAGGCCAAGGCACTCACACAGCCATCGTGTGCAGCCCAATGGGGGGACCGAGGTCTGCCACACCAAACTGTGCCTCCAACATCCCCGTGATGGTTGTCCACTGCCAACAAAGCTTCGTTCACTTATACATTGAATATCCCCGGCTTTAGCAGGAAATGATGCATTGCTGCAGAGCGATATAAAAGTGGAGGTGTTGAGTTTGGGCTGGAACTACACCATTGGCTCTCCAGGGTCTCTGAGTGCAGATATGTGACCTTCTCAGCCTTCATGGTCATGAGAGCCAATTCCGGATCGCCAATCTTATCATATACAGGTATGTCATTTAAGTTTGTTTCTCTGAAGAACCCTAATAGGGACAGCACAAGGTCCTTCAGGGCCTGTCCCTGCCCATCTCTCCTGCCTCATCTCTGGCCTGGGAAACAGCCCTAAACCCACCTGAGCAACCTGTCCTGCCCGATACCCTACATCCCTTTGGTTCCCCAGCTCCCGATTTGCAGTCTCCTGGAGCTGAGCCTTCTGTGCCCCCATGTCCTTTTTATGTAGGTGACCAAAAGTGTGGGGCTCACCCCTGGGCAGTCCTACCATCTGCAGCAAGCTACTCTATGTCAGGTCTTGCACAGAAACTTCATCACAGACGGCACTGTTGATCCTCAAAATTAGTATACTTCACTCACAGTGCGCTCATTATTCCCAATTTTTTTTTTAACTATGTTATCATCACTGTATCATTATTCCCAATTTTAAAGTTGAAGAGAGCGAGACTGGGCTAAGAAAACTGATAAAATGTCATACAGTACACCTTGGACAAAGCTGGAATTTTCACACGGGGCGGGGGATTGTTCCCTCTTATCCATAGGGTACACATTATAAGACCCCTAGCTGGATGCCTGAAACAGAGGAGAGTACCAAGTTCTCTATATTCTGGGGTTTTTTTTCCTATGCACTGACCTACAATAAAGTTTGATTTATAAATTAGGCAGAGTGCCAGACTAACAAAAATAACTAATAATAAAATAAAGCAATTCTAACAATTAAACATGGGTTACATGAACACATGCACAGCGATACAGACACACTGATTTGATCACCCAGACAGACAGGGAGAGGCTGGGGGGTGCAGGAAGAGTGGGCACCAGAGACAGCTGGTCATGAGGCAGGCCAGTGGGATGGCCAGGGGTGCCTGACCCCAGTGGACTCACGATGCCTGGAAGCTGCAGACTGTTCAATGAACCATGCAGGTGACAGAGCACAGGGCACAGGCAACAAAGAAAACGGGGTCAGGACACTACTGTCCTAACTTGCAGAGGTGAGCAGGAAGCAGCAGTCATGTACACAGGAGGCACCCAATGGAATTGAGTTGAATCTTGACTATGACTCAAAAGAAAAGAAATCCGCCGCATAAAGTGAAGTTGTCTGTTGCCAAGAAAAATGCATGAGCTGAGGGTGAGGAAAATTATTATAGTTTTGAGCCTGGCATTTTCCTGCATCTGAGTTTTGTGCATCTCTTCGCTGTAGAATAAATAATAATTGTGCTACTATTATCAGAGCAACATAGATTGTTATAGGAACAAATGTTGAAGACTCAATTCCTGACAAACCCTGTAAGCTTCTTAAGAAGAATTGATTTTCCATACACAATCAGACTTCTGGAAAAACAAAAACTATGAAAGCAGCAGTAACAATACATTCTTCAAAATCCCTCCCTCCCTCCATCCCGCCCTCCACCCAGGCCAGTTCCTCTGTGCAATGCTGGAGGTGGGGGTTCTTTCCATCCAATGGCAGAGCTGAGCTCAAGCCACAATGCTGGTGTGGCCGTCCCTTCCCCAAATACTTCCCCTCTGACCCTTCACCCAACCAGAAAAAGCAGCAGCGGACAGTAGTGTGGAGGACAGACTTTGCCTGTATTCCTAGAAGATCACCCTAAGCTGCTTTGTGGAAAATATTTTCTGGGAACAGGGCTTGACTTGACTACACAACTGTATGTCGGTAGCATCTTGTGCTACAGTAATGACGTTGACTCATCCAAAGCGCTGAATGGATTCAATACACACTTTGAAAGTACGTTGGTGGGATTTTTTTATTTTTTTCATTTCAGGAAACAGAGTTTTCAAAATTCCTAATGGTTAGTGGGCACTCGTGACATAACTGTTGAAGAACACGCTCAAATCATGTGCTGGAACCTGGCGGAAGATCCACATGTTTCATACTATGTGTTCAAAGCGTTCTAACTCCCGGTATGTTTTTCGTCTCATTAAATTTTTGTGAGCCTCAATCTTAGAATGATGATCTCAAGTTGAATTAATTATTATCTGGCACTGTATAATCAGTACGAATGGATCAGATGTCCCTTCTGAACAATAAAAACATAGTCTGAGAAATGCTCATTAACTATGGAGGACGCCATCCTCTGAGAACAGTTCCCAAATATTGATTTCATTATTTGAAACCAGGGAAGCTACTTAAATTACCATGAAAGAGGTGGCGGGTTTAACTACAAAATGAACATCTTTATTTTTGGAAAAACAGGACGAACAGTTGTCAAATATTCTTGCGGAAATTCTAACCAAGCCAGGCATCTCGGGGCATGGACCCACAAGCCACCCACAGCGGACCCAGGGAGAGCCGGAAACGGGCAGCTTTCTTGGGGTTAGCGCCTCTCTGCCCTTCTATATCCCTGAGGAATCAACCTTCCTGCCGTGCATATTTCCATTTCAGGGGTGTATCTTTTTTTTTTTTTTTTTTTTTTTTTAATTTTTCTGAAGCTGGAAACAGGGAGAGACAGTCAGACAGACTCCAGCATGCGCCCGACCGGGATCCACCCGGCACGCCCACCAGGGGCGACGCTCTGCCCACCAGGGGGCGATGCTTTGTCCATCCTGGGCGTCGCCATGTTGCGACCAGAGCCACTCTAGCGCCTGGGGCAGAGGCCACAGAGCCATCCCCAGCGCCCGGGCCATCTTTGCTCCAATGGAGCCTTGGCTGCAGGAGGGGAAGAGAGAGACAGAGAGGGAAAGCGCGGCGGAGGGGTGGAGAAGCAAATGGGCGCTTCTCCTGTGTGCCCTGGCCGGGAATCGAACCCGGGTACTCCGCACGCTAGGCCGACGCTCTACCGCTGAGCCAACCGGCCAGGGCTCAGGGGTGTATCTTACGAGCATCAAGTGGCTGGGTTTCTCCCCTTTTCCCTGAGTCTAATTTACTCCTCACAGTTCTTTAATTTGCAAATTTCTCTCTTAATTGACATTGATTAGTAGTATAGCCGAGTGTGTTTTTACCACCGTATTTTGTGTTTCCTAAATGCTCCTAATTGTCCACATTCCTTTTCCTTATTAACCTGCCTCCCACTTGGTTATAACATTTCTGTAATTCCCTCTTAAGTCTTTGATGGTTAGGAAACTATACAGACTATATTTCTATAGATCGAGGGCTGTTCTCCAATCTGTAAGTTACTATTTAATGGTAACCCTGCAGCATTTGTAAAGACACGGCAGTGTGTTTGCAGAATTTTAAATAGATTCCCTATATATGTGTTTAATGTTTAATACAGCCATTGCAAGATAATTATTTGTAAAGGACTCTAAGGACTTCTGTTTCCTGTCATACGAATGACTAGGAGTTCTGAGCGGCATCACACGCACACACACGCACAAGTGCATGCGGACATGCACAGATCACACATACCCACGGGCACACACACACACCGTTCCCTTCTCAGAGCCCCTGGACGACCACACTCACGGAGGCCTTGCTGGTCTCTATGCCACAGGCTGATTCCCAAGCTCAAAGGGTCCCGCAACCACCGACTGGGCCTTGCTGTGCTGACAGGCCTGGGTAATGTCCTGCCACAGCCACAGCCGGGACAGAAACACCTGTCACCTGTCCTGGCAGGCCCGGGGGAGGGGCGGCAGGAGTGCGGGGGCAGGAAACTGGTCTGGATGTCCGGATGTCCGGCGTGCTGCAAGGGACGGTTGTCTCAGACATGGTGCCATGGGGATTTTGAACGTTGGGAAGAACACAGAGGGATGCTGGGCCTGGTTCCTCTTCGGCAGCCACAGGTCGGAGGGAGTTGGAGTTTATGACTCAGGGCACCCTGCACTGCTGGCAGAAACACAGCAGAAATAGCAAATCATCTCGGGAGGCATCTTTCCCAAAATGAGTTGACAATTGGCAACAGATGAAGAGAGAGAGAGCAAAGAGCTGACAAAGTAGAAGGGGAGTCACCCTCCGTGCCAGCCAGCAGGCACACCACACCATGGATCCTAGAGTGTGGAATCGCCAACCATCTATGTTCTGCGGGTCTATGAGCAATGTTCCGGAAAGAGACATTTGCAAAAATAAAAACATGAACAAGAAATGTTAAGGCAAAAATTAGAAATGGAATTTCCATTTATCTAAATATGATAAAGAGCAGAATTGTCAACTGGCATTATTCAAAGAAATGATGGCCACAAGTTTTCCAGGACCGATGAAAATACAAAGCTATCAATCTGGAAAATATAGCACCTTCCACAAAAGATTCTGCACCCAGACACAGGGCAACAGGATCACTAAACACGGAAGATGAAGATAAAACCCTGAAGGGCCTACCAAAAAAGGTCACGTCAATGATAGAAAATGACACAATGACGGCAGACAGCCCTGTGGCAAAAAAAAGCAAGCCAACAGTCAAATAACATCTACTAAGACCTGGGCTAGAACACCTGTCAAGCTACAACCAAGACCTGGGCTAGAACACCTGTCAAGCTACAACCATCAGTCAGTGACAGGCTCTCTCAAGGATAAAAGGGAGAGGAAAATGTTTTGAGAGTAAGTAAACACTGAGGAATTTTATCTCCAACTGACCTGTACTGAAGAAAAACTTGAGGATGTGGTTCCAAAAAGGAAAAAAAAAAAAAAAAATCTGAGAACAGTCTCAAATGCAAGAAAGATCAGTAAACAAATGCAAGTCACAGAAATGTTCCACATTTGCAATCACGATACAACATAAAGTAGAAGCGCAAATAAATATATATATTTCATTTAGACATTAAAATCCACAATCATTGTAAAAAAAAGAAAGGAAGAAAGAAAAAGAACAGGTCAAAGAAGAAACTTTAAAAGACTTAGAACTGAGTGGTCATGAAAGGCATTAAATAAGATATAAATAGGAGGGAGTTGCACAATGTTTATGAAATATAAACTCAACATATTGGAAATGGTAGTTCTCCTTATCATTTCAATCAACAGACCAAGTGTGATTTTCTGATTTCTTTCTTTCTTCCTTCCTTCCTTCCTTCCTTCCTTCCTTCCTTCCTTCCTTCCTTCCTTCCTTCCTTCCTTCCTTCCTTTCTTTCTTCCTCCCTCCCTCCCTCCCTCCCTCCCTTTCTCTCTTTCTTTCTTTCTTTCTTTCTTTCTTTCTTTCTTCTTTCTTTCTTTCTTTCTTTCTCTTTCTCTCTCTCTCCCTTCCTTCCTTCCTTCCTTCCTTCCTTCCTTCCTTCCTTCCTTCCTTCCTTCCTTCCTTTCTTTCTCTCTTTCTCTATTCCTTCCTTCCTTCCTTCCTTCCTTCCTTCCTTCCTTCCTTCCTTTCTTTCTTTCTTTCTTTCTTTCTTTCTTTCTTTCTTTCTTTCTTTCTTTCTTTCTTTCGTAAGTGAGAGGAAGGGAGATAGTGAGGCAGACTCCCACATGTGCCCTGAACGGGATCCACCCAGCAATCCAATCTGGGGTCAGTGCTCGAGCACCAAGATATCTTTAGTGCCTGAGGTTGTTGCACTCTGATGTAGCTATCCTCACACCCAGGGCCATGCTCAAACCAATTGAACCACTGGCTGTGGGAGGGAAAGAGGGAGAGAAGGGGCAGTGGAGGGGAGAAGTAAATGGTCGCTTATCCTGTGTGCCCTGACTGGGAATCAAACCGGGGACGTCGATATGCCGGGCTGATGCTCTATCCACTGAGCAACCAGCCAGGACCTGATTTTCTTTAATGGAATGTGACAAGCTGATTCTTTTTTATGTGGAAGAATCAAAGACCCAAAAATATCCAAGACACTGAAACCAGTTATTAAGTCTTATTATGATACCATTCATTATTGATACCATTGTTGAATTTTCGCAGTCTGAGCACATTCCCAACATATCTGATGTGAAATTTAAATGTATATATTAACATCCAGCTCCTATTCTGGCTGTTCAAATAGATCTATGTTTGCTTTACCCTAGCATATGTTTACTTTTATTGAAACACAAGCCAATTATTTTCTCCTTTACCAAAGACTGAAAAATAAATGGAATAATAAGGACAGGATAGGAACCCTAGGGCTTCTTAAAACAACGTGGGGCCAGCACCTGTTGAAGTGTGAGGTACAGTCCAGAGGGTAAGGGAGCCCTGCTCTAGCCGTTCGGTCCAATCACATTCCAGCAGCTCTAAGGGAAGCGTGGCCCTATGCAGCGACAACCATAATCTTAGTCTCGTCTTCCACAGAACTTCATTTACACTAGAATTAACCCAGGTAGGTTAAGACTCTTCTGAATGTATTGGGAGTGTTTCCATGGGGGAAAAACAAAATAAACCTCTCTCCAAGAAAAGTGAGACTTCTGGTTATACAAAGAAAGTCCGGTGATTTGGAAGAGATCCATGTATAGATCTCAGGGATTGCATCTCTAGGGTCTCCAGATGTATATTCACAGCAGAAGTCAAGGAGGAAGCCCAGAAAAAAGAATTGCTTTATCTCCCCGTTCCGTGGTGGATGGGGTCATGTGCAGAATGGGAGCAGCCGTGGCATAGCTGAGGAAGCAGCCCGCACGGAGACAGGAACAGCAGTGCTATCCCGGTGGGGGCGGGGGGCTGGAGAGAGCGGAATATCGGTACATTTCCACACGTTCAGCATCCTGGACGGGATTCAAACGCCCGGGACTGAGTTGGCAGCCAGGTGTGAGCTTCAGCCACATCAGCAGCTCCACCTGTCGACTCACCGTCAGTAGGCACTGGAAGGGACTGCGGACCTCACACCAAAGATCCCAACCGAGAAAGAAGCAGAAACACGACAGCAACAGCCAAGATCCCGGGGGCTGAGAGGGCTGGCGCGCTCCTCCGCGAGCAGATAGAACAAAGAGGACGGCCAGGATTTTTCAGGGACAGACATCAGGACAGGTGGGGAGGAGGTGGATTTCACCAAGTAGAAGGAAACTGGCATTGAGGCTGATGCCTCGTGGAGCCACGTCCTCCATGAGAAGTGACAGAATGTCCATGTGACACCCGCTCCCTTGAGTTCTGCATTGCCCCTCAAATTCCCCCACCTCCTCTTTCTTCTACCCCCCCCCCCCCCATCACCATCTTCGTCTTCCAGACGTGGTTCCTGGTAGATTACTTGGCAGTCAGAGCTGCTCACGTTCAGTCCCTGCCTCCTCCTCTGCAGCCGGCTACACGCTGAGGCTGCCTCCTACAGACTTGTCATCCGCGGTGCCTAGCGCATAAATAAATGAATTAACGAACTAACTGGTGAACGACGTCATGCTGTTCAAACTTCTCCTGGATGCACAATGTGCTCATTCTTAAATTCTGAGGCCATGTCAAATGTTTTATAATTGTTTAGAAAAATATTAAATTAAGATGTAGTCCCTAAAATTTATTTTAAAGTTATTTCACAATATCCTAGACATCTTGGTGTGACTCAAAATATTTCTAAGATGAACATTGTTGTTTGCAATTGTTCACAAGTCTTGGGTTTTAAATGAGAGAATTTGTATCACTGTTATAAAGGTCAAATTTCTTTCAGGACCACACACACACACACACATACGTCAGGTTTTATTTACTTATATTTTATTCTTCAAGAAGAGCCACTTCTAAATTATATTGCAAAAGAAATAAGAAATAGTCAACTAATGTTCTTTAGGCTTTTATTAACCCCTACACTACAGCAAGCAGATCTTGTAACTAACTGTCTCCTGAGCCCCGAGGAAACATGTCAGAGGATGTTTCTAAGTCTTATTACACAACACCTTCTGGCTTCTCACCATCATCTGAGAGATTTATGTGTGACTAGCCTAAAATATGCTGCTGGCTGCTTTCTCTCTCTCTCTCTCTCTCTCTCTCTCTCTCTGTGTGTGTATATATATATGTGTGGGCTGTTAGCGATGTATAGGCTCAAGTGTGATTTATTATCATTCTGTTTTCTAGAGTTTTTAGTATTTACAAACATTTTAAAAAATATAGCAGTGTAATAAAGTACTACTATTGCTGTCTTTTTACTAGCAAGTGACACAATTTTATTCTATTTGTATGTGTAATCTATAATGCTGATACCTTGAAACTTAAGGAAAATGAGAAAAACTTACAAATGCTCTTGGATAGTTTGAATATTACATAACGGGCGTGACTGTTACTAATTGAAAGATTATAAAAATATTCTTTGTTTTCTCCGATCATCAGCCAATAATCATTATGTCTGGATGAATTCTAAGAGACCCAGAATAGACACTAAGATGCAGTCTGAGATCAAAGGAAGTAAAGCCGAGGAATATTTAGCACATTGACAGGAAACTGCACAAAATAAAACACAACACTAATAACTCCTGCCCAAGCCGGGGTATAGGATATAGGGCAGCGGTTCTCAACCTGTGGGTCCGACCCTGGCGAGGGTTGAACGACCAAAACACAGGGGTCGCCAGCGCCGGGGTCGCGACCCACAGGTTGAGAACCACTGATATAGGGGAACTCGATAGGAATTTCAGAACAAAGTTCCAAGGCCAGGAGGATTCAAGGAAGACAATTTTATGATTGAAGTAGAATATTTTCCCTCAATGAGGTAAAGTGCAGGGTGAGCTGTACTTCTGATGCCTAATGGCGAGGAATCTGACAAATATATGGCAAAGGGTGGTAACAAGCTTTTCAGAGGGGAAAAGGTTACTATTTATCACTTTCCTCCTCTCCTTTTGTCTCTTTGATGGCCATGGCAACCACCAAGTAAATTTTGATATATAAGATCGAGAGCCTGACCAAGCGGTGGTACAGTGGATAGAGCATCGGACTGAGATGCCGAGGACCCAGGTTCGAAACCCTGAGGTCACCAGTTTGAGCTCAAGCTCATCTGGTTTGAGCAAAGCTCACCAGCTTGGACCCAAGGTCGCTGGCTTGAGCAAGGGGTCACTCGGTCTGCTGAAGGCCCACGGTCAAGACATATAACGAGAAAGCAATCAATGAAAAACTAAGGTGTCACAATGAAAAACTGATAATTGATGCTTCTCATCTCTCTCTTCCTGTCTGTATGTCCCTGTCTATCCCTCTCTCTGACTCTCTCTCTGTCTAAAAATAAAAAAAAAGATCAAGAGAGTGAAAAAGAAGACACCTTAATCATTTAGTTGCATAATCAATTCAATCAATAAAGGGAATTGGCAGGTTGCATTTAGTTCATGATGAAACATGTCCACTAGAAATATTTTTCTGCCCTGGAGACAGATCTTGCCATGCATGTTTGCACACATGTTCATTTTATGCTGAATCTAGAGAAAAACAATGAGTGCAATAAATAATGCGCTGATATTTTCCCGTGTCTTTGTCACAGCATTGTCACAGTTGCCCAGCGAGTTTGTTACGGTCATCCCCACTTTATAAGCGAGAGACGTGAGGGTCACCAAATACCACCTGAGGACAGTGGCAGTAGGTTGAGAAATACATGGGTGAGATGAAGACAACCCTGAAGGACATGCTTCCATAGGTCCACCCTGTGGCTGATATTCGGGATGCAAAGATGACTTACAGTGACTTCCTTATGGATCTCACAGTTTCATGGGAGAAGTGATATAAACAGATAATTACCATGCCATGAGAAAGAGCAACAAGGCATAACACACTCACATGCGCACAGTGCACCAAGAGCCCAGGGAGAGGATTCTTCACCTGGGGAGAGGAAGAGGGAAGGCTTAAACGGAAAGAGATAAAGAAATAGGACTTTTATGAGGATGAAGAGGTTAGCTCACACTACAGGGGTAAGTACTTCTCTACATATCTGTATTACATCCACATTTTTGTTATTAAAGAAAATTTAAAAAAGGACGTTCATTTAAATAAAGGTGTGTATTAAGTTAAACACCTTAAATTTATGCAATATGACATAGCTCAGTAAAAATAATAAATAAAAGAATGAATGAATGAATGTTTATCAAGTAGACCAGGGAGGCAGAATGACCTTTATAGAAGTATCAGACAAAATGATGGCGCTTCCATATTTCTCACCTTTCAACGCATTTCATTTTTATGAGGATGGGAATGAAAATTGCCTCCATCATACGAAGGCACGGCCCGTTTGGTCTGTCTCCCTCATCTTCCTTGTCTCCTGCCACATCTGGCTCCAGACATGTCCCTCTGCCTTTTCAGAACCCCAGCGCTGGCTTCTTGTCTAGAACGCTCCTTATTTTGCTGTCAGCCTCCCTCCCCCCATCCACCATTGCTTTGTATCGTTGACCGACCCACCAACCTTAACTCAAAGTTCCTTTTTCAGGAAAGTCATTTCATAAACTGGGTCAGGTCTGCTTGTCCTATACTTGTTAGAACATTTGCTTCCTCTCCTTTATCCAACCCTCACTGGTTGCCACCATTACTCATGTAAAATGTGTGACATCTTGTCTGTATAGACATGGAGAGTTCTTGAACACTAAGGTCCATATTTGTCTGGATCGTCCCTGGGTCCTCAGTGCCCAGCACAGGAGAACCTCAGAGCACGTGTGCAATAGTTACCCGATTAATCAAGGCATGGATACATGAATACATTTGAGAAAGACACTCTGGGCAAGAGAAACAGAGGCAAAAGCATCGAAGACTGTCACTGCAGATAGTTTTATATGAATGGAAGGCTTTTGTCAAAAGGAGCATGGTGGAGGACAGTTGAATACACAGATAGGAATGAGGCCAGTAAGGCCGGGACTGCCATGATAATGAAAAGCATACAGAATGCTTTTTTTTTTTTTTTTTAACAGAGACAGAGAGAGTCAGAGAGAGGGATAGACAGGGACAGACAGACAGGAACAGAGAGATGAGAAGCATCAATCATTAGTTTTTGTTGCAACACCTTAGTTGTTCATTGATTGCTTTCTCATATGTGCCTTGACCACGGGCCTTCAGCATTGACCACGGGCCTTCAGCAGACCAAGTAACCCCTTGCTCAAGCCAGCAACCTTGGGTCCAAGCTGGTGAGCTTTGCTCAAACCAGATGAGCCCACACTCAAGCTGGTGACCTCGGGGTCTCGAACCTGGGTCCTTCGCATTCCAGTCCAATGCTCTATCCACTGCGCCACCGCTTGGTCAGGCTGGAATGCTTTTAATTGGGGAATGAATACAGTTTGATTGCTGTGCCTTATATCTGGCCATTATGGGTTACATAAATAGAAACAATGTGTCTGTCTGAGAAGAGCATGGCTACAACACTGAGTGCCCAGAGGAAGTGTAATGAGAGTAGGAGTGAAGAAAAGAGAAAAGAACAGGAGAAATTTTAAGGATGTAGGTTCATGTGGACTTAGTGGGCGATTAAGACATAGTAAGAAAGAGAAAGTCAAATATGTGATGTGGGCCTTGAGTTTCTGGGTGAACCATGGTGTTAATGATCAACAACAAATTGAACATAGGGAAAGCCTGAGACTTGGGGAAAATTTCAGTATCTGGTTCTCACTTCAAGGTCAGGCTTTGTAAATATGTCCAAAGCACATCTGGGAGGTTCCTCGTAGGTAGCTCTGAATACAGAATTGGATCTTCAGAGAAAGCATAGTAAGATGAATGAGAGAATACCAACTGGCCCGGGGTTAAGAATAAATGACCTTTGCATTAGTCAGCAAAGTAAAAAAAAACCAAGTCTAAGTATTGTTCCTCCTTACTGTGAAGACATCTAGGGCTAAATTTATCATTTTCATTTTCATAGAAAGGGACGCCCAGGAGGTAAGAGAGAGAGAGAGTTTAGGGTCAGACAGCAGGGATTTCCATTTTTTCTGCTGTAATTTGCAAACCGGATGACCTTGGGTAAGTTTTTAACTTTTATAAACTCCCTTTTTTCTTCTTCTTCTTTCTAATATGAAAAAAACAGTTTCATACCTAAACAGTTCACTAGACTTATCTCCGTGAGATTCAGACAGGAGTGATCGTGCTTGACGTCCACCTACAGGCTTCGACTGACAGGGACTGTCCTTTCCCCGACCTTGATTGAGAGCTTTGAAGGATCCGAGAGCTTTTCAATGTCTGCGTATTTTCTCCCTATGACCACTGAGAATCACATTCAGACACTTTAGCCATTTGAAATCCAATAACTAGCTGCACATCACCCAAACGGTCCCCTCCCCTCCCCCCATCTCCACCCCTGTCAGTGTCTCTAGGGGACCCAGCAGAGGGAAGGGGGCACACGACTTTCTTCTTCCTGTCCCCTGATCTGTCTCCTCTTCTGCAACTACCGGGTTGGGGAAGAGCTTAAAGGTAAAGAAGCAAACCGTGGTATGTTTAGCTGATGGTATTTGGGCCTGGCACTGGACTACTGATGAACCACCGTCGTGAGCGCAGTGGTGTAGGGAACATAACTGGCGTCCCCCCTCCTGCCCCTTCTACTGTGCTTTTCTTGTTTGTCTTGGAGACCATTTGGCGCCACTCACAGAGTGGTGCCCGGGGCATGATAGACCCCTTGCCCCCCCCCCCTCCCCACGCTACTGTGTGAGTGGCAGGTGTTTAACTCACGGGTCTCACACAAAGTTACATGGGGCCATTTGGACTCTTCTTCATGAACCCATTCTCTCCAACTGACATCTTGAGACAGTTCTTGAGACCACTAGGTTTTGCTTCCTTGGCAGTTCACCTGGCTGGGAAGTAACCGCTTGCCCCATTGGAAACGTAGGCATTCTTGCTACGCGGGACAAGGCGGATGGAGCAGGCGTGTCCCCCTTCTCCCGGGGACTCCTCCCCCGCCACCGCGGGCTGCTAGGCCCAGACTCCAGCCCATGGAAACAATGCAGGAAGCACCTAAGTCCATTTTGCTTAGTGCTATTTTTTGGCTGGTCCACCAAACACTGACAACTGCATGACCTTTAGCAAATTTAAACTTCCATGATTATAAAGCCAAAAGAAAGTAAATAAAAGAAAATGATCGATATTTTGTTATTGCAGAGCTATTTTAAGAACTGAAATCCAGGGAGAGTTCTGCTGAGTCCGTGAAGTGAAGGTGCTGAATCTGGTGTCTCTTGATGTGAACAGAATAAGCTGTGTAGCATTCAGAGTTAGAGAGAGTGGGTGCAGCCAATAGCTCCTCCAGGCACCAGTCATATCAGGGTGTACAGGGCACTCAACTCAGCTGTAGACTGAGTGTCTGTTTCCCCCCGAAGTTCGTAAGTTGACAACCCCAAGATAATGGTGTCCAGAGGTGCAGCCTTTGGGAGGTGATTAGATCCTGAGGGCAGAGCCCGCATGAAAGGGACCAGTGCCCTTACAATAGGAAGCCCCCAAGAACTGCCTTCCCTTCCCCCCACGTGAGGGCACAGTAAGGACACGCCATCTATGACCCAGGAAGAGGAAGCTCACCAGACACCAAATCTGCCAGCACCTTGACCTGGGGCCACTCCTCTTCCAGACTGAGAAAAACTTCCGATGGTTCCTATGCCACTCAGTTTGTTGTTTCAGTAGCCCAAACAGAGAAAAGCATGCTCCAAAACTCAGAGTAAATTCTATACAGCCAGGAAATAGGAAAAACCATACAATTTTGTTTTTGAAAAATCAAGTGATCAATGTCCTTATGGATATATATTTTTGTTTGTTTTCACAGCACAGGGAGGGATGGTACAATTTTCATCTTAGGTGCCACCAAGGTCTGTGCCATCCAAGTGGAGGTTTAAATGGGTGAAGGGCTCGCTCAAGGTCACGTGGCCATTCTTAATTCCAGGCCCATCGGACCATGGTGTTCTTCTGTGCGTGCCTTGAAGGTGAGATGACTCTCACTGCGGCCAAACACCTCCCATGCCTTTCAAATGCCTACTTTTATTTCTTGTCACAAAAGAAAAGAAAGAAAGAAAAGAAAAAAGGACAGACTCTCCCTAAGGTATCGAGAGAATGGAACTAGAAAGATACCTGGGTTAAAGAAACAGAAAAGAGGAAAAAAGCTATTTTTTTCCTGAGGATCCAGCATTTAAAGCATACTTAAGAAAGGCATGGTTCAGCTGATTTCGTCTTTAATTCAGTCACGGTGCTTTGTGTCTACTGTGGTGATGATGCCACTCTTGGTTGTCCCCCGCTCCCGGACGACGGTGACAGTCTCTGTTCTGCTACTCCCAGTGCCTAACACATGACAGGTGCTCCGTGAACATCCAGTCAGTGAAGGCAGGGAGCGTGTGAGGAAAGGGCTCGGAAGGCTTTCTCATTCAGATGTCTCCACCCTGCTGTCCCATCATAGTGTATTCACTGACTAGAAATATGACCTCTCCTTCCGTCCTATTCTTTTGAGACCAGCAGGTATTTCCAGTTCTTGAGAGTCATCATTAAAAGGGCCGATGCCACTGGTTTCTAGGCCCTCTGGCTAAGATCAGGTGTAAGAATGCAGACTGCCCTGGCTGGCAGGAGAGGCAGTGGCCATCAGCTAAAACGCCTCCTCAGCAGAGTCCAGTTGAGAGGAACGTCCTCTGGCCAAGTCATTGGCTCAGAATAAACGTCTGGGTAAAGGACGCTAAGGTGAGTATTGCAAATGGAGGAGCGAGGGAGGCAGGAGGGGGAGGTGCCAACCAGGAGGATATTAATGAGCCACACACAACTCCCTCCACATCTGCCTAGACTAGTTTGCCTTTCTCAGGCTATATGGTTTTTTTGTTTTGTTTTGTTTTGTATTTTTCCAAAGTGAGAAGCGGTGGGGGGGGGGGCAGGCAGACAGACAACCCCCGCATGCGCCAACCGGGATCCACCCGGCATGCCCACCAGGGGGCGATGCTCTGCTGATACCAGAGCCATTCTAGCACCTGAGGCGAGGCCACAGAGCCATCCTCAGCGCCCGGGACAACTTTGCTCCAATGGAGCCTTGGCTGCGGGAGGGGAAGAGAGAGACAGAGAGGAAGGAGAGGGGGAGGGGTGAAGAAGCAAATAGATGCTTCTCCTGTGTGCCCTGGCTGGGAATTGAACCTGGGACTTCCACAAGCCAGGCCGACGCTTCCCCGCTAAGCCAACCAGGCAGGGCCTATGCCATACATTCTTGGTCTGACAATATTCAAATGCTATGTGTAAACAGTTATTTGACCTAGACATAGAAGCCATCTTACACATGATCAGAGTGCTAATCAAAGACACACAAACACCCTAACAAACCAATCTTTGAGTGTCAGTTAGGCATTTCCTATTTCAAGGATCAATCATCCAATAATCTGAACAAGGAGGGACAATTATTGAGAACAATTTATAAAGATCTTGAAAAGTCTGCTGGTGGCTTAAGAGAAATTTTCCACAAATAGGCATTATATAACCCCACAAGAAGTTTGAGTTTGTTCCAACAGCAAATTCAGAGGTAAAAGAAACAAAAAAAGGAAAAAAGAATAGCTTCTTAAAAATCATGCTCTGGCATTAAACCAATAATACAGATGGCAAGTAGTGTCAAATTTAAGTTTAAAGGCTGGCAATCTTCCTGGTGAGGTCAGGGTTTGCTTTGAGGATTCAAGGTAGAATGATTGACAGGAGACAGGGTTGCAAAAGGACAGACTGGTGAGCTTGGGAGATGATGGGCAGGGCAGAGGCATGCTGACCTCCAAAGCTGGTGGGTAAGGCTGCTGGCTGCCTCGCCTAGACTGCCCCCTGACCACATGGTCCCGGGCTCTCTATGAAATACATTCCAAAGGATGGAACCCCTTCCTCACACCATAAACTTGGCATTGTTTGTCGTGTAACTGTGGGCAAGCTTCTGTTTCTGTGAGAGCTCTTCTAGCTGGCCATCGAGGGGACAGAGAGGTGGGTTTGGGAGGTGGGGGCTGAGGACAGGCTCACAGAAAGATGAAATGTTCTAGGTAAGAGAGAGGAAGAGCATATTTGAAGGGAAAGCACACAGTTGAATGAACTATGTTGGAGAATTGCTTTTTGAGATGTAAAATAATTAATGAATCCAGCTCCCTGAGAAACCTTCAGCAAATCTGCATCTGCATCAAAGGCGTTGCTATTCAAGGTGTGTGTTCAGTGTGGTGGGATGAACTGGTTTCTGAGACCGGTCTACACGGGGACCCCAAGCGACAGAAGATGCCGCAAACTTGCAGAGGTCTCAAACTCGCGGCCTGCCGAACAATTTTGTACTGATTTTTTTTTTGTTTTCAACTGCAGTGAGAAAAGTGTTGTGTAACAGTTGCCTTTTGTAGACCTAGTGCGGCCCGCCGAACGGCTGTGATCTTGCTCTGCGGCCCACATGCTGAGTTGAGTTTGAGACCCCTGCCACAAAGGGTCCTATGGAAAAGGTGACACGCAGACCTTCCTTCATCCTTGCAAAACTGGACCAGACTGTTAACCCTACAAGCATTTGGCAAACCAGATGACTAGAACTCAGAAGGGTTAGAGGTTTTGTTTTCAGTAACAGCTGGACAGTGTCTTTAAAAATGTAGCCTGGAGACAGGCTCACCTGACTTCCCAAATCTGTCCTTTCAGCCCAGGTGTTTTCAGTTTTCCCAAACCTGGCGTCTGAGTGTCAGCTGGCTGGCTCTCAAGCCGTCTTCCCTTCACGGGGTCACCTGGCACCCCCAACTGTCACCGTCTACAATGAGGGGCTTTCCCCCTCTGACATTCATGGTCAAGAACATGCAGGTAAGAGAAAAGGCACTGAGCTCTTCTGAAATTTAATAAAAACGGCAACGCTGAGTGATGCTCTTTTTTTTCTGCTTAGAAAAATGATGAAATGAAAAGTATACAGCAGAGTTCCGAAGGTGAGGGAAGAGGCTTCCGTTCTGCTTGCAGATTTGCTCTGAGTTTGAAATTGTTTCACAATTATTGTTTTAAAAGTTCACAGAAAACATCAAGTAGTGCCTATGAAAGGAATATCCAAAGTAAAGATGCTGCCCTACACTGTTATTTCAGCTTTTGAAATTGTCCTTCTCTTTTCTACCAGGTGGCCAACAAAGAGATGAAGTGAATTAATCATTTTCTATGGCAAATGCCTATTTTAATGTACTTGAAGATATGTTACTTTGTAGGTTAAAAATTAATTCATAAGATAAATCATAAACACTGATATTATCATTATCATTAATACTGATGACTAATATGATGATGATGATGCCATTGACAAAAGTAAAATATTGTAATTAAGATTCTAAATATCCAGAGGGAATTATTCGTGGCTTCATTCTGGTACGGAGACAAATGTTGCCTTGTATGAAAGAGCTTATGGCATACAGAAAAGTTCAATTCTAGGATCACTGGAAGCATCTCAAGTCAACAATAAAACCACAAATGATGAAAAAAAGCCCGCAAGCAAATAGGTCTTTACTTGTTGACAGTGGGAAAAGTACTAAAATATATACATGTATATATTTCTGTGTTCAAATCTTAGTGTTGCTGGGGAGAGGACCTTGAGCACAGCATTTAAACAGTTAAAGTCTATTTTTTAAACAGTGCAAAACAAGATTGGCAACGATATCACTTGTGGGTGGGCTGAACCACTAGATTAGATAATACATGGAAAGCGCTCAGAACAATGCCGAGCATGTAATAAAAACTCCATCATTCATTGCTTTTAATGAGATGAGTATCTCATGAGATGTAGAAAGCAGGAATCGAGTACACAGGAAACTCCCCGAGAGTAGATTCTGCACCTCAACTATTTCCGTATTTCTTCATACAATGTCGACTCTAGAACAAGCGTGGCTCAACACTCTTTTAGGGATGCTGAGCAGACCTACGGAATAATGAAGCAAAGACTTAAGAGTTGATGTCGGGGAATATCACATCACATGTGAAGCAGTATTTTGACTGCATCTTCTTGTAGAAAAACTCATAATGGTAAGGTGTTGAGTGCTGGTCTCGTGAGGAAATGGAAACTCTAGGAGATTAAAAAAATCTCTGCTGCTAAAAGTCATATAAAAAGAATGTTTCAAAGCTAGAATTTGATTTTAGACAATTTGGCATGATGGCCCATGTTTCGTCATGTTTTATGAAACTATGCCATTTACACACACACACACACACACACACACACACACACACCTTATATGAATCTATGGAAAAAACTATGAAAGTATGAGAAAAATAGGTTTAGGCAGAAATTTAAAAAATACTGACGACTTGGCCTGACCTGTGGTGGCGCAGTGGATAAAGCGTCGACCTGGAAATGCTGAGGTCGCCGGTTCAAAACCCTGGGCTTGCCTGGTCAAGGCACAAATGGGAGTTGATGCTTCCTGCTCCTCCTCCCCTTCTCTCTCTCTATCTCTCTCTCCTCTCTCTCTCTCTCTCCCTCTCTCTCCTTTCTAAAATGAATAAATAAAATAAATAAAATTTTAAAGAAATACTGAAGACCAATACAAATAGACCACTGCAAAGATCGGGCATGTTGCCCATATTGTCTGAAAGGGAACTGTCTCCCAGTAGATGTTAAAGGAAAGGCCTAAAATAAAGTTTTTCTGGTTGAATGTGTATTACAAATCATGGCCTCAAATGATTAGTGATTTCTTTTTTCTCTGATCAAGAAATACAGGTTACCTTTAAAATAACTTGACACCACCGAACAACCTTTCTAGAACACGGGTACCTTGTAAGCCCAAAAGAATATTCCACACACAGAGAATGAGAAGACTCACCAAATCCTAGTCTTAGAACTAACTATTTCACCTCAGGTTAACAGAAAGTTCAGCTTCACCGTGGATTCCTTTATGACCTAGAATTGTCGCTCTAAGTTGTTGCCGGAAGAAAACATTATCTCCAGGTCAAGCGAGACAGTGAAAAAGTTCAGTCCAAGGAACCAAACACCAGCCCAGACATCTTATGTGGGATACCAAACACCTTATGCATTCATACCATTGCTGCGCTTCTCCTACATGAAGGGGTGATAAATACTTCAGACGGAAATGGTGTCAGGATTTTTTTTTTTCTAGAAATTGGGGGAGTGTAACAGACGAACCAAAAAGGAGGCTGGCAGAGTCAACAGGTGCACTGCAGAGCCTGGGGGTCAGCCGCATGGAGCAGCGGCGAGTGGGGGGCGGTGAGAGCCATGCCTCTGGGGGTGCCCCGGGAGAGAGGCGCAGCCCCTGCTCAGGGGAGCGAGGGGCTGGGAAGAAAGAGCAGCAGGAAGTGAGCAGAGCGAGAACACCAGAGGATAACGAACGGAACGGACAGAACAGAAATGATGTAAAGGGGAGAACAGTGGAGAGAAAGATAAGCAGAACTGTGTCTATTTTAAATGATCACTTTAACTTAAAATTGAGATGCAAATATTGTTTCCCAGTGAGGTAGGAGAGGGTGACGGGGGATAAATGGTGCTGGAAGGAGACCTGACTTGGGGGGTGAGCACGCACTACAATATGCCGACGATGTTTTATAGAATTGTTCCCCTGAAACCTGATTGATTAACCAATGTCACCCCAATAAACTCAACAAAAAATATGATTGTTAAAAAAAAGTACTATGCACACGCAAAAGCAAGCTAGAGATACCGGTCTTACCAGTTCACCAATTATCGACACCAGCTGGTCGCTGTGAGGCTGACTCACTGGAAGCCCATGGAAACCCTCTATTTCAGACCTCACTTGTCATCGCCATGACAACCCTCATTTGCTCTTTGCCAGTTCATCGGCACAGTACTGACCATTCTTACAAATCCCCTCTGTTTGCCCACCAAATCAGCTCCGGGAAACACGCGTCCTGTTCTGACAGGCGCCAGCCAGCCAACAGAACGGAGTCTGGGGAGGTCGTAGGGAGCCCGGGTTTCTCTCTGAATCATGCAGAGAAATTCCTCAGGGCTCTGGAGTACACATTTCAGCAGAGGAGTTTCCAGGGAACAGAAGCCTTCTGATTTGGGTTATGATCGATAGGGAACAAAACAGGGGTGACATTCGTGTGACTCATGGGTCCTTCTGCTTAAACCAGTCAAGTTTAAGGTTTTTGTAGGTCAAGGCCCGGCGGCTGGCGAAGTATTCTGTTCTCATCAGCCTGTGATTCTCGCAGTTGTCCAGCTGAAGCGCGGCGTCTGAGCCTGGCTAGAAGGGGAAAATGCCACAAGGCTGTGCCGAGGCTGAATTTCCAGCAAGTCAGCAGAGCCGTAGCCCGGCGGGCAGCCAGCCAAGAGAGCCAACAGGAACATAGCCTCGCTCTTCTGAAGCGAAGGCATCAGGCAACTTATGCCGCAAAGGGGCAGAGGCTCAAGGGGTGCCAGGTTCTACAAATAGCTGTTACTGCCGCACACAAAAATGCCACCATCCTGGGAGAGAACTGCAAGTTGTTATGTTGTTGTGGTTGTGGACGTATGACCATGCACCAAAATGACGTTCGCATAAAACGGAATAATCACACCCATAGATAGCCACGTAGATACAGAGTTATCCCTTCATGTGTAGGAATGTCCAAGGTGATTTTAAGTTCTGGATGTCATGTCTGAAATGGGTCTGAGTTCAAGTCAAGGTATGTTAGGATCATGCTCTGTTTCTGGAGGCTCCACGTGAGAATCCAGCTCTGGGCTTGGCCCCCTTCTAGAGGCCGCCGACACTCCTTGGCTCCATCTCCAAAGGCAACAGTGACCATTGGAGCCTTCTTCTAATGTGCATTCAAACACTGACTTTTCTGCCTCATTACAAGAGCCTCATGTCAACACTGGGGCCACCCAGGTTGCCCAGAATGGACTCCCTGTCTGGGCCAGCTGATCCAGCAACCTTCATTCAACCCACAGCCTTAACTTTTTTTTGCCATGTAACCTAACGTATCCATCAGCTCCGGACTTGCAGATGTAAACATCTGCATGGTCTATTATTACTCCTACCACAGTTCACCCGGGGGAGGGGGGGACCGCAGATATTTAAGTCCCTCCCACAAGTAAAATACATTCACTCCCTTCCAGGTGCTCAGGAGTCTCAACCCATTACAGCATCAACTCATCATCCACATGCCAAGAGCTCCACAGTCCCACATCTCCATGGCGACAGCATCTAGCCCGGGCACGGACCAGGCACTACGGATCCTCTCCATTCTGAAATGTAAGTCCCCTCCCTCTGGGATCCTATCAAACTCAAAAAACATCTGAGTGGCTCCAAAAAGCATGATATTGGGCAGACACAGAATATTGATTATAGACCTTTCTCTTAAAAAAAAAAGGAGAAAATGGAAAGAAAAATAAATAAATCTACCAGTCCCAATTAAGAGTTCTGGGTGTCAGGCGTCTAAAATGGGTTTCAGTGGGTTTAAAAGAAATCTGTGTGTTATTGTGGCTGTGTTTCTGGAAGACCTAGACAAGTATTCATTCCTTGCCTCTTCAAGTCTGAAGCAGCCCCCCACATTCCTTGGCTTGTGGGCGCTTCCTCCACCCTCAAAACTAGAAATAGCCATGGGAGTCTTTCTTACATCTCACGTTCTGACACTGACTTCCTGCATCTGTTTTACACATGGAAATATTTTTGTGATCACACTGAGCCCTCCCAGCTAATCCAAGTTAACCTCCCCTGTGTTCAGATCAGCTGACTGGCATTAGGAATCCAACCTGCTATCTTAATTTCTCATTGCCATGTAACCTAATATAGTCAAATACTAGGTCTTAGGTCACAGACATATTATTTTTTAGTGTTAATTAACTACACCTGGTTTTTCTTATAGTCTATAAATTCATTGTAAGGAAGATAGGGTATTGTACATACTGCATTTGTACAGAGTTCGCCTTGTACATCAATAAATATTTGTTGCATAAATGAAAGCAGCAAATGCACCCTTGGGGAAATTAAGCCACTCTACATTCACTTTAAGAGTACAGTAGTTCCTGGCCTGACCCGTGGTGGTGCAGTGGATAAAGCGTCGACCTGGAATGCTGAGGTTGCTGGTTTGAAACCCTAGGCTTGCCTGGTCAAGGCATATATGGGAGTTGATGCTCCTCCCCCTTTCTCTCTCTCTCTCCCTCTCTTTCTCCTTTTCTCTAAAATGAATAAATAAAATCTTTTAAAAAAAGAGTATAGTAGCTCCATGAGCTATACTAGCATAGCGATAATGGTACACATATTCTAAAATAGGAAAACATTTTCGGCCAAGAAAATAACTGTGTGGGTAGTTTTCCTGACAATGTCTGGAATTATTCTGCACATAAATAAGATAACAATAAGCCTCAAATTATCTGTAAATTGTTATGAAAGGAAATGCTAATTTAATTTTAACAACTAAAATGGCTAGATAAATACAGTTTCTCAGGTAAAACACATAGGATGTTCATAATTTGAAGAGTGTATTTTTTGAATACACAACAATTTAAATGTTAGATTTGTCAAGAAGCCTAGTCGCTACAGAACCCAAGGAGGAAAAAAAAGAAGACGCACAATGACAATAGGACATAGGCATCATTTCTGTTGTGTTCCTTGAATAGTCTCCCAGCTCAAATGTGACAACTTCTCCGTAGGACAAGTCAGATGAAGGGTGGGTCCTGGCCCTCTGAGGCAGGGCTACAATGTGACAGGGCAAAGAGGCGATGTTTTGATGTATTGCGGTATGGCCTCGGCTAGTCCCTGAGGCCACTTTGTGTGGAGTAGTCAGCAGCAACCACTCCCGGGTGTAGACATGGGTGTGGTCTGCTCCAGGGTTTCGGAATAGGAACAGTGTCAGCCCTTTCCCCCGCACTGAGCGTCCCGGAACGGGGGTCTGTGGTGGCCATTGGGGGCACCTGGCATCGCAGGAGAAAGCCGGAGATGAGTGTAATGAGGGAGGAACTGCTGTTTGTGTGTGTGTGTGTGGGGGGGGGGTGTCTAGGAGAAAGAAATTATCACTGCCCTGCGAGTATTCAGCACGTGAGCCACAGATTTGAAGTCACGAGACTGTGACACACAACTGACCATGGTAGCAAGAGCAGACATTCGAACAGCACAGGAAGTGAATCATATACCTCACGCAGGTTCAGGTGGGTGGCCCAGGCAGGCTTTTATGTCAGAGGCAGAGGGAGAGGGGATCGGTTATCGTGAACTGAGAAAACATTTTGGACCACATGAAAGAGGTGAACTTTCATGAATTCTTACACCAGTTACTGGCGGAATGGAGCTGATAGAGTATTATCCCTTAATTAAGTTTCTCAATATAACTGCACTAACCGTACCCGCAATATGTGAGGTAATTAGAGTCGTGATCTCCACCCTTTATAGAAGGCGTAGCGGCACGATGGTTACATAACTGATGTTCCACAGCGGCTTCACTTCCACACAGAGTTCAGGAATGCGGGCTACACCTCCTCTCGCGACCTTTGGTTTCTTGACATTTAAATTAAGAAGGTTGAAGGAGACGAACTCCAAGATCTCTTTCGGCTCTAAAGATAACTCATGTCCACAGTGGAAATATACCTGAGACTCTACGTGGTCTAGTAACAGAAACGCCGTATTCAAAAACTACGCCGTCCAGCAATGGACCACACACGACAGAAAAGACGCCTAAACGCTTTTTCTCCCCCTCTGCAGGGACACAACAGGAGAAGAAAGGCAGGCTTTCTGTGCAGGAAGCTTCTTTTAAAATCTTCCCTCTCCTCTGCTCCTGTTTCCAACATTCACTGCACAGATGGGAGCTAATCCGGGAAATTTTCTCTCCCACTCTCATCTCAGCTTCTCTCCTGAACACCCACCTAGCCCAACAGCATCTCTCTCTCTCTCTCTCTCTCTCTCTCTCTCTTTCTCTCTCTCTCTCTCTCCCCCTCTTCCTCTTCCTCTGCCTGAGCCCTCTGTTGGATACATCAGATGGACCCAGTCATAGCGAGGGACGAATGAATTCGCCCTCACGTGGTACCCACGAGACATTGATAAATTGGTCCCTCTGTGACTCTTCAATGTTTAGCTTCATCTCTTGACATATTCCCCTCAAGGAGACATGTGACCTTGCCCCATACTTTTTTTTCCTTTTGACATCTCCACTGGGGTGGAAATGAGAATATTTGGGGTTTATAGTGTAAACAGACTAGAAAGCCAACACACACCATTGCAGCCAAATTTACTCGCTACTGTATATCTATGGGAGAAACAAAGGAACCAAATCAAGTCCTTCCTCTAACCTTAGCCCTTCAACCCTTTTATTCTTTCAGTTACTGGTACAACATCCAAATGAAACATTAGTGGTTGAAATGTGATATAGATTTATGCATATTTTCCCCCTTTTTCACCAAAGCATGTATCAAAACTCTCATTATCTAGACAAGAAAATTTAGGAACCGTCAGCACAGTTAACACTCACACAGGCATTTACATTTCAGATAAAAAAAAATGAAAAGCATTGCACTGAATATTTTAAATCTCATTGAATACATGACAATATTTTATCTAAATAATATATTTGATTTAATATGCATAGGAATCTTTTTAACTCACTCCATTTAAATTGCTGCACTGTGGAGTCTCTTTCCCGTTTCTTTGAAGTCAGCCAGGACTGAGTCTGGGAGCGGGCTCAGGAATGGGGCAGAATGCTCCTCAAACACTTTGAGCTCCTCAGATGAAAGGTTATATTTAAGTACAGCAGAAATTCAACCTGCTTAACATGTCCACTCACTTCCATGGCAACACCCAATTCAGCCTCACCTACTTGTTACTGTGACGCACAATTCTTCCATTAAATTTCTCAGACAGAGTGTGTATAACTTTGTTTCGTACAAGGAGTTCAGAAAACATCACGCAAAGAGGAAGATGCTGAAAACATTCCATGCTGTGTCTGTGTAGAGTGGGAAAGCTCTTCATTAGTGGGTGGAAAGCAAAGCGAACAAATTATATCTGTTCCTAAAGAGACTGAAAGGGTTACTCTGTACAAGGGTGGGCAGTCTCCTGAATGTTTGTCTTTCTTAATATTGAGAAATGTCTCTGGTAACACCACTGGACTTGGCCGGGGCGGGGGGGGGGGGGCAGACATTGTTACCTGTTTTCTCGGAAGTTTATATTTTCAACTGGCAAAGAACACTGAGGTATGGAGGCAGCTGACTAGAGGGGAAAGTTGTTTTCTACTCAAAAGTTGTTCTTAGAGTTAAAAAAATGAAGAATATGGAAAAAATAGTATTCTCCCTTCTAAAAATTTATTAACAAATTCCCAACTATAGTACTTTTTTTTAGATATTTTATCCTAAATAATTTTATTTATACAAGAAACACCAAATATGTGGCATCCTTTTTTCAAAAATTAAAGCATTACTTGATGATGCCAATAAATTTTCACAAAATCTCCATCTTGGTCCCGTCCCACCCTCCCACCCCCACTGTGACACCTGCCCGGGGCCGCTGTTGTTACAGATTTCATGATGATTTAGTAGTAGTAAAGTACTTTTTATCAAAAATATTTTCTCATCATTAGTTTTTAAATAATAAATTTGGTTTAAATCTTTTTTAAGGAAAAAAAAAAAACCCACTGTCTTGATTTGAGAAAACAATATCATTCCATTACTGTGAGTACTTTTATATGTTTGCTTACTGAATTATCTGTGAGTTATCAAATTTCCCATCACATAACTTTTAACATTTTCAATGGTTTCTAAGAAATGTCTCTTCTCAGGAGTGGGAGAGGGTCCCACTGAGGAGACATCATGACACTCCCCAGATCACAAAGGAGGGAGAGCAGTTTCCACACGGGTGTCGCCAGGACCTGACCCCAGGACTCGGGGCCCCGGACCCTTCCCAAAGTCCTGCCCTTGTCCCTCCATTCGGCAGACTCTTGGGTTTACCAGT
Organism: Saccopteryx leptura; assembly: GCF_036850995.1. NCBI lineage: Eukaryota > Metazoa > Chordata > Mammalia > Chiroptera > Emballonuridae > Saccopteryx > Saccopteryx leptura. Next base: position 4,360,018 of record NC_089513.1, on the reverse strand, counting down.
TGGCTCCTGACTACTGCCCAATCTCGCTTTCCTTCCGCAATCCTAGGTGACTCATCACCGCACTGTGGACATGGTAATGACATTGTATCCAAAAATAACCACATTCCCTGAAATAAGTGAAGAATTGTCAAACTAAGTCAGGAGAGACAGGAAAAGCCCCCATAAGAGTGTTTCCATGACACCTTCTCTGGCTCTGCCCTCACCCCAAGTCTAGTTGGCTAGTTCCCACTGGCCACCTGATTCAGAAGTGTAGCTACTAAAAGCCCAGCAGCCCAGGATCGAAGGGTATTTTTTTTTTAAGGTGAGTAGAGAAGAACGTCAAAGAGACTTTCTTTGACTTCATCAAGATATTAAGAATCAGAAACAAGTTTTGCGATAAGAGCTGACACCAATGAATGTCTTGGTCAGGCAAGACAGAAGCTGATGACCAGGCAGGGGAACGGAGCCACGCAGGGTGAGACCCAGCGCACAGCCAAGAAAGGCAACCCACGTTACGGAGACAAAGCAAGCATGGCTCATACCAAATGAGCACAGCATCTAAGCTTCAATTCCTGGATTCCACCTGCACCATCAAACTTCTGACTATAGTCTGTACACCCACATATGCTGGTCCATAAGAAAAACTAAGCTATGTGATTCTTGGAATTTTTAGTGAAAAATGTGGCCATGTTTACATACGTATGAATATGTATATGTATATATATGTATACGTATATAAGGGTATGCATGTCTATATGTAGAGTCAGACTTTTAGCTTGATTAATGTGAATCATTCCCAGGGAGTGGGGGTGGGGTGGGGAGGTGCATTCTCAGTGTGCCAACATTAAGTTTCTGAGGTTGTAAGTTTAAGATCTGAATTTCAGACTATGGTAAATTCACAAAAATAATCAAGACCACTGGGCGTTTCTGCAGCTGTTCTGCTCTGATGTATTTTATGACTTCCATTAGAAATAACTGTAACCCCCACGTGGATGCCCACACCTTTTTAAACAACCTAACAAGAAAAAGTGACATTGCACAGATAATAAGAATGAAAATCAGAGCTACCAAGGACTGAGATCTCACAGGAAGGGAATAAATTCATCAATACGTATTGGTTGATAATCCGGCTTCAAGCAGTCCTATGAGGTGGTCAATATTATCCCTATAGAACAAAGAAAAATATGGTGGCATAGAACTTGAAGGATTAAGTGCAAAGTCTATAGCAAGCAAGAAAGGAGACAGCCAGGACTGGGAGCCAGACCTGCTTCCAAGCCTTGCTGCCTGGCTGGAGTCCAGGTCCCCAAGGGACCAAACAGGCTAGAGTCCAGATCCCCAGGAGACCAAACAGGCACTCTCTCCCTCCAGAGTGTGGGCCTCACGGTGCCCTGGTGACTTTAGCAGTGCCTTATAACTCACATCATGAAATGGATTTCAGGGTCTCTTCCCTGGTCAGTTTTCCTGAATCACTGCTGGAAGCCTACTACCCAGTACAAATGAAGCCCGATTACACTGAGCCCACCTGACTCCCTGTTCCCTAAACACCACCTCAGTCATCACCCATCCCAGCTCCCTTCCCAATTCATTTAACTAACTAGCTTCCTCATCAACTGCCTCTTTAATAGAATGAGCTGTAGGTTACTGTGGTATCAGGCAATGGCCTGCGGCCATAGACCATCAACTTCCGCTGCCATGGAGGGTTTACAAACCTCCTTCTGATGGTCTCAATGACCCCTCACGTGCCCGGAGTCTGCCCCCCTGTATGGGAGTGAAAATCAAAGCCTCCGTCGATCCTCAGTACCCTCAGCTTCCTGGATTCAGTCCTCCCGTTCCCTCCTGACTCAGTTGTTCCTGGTAATGAAATCGTCCCCCGCAGAGGAAGTACAATGCTGAGCTCAGCACTTGGGGACCAACTTGACTGTTCCCAACCTCGGAGGCGGACTGACTGAGCTGTACCCTCCCGTCAGCAGGCGAGGAGAGAGGGTGGCTGCCTTGCTTGTGCTGATGAACGGTGTCAGCTGACCCTCCCCTCTTTAGAAAAGCAGGATTTTCAGCCCTAGACATTGTTCCCATGGTCACCAATTCCAGGATGAAAATACAACTTACAAAAGCCTGAAGCCTACCATGCGCCGCCACCTTTAGATCTTGGTTATTATGCTCGCAATTGTCAGTTTAGGAAAAGCATGCGTTTCTGTTCACAACTCTAGCACTAGTCAAGTCATCTGCACCTTTGTGCCTTTTTGGATGGAATGCATTGGATGAGGTGGAGTGCCACGTGTAAAATGCCCATGGTTTCTGTAAACTACCCAATATTAGCAAAGCATAACTAAAGCACCTTCTCTCCTTGTGATATGATGAAAATATCCCTAATTTTAAGGCTAATATACATGGTACAGTGAACATCTGACTTCTTTATCATAAAGCATACTATCATGGTAAAAGTCATCATTAATTTTATCCTACTTTTTATTTGTCTTAATTTGTCTTTGGATTTTAGAGTGACAGAAGGGAGAGAAAGAGAGAGACAGAAACATTGATCTGTTCCTGTCTGTGCCCCGACTGGGGATCCAACCCGCAACCTCTGCGTATCTGGACGATGCTCTGACCAACCGAGCTACCTGGCCAGGGCTTACTTTATAATTTTTTTGTGCTTGAGCTGAGCATCCTAGCCCTGCTCTGTTGTTACTTTTGTTACATAGAATAGACTATCCCACAAATTTTACATATACTCCAATGTCTTCCATTGCCTGTTCTAACCTAAGTAAAACAACATGTAGAAGCCGAAGAAAACATTATATATAAACAATGTGCTTTATGTAATTTTAGTTATTTTTCCATTAAAAAAATGACTTCTCTTCATCAAATCTCAAATGGCTTTAACCTGGCATTCTTGCGGTTTAAAAAGGATGTGATAACCACCGTTTTTCTTGTATCAGACAATAACTCATCATAAAGCAAACCGGTCAACACCACAGACCCCTTCTAATGCGAGCAGGTTAAAAGGAGCAGCAGCACAGAAATGAGTAATTATATAATTACAGATAGTGACGGCGAGGCCTCGCAAATGAACACTTGGCTGCCACTGGTCTCCGTTCGCTTTTCATCCCAACACTTAGGGATTTGCACTTCTATAAAGAGATTAGACTGCTTTATACTAAGATCTATTTGCTTTAAAAATTTTTATAATTTTCAGAATGAATTTTTATTCAAATTTTCCAAACATTGTCTGGATGAACACATTCTACAATGCCACAATTGCCTTTTCATGTTTATTGGGTTTTAATGTATAATTAGTTTTCTGATGACAGATTGTCTCTGAAATCACACGTTTCAGCAGAATGGAACTCCATTTAATGAACTGAGTTGCTGAGGACCGTCCGGACCCCTGAGTCATTGCACTGTATGTCCTGTGTAGGCTTAAGGAGAATTGTTCATTTCCCTTTCAGAATTTGTGAGATGAGAAGGAGTGTTACAGATGTGATAAGGAATATACAGTAACTGGAAAATTCTTTGCAAAACTACAAAGTTGACCTTGTGGTAGGAAGGTATGGAACTAAGGAAGAAAAGATACAAGGAAAAGAAAAACAAGACCTTACTTACCGGGTGTGAAATTGTATCGAGCTGAAAACCCCATGGACTCCAGCTCTCCATCCGCAAAAAATTTAATCCACAGAAATCTCCCACTGGATTTTATTGTCGGTGGATTTTGTTGTCCACAGAAACGTCCAATTATTGGAGAAAATCCAAAAGGTCCGTCTCGAACCTCAATATGGTCAAACTTGCACTCCCAAGACGGCTCGATAGAGTACTTTTCATCAAAGTAAAGTTCAATGCACTGCCTTGGGGCCGCTGGGTAAAAAAACAAAAAACAAACAAACAAAAAAACAAACAGGAAAATTATGTCTAAAAGAAAAGCCCGTTGAAACCTTTGATCTTTCTGATTCTACTTCAGATTCTATCTGCACGTCTATCAAACGCTGAGCATGAGATGCCTGGAAACACGGATGAGGCATGCTAGACCTAGTTTTGCAGGGATAATATTTCCATAAGGACGTCTTAGACATGGTAGAACATACTGTTCTGATCTAAATGACCACTTCGATGTCTAACACAGAACTAAAAAAAAAAAAACAAACCGCATACTTTTGTGAAAGCTTGCTAACTCAGGTTTAGGAAGTAGAGAGGCTTCTTTCTGTCGCGTTTTCCATATTTTGCGGACTACCCCAATTCAAGGTCGGATACCACTGGAGATGGGTGCGACACCGAGTGATACCACCATTCCAGTAGCCCCCCCATCAGATGGCCTGGAGGAGATCAAAGTGCAGGCACAGGGCAACTCAGCGTGCTTTTCCTCTGAGCACAGATTGCACCTTGCCTGTCCCAGGTTCAAAGGGACTCTGCCATCCTCCTAACAGCCCCAGGAAACTGATCAAAGCCCCTGACACTCAGGATGCTTCAGGGTGCGTGACCGCCCGCACTACCCGGTCTCCTCCCTTGGCGTGCAGCCCAGGCTCAGGTCACATCAGACCCACCATCTTTTTTTGAGATAACACCCTCTTTTAGGCTTTCATGTATTTTCCCATTTTCCTGAGTATCTAAATATCTCCAGTTTGATAACTGGTGTTTTTATATAGGCCAGCCTTGCTGAAAAGAAACCTCTCTAAATCCACTCGCTAAAGATGAAACTATATCTATTCATCTTTACCCAGCACTCAGCACAGTCCTTGTCCATGAGGACTTCTCAAAAAAAAAGTCTTTGCTGGGTGAGTTGCACGTGAGCTGGTCATCTTCATAAATGTGCGTACAGCTCTCCAAGGCACCACGAAGGAGCTATTCAGGGCCGCTCCGGAAATCTCCACGCATATGGGCTTGCTAGTGCCCTCTGACTCTTCCCCTGTGACATCCACGCAGCTCAAAACTAGAGCGGTCTGGGCTGACACGCAGCCAGGATACCCGGGAACAGGCAGGACAGGTTGAAATAGCCACACACATTTTTTTTCTTAGTTGGTAAACAGGTGTCGACATGAGTCCTCTAAGTGCGTCTCTAAGGCCATGTGGCTGTGTTCAGGGACCAGTCCCCTCCGGGCACTGGAAAGCCAAGTCCTGACACAGCAGGGCCCGATCCTCCTATGGTCAGCAATCACTCTGAATGACTGCTGTTCACACCACACTGGCTCTTAAATACATATCACATATGACCCTCGGTGGCTTTAAAATGAAAGCATTGCATGCATGGATATCAGAAAACTTATGTAAAACTGAGACATGCAATCACTTGGAAATTAGACACTTATCAAATAAAAATGTAATTGCAATACTTTCCAAAGATAAAATTGAAGCTCAACTGGTCAAAGGTCAATGCACATTAAAAGACAATTTTATGGGCGACTTTTCATCACTAAAAATGTTTCTGACTTGTTGGACACTGAGAGAGACATTTTTATCCTTACAAGTAAGATCAGGAATAGTTCTATCTACCACTAATGTGCATCATGAAGGTCAACATATATAATATCTACCATAATGACAGATTTGAGGAAATACCAACTTTCTTTAAAATCTTCAAATTGGAAAATATCTTAAGAAATCACCTGGAAAACCATGTTTCCCCTCCCTAAAGTCTAATAACAAGAAAGGCAAATGCTTAAAAAATTTGACCTATTTATGTATTAGCATTGAAGTACCATTTGTATGTGTTATTATCCTATGTAATATGTCTTTTTGTTTATCTCTTCTTCAATAAGTTTTATGAGGGAACAAAATATAGAGTATTTCTTTTAGAAGTAAATAATGTATGTTTAGGGAAAGGTAAACCTAATTTAGCTAAAACTCTATTAATCAACGTATATATCCATCTATTTCCCCCATTAGGAAATACATGGCCATCTAACATGAATTCATGTGTCGGTACCTTCATTTTCATTGTCACTTAAGTTCTGTCCACCACGGATGAACCAACCTCTCAGCATCCTTCAGAAAAGGTGCTGTTATCACAATGGCCCTGGTGAACCACGTTATATGTAAACAATGCATTTTCCTTTGGTCCAGAATGTTGAAGTGCACTACACACACTCACATCTGAAATTCCACTAACTGAATTTTAGAAGATAGTAAAATAACTTTAAAAAAAGTATGTCATATTGTTTTTGTTGCAGGTTAAAAAATAATGAGGAATCATGGTGCAGGTTAACCATGTGGGGCTCTCAGGAGCCAACTTCCTAAAGTTACATTTTCTTCCCTTTCATCTCTCCAGTCACAGCTGCCCATTACTGTCAGAGTTTCTCGAAGCCATCTTTGACCTGAAAAAGATGCCTTTTCCAAGGTCTCCACCTCTTGGAGAACCTTTGGACATACAGAGAATTATGAGCAACTCTTACCTCAACACTGACATCTATACGGACGATTGCCTCCTAGTTGAGAGAGTTTTAGGACATCCTGAAATCCATAAAAGGGACCCTCCCTTCCATGACTGAGACTCTACCCATAGGTACTGATCACAACTTATCTTTTTTACCTTAAGAAACTTGGCCAACTCTATAACCCTCTTTGTCTTGTATTTACCTCTTTCTGCAGAGCAGGTGACTCTTTGCAGAACTAAACACAACAAGTTGCCCCCAATACAAGAAGACAAAGAGAAAAAGGAACTGCCTTTCCACGGGGTAGGGGTGGGGGGCCATCAATATCCCCGAGGGCTCTACCCATTGAGAGCTGCTGCCCGCCCTCCGCACTGGAGTATCAATGAGAGCACCCAATCCTCCTAATCCAAAATGACTGACAGATGTGGACTCACCCCCCGCAGTGAATGCAGGCGCTTTGCACTGATTGTTGTGTGAGGTAGCGACTGGGTCTTTGGCTATTCCCTGCTTCTGAAAACTTGGTGCACCTCGCTGCTGTGACCTTTTACCTGGCCAGCCATCTATCCAGCTTTTCCTTCTCTGTACCCTGCCCATCCCTTCCACATTGGTTTCCAGAAAGTCTACGTCTTCCATCTGCTTACTCTGGACCAGTGCTCCGGAACCACCGCCGTTCCACGGGAGAGCTATGGTGATATCATGATGCCTTCAGCTCTGGGTCCAATTAAATCAAGATCTTGGGGACAAACTGAGGCATCTCTATTTTTTTTTTTCAAGAGTTTAAAACCCATGCTCTAAATGCTCTGTCTGGATACTTCATTCATACTTGTACCCTCAACAACAATCTCTACATTGAAAACCCATAAATACATCTTTTCAGCCCAGAACCCTCCACTGAGTTGAAGACCCACATATCCAATCTCTTTACAAGACAACTCCATAAACACCAACATGGAACATAGTGTTTAGTTTTTAAACTCTCTTTCTCTACCTATATTCCTTATTGGGCACAAGTCCATCAATCAAGTCACCAAGCCAACAACCCTGAGAACAGTCCCAGGCTCCCTGAGTCTCTCATCCCCACATCCTGTCCCTCGCGGATCTTCTTCCTAAACACTGCTCCCCTCTGCCTTTGCTCCATCACCCGTGTCACTGCCGTAGCTCGGGCTTTTACTGTGGTTCACACTTACTTGGCCTTTCACAATCATTTTCAACCTGCGTTCTTTTCCTCCAGTCACTTCATCAAAATCTCGTCTTTTTTTTTATTTCTCTAAATGATGTCAGCGGCACCTCGTTGTCTATGTTTTGATCTTTCTTAAGGGAACAGAGCAAACTCTCCTGTATCTGCAACAGCCCACCTGGTCAGTGTCCTCACCGGTTCCTGTCCTTCACCCTCTGCAGAAACACAACGACCCTACGGGTGGCTCCTGAGCATGTCTTACCTCTGGAATTCTGCCCATGATGCTCTGTAGGGAGATGGTCATCACCTTCATACTATTCAGAAATGAGCGTGAGCATCTTCTCCTCTGGGCAGCCCTCCCTTCCATCCCCCTGTGCCACACACTCTGCTGCCCTGGAGACTGGGGGGCACCTTCCTAAAAAGGGCATCATCCCCAGACCCCAGGGTGAGTTCCACACAGCAGGCATCATGTCTGTTTTGCTCAGTACTTGCTACACTGTACCTAGAAGAGCAGTTGTTTCTTAGTAGTTGTTTCAATACATATTTTCTAAATAAACATATAAATTTTTAAGAAATGACTAGTATGAAGAATTTCAAAAAGGCTACAGAAGTATGATTAACAGTACAGGGGGGTTCCAGCACCCAATTTTCAGGTCTGCCCTTCCTGCCACTAGGAAGGAATGCCAACACAGGATGAGATGGAAATCAAAGGTTAGCAACGCTTTTGAACTCTAAATAATAATAAACACAAAAGCACAGGAATTGCAGGGCTTTGCTTCTGAGTTAACTCTTTAAAAGCAAGAACTAGTTAATTTTGTTCTTTTCAATAATTCGACATGTAAAATACTGTTGCTTCAAAACACAGATTAATGTGAATTTAAACCTCTGTTTCCTTATCTGTAAAAGGGGCCAAACAAACATACCTACTTCCTATGACTGAATGTTTCAATTTCTGTTAAGTTATTTTCAAGTTCCTAACATAGAGCTGTATAATAGATATGTAATGTTAACTTAATACAGAAAGGCCTACTACACTCATTTCAACCCAGAATTTTCTCTTTTCAACCTCTTTTTTCAATCAATTATAAGAGGAAGAGATGGTACCAGAACTCAGCTTTCTCAGCCTCCTCTTTCTCTTCCTTTTTATCGAGAGGTTCAGCTTTGCTACAAGTTCAGCCTCAAGCACAAGGAGAGAAGAATTCTTGAAATCAGTTAAAAATACAGACTTTTTTCTTTACCAGATCAATCAAATAAATGTGCCTCATATTTGTAAGTAAACACTGAACACACACACATCTTTTCATTAAGGTAGGTCTGTCCCCGTCTGTCTGTTTATCTGTGTCACATTGCAGGACAAGCTGCAAATTCTAGGTTATTAGTAATTAGCACTTCTATTTAAACCTATCACTGGATAAAATGTTTGCCTACATTTTTAAAAACCTGTACTTAATGAGGAGGTATCTACAAGAGTCATGGCAATAAAGTGTTCAACGAGAAGTGAGTCTCTTTGTCAGCACTATTTTTCCAGGTGGAAAAAAAATTGATGAGAAGAGGCACCATAATTTGGAATCCTGATTTCAGTGATAAAGTATGATCATGTCACCTGTTAGCACAACCTGAGGGACCTGCCACTCAGACTGATGTTTGGAAAATGTGATTTGAGATGTAATTCTGACATTTATATGTTTTGTGTGTGTGCGCACACGTGCTTCATATTAGCAAAGAGAAAAATAACAAATGGACAGATTATTCTCATAATTGTCAAACCAGTAAAATACTAGTTTCCAAGACTGTCACGCATTAGGTAATATTAGGCCAACTATGTGTCCATTCTATTAATTTAGAACTCCAAATCAATTGAGTCAACCACCAAATAAACTAAGTTGTTGATGTGTTTTTAAGTCCTAGAATTTACTTGTTGTGAACTCATTAACTAGTAAGTTCAGTAATCAGCTTAATCCCAGATTTTACAGTTATTTTGATTTACTGAGCGATATGTACAGGCAGAGTCTCCGAAACCAGTTTCCATACTGTCTGTAGGCACACCGTCCGTACCCAGCCCAGAGGGGCCACGTGTGGCCTCTGTTCCTCACCTTCTATGATGTAGATGCACTCTCGGTCAGGGGGGTACTTGCTGGGGTAATTGGGAGAGGTAAAGACACCTCCCTCGGCATGTTTCGTCCAAGTTCCACACTGCACCGACTTCTGAGTTTCTGAGGTGGTTTGCTTTTCTGTTAAAAAATATATGTATATATATATTTAAGAGCCATCATCCAATTTTCTATAGAACTAAAAATAGAGAGTACATTCTTATAATATCCATTAGTAAATTAATTTCTAAACATCTTAGTCAAAACCAATGAAGCATACGCAGGATAACCGTGGAGATGCTCTGGGATGTCGGGGATCTGGGGGCAATGGGGAAATGTAAGAAAGTGAAGGTCTCCCACCCACAGTTTCCCAAAGAAACCCACCTGTTCCTTTCTTGGCTGCCGCAGACAAATGGAGGATCATTAAACTTGCTACAACTGAAACAGAAAAGAAGAATTAGAAAGAGAGAAGATCAATATGTCCCAACATGATCAAGGTCAGTAACAATGTATCATAATGTAATAATACAGTATCAAGGCAGATCCATGTTATTTTTGCCAACTGTTCCAAGTAGACTCAGCTTGCACACACTGATTCAAAATGCACACGTCAGGGAAACTCAGGTCACCCCTTCAGGAAGGAATGTCAGGTAAGAACAGATGAGACCAGAACTCCTCAGGCCAATAAATGCCTGCTTCAACACCAAGGAGAGGCAGTAAGATGAATCATCTCCTCCTGTCACCTTCCAGCAGGGTCCCAGGCCCTGCACAGTGTCTTAGTGGCCCTGTGGGTGAGTGACTTTGCTAGCATCTCTACAGAAGAGAGCTTGGCCGCAGGTAAGAGGGGGAAGAGGAGAAGCAAACAATGCGAAACAGACTCCAGGACTGATCTCAACACACTGCCAAAGCTGTTGTACATGAGAAAATAAACACTCAGGCAAATCCTGTGGGGGGGGGGGCAGGAAAAAAACAAATGACTGGATTGGAGGCACTAAGCAGGATTAGAAAAACATTCCTTCTAGAATTACATTGTCCTACCAAGTAAACCTATCCTCAACATTTTCTAAGCAGAATAACTCATCTCCTCTAACCTTAACTGTGATTTAACATTGAGTATTTTCCAGAAACAGATAATTAATTTGACTAAGATAATTGCTACCAGCATCCTATGGAGTTAGTTTTTTAGTCTCAAAGAGACTTGGGTCTGTCACTTAACAAAGAGCATAGTCACCTGAAATTCGGTTTCACGCCTAACATTCTGGACTCACTGAACATTTTCACACAACCGAAAACTATAAGTGAGTTAAAATCATCCGGTCTTCATAAGGTCTGATTTTTCCTCTTCTATTTTATTTTTATTTTTTGCCTAGTGATCTAAAAGCTCTAAGTTCCAGCAGGCGTATACTCTTGTGTCCACTTAAAATTAATTTAGGAAAGGGTGGTTTATAATTCACAATGACTTCCTAAGCAGAGCTCGCTGCAGGAGCTGGTGAATGTATGCTTAAAGATTATGCCAAGAGAAAGAGTACCGGGGCTTCAATTTTAGGATCTTAGAATTGCACCAGTTCTACTGACTTGCTATTGTAGCCTGCTCGTCTGCTTTACAAATAAAGCATTAGTTAGTTGTTCCTGTATGTGTTTCAATAGAACAAAACCTTATTTTAACTTGCCATGATTCTGCTACACACACACACACACACACACACACACACACACACACAGCCGTGGATATCAGGACATGTGTCTGGTGTTCTGTTTATTCAGCTTCTCCTGACTTGATGGAATGAATCACACTGTGGAACTCAGACTATGGTTAATGTAGAAAAACCGGTCTTTCAACTGCGTGGCACCAGGAGTTACTCTCTAAATCTTGCTTTACGTTGTGAAATTTCCACCACACATGCTTTACATTGCTTTTTTACTTTATGACTTTTGATGCTATTTTCCTCCGATTCCGCCGCCATCCCTGCGCGCAGACCACACACTCCCAAAGCCACAGGAGTGGTCCACCTGCCCGGGAGTTGAGCGCCCGCAGCGCCCGCAGCCCCCGCCCTCCCATCCAGCGCTGCGTTCACGACCAGCTGGGGGAATGTGGGCCTGCTCGGCTCCGGAAGCCCCCGAAAGGGAAATGTTTCCTACCACCCCTCGAACGGTGGGCTCTGCGGTCCTCCCCGTCCACCCGCGTCCTCCTTGGGGCCCGATCCCCAGCGGCCGCCGCACGTGCGCGCCCCTGAACTCCTCGCCGTCCTGGGCCCCGGGGAGGTTCCTGCGCACGGGAAGGCGGCTTCCACGGGCGGATTCTGGGACCCAGGGACGACGGACTGCGCCGCCCCCACGCCCCGCGCTATTCTGCGGCAATACAGAAAGTTTACACCTGCCCCAGACTCGCGGGGACTGCGGGGTCAGCAGGAGCAGCGGCCGCCAGGGAGGGGACGGGCCAGCGAGAGCGGTACTCACTGTGGAACACACTGCGTCCATAGATCATGTCTGTGCGTTACACCAGAGGCTCCGCGCTCCACTAATTCCATTTAGAGACGGGAAGACGTCCAGTGGCGGGGAGAGGACGGAGTCGAGAGACGGGAAATATGCCAACCCAGAACAAGACGAAGGGGGAGCGAGAGAGGGGCAGGGCGAGATCCGAGCCCACACAGGGGAAGATCCGAGTCCGCGCGTCCCCCGCCCCAGCTCGCTCTCGCTGTCACCGCGGCGAAGCCAGCATCCCCACCATGACGCTCGCATCACACCCGGGCGCCACTCGCCAACATCCGCGCAGCCGGCGGCAGCGCCCTCCTCCTTTGCATCATCGCCGCCGCCGCAGCTGTCAGGAGGGCGCGGGCGGAGAGCCCCGGGGCGTCCAGAGCCGGGGACCGGGGACCGGAGACCGACGGCGGGGACGGCGATGGCGGCGGCGGCGCTCAGTCCCCGGTCTCATCCACCAAGAGCAGCAGCAGGTCGGCGCAGGCTCTCCGGGAGGATGTCCAGCAGCCCTCCTCGGTCCAGCCCTTGGGGATCTTCCTCTGAGGCATCGGAGACAGGAGCAAAGGGTCTGTCATCGGCTCAGCGGGCTCCGCGCCACCTCTGCGATCTTGCGGGAAGAGGAGAGGGTAGTGGGCGTCTCTCGGAGGCGGGCTTGGAGGGTGGCGGAGGGGCGCGGGGGTGGCGGAGGGAGGCGGGGAGGAGCGGACGGGGAAGGAGCAGGAAGATGGCAGAGTTACCAAGTGGGCCCCTGAGTCATAGCCGTGGGCTTCGCGACCCTTCAGAAAGCTTGCGGCCGGGGCGCAATGGAGCAGCTCTGCGCGGCCGGCGCCCCCGGGGCTGGTGCATGGCGGAATGGGGCGGCGGCGGCAAGGACAACACACCCGCTCGGGTCCTAGGGGAGGGACGGAGGAGGGAGTGAGGACCAGGCTGGGATCCGTCACTCGGCCGCCCGGGCCGAGGGGGCCAGAAAGGAGCGAGCAAATCCGAGCCGGATCCTCGCTCCCGATAAAAAGCGTGCGAGGGGGAGGGGCCGTATGTGAAGACACCCACTAGGGGTTAATGTTTCACTTTTTAAGGGTTGGAAGTCGCAGCGGATCTCTGTCTCACTCCTCACAGGCCATCTGTCTAGAGAGAGCTGGGACTCTGTCTCCTTGGGCTGGAGGCTTGGCCGTGGACTCGGGTCTGAGGCCGCGCAACAAGGAGCGCGCGGAGGCCAGGCGGCAGGGAAAGTTTCGTGGTTTATCTCCCGGTCTGCTGCGGAGGTCGCCTCCACCCAACGGCTGCCGCACAGCCAGGGGCTTCTCGCAACTCACCTTCACCCTCCCCAAGAATGTAACACTCCTCAGGCGCGCGCCCCCGCGCGCGCGCGTACACACTCACGCATACACACACCACCTCTACCCACCCCAGCAGGGGCAGGCTCGCGCGCAGCGAGTCCAACTCCGAGGCAAAAAGAAGAGTTGCCTGGGAAACAGCCCTGGAAAAGCCCTGGCTCGTAAAATGCGAATAAGTAGAAGGGAAACAACAGGAACAGGGCAGCCACAGAGGGCCGGAGAGCGCGAGCGAGCGGTGGGGTCCCTTCCCGCGGGGCGCCTCGCTTCCCAGGCAGCTGCAGACTCGGCCAGACAGAGCAGGGACCACATAGGCCGACGAACCCCGCACCCAGGGATGCTCAGTCGAAGACCTCGCGCCTCAGGCTCTGAAGCCCCGATCCCGGATGGGGACGGGGGCGGTGAGGGGATGGGAGTAGGAGGAACTAAGGTGGGGAGCCGTAAGACGCTGTGCTGCTAAGAGCAGGGTTACCGCAAAAGCCACAGCAGAGAGAAAAGGGCCGCAGGAGTGGAGGCCCGCACCTCCCGCACCTGCTGCTGCGGGGTTGGACCGCCCACGTGGGCGCGCACCGCAGCAGCCCGGCCCTAATTTCCGCCAGCAACTCTGTTGGGAGAGCGTAGTGGTCTCCTGACAATCAGTTGAGGTGGGGGAGAAGGAGGTGACCCTCAATTCGAAGGGGATCCACACGCCACAGGCGCAATCTCCCCAGACTCCTACCAAGATTTCGTTTCCTTGATTCCAGGCAGCTGTAAAGTCACCGAGTGCAGAGAGAGAAAGAGAGAGAGAGAGAGAGAGAGAGAGTGAGAGTGTGTGTGTTTTCATCCTTTAATGAAAGGCGGGTAGGTGGAGATAGGCAGGAGGGAAGTGAGAACTAGAGCGAGAGAAAGACGGAGGGACAGAGAGACCGCGCGCCCCCAGAGCCAACTCCATCAGAACCGGGCGCCTAGAGGAGCTACAAGCTCGAGAAAAGAGCAGGGGTGCCTGGAGGGTGTGAGAGCCGGGAGGAGCGTCTCAGACCCGCGTGTGTCTGCCCACGTACGCACCTGTAAGGGGAATCAGGGCAAATACGCAGAAGGTCCCGCGGAATCCTGTGACCCGTGTGCGATTCTCGTGCCAGCGCGGGAATTGGGGTGTTCGCGCGCGGGCAGGGGCGGGGGTGGGTGAGGAAGAAATGCCCCAACTGCACGGAAGCAAAAGCCCCACGGAGCGGTGGGACTGCCGGGTAGCTGAGCGGATAGATGACAAAGGATGAGGGTCACCAACGGGGGAGGAGGGTCCTTGAAAAATGGCCAATGACCGCAAGATAATTGTGGAATGTTGAAGTTAGGATTGAATTTAAGATTGGTTGGTAATTATTTTTTACAGCCAGAAATACATCTTTACAAAAAAGATATAAAATTCGATGAAATCGTGACGACGTTAAAAATGATCTTAAGGAACATCACTGCATTTCTTAAGAGAAGCTTAAAAGTAGGGTGGGAAATTGGTCTTTGCTAAATCCATCTGAGCAAGTATGTCTAATCTTTTCCCTCTTCTTTGCTCAGGTGGGCTTCCCAGGACACAGATTCTGTTACCTGGCCAGGTAAGTGGCAGGTCTGGGAAATTCTGCACCACAAGTAGTCCCTGAGTGGGAAGGGGGACCCAGGAAACCTCAGGGAAAAGAAAAAGTGGGATGAGGATCCACACCTTTTGTCCACGTCCGTTGCATGTTTGCTCGAAGCTGAGGGCTGAGGTTGTGAGTGTGCGATCGTGGGCCAGGTCTACCGCAGAGGCACCCTCCAGTACTGTGTCCGCCGAAGCTTCTACACAGCTTCCCTACCCCTCCACAGGATGGCCACAACATTTCCCCAGAAAATTCCATTTGTTTCCCTCCTGCTAGCTTGGCAAACTGCCTTCTTCGCCCTTTGGAGTTCCGAACCACTGCTTGCTGAGTAACACTTACCTTCCTAATGACTGGGTGGGGGGGGGGATACATTTTTTTCCTTTCTGAGAAAAATCACCATAGGGGAAAAGTCCAGCTTCCCCAAGGGAAGGTACGACACTCACATGGTCAAATCTCAAGATGTGATTGTTTTGAAAGGGAGAGCCCATTCACGCAGATAGCTTCAGTTGGCTCAATACACTGTCTGTCTCCAAGAAGAAGGTCCTTTGTAGCAGCCTCCCGAGGCCACCACCTAAACAGAGGCTACGCTGCTCGAAGACCAGGCCGAACAGATGCCTCCTGAACCCAGTTGAGGACAATTGGTTTCCTTTAAGCTTGCACCTCATACCAGTGAATGGTAAGGAGGATTTCCAAAACCTTAAAGAGCAGTAGTGCAGGAGACTGTGCTGTTGCGAAATGGTATTTGTCTCCACACTTGTAGCTCCCTAAAAAACAATAATAATAATATAGGGCTAGGTCCACGGAGGCTCCTTCGTTAGCTTGTCTGCAGTGCCGGCCCCTTCTTCAGGGTGGTTTTCCTATGTCTGGAAGAGGTGATGTTACAAAAAAACCAAAAACACAAACAACTAAAATAAAATAGTGCTTTTGACACATTCTATATTACAATAGTTTCTTGAAATTTTCTACATATGTTTAAATTTATCTACATTGTTGTGAGATGCAAAGTTCTGCTTTGTAGTTTATGAACTCAACAATATCCAAGTCACATACTAGTTTCCCACAAACGCCTGTGAGCGAACCATTTGCTGGCCAGTGTTGGAATGGAGACGATCGCGGTGCTGCAACGTGCCGCGGGGGTTAAGCCACAGCCGTGCAGCCATTTCTGTCCCGTTCACAATCTGTACGCGTCCCAGGACAGAGCAGGCAGTCTTGATAAAAGAGAGGGGTTAAAAATCTCTGAAACTTTACATTTGAACCAGACAGGCTAGCTTATGAATATGACCAGAGAAATCAAATATGGTTTCCTGAGAAGCACAAATATTCTATTGTACTGTGAGATGTCACAAGAAGATCAGCCTCCCGTGGGCAAGAGCTACCCTACCACGACTCTCTCAACCAGTGTCCACGGAGACTCACAGACCCGTACTCACTGTCTGTGCGGCTCTATATTAAATGGCATTGGTGCTCCAGGAGCAATGTATTCTCACCTCTGGAGAAAGGCAAAGGAAATAAAAATAATTCCATGATTCACCAATCTATGCTCACATTTTAGAAAGACTTCATTTTTCTTCTGATTATAATTAAATGACAATGGCTCATAAAATAACATCAAGATTTTTTTTAATAGCTAGTTCTCTGTAAGTCAGCCTAAAGGGATATTTATAAAGATATATCCTGAGACAGGAAAGATATTGCTCTGTGAAGGAGGGGCCCCCTTTGTACTAAGTACTAAGTATGATGTCACAACATCTGCTAACTGTTATTTTGGAGAGAAAACAAGTTTCCGTCCCTAGTTGAAAAATGGACTTAATCCTATTTGGAATAAGAATGAACCTAAATATTCTACTTAAAATGTCCATTAATCAATACAAGCAAAACTTTACCTAAAATTGATAAATCAGATATGTGAATTTTACCCGTGGGTTATATTTAAATTTTTATCCTTAATTACATAAATTAACATTATTACCTAAATTTACTTGCTTTCTCTCTTTAAGGCATAGCATAATATTATTATCACTTATTGGGTGTCGTGTGGATGATTTGGAAAATAATAAAAGCCAAAATTCACTAGTTTGAATAACTTTGAATGTTGAGGCAGGATAAGACTTCTATCTGACTTGTGAAATAGTTCTGCAAAGAGAAACACACTTAGGCTCATAAAAAAATTGTTGAATGAAAATACTATTCTTTTTAAAGAACAGCAGTCATTTATTGATTCTTCCTCCTTTGTTCATTCTTTCTTATATTCACCAGCTATAAGGAAATGTCTCAAATGTTTTCATTTCCTTTTGCAAGACAAGAAAATAAATATGAAATGGCCATTTCCCCCAGTTTTAGGGCCGACCATGTTGCAGAGAGAAAGGAAGGGAGGGAGGGAGGGAGGGAGGGAGGGAGGGAGGGAGGGAGGGAAGAAGGGAGGGAGGGAGGGAGGGAGAGAGGGAGGGAGGGAGGGAGGGAGAGAGGGAGGGAGGGAGGAAATTACAGATTCAGAAAGGAGGAATACCGCAGCAGAATTTTTGCCAAGCAGTTATGGTTGTGATAACTTTTAAAAATTGAGGGAGAATGTCATCAATGCTTTTTAGTAAATGAATCATTTAAAATAACAGTCTTTAAAATAATTTTCTAATTGGCATGCACAGTTAATTTTTCAATATATTTTTCTGGAAAATAAAAGGATTTATTACAGTTATTACTGGGGTATGTATAATGCATGATTTCTGTCACAATGGCATTCCCTCTAAATCAATGCTCTCTAGTGGAGTGAAAAGAAAGAAAAGGCTGTTGGAAATGTTTTAAAGCAATAACCATCCAAGAGCCACTCCAGAAGGTGTTCTAACCCCATCCTCTGAGCAGAGTGGGCCTTTGTCAAGTAAGGAGATAGGTAAGTAATGGGGAGGAAATGTTATATATGCATAGGCTACAAATTGGAAGATTTTATTAAAAGGATGGGTTTTGTTTGTGTGTGTAGGCATGTGTGTGTGTGTTTTAGGTTCTGCTTGAGACTGCAGTAGGGAAGAGAATACAGAACAGAGTATTGCAAGAACTAGGCATTCTTACCATGTCAGGGTATGAGAACTGAGTAATATCTGAGTTAAAGTTGGAGAGAACAAGGTTAACATCATTTTAATTCGTAATTGAAAAAGCACAACAGAGTTCCTTTGGTCCAAAGCTTATATAAGCTGATGCTCTGTGGTAATGCACTATACAAAGTCCAATGCTGGATGATTCTTGATACACTTTAAAATCTTGATAAGACCACAGCACACTAACATTGCCAAATGTCAGCCAGCCTTTCCATCCCAATGAGCAATGGACAATTCACCCCCCTCAGCTACTCCCAGGCGCTGAATAGGACATGGGCACCCATTTTCCATGAGAAGTTTCACACCTCACTCAACACTTGTACGACTCCAGCTTTGACAGTTTAGGGCATTATCAGGGCTTATTTGCCTTGCCTCTGTGTGCATTTGAGTGAGCTATCTTTGATAGGATCCCACCTCAATTTTAAAAACAAATAAAATCAAAAGAATAAGATCAAAAGAAGCACAGTGGCTTCCACAACATTCCTTTCTTTGTAACAAAATAACTGATGGAATCCCAGACCCTCTAAGGATATGAGAATCCATGTTTTATGCAAAATGTTTCAGAAAATTTTTTTAAAAAGAGGAAAAGCTATAAATCTCATGTCATGAAACTACTAGAAGTTTGGCATCAAAACAAGACACGCTGAACTGGGGCGCTCGCTGTTGTCATAGCATTACCCTCCTGGGCCTATCGTGTCAGGGACCATGACCTTTTCTCCACAGCCAGCACCCACAAAGCTCTCCTTGGGGGCTTTCTCTGGCTGGGGGTGCAGCTCGGGGCAGGCTCACACCTTGAGCCACCTTCCAACAGTGACGGCTGGGAGTGGGTCCCTCACCACGCCCGCAGGGCAGTCCCAAAGCAGGTGCTTCCCTGGGCTCCCGACTTCCCAGCACGGAGAGCAGCTAGTGGCAGCTTGCTTGTACACACTTGCCTGGCTGCCTTTCCTTCCTAGTCTCAGTTTTTAGTACCCTACCAGTATTTCCTGGAAAAGAAACATAAAATAACTACTTATATTCAGATTTTTACCTGACGGTTGTTTTGTTTTTTGTTTTTGTTTTCTTTGTTTTGTTTTGTTTTCTGAGAAAAAGCAAAGAAAACCATTGAGTTGATCCCAAAGTGTTCCTGGAATGCAGATCCTTAGGATGATAGCGTTTCGGAATTACATCACTCACTAGCCCTGTGGTAACAAGTACTCAGTTGATGGGAAGAATGGGAATTATGGTGACCCAAAGTTGTATAAAATCCTAACTGCTAAGGCTTTTGCATGCATATATATATATAAATGGGATAGAAAATAAAGCAAGGTGCCTTGGAATATACCGTCTTCCTTCTGTCTCTCTGTGGAAGTCAGGCTGTGTAAGGAAGAAGTGGGACCCTGAGACCTGGGAGGGAGAGATGGGGTGCCTGCACTTGAGGACCTGAACCACTGAGACAACCCTCATCCTTCTGGGCCAGCGCAGAGCAACCTCCTACTCTCAATGCCGGAATTCCCGGCCCCGAGGCAAATGCCACATAGGAAGGCACTTGCTCTCTGGAGGCTGACCTCCTCTTCCTTCACTGACCGGAGACCAGTGACCAGGTCCAAGTCTCCGTGTGCCTTCCTGGGGAAGTCTGCTCTCTGTTCTGAAACACAAGAGGGAATGGATTTGAGGCTGCCACTTGCCTTTTGTCACGGAATCCTCCCTCTGTGGTTCATGGTAAGCCATCATTTTCTCAGGACTGAGAGGAGACATTCCAATAGTTTATTTTTAGTACTTGCTTCAAGTGTCCTTGTAGAATTATTAACTCTGGAATCACAGGAAAGCCCCTCTGCCCATGTCAAAACCATCTTCCTGACATTTATATTTTGTCCCCAGCCTGGGACCTGCTCACGAATTCCCAGGTCCTGCTAACTTTGCTCCTCTCCAATCAGTAGCCAGACCTCCCCCATTGGGCCACGCTGATCTGTGAGCCTATTCATTGGTCTAGAATCAATGAAGGAAGGTGGAGAACTGACTCCTGAGTCATAAGCAGTGATTTCATCCTCAGGTTAGAATATAATTGTTTTTCCTGTGTTTGAGCAAATTTTAGAGCTTTAGGGTTAGATTGAGTCCCCACGTGGGAAAAGGGAGCTAGCTCACCGTGTTTGCGTGCACCGAGGATGGAGCCTACTAGATTTATACCCAGTTGGCTCCACTGGCTCCACAAATCTATTTCCAAATTTAAATGAGGCATTTCTCATGACATTCATACAGCTACTCCACAAATGAGAAAATATTAATTGGACTGTCCCCCAGACAATTCAGGGGGATAGTTAAATCAGTGCCAAATGTATTATTTGTGCCAATTTTTGGGTCATGGCAATTGTCCTTGTGAGGAGGAGACGTTTATCTTTTGTTTGTTTGTTTGCTTGCTTGCTTGTGTTTACAATTTCTCCCAAATTACTTTTTAAATGACAAAATCCTCCAGGGAAGAACAAAGTTCTTACACAAAACCTCTTCTCTTTGAGGTGTGTTTTTCCCCCAAGAAGATTCTGTATTGAATGAACAGAGAGTAGACTGGCAAGAGAGAGAGAAGAGAAGGTGAGATTAATTCATGAAAATCCCATGCGCTGACTAAAAAAATAACAACGCTTGTGTCTCATACACACAAGATATATTTTGCACAAACAAGGTCAACTTAACTAGGCAAAAACACTAGTAATATAGATTACTTTAAAAAGTAAAAGGAAAGAGTTAAATTTTGTTCCTCCAAAATAGGAAAAATACATTCATTAAATGAAAATAGATCTTATAGATAGACAATAGACACATAAGAAGGAAATAAATATTCCTCTGTTGGAATCCAATACCTTATTTTTTGTCTATCTAGAATTTACTTCCAAATACCATCCTTATCCATCTTTTCTGAAAGGAAGGATTTGCCTTTCCTTGGAAAAATCTATATATTACTCTAAAGATGGAACACATTATTCTTGTTGCCCTTAGCAATAAGATTTTTTTACAATTTATTCTTAGTATATACCTTTGACTCATATTCTTTTATTTTAGGTACAGAACCCAAGATTCATAAATGCATACATATGGATAGAGGTGCTCGAATAAAGAATCTACTTTTCTGGAATTCTGAATGGGAAATTAAAGTCCACCATTGCAAGCAGCATTTGGAGACAGGAAAATGAAAGACTGAACCCAGCTTTTAAAGAGATTATTAAAATCTAACAAGTCTGTACTTTGCTTAAAGAATATAAAACATAAAAATATATTTCTCCACTCCTGCCTCTAGGGTTAAGAGGGTGATTTAGGGTCAACCCAGGAACACATTAAATTCTGCAGCCCAAGTGACTGGTCAGGGATGACTATGTGACCAAATCGAGGACCTGAAATATAACAACAGCATTTCTGTCCAGTATTCAGAGAGAGCCCCTTGATCCAGGTGTCCGCGCAGGATAAGAGCCCAGTGAGTGTTACTTTAGGGCTCTGTGAATGTGGTTAAATGGTCTCTGTTGAGTATTATCGAGACCACTGGACCACTCAGCGATGACAATTTTATGCTAATCTACTATATCTCTATATTATAGATGACAGAGATGAGCTAGAAAAGAAGGATGCATGCTGGTGGGACAGGAGAGCTGCCAGAGAGAAGGGTGGGAGCCAGGAGGTGGCAAGGAGACTTAGACAAAAACAAAACAAACAAACAAACAAAAAACCCAAGGGAGAGAGAAGCAGAAGAAAAACGCATGACTTTGGATAAAACGGTGCCTAAGCGATGCCTCTTGGGTTTTTCCATTCATGAGTCAGTAGATCATTCTGCAAAAGTCAGTTTGCCTCTATTTGATGTCCATGGCACAGGAAAAAGAGCCCTAGTGGATCGAACACAATTTAAAGCCATTTTGTCTGAGGAGAGCTTGTTCCCTTCAGGTTGAAGAGCAAACTTCCCACTTCAGGATATGCCCCATCAGAAGAAGGTGAAAATGGAAACGCCGATCCTCAGTGGACCGTTGACGCCCAGAACAAGCTTAGTTTTTCTGGGTTTGAATTGATTGAACTGGTTATTTGTTCAATGATCGTATAAAAGACATAACCTGAAACCTACCCTCGTTGAGTTTTAAGTGTATACAGTTCAGTATTGTCATTTATATGCACATTGTTGTAGAGAAGGTCTGTAGAACTTTTCCATCTACTTTTTGTGTGAGTATGTGACAGAAACATAGAGAGAGAGAGGGACAGATAGGGACAGACAGGTAGGAAGGGAGAGAGATGAGAAGCATCAATTCTTTGTTGCAGTTCCTTAGTCTCCTCAGTTGTTCATTAATTGATTTCTCATATGTGCCTCGACTAGGGGGCTACAGTAGACTGATCGACCCCTTGCTCAAGCCAGCGACCTTGAGCTCAAGCCAGTGATCATGGGGTCATGTCTATGATCCCACGCTCAAGCCAGTGACCCCACGCTCAAGCTAGTGAGCTCCCCCCTCTTCCCTCCCCCCTTGCTCAAGCCAGATGAGCCCGCACTCAAGCTGGCAACCTCGGGGTTTCAAGTCTGGGTACTCCATGTTCCAGTCTGGTGCTCTATGCACTGAGCCACCACCTGGTCAGGCTTCATTCTTTTTTACTTGAATTTACTGGGGTGACATTCGCTCACAAAAGCATACAGGTTTCAAGTGCACAACTCAATATAACACCCTCTGCACACTGCATCGTGCACCTTCCACCCCAAGGAGAGACTTTCTGTTCCTATTTCCCTCCTCTGTGCCCACCTCCACCTTGCCCACATGCCCTACCCTCTGTCCACTGTCCATCTGTGTCTGCACCTCTGTTTCTATTTTGTTTATCAGCTTAATGTGACCATTAGATCCCAAATAGAAGTGAGATTGTATGGTGCTTGTCTGTCTCCGACTGGCTTATTGCACTGAGCATAATGCTCTCCAAGTCCATCCATACTGCTGCAAAAGGTAATATTTCCTCCTTTTTATGGCCACATAGCATTCCAGTGTGTAAATGTACAACAGCTTTCTTATAGACTCATCCACTGATGGGCACTTGGGCTGTTTCCAGATCTTATCTCTTGTAAATAATGGTGCAATGAACACGGGGATGCATATATTCATTCAAATTAGTGTTTCAGAGTTCTTAGGATATATTCCCAGAAGTGGGATGGCTGGGCCAAAACAGAGATCCATTTTTAAATTTTGGAAGAAACTCCATACTGCTTTCCACAGTGGCTGCACCAGTCTGTGTTCCCACCAGCAGTGCAGGAGGGTTACCTTTCTCCACCCCCTCGCCTGCACTTTTTCTTTATTGATTTGTTGAAGATAGCCATTCTGGCAGGTGTGAGGCGATATCTCATTGTGATTTTAATTTGCATCTCTGATGGTTAGTTGAGCATTTTTTCATAGGCCTATTGGACAATTTTCAGTATGTCCTCTTTGAAGAAATGTCTATTCAGGTCCTTCGCTTATTTTTTAATTTGATTGTTTGTCTTTCTGGTGTTGAGTTTTTAAATTCTTTATAAATTTTGGATAGTAACCCCTTATCAGATGTGTCAACAAATATATTTTCCCATTCAGTGAGTTATCTTTTCATTGTGTTGATGGTTTCTTTTACTGTGCAAAAGCTTTTTGAATAGATCTTCTTGGACAAGGGAAACAAAGAAAAAAATAAACAAATGGGAAAATATTAAACTAAGACTTTTTCACTTTGTATAACCAAAATCTCTCCATTTTACCTCTCCCCTCCCCAGTTCCTGGCAATCACAATTTCATCAACTTCTATGAGGTTGATTAAGTTCCTCATATAAATGGATTCATGCAGTATTTGTTTCTCTCAGACTGGTTGGTTTCATTTAACATAAAGAAAGCCTTGAGGAAACTCAAGGTCCATGTATGTTGTCACACATAGTAAGTTTCTTTAAAAGGCTGACTAATATTTCATTGAATGTATACATGACATTTTCTTTATTCATTCATCCACTGATGGACACTGAGGTTGTTCCAATCACTTAGCTGTTGTGAATGAGGCTGCAATGAGCAGGGAGGTGCAGGTCTCTCTTCAAGATCTTGATTTTCGTGCTGGGGGGATATATACCAAAAAGTGGGGTTGCTGAGTCATAGGGCAGTTTAATTTTTAATTTTCTGAGGAAACTTTATATTGTTTTCCATAATGACTGTACCATCATATATTCCCCCCAATAATGCACAAGTGTTCCAGTTTCTCTGCATTCTCACCAACACTTATTTTCTGGGTTGGTTGTTTTTGTTGTTGTTGTTGCTGTTTTCATAATGGCCATCCTCACGGGTGTGAGGTGATATCACATTGTGGTTGTGACTTACATTCCCCTAATGATTAGTGATGTTGAGCATTATTTTGTTTTCATATATCTGTTGGCCATTTATATGTCTTCTTTGGAGAAGTGCCTACTCAAGTATTTTGCCCATGTTTAATGATTTTTATTTACTTTTGTTATGTTGTAGGAGTTCCTTCAATATTTTGGATATTAACCCCATATCCGACACATGGTTTGCAAACATTCTCTGCCATTCCCCCAGTGTACCTTTCTGCCCTGCGGACTGCTCTGTGGCTGTGCAGGGAGTTCAGATTAGTGTCGCCCACTCACCTGCTTTTGCTTTTGATGCCTATGCTTTCCAGTCATACAGAGCAGTGGTCCCCAACCTTTTCTGGGCCATGGACCAGTTTAATGTTAGAAAATATTTTCATGGACTGGCCTTTAGGGTGGGACGGATAAATGTATCACGTGACCGAGACAAGTGTCAAGAGTGAGTATTAGACAGATGTAACAGAGGGAATCTGGTCATTTTTAAAAAATAAAACATTGTTCAGACTTAAATATAAATAAAATGAAAATAATGTAAGTTATTTATTCTTTCTCTGTGGACCGGTACCAAATGGCCCACGGACCAGTACCGGTCCACAGCCCGGGGGTTGGGGACCACTGATACAGAGAACAGTTCTGTGGAGCACTTATAAAAATGGTGTATCTTTTCCTTTAATAGGGCATATTTATTTGCTGATATTAGGGGCCATGGACTCTTCTAACCAAATTGCATCTGTAATCTCATATAAAAATGATAACCCTATGAGGCATGTGCATTTCACCCTTTTTTTCCCAGAAGGGCCCAGGGATAGCAAATAGTATACCAAAGAGTGAGGTCAAACACAGATACTTTTGTGGCAGAAATGGTGTATCTACACATTATGCCAGGTTGCCAATGATTGTTTAATTGACTAAACAAATAACTGCATTACTCTGTCAATGAATTAATGGTTATATAAATAACTAGTATTGACATGATAATAAAATATAAGATTTGGAGATGTTCATCTTTTAAAATAGTCAATTACCAGAAATGCCATTTTAAAATATTTTAGAAGGAAGACATAACTTTGGGAAATTGAATTAACCAAAATATTCCTTAGATAAAGAGAAAAATAATGTCTCAATAGTTGCTTATTTTAAGAGAAAATCCTCTTCTTTATGCCTTAATTGGTTATTGATATCTATTTTTTTAAGAAAATCCAATATTGAGCAATAAGATAATGCAATCCATTTTTAATTACATCAGCCTAAGGGCAAACCCACAGCAATTATAGGTATTATCATACAAATCTCTCCAAAGACTTATTTCCTAGGATGTGTAAAGAGATGGCTCCGTGGCCACTTTGACCACAAGGGGACAAGCTAAGGCCAACATCAACATACTGAAGATAGCTGGATGGAAAGATTGAAGGAAACTGGTGGCTGATATCATTGGGCTGTTGACATTACCTGCAGAATTTTCCGTAAGTGAATCATCTATACTATTATTGTTTAAGTTGTTTAGTCAATAAAATACACAGCAAATTTTTCCCCAGTACACACTAAAATTTGGATTCTGATTACACAGCTTTGAAAATTGTATTTAGATTTTTCTGTATTAAAATTCAACATTTATGATAAAAAATGTATATATTTTGACACTGTGGGTGCCTTGGAGAAGTACCCCATGACACGCACAGAGAAAAGGGTTAGGTATCAGGAAAATAAACCATCAGATGCATAATTGGCAGCTAGTCACGCCAGAGCATCCTTCCTCCCATTACCTGGGTCCTAAAACCATTTCAGGAATTCTCAAATAGCAAACACACTGTTTTGAATAAAGTCATTTCCGCAGGTGGCGTGGGACAGAGACTTGCTGGGAGAGGAACCAGGTGCTGGGAGAAAGAGAGCATGTGGAGGAGGAGGAGGTGGAGCCCACCAGTCTGGAGGAAGACAGGCTCTCAGTGTTCACGCATGGGTGTCTGTGAGAAACACAGACAGGCTGGGAGCAAGCTGTGAGGGTCTCCCTCCCACTCCCCTTACTTAATATCTGCCCTCAAACTATGTGTTCCCCTTTGTGACAGACCATGTCCCCATGTTCTCATTCAACCTTGTTGGATCTGTTCAGGTAAGATGTATTTAAACTGTACAAAAAATGAAGAGGAGCAGGTAAACTAATTTTGATCTCTTTTGTTTTCCTTCTCTGTCACTGTCACTGACAGGCGAGTTATAATATGTGGTGGGAAGCTGAAGCCTAAGACATCTTTTCATCGCTTAGACGATGGAAGAAGCCATGTGTGGACTGCACAGATATGATGGCTCAGAGCCCCATCCATCCATCCTGTTTTCTATGTTCAAGTGTCGATCCATTAATTAAATCGAAACTTGGAGTGTACAAACATTGGGCCAGCGAGAATGCCAACCCCTGGTAAGCACTTAGCAATAGTGGAATGCCAGGAGGAAAAGAGCTATTCTGTTTCCCAATTACTTCTTGCTATCATTTGTTCAGTAAAGCAAACCTAAGCAAAAACAAAAACGTATTCGTTACTGAAAACTTGATAACTTTTTAGTTAAAAGACTGTGATTCTGAAGTTGACATTGAGCCAACGGAGACACTTGGAGCTTATCTTTAAAAACAAAATTAATTTGGCCCAAACAATACATAAACATGGATAAAAGTAAATTAATCCTGAAAGAATTATAATGGAAAAACCACCACATCATCTTTTTTTCCTTGGCCTCTCCTCCTCCAAGGTTTTTGGTCCTTTTGAGCCAGGACTGTAACTATCCAAATCAAAATCTCATCTTATTTAGACTGCTAGCTATCTCAAGTTCTCCAAGTCAGACATTTACTTCTTGATACGACAGCTAAAGACTTAGCTATCTCTCATCCCACAGTAGCTCCCTGCCTCATCCTTTGATGAGACGTGTCATACATGTGCTTAAATAATGAACAGTGCTTACAACAATATGATCAAGTAGTGTTTCCTGCAACGTCAGAGAGTGTACCCTGATTATGCGTCTCTCACTTAGAAGTTTTGATTTTCAGTGGGGTTTCTGACTCTTTTTCTCTTATTTCCTCCTCTATAATAAAATGTTGTGTTGTATGTTTTGTTTTGTTTTTAATTTGTCTAGCAGGTGTTCTAGAGGAACTATTTTATTTATTTATTTTTTTGCTGATGATCTCTAACCGGAAAATTCTCTTTCAACTCCAGACGGATCCAGCTGCCCTCTGGGTTGTAAAGCCTGAGATTTTCATTTACTCATTTGTTTTCCCAACAGATCAGCTCTTTCCGGTTCCTTATATGTGGTGGACATCGTCATTTGTTGCTCTCTCGCTGTCCATTTTCCTCCCTCACCCTGTCCCAGGGATATTTTGGGGAATCACCTCATCCTTCTCTCAGATCCTGTGATTTTATTGGGATGAACCTTTATCACAAGAGCTGGATTCTGAGTGGTTTAAACCAGTGGTCCCTAACCCCTGGGCCACGGACTGGTACCGGTCCGTGGGCCATTTGGTACCGGTCTGCAGAGAAAGAATAAATAACTTACATTATTTCCATTTTATTTATATCTAAGTCTGAATAATGTTTTATTTTTTAAAAAATGACCAGATTCTCTCTGTTACATCCGTCTAAGACTCACTCTTGATGCTTGTCTCGGACATGTGATACATTTATCTGTCCCACCCTAAAGGGCGGTTCGTGAAAATATTTTCTGACTTTAAACCGGACCATGGCCCAAAAAAGGTTGGGGACCACTAGTTTAAACCAT
Organism: Saccopteryx leptura; assembly: GCF_036850995.1. Classification (NCBI taxonomy): domain Eukaryota; kingdom Metazoa; phylum Chordata; class Mammalia; order Chiroptera; family Emballonuridae; genus Saccopteryx; species Saccopteryx leptura. The sequence continues at coordinate 4,331,851 of NC_089513.1, read as the reverse complement.
TTACTCCAGCCAACTCCTTTCATTCCAGTGTTGCTTGGTGGCCGGTTGTGGCCAAGAAGAGTAGTCAGGCCTGATACTGTTGTTCATTTTGTGTGTGTGTGAGAAAGAGGCTCTCTTTTCTCTCATGAATATAAAGCTAAGAAGATGTATCTGGGTCTGTTGCATCCTCTGCAGTCAAAAGAAGATAGACTTGAGTCAACAAGTAGAAATGTGACCTAAAAGATGGGAAGAATCACTGTAGGTAGCATTGAGACTACAACTATGTCCCAAAACTATCACACAGATGAGCAAAGAACACCACCGTATGATTATCATTATTTTATCTTACAATAGTTTTTATTGGTTTTCAGTTATATAGAGTTAAAAATGATCTGGTTGATACATCAGATCTAACACTTTTTTGTCTTCATTCTCTGTTTGGCTAGAACATACTATTATATAATTTAAGAAAAGCTTGAGAAAGGTGGGGAATTTTCTGATTTCTCCCATAACTGGAAGTCTACTTAACGTTCATTTAATTGATAGTTTAATGAGGTATAAAATTTTCTATTAAAAATAGTTTTACTTTTGTATTTTGAAAGCGTTTAAAGTCTGGTACTGGGAATAAGAAATAAAAAAGAAGTTACAAGACTTTTTCCTGTGCTGTTTAACTGCATCTTTATTTCTGGAAGCATTCAGAATATGCGAATTGTTCCTGATTTGCTGAAGTTTTACAAGCTTTCACCTGGGTGAGTTTAGTTGGTTCTGTTTTGATTCTTCTTGCTAGAAACCTCAGTGTATACTTCAAGTTAAAGGCTTCCTCACATATTTCTTCATACTTTTTAAAAATATTCTTTAAGAATAATGCACGTAAAAAAAAAAACGGGCAATTGGGTACATTTAGAAGATGTATCCCTTGCCAGATTTACTTTTAAGAATGATTGAAAGCAAGCTAGATGTAATTATGCTGAGAGGTAACTAAATTCCAGAGTTACATTATTTCCATTTTATTTATATCTAAGTCTGAATAATGTTTTATTTTTTAAAAAATGACCAGATTTTTTACTTTCTCAAGGGAGCAAAAAATTGATCTCTTGAGTGGGGAATGGGAGCAGTGGGACAGATGCCAAGCATGCAAATTCTGTGGATGAGGATGAGATTGGACAGTGCATGATTGCATACACAGACTTTCAGTTAGTTCTCCTTTTTTAGCCCTGATACATGCCCATCCTCCTTTGTACCTGCATCTCCAGCACCAGGTGATGGTGAAGGGCCAGAATTAGCAGATGTTGGAAGAAGGGAGGGAAGGCCCGGGTCAATGAGAGGCTTTGGTGGGCATGTGTGTGAGGCTGGAAGGTTATGCTCCACAAAAACGCCCAGAGAATATTCTAGTAAATAGCCCCCTAAGGAAAGAACAGTGACAGGAGCTCCAGCCTCTCTAACTATTTACTGCTGGCCCACTCTTCATACCACGGTTTATGGTAACAGAGGTCATTACAGAATTAGTCACAATTATGGAAGCAGAGACAGCAGGACCCCAAAAACAACAGAGACCAATTTCAACCCCCCTAACCTCTGCCTTCATCTCTACATGATGTTCATTCTGTGTGTGTGTGTGTGTGTGTGTGTGTGTGTGTGTGTGTGTGTGTGTGTGTCTATATCCAAAGCTCTCTGCTAATCTCTCCTATAAGGACAGTGGTAACATTAGCTGAGGTCCCACCCTGTCCAGTCTGACCTCATGCTAACTAATTACATCCACAAAGACTTTACTTGCAATAAGGTTGTATTTGAGGTACTGGGGGTCAGGATTACATCGTGTCAATTCTAGGAGGACACACCTTAATTCATAACACTGAAGGAAGAAAGGGTGAGATCAAAATATGCTGAGGACCACTGGACCTAGGATCCACGTTGACATTGTGATCTGAAGATCCTAAGTGTATCAGGGCCCCCATTAGGATGGGGGCACATAGGAACCCAGTTACAAATACCCCTCATTGTGGGAGGGCCCAGTAGAAGCCCCTCTACCCTCCGTCAAGGTGGTAAATCAAAACAGGACTGCACTAGGGTGGTGGGCCGACAGAAATTAGAGCCAGCTTGGGGAATCTAATTTGGGGATAAGTAAACTGCAGCTGTGAGCACAATCCAGATTGTCACCTGATATTATAAGACCCATCTCTGGAGAATGTTTTCTAATATTTTTAAAGGATCCAGAAACCAATTAAGCAAAGAAGAATGAGTCACAGAGATCACAGGTGGTTCACAAAGCTGACAATACATACCATCTAACCCTTTACGGAAAAATGGCCACGATCCAAATGACTCAAGACCCCCCAAATATTTCTCTTTAAGGACCATTGACCACTCTGGCCACTGTAGAAAGATGACAGGTCCTGGAGGGTGACCTGTACCATGGCTATAGTAACCCCAACTGCTAGGGCAGATCAACACAACCTCAGTTGCGGGCCCTACAACCACTGATTTGCCAAATACGTTTTTTGTTGTAGCAGAAAAGAGGATGCTGTTAGCAAACAATATCTGGATGTCAGCTTGGCACTGCACTGTCCCAGCCGGGGTGCCTGCGTCCAATGAAAACAAAGCCAGGTGATCAGGGTGGGACCATCTCAGCTCCTGGCTGGAAAACTGGCAGGCTGGTGATGCTGCAGGTCCCCCCGGGGTCGGCTGAGGCTCTGTGGGATCTGGACAGCTACCTGCCTTTCCTTCTGATCAGCCTTGCTCTTTCCACTCTGGTCCTTACAGCGATAGGTCCCAAAGAGATACCTCTCACGCCAGTATCTCCGCATCTCCTTCCAGAAAGGACAACTTACGACAGGGAGCAATTGGACTCGACATGAGCAGTTAAGTGCTCATTTGCTCTGATTTTTGTGATAGAGAAGTCAGCATTACCTTAATAGAATGGCTGAAAATATATTCCTCCCGTTGAGAAAATAGCAGTAATAAATCAAAAGTGCACACCAGTTAAGTCACAGTGGTGAACACTCCTTTAGGCTCAGGTGTTATACTTTCTAACATATATATATGTGATATATGTTATGTATGATATATATATCATAAATATATATATAAATTTAAAATAGACTGTGGTAGGGTCTCGTGAAATTGTAATTCAACACAAGTGGAGAGAATTTTGCCTTTTGGAACTGAAGAAAGTAAAATTCAGAAGTCATATGACATGCATGCCATTTGCAGGACTTCTTTTTTTACTCACCTTTTTCTTCTTAAGTCCGTGCAGGAGAGCGGCTATGGAATGCGGGTTTGTGCTGGGGCAGACACACAGCCGCCCTGCGGTCAGAGCCCCAGCCACGTGGCTGCAGGTGGCGGCGCTCAGCTGGAGTCCTGGGCACAGCCTCCCCCCCACTATAGGAGCCGTGCGAGACTGCGTCAGCCAGCCGGATGCAGACTCAGGTTTGGGAAGGAGAGCCTTTGACATACCGCTAGCCATTACTTTCTCAGAACCTCTGCGGTTAAGAGAAGCTACACGAGCAGACCTACTCCGTATTACATAATTCTAATTAAACGCAGTTAATTGAAAAACCTAACGAAGTTTTTAATGTGGCGGACTTTATTTATGACTAGAGCGTTTTTCATTAGGAGGACAGAATTTCCAAAAGATATTTCCAACAGAGTCTGGTATTAAATTGAGAATGAAATGATCTCACCTCAAGAGATGAAAAGGATGAAATAAGAGACTGAATTTGCTTTTCATTGGAGAACAATCATATCGAATCTGTCCCCAGGACTCCCCGTGCTACAGGTGACAGAGCGTGTCAGCAATTAACCCCTAATGCAGGGAGGTGATGTCAGGCGGACACAGGCAGGAGAGGTTGGTGAGGGCTTGGCTGATTCAATTACTCAACCAAACCCAGACAACGGCAAATCCTTCGCCTTATTCTATAGCTACGTGTGCCAAGGTGAAATCAAATGCTTTCAAGGTGAAACACCCTCAGCAGTCAGCATTTGCGCTGAGGTCCTGGCCTGTTTGCTCTTGTTCCATGCCTGCCTCTCTCCTGGAAGAAGTAGTTAAAATAAACAAACAACCTGCATTGTGCTAGGATTGTTCTTGGGAGAAGCTCAAGATTGTCCTTGCAGGGGCCATTCCCTTCCTTCCAGGACATTCTATCTTATTCTCGTTAGTCACCTCGCTGCGGAGAGCTCATACGCATGTCCCTGCCATCCTGGCCTTCACAATGCAGGAAGTCATGCTGAAAAGACGCGTCATTTCATGATGATAAACAGAACGAAGTGAGGAAAGAAGAGTGGAGGATGTGGACTCTCTGCCCAGAGATTTGAGGTACGGGGATTAGTGAGGGGAGAAGACCACCATCCAAAGAGCTTCCATCAAAGGGTCACCACTCCAAAGTCACATTAGTTCCCCATTGATGTAAGAAACAATGAATTGTATTTTAATTCTTAAGCATAGGTTTGGATAAACACATGGCGCCTCAGAGTAGCATGGATGAAAATGAAGTGCCATAATTAGAATAATAGAGCAAAAATCAACTAAAGCTAAAATTACTTTGTTTCTCTTCACTTTCTCTAGTTTGTTTTTGAGAAGAATCTCTAAAAAAAAGTAAGCATTATTATTCATATCCAATACCAACAAATTCCTGCTCATAATTTTATATTTCATAGAATGGGTCTGACAGTAAAATAAAAACTGCTTTTATCTAATTCAGTGAATGTTGTAACTCTATCAGAATATTACAAAGTGAGCCTTCAGCCTATTGCAAAGTAAACTGAGGATCTTTGAGCTTCATGCTATAACTATGGAAACAGTATAGTCGTAGACACAGTAGCAAACATTACCAGGATATGAAATGAATCTCTGTCTTACACTCTTTATCTCGAAACATAATGCCTACTTTGCAACTCTCTGAGCATCTGTCAAAATGCTATTATATAAATATTGATAACTAATTTCAATAATCTCCTTGGGTTTACAAACTTATATCATACAGCACATAGGATACTGATATGCACTCATGAAGACTATAATGTAAATTTTAACAGGAGCCAAAATTATTGAAATTAAGTTATTTTACATTTTTAAAAATGTATCAAGAAGATGTAAAAGAATGGCTCCCTAAAGCTTAGTTCTAAATACTCTATTGGTAAGACTTCTAATTACTTATATCTACATTGTGATGAATGAATTTGAATGTTTAAAAGAATAGAGTATCAATGAAAACCTTAAGAATGTTTAGTTACCACAGATTATTTTTCAGCCATTTCAATAAAACATAACAAAGAATATTTATATAATTATTATGACATTGACTTGCAGAAGGTGAGGAAATGACATTTTTCTTGAGATAGAATAGAAAACATGCCTTTGTCTGTGAACTGTAAATTCTTTACAACATAGAGGACACCTGGTTGAAGACAGAATGCTCTTTTGTGCCCCAGAAGCAACTTGCAATAGAAAATCAATGATAGTTTAAGTCTTGGTCAGAGTAAAACTTAGCATTAATACACTTTACCATGAAGTGAGGTCAGATTTCTTTCTACCCAGGCTTTTATACATCATCTTTATTCTAGACTTAAGCATGCAAATGTTTCTAGCCCAGACTTTGATGTTTAAGTGCACATATGGCCTTCTCCATACAAATTAGAACTCAATTTACTTGATATATTCTAAAGTTATCCAAAATACATAATATTAAGTTTTATTTGTTCTTCTCCTATGCATCAAACATTATGTCCATAAAACCGAGGGGAAGTCCAACAAATAATTACTTTGGAGGTTCATAATAAAATGCTGTTTTAATTAAAACAATTATAAATATTAATGGATTTGTTATTCAGTTCTACACACTAAGTGCCCCTGATCATGAGAAAGTCATTTTAAAAAGTATATTATTGTCTTAAATTAACCAACCTAATAAACCCAGAGGATAAATAACACTAGTCTAGAAGGTTTATGAAAGAAGTAAAGGAAATTATTAAAGAAACTACCAAGATTTATCACTCAATAAGAAATGGAGGCCCTGGATGGTTGGCACAGTGGTAGAACTTCAGCCTAGCATGTGGATCTTAGGATTCAATTCCCAGTCAGGGCACACAGGAGAAGTGACCATCTGCTTCTCCGACTCTCCCCCTCCCCCTTCTCTTTCTCTCTCTTCACATCCTGCAGCCATGGCTTGACTGGTTCGAGTGCATCAGCCCTGGGCACTGAGAAAGGCCCCGTGGAGCCTCCATCTCAGGTACTAAAAAATAGCTCAGTTGCGACCATGGTCCCAGATGGTCAGAGCATTGGCCCCAGATGGGGGTTGCCAGGTGGATCCTGGTCAGGGCACATGCGGGAGTCTCTCTCTTTCTATCTTTCCTCCTCTCATTTGGAAAAAGAAGAAAAAGAATTGATATTGAGCAACCTAGACATTGCAATGATTGATCACAATTGAGCTAGTTAGCATATCAATCGCCTCACTGTTATCTGTGTGTGTGTGTGTGTGTGTGTGTGTGTGTGTGTGTGTGTGTGTGTTTTATGAGAACACTTAAGATCTCCACTCTTAGGAAATTTTAAGTATATGATACAGTATTGTTAACTACAGTCATCATCCCGGACGTTAGGTCCTCAGGACTTACTCGTCTTATCACTGAAAGTTTATACCCTTGACCAGCATCTTCCCACTTCCCCTAGACCCCCGCCCCAGCAGCCATATTGTCCTCTCTCTTTTCCTATGAGCCTTTTTTTCTCATTCCACATATAAGTGAGATCATACATTATTTGTCTTTCTGTGTCAGGCTTCTTTCACCTGGCATAACATCCTTCAGGTTCAGCCACGTTGTCGCAAATGGCGAATGTCCTTTTTAAAAGCTGAATAATATGCCATTGCACGCATATACCACATTGCACATTCGTCTGTTGATGGGCCCTTAGGTTGCGTCCATACCGTGGCTATTGTGAATAATAAACAGCATCTTTCACAGACACAGACTCCGCCTCAAACTTGCCTCCCCTGGGCTCCTCTTCTTCCATTTCCCAGCTACATTGTATATAATATTATAAATAACGTCTGTATAGACCTGGTTTCCATTAAATGATTGGACATAGGATACATTCGTTTCCTCTGCTTTCACTGTGTCTGACAAATGTCAAGTTCACTGAACTTCGCCTTTCTCCCCATTTCAAACCTCTTTCTTTTTTTGTCAGTGACATTACCATGCTTTGGCTCAGGGCAGGTTTCACCATTCAGAATAACGTCCCTCAGGTGTTTGGCTCATATCTGATTACTCCACAGTGCTGGTCTTAAGTGAATGCCTGGCATTTATCCTTTGTATTCGGACCACAAGGTCATTGGAAGTATATGTGTCCCTTTTGTGTTTTGGCCGCAAGTCACTGAACTTTAAATCTTGATCATTTGCAGCAAGACAGCGGGTTTAATGTGTGATGGCTGTTATCAATTCAGAATCCCCATAGCGGGGGTATCTCTTTAACATCTGGTAGACAGAGTGTATTACCTGTAACAAATATTGCTAATCTTTTATTTGCCTGGTGTGTAGGAGTAGACACACTTCTCCCTGTGGTAGGAATATTCAATCTCAGGAAACAAACAATCCCTATGACACATCAAAGCGCTGTGAAGTATCAAAATTGCTGGTCCTGAGTCCAGAATCTTAGGGATGAGGTAGCCTATTTCCACCTAGAATACTTTTCCATTTATGGACTTGTAATGGATCACTGTCTTAAGGATCCAAAAAATATTCTAAAAGGCATTAAATAGAAAATGTGATTTGCTAAATGAATGGAAGAATGACAATGACTCGAAATGATTATTAACTCATCTTCTTTTCCCTCCCCAGAACAGCACAGTTTATCAGAACAACCACAGCAAAAATACACTTTCAGGGTTAACACTTGCATTTGTGGAAGGAATATTACAAACCGACTTTAATTGTGATTAATATTTTATCGCTTACAAATTATAAAAAATACAGGTGGATTACGATCATAGATTACTGAGACTTCCACTATGAGGTATAGAAATATGTGGTTGAGTTATTAGGAGCCTTAAAATAAAGTTTTCACTTGGAAGTGATTTCAGATTTACTGAAAAGTTGCAAGAATAACACAGAAAGTCATCGTATACTTCTCACCCAGGGTCTCCTCCTGCTAACATCTCATATGATCATGATACATTTAGGTCATATGAGAAACCAACATTGGGGCCCACCACTAACTCAAGTTCACACTTTAGTTACATTTCTCCCCCACCACACACACACCAGTCATTAATAACGCCTTTTATCTGACTTTCCAGAATTCAGTTCAGGATAACACATTGCATTTAGGACATTATGATTTTTTGGTAAATAAGTTCTCACAAGCCAGTTTAAAACCATGTATGTTTTCATAAAATTGAATAGAAGTCATAAAAATATTACCTAGAAATTTAAATAAAACAAAACAGAAAAGTAAGTATGAGACTGAATTTAAAATATCAAAGAATAAGATTTTTCAAATAATTTCTAATAATTTAAAAAATCTATTTTAATAGGTTTTATTTTTATCATTGCCCTTATGTGCTTGACACCTTGCACTTAGTCATTTTTTCTTCTTAATTATATTTAAATATTTTTATATGAAATTTAAGAAGTGATTTTTGGAAAAATCTGTGAAAATCAGGAGATAATTCAGCTCTTTAGCCTACAAAACAAAAACTTTATATATTTGAAAAAAATATAATAATGTTAATACAAAGCACTTCCTATTGTGGGAAAGTAATAACTACAGGCTCTAATATTCAAACAGAGCCAACAGTCTGCCCCATACCCCCATAATCATGCTATATATTATATATATTTGGAGCTAAGCTGTTGTTATTTTAGTTTTGAAAAACCTTACTAGGAACTTCATCTCTGATTTTAGAAAGCTGGTGTAAAGTGTATATTTCCAATAACTGGACAAAGGTATTACACAGAAGGAGACAATGTGTCTTCATCATTCAGCCCGACTGCTGAATCCCACTTCCATTTAAAACAGAGGTTTCTGATGTTGGCAGTGGATGGAGAGGATCAATTGTTCATCAAAGATCCAAGTTGCAACGCTGACCCACTTGGTTTGATGAAAACCTGAGAGTTGAGCACTGAGGCAGACATAGCATGTGTCTGCTCGATGCTGAGGCACTTGGCCTTCACCAGGAGCGGGCACCGGGCACTGAACAGGGCATCAGTGGGCCCTGAATTCCCCTCTCCTGCTGCATGCCTACATCTCAGGTCACCTGAGCAAGAGCCAAATACAAATTCAAGTCTCAGGACAGGAGGAGTGGGACCATGTCAAGCTGGAATAAAGTCAGAAAAGCAGATGTATATATAGATGCTCCTACAGATATATTTAATGACACTTCACTCTGAAGGTGACAGCATAGTAAAGGGTGAGTTATGTTGATCTTAAAGGGATTGGACTTATTCCCCTTGAATAACATCTAGTACTTTTCAAATAAACCACCACTGTTGTTCATTTGTTCCTTTGAGATACGGGAAATGCAAAGAGTTAATAAATGCATTATTTCCAGTGCTCAAGTCCTCCCCCTCACTTATCTGTCCCCCCCAGATTTGCCTAAGAGGGACATTGTGTGAAAGAAAAGCTTACCTATGTTGTCTTTATACTTCAAAGAATAGGGAATTCTGAAGACTTACTATTTTCACCTCTCATGGGTCCTGGAGGTCTCCACTATTTTTTTTATGTGTTTCTTTTAAACTAGTGATTTGCAATCTGCTGCATGAGCCATTGTGCATTCCTGTAACCACTGTTTGGACTTGGGGAACACAAACGTGTCATCAAAGCATGCATCTTGGCCCTGGCTGGTTGGCTCAGTGGTAGAGTATTGTCCTGGCGTATGGATGTCTCAGGTTAGATTCCTGGTCAGGGCACACAGGAGAAGCGCCCATCTGCTTCTCCACCTCTCCCCCTCTCCTTCCTCTCTGTCTCTCTCTTCCCCTCCCGCAGCCAAGGCTCATTGGAGCAAAGTTGGCCTGGGTGCTGAGGATGGTTCCATGGCCTCCATCTCAGGCCCTAGAATGGCTCCAGTTGCAACAGAGCAACAGTCCCAGATGGGCAGAGCATCACCCCCTGGTGGGCATGCCAGATGGATTCTGGTTGGGCGCATGCGGGAGTCTGTCTCTCTGTGTCTTCACTTCTCACTTCAGAAAAATACAAAAAAAAAAGAAAAAGCATGCATCCCTGTCTTCCCAGAGTCCCACGGATGCACTCCATAACAAGCTTGGGGTCACAGGGGAGTTCCTCAGCCTCAGTTCCTCCTTGTGTTTCTTTGACACAAATATCATTTCAGGCTTCAAGCCACCATATTAGGCTGTGACTAACTGTGGTAATTCACCTGACTCCAGAATAATGAGTTCCAAAGGCCAAGAAGAGAGTAGGAATTTGAACACATCCTTGTATCAAAATGGAAAATAAAACATATAGATAGCCAACCTCCTTTGGTCAGTGGGAGTTTGATGCCATATTTCATGCGTTATTCTTTCTTAAATGTCACATTGTTCCAGAGCATCAGCATAATCCAGAATCAAAAAATTCCACTTTTGAAGGGATATGTCTCACTTTTCTTAATTTCTACCATTTTCACAGAACTGCTACCTTATCTCAGCCAGTGACCTAGACACTCACATAATATGACCTAGACTCAGACTTCCAATAAATGGCAGAATTCTTGGATGTTGAAAGCTGTTTTATTTTTATATTTTAGAATTTTTCATTGATTTGAGAGAGAGAAGGATAGAGGGGAAGGGAGGAAAATAAAGAGAGAAGCATCAACTGGTTGTTCCACTTAGTTGTTCCTTTTAGCTGTGTGCTCATTGAGTGCTTCTCATATATGCCCTGACTGGGGATCGAACCTGGGACCTCGGTGTATCTGGGAAACACTCTATTCACTGAGTTACCCAGCCAGGACAAGAGATATTTTAGAATCGTCTTCTTAGATAACTAGAGCATCACAACTTAATATGATATCTAATTAAAAATTAAAAATTTTAACATAAATGATATAAATATTTTATTACTACTGTATCATTCATAGAATGATACCTATGGATTTCAAGCTCTTCAAATGCTTTTTCCTTTAGCATTATTCCTGTGGTTTTATTTATGCCACAAGGTTTTAGAAAGAGGGAATGCTGACCATGGGAGAAGATGCCACCTGCTTATATCTGAAATCTGAATTATGCTGGAGATAAGGAACCATTTTGAGCAAATTTTCTCTCTTTCTCTCTCTCTCTCTCTCTCTCTCTCTCTCTCTCTCACACACACACACACACACACACACACGTGCGCACACACACACACACACACTTGAGTCCCTGATTTTTAATGTTAATGCATACGTTCTGAGCCTTTGACAAAGCAACCTCTAAAGAAAAATACAATTATTAGTGCTCCTTGCAATCTATTTAATAGTGACTCTGGCAGAGAACTGGAAACCACTGTGAAAATGAAGCAACACCAGAATAAGCCAACCATATTGAAATCTGATGTTCCTTCATTTGGAATAATTTAAATGATCGAGGGGTTATATGATGGTCATTTGTTCATAAACCATGACTTCCTGTTATACATTCCATAGTTATAGAATCATATCAAATTATAATCATAAAATACAGAGATGACGTCAGAGTAATGGCATCGTAGGAAGCGATACTGATAAATCTCCCCCAAAACTCAAAAAGATCTTCAACCAGAAACAGAAAAATCTATCCTTGGAGCCTCCAGATGTTCCACAATACACCCGAAGATATGGTCGAGTGAAAAATTGGCTAAATATATAATCAAACCCCGAAGGAAATAGGGAGTAAGAAATGCTCCACCTTCCTCACTAACCTAAATAGGGCTGCTTTCACTGGGAACTGAGAGCATAGAAACTGAGGCGAGCAAAGGAGGCGAATAGATCCAGGCTGTGGCACAAATGGCTGAACCAGGCTTTGGCACGGAGATCCAAGCCGAGGAAAAACTGTGCCTGTGGCAACCAAGGCAATACAAGCTAACACTCACGCCAAACCCAGATAAAGAAAGACAAGTAGGGCAGCCATTCGCCCCATCTCCTTGTCGGCGCGTGCAGATAGTGGGCAAGAGATTCCTTTGAAAGTCCTGGGAGTGGGCGCCTGTGTTATCCCACAGAGAGGCAGAGTCAGAAACCTTTGTGTGGGCCGAAAGCAGAATCTTGGGCCACCCCAGTGCCCTGAAAAAGCCACGCATGGGGAGGGAGCGAGAGCCAATTCTAATGCTGGAGCTTTTCTGTGCTGGCGGGGGTTTCACTCAGAGGGTGAGATTGCCAGCCTGATATCCTGGTCTGCGTGCAGAGATAGTGAGCGAGAGATTCCTCCAAGTGCCCCGGGAGTGGGCACCCACCCACCGCCCCTATTACCGGACAGAGTGGTAGAGCCAGAGGTCTTTGTGTGGGTGGAAGCCCCGCCTTATTATGGTAGCAGCTCTGACTGACTGATCCTTACCTAGAGCCCTGTGCTGAGTGGGAATAGAGTGGGGAGTTGCCAGCTCTTTGAGCCTCTTACTATCCAGGCAGAAGCAGCAGCAACCCCATACCTGGATTATCAGGCTACTAATTGAGGAAGGAAACACTAGGAGAGAGGCTCCAGGAACACGGACTCTCTCACTGTCGGATCCTGCAAATGCTAATGAGCCTCGACTGCCAACGAGACTGAAGCACAATACATGACATCGCCATAGAGACTTACCAACTGCAAACCTCTACCTGAGCGTACCACAGGGGCAGAACCCAGGGTACAGAGTCACCAACCAGGAAGAGGAAGAGAAAAGAAAAAGCAAGAAGATAACCTCTCAAAATCAAGAATAATCCACAGACTTTATAACCTATCCCATCTTTATTATATGTGGCTTAAGTGTCTGTTTGTCGCCGATAGCTTATTGATTGCTTGCGTAACTGTACTAGCCAATGGGGTGAAGTTGCCACGGCATTCAAATAGTCCCGCCTTCTGGCATGCCACCTCACAAATTGAGGTTAAACATTGGAGCAATTATTATGCTGTTAAGAAATCTTAACACCAGAAGGGGTCTTTGCAATGGTACAAGACTAGAGGTTCTCCAATTGAAAAATAATGTCATAATAGCTAAGTCTTTGATTGGCTCCTCTAAAGGTGAAATACATGTCATTCCAAGAATTGATTTGGCTTCATCTCAAACAGGGTTGCCGTTTCAATTGAGACGTAGACAATTTCCTGTGAAACTTGCCTTTGCTATGACCATCAATAAAGTCTCAGGGCCAAACGCTTAAGCATATTGGCATTTTTTTTACCTGAGCCTGCATTTGGACACGGTCAACTTTATGTTGCCTGTTCAAGAGTTTGTGAAAGAATGGACGTAAAATTAAAAATAATTGATGGTCCTCTGCAAGGCGAGCTTAAAAATGATGGAAAGATCTACACAAGAAATGTTGTGTACAAAGAGATCTTTGACATGTGAATTAACATTTTATTATTTAAATCACCTTTATTTATTGAGCTAGCGGTGGCTCTTAAGAAATGTACCGCCAGTGGTTTCCTTCATTGCACTCTACTTTAAGCAATTAAGCAAGTAGAAGGGGGAAACCCCGTGGGGCAGTAAGCAAAGGGGCGTCCTCGCCGCCTGCCCTGGGTAATTCAGTTTGAATTAGCAGACACCTTTGCACAAATCATTTTAATTACAATTTATAATATCTAGAACAGCGGTCATTTCGTATGACCGCCGGGATTTCTAGTTTTGTTAAATTTGTTCGTTTGTTTCTCTTATCTTCATTCTTGATTTTTTTTTTCCTCCTCCAATTTGGTCGTTTAATTCTCTGCTGGTCTTACTCTCTCCTCTCCTTGAACTAAACTACCCATAAGTGTTGCATCTCCCATTATCTTTTCTTTCCTCTTCCTTTCTCTCTATGAGGGTTGCACTCCAAAACCCTTAACTCTCTCTCTTTCCTCTTTTTTCTTTTTTCTTCTTTTAGTGGTTCCCTCTTTTTTTCCCTTTTCTCTCTTTCTTTTCTCCCTCTATATTAGTTTCTTCCTTTCTCCTTTACGTCTCCTCTCATTCAATCCTCAATAACAAACAAATTATCTTATCTGGGACTCAAACTTATGTTTGTGGCATTTGGGGGGGGGGGTTTACTTCACTTTTTTAACTCACTAGCAGTGCTCCCATCCCTGGCTCTCCATTTTATCTAGTTCTTGTTCCACTAAATACAATAGTAATTCTTTAATCCCCCCCCCATTTTCCTGTTTCCCTCTTATTCCTCTCATCATATCTCTTAGTCAACCAACACCTAAAGCAAATAATTTTATTCTTGATCCAAATTTTTTCCTTATTTGCTTTTTGTGGGTCCATACACCCCTTTTTTGCCCCTTTATTACTTCTCCCCAATTCAGGCCCTCCATTATGGGCATTGTTTGTTCTATTTAGTACAATATAATTCACAGTTCACCACAAGATTTTCTCAAGAAAGAGGGGAGAGAAGAGGAGAGAAAAAACGGAGAGGGAAATAATTTCCTTTTTTTTTCTTTTTAATTTTTAATTCTTTTAAAAAAAACCTCTTTTCTATTTTTTATTTTTATTTTTTTAACTCTTTATTCTTTATTAAATCTCATTAATACTATCAACAAAACCACCCTCAGATGCCATTAAGGAAGAGAAAATTGAATATCATGGATACAAAAGAAAGAGAGGTAACAGATAGATGAGGAAAAATCTATGGAGAAAAAAATTAATATATTGGAAACCTTGGAGTTAAATGACAGAGAATTTAAAATAGAAATCCTAAAAATACTCAGAGATATACAAGAAAACACAGAAAGGCAATTTAAGGAGCTCAGAAAACAACTCAATGAACGCAAAGAATATATTTCCAAGGAAATTGAAACTATAAAAACAAATCAAACAGAGATGAAAAACTCAATTCACGAGCTGAAAAATGAGGTAACAAGCTTAGCTAATAGAACAGGCCAGATAGAAGGTAGGATTAGTGAAATAGAAGACAAGCAACTTGAGGCACAACAGAGAGAAGAAGAAAGAGACTCAAAAATTTAAAAAAATGAGATAGCCCTACAGGAATTATCTGACTCCAATAAAAAAATAACATAAGAATAATAGGTATATCAGAGGGAGAAGAGAGAGAAAATGGAATGGAGAACATACTCAAACAAATAATAGATGAGAACTTCCCAAGCCTGTGGGAAGTAATAAAGTCTTAAATTCAAGAAGCATTCAGAACTCCGAGTTTTCTTAACCCCAACAAACCTACTCCAAGGCACATCATAATGAAATTGGCACAAACCAACGGCAAAGAAAAAATTCTCAAGGCAGCCAGGGAAAAGAAGAATACAACATATAAAGGAAGGCCTATTAGATTATCATCAGATTTCTCAGCAGAAACTCTACAAGCTAGAAGAGAGTGGACCCCAATATTTAAAGTCCTGAAAGAGAGGAACTTTCAGCCACGAATACTATACCCATCAAAGCTCTCCTTCAAATATAAAGGAGAAATAAAAACATTCACAGATACAGAAAAGATGAGGGAATTTATGATCAGAAAACCCCCCTCCAGGAATTACTAAAGGGTGTTCTCCAACCAGATACAAAAAACAAAAAAAAAAACAAAGCCACAATTAAAAGCTCCAAGAAGAACACAATAAAACCAAATTTAAACTGACAACAATAAAAAGAAAGGGGGGGGGGAAGAAGATGGAGATTAACAGCAGCCAAGGACAATGGGGTACAAAAGTACTCACAAGATAGTGCACTACAATGAACAGGGTAGGAACCCTTTTCATTACTTAATGGTAACCACCATTGAAAAAACCACCACAGAAGCACATGATTTAAAAAAGATAGCAACAGAGGAAAGATGTATGGAATACAACCAAATAAAAACAAACGATAGAAAAACGAAAGAGAAGGATCAAACAAGACACAAAACTAACAGAAAGCAATCTATAAAATGGCAATAGGGAACTCACAAGTGTCAATAATTACACTAAATGTAAACGGGTTACACTCACCAATAAAAATGCACAGAGTAGCAGAATGGATTAAAAAAGAAAATCCAACTGTATGCTGCCTACAAGAAACTCATCTAAGCAACAAGGATAAAAACAAATTCAAAGTGAAAGGCTGGAAAACAATACTCCAAGAAAATAACATCCAAAAAAAAAGCAGGTGTAACAATACTCATATCTGATAATGCTGACTACAAGATAGCAAAAGTACTCAGAGACAAAAATGGCCATTTTATAATGGCTAAGGAGACACTGAATCAAGAAGACATAAAAATTCTTAATATATATATACCAAAACAAGGAGCACCAAAATATATAAGAAAGCTACTTATTGACCTTAAAACAAAAACTGACAAAAATAAAATCATATTTGGAGACCTCAATAAACCGCTGATGGCTCTAGATCTGTCATCCAAACAGAGAATCAACAAAGATATATTGGCCTTAAACAAAACACTAGAGCACCTGGATATGATAGACATCTACAGGACATTTCATCCCAAAGTGACAGAGTATACATTTTTCTCCAGTGTACATGGATCATTCTCAAGAATTGACCATATGTTGGGCCACAAAAACAACATCAGCAAATTCAGAAAAATCGAAGTTGTACCAAGCATATTTTCTGATCATAAAGCCTTGAAACTAGAATTCAACTGCAAAAAAGAGGAAAAATACCTACAAAAATGTGAAAACTAAACAACATACTTTTAAAAAATGAATGGGTCAAAGAAGAAATAAGTGCAGAGATCAAAAGATATATACAGACAAATGAAAATGACAATACAACATATCAGAATCTATGGCATGCAGCAAAAGCAATGATAAGAGGGAAGTTCATATCACTTCAGGCATATATGAACAAACAAGAGAGAGCCCAAGTGAATCACTTAACTTCACACCTTAAGAAACTGGAAAAAGAAGAACAAAGACAACCCAAAACCAGCCAAAGAAAGGAGATAATAAAAACCGGAGCAGAAATAAATGAAATAGAGAACAGAAAAACTATAGAAAAAATTAATAGAACAAGGAGCTGGTTCTTTGAAAAGATCAACAAAATTGACAAACCCTTGGCAAGACTTACCAAGGAAAAAAGAGAAAGAACTCATATAAACAAAATCCAAAATGAAAGAGGAGAAATCACCATGGACACCGTAGATATACAAAGAATTATTGTAGAATACTATGAAAAACTTTCTGCCACTAAATTCAACAACCTAGAAGAAATGGATAAATTCCTAGAACAATACAACCTTCCTAGACTGAGTCAAGAAGAAGCAGAAAGCCTAAACAGACCTATTAGTAGAGAAGAAATAGAAAAAACCATTAAAAACTTCCCCAAAAATAAAAATCCAGGCCCAGATGGCTATACCAGTGAATTTTATCAAACATTCAAAGACTTGGTTCCTATTCTACTGAAATTTTTCCAAAAAATTGAAGAAGAAGCAATACTTCCAAACACATTTTATGAGGCCAACATAACCCTCATACCAAAACCAAGCAAGGATGGCACAAAAAAGAAAACTACAGACCAATATCTCTAATGAATACAGATGCTAAAATACTAAACAAAATACTAGCAAATCAAATACAACAACATATTAAAAAAAA
The DNA here is from genome assembly GCF_036850995.1 of Saccopteryx leptura. Classification (NCBI taxonomy): domain Eukaryota; kingdom Metazoa; phylum Chordata; class Mammalia; order Chiroptera; family Emballonuridae; genus Saccopteryx; species Saccopteryx leptura. The sequence continues at coordinate 4,314,235 of NC_089513.1, read as the reverse complement.
TAATACATCATGATCAAGTGGGATTCATCCCAGAATCTCAAGGATGGTTCAACATACGTAAAACGGTTAACATAATACACCATATCAACAAAACAAAGAACAAAAACCACATGATCTTATCAATAGATGCAGAAAAGGCTTTTGATAAAATACAACACAATTTTATGTTAAAGACTCTCAACAAAATGGGTATAGAAGGAAAATATCTCAACATGATAAAGGCTGTATATGATAAACAATCAGCTAACATCATATTAAATGGCACAAAACTGAAGGCTTTTCCCCTTAAATCAGGAACAAGACAGGGTTGTCCACTCTCTCCACTCTTATTTAATGTGGTACTAGAGGTTCTAGCCAGAGCAATCAGACAAGACAAAGAAGGAAAAAGCATCCATATCGGAAAAGAAGAAGTAAAGGTACCACTTTTTGCAGATGATATGATCCTATACATCGAAAACCCCAAAGAATCCACAAAAAGACTACTAGAAACAATACGCAAATACAGTAAGGTCGCAGGATACAAAATTAACATACAGAAGTCCATACCCTTTCTATATGCCAACAATAAAACATTTGAGAACAAACTGAAAAGATTAATCCCCTTCACGACTGCAACAAAAAAAATAAAATACCTAGGAATAAATATAACAAAGAATGTAAAGGACTTATATAATGAAAACTATAAACCATTGTTAAGGGAAATCAAAAAAGATATAATGAGATGGAAGAATATTCCTTGTTCTTGGCTAGGAAGAATAAATATAATCAAGATGGCCATGTTACCCAAAGCAATATACAAATTTAATGCAATTCCCATCAAAATTCCAATGACATTTTTAAAAGAAATGGAGCAAAAAATCATCAGATTTATATGGAACTATAAAAAACCCCGAATAGCCAAAGCAATCCTAAAGAAAAAGAATGAAGCTGGGGGCATTACAATACCTGACTTCAAACTATATTATAGGGCCACAACAATCAAAACAGCATGGTATTGGCAGAAAAATAGACACTCAGACTAATGGAACAGAATAGAAAGCCCAGAAATAAAACCACATATATATAGTCAAATAATTTTTGATAAAGGGGCCAACCACACACAATGGAGAAAAGAAAGCCTCTTTAACAAATGGTGCTGGGAAAACTGGAAAGCCACATGCAAAAGAATGAAACTGGACTACAGTTTGTCCCCTTGTACTAAAATTAACTCAAAATGGATCAAAGATCTAAACATAAGACCTGAAACAATAAAGTACATAGAAGAAGACATAGGTACTCAACTCATGGACCTGGGTTTTAAAGAGCATTTTATGAATTTGATTCCAAAGGCAAGAGATGTGAATGCAAAAATTAATGAATGGGACTACATCAGACTAAGAAGTTTTTGCTCAGCAAGAGAAACTGATAACAAAATAAACAGACAGCCAACTAAATGGGAAATGATATTTTCAAACAACTGCTCAGATAAGGGCCTAATATCCAAAATATACAAAGAACTCATAAAACTCAACAACAAACAATCCAATAAAAAATGGGAAGAGGACATGAACAGACACTTCTCCCAGGAAGAAATACAAATGGCCAACAGATATATGAAAAGATGCTCCTCTTCTTTAGTTATTAGAGAAATGCAAATCAAAACTGCAATGAGATACCACCTCACACCTGTTAGATTAGCTATTATTAACAAGACAGTTATAGCAAATGTTGGAGAGTTTGTGGAGAAAAAGGAACCCTCATTCACTGTTGGTGGGAATGTAAAGTAGTACAACCATTATGGAAAAAAGTATGGTGGTTCCTCAAAAAACTGAAAGTAGAACTAACTTATGACCCAGCAATCCCTCTACTAGGTATATACCTCCAAAACTCAGAAACATTGATACGTAAAGACACATGCAGCCCCATGTTCATTGCAGCATTGTTCACAGTGGCCAGGACATGGAAACAACCAAAAAGCCCATCAATAGATGACTGGATAAAGATGATGTGGCACATATACACTATGGAATACCACTCAGCCATAAGAAATGATGACATCAGATCATTTACAGCAAAATGGTGGGATCTTGATAACATTATACGAAGTGAAATAAATAAATCAGAAAAAACCAGGAACTGCATTATTCCATACGTAGGTGGGACATAAAAGTGAGACTAAGAGACATTGATAAGAGTGTGGTGGTTACGGGGGGAGGGAGGAGAGAGAGAGGGAAAGGGGAGGGGGAGGGGCACAAAGAAAACTAGATAGAAGGTGACAGAGGACAATCTGACTTTGGGTGATGGGTATGCAACATAATTGAACGACAAGATAACCTGGACTTGTTATCTTTGAATATATGTATCCTGATTTATTGATGTTACCCCATTAAAAAAAATAAAATTATAAATAAAAAAATTATAAAATAGCTGAGATTATTTTAGGAATGAAGCGTGGCATATTATTCTGAACAGTGAATTAAATATAACATTGGAGTTGGCTATCAATTTGTCTGTTAGAATCATATCGATAGACCTTGGATTCAATTTCATTTTGCTGGTACAAGAACTCATATGTTTTGTATCTTTGTTTTTCTCAGACATTCTATGTATCTATTATGGTAGCTATCTTGAAAAATGGTTTGCATTTGCTTATGTTTTATTTATTATATGTTAAGGAGATGTTTATGGATTGCTCTCACCTACTTCTGGGTGACTTTTTGAATCCTGACTGTGTTATTCACTTTACAGTTCCAAGTACAATGGCATATAAATACATACATATATATATGTTGTTTAAATAAATATTTAACATTAATTTTAGACCTTTAACAAAATGACATTAGCAAAAATGAACACATAATAATCACTTTTGGCATTGTCATACATGTTTTTTGCTCAGTAATCCAAATGAGTGTTTTGAAGTGCCTATAAGTTGCCTACTCCTAGACACTCAGAGACAGGAAAAAAACAACAACAAAACACTATTTTCCTTAAGCTTTAAGAGATGATTTCCAATGCTTTTCTTAAATTTTGAAAAATTAACTTCATGCTGTTATTCCCAGGGCCTCTCTTGTTTCTCCTGTCATATGAGCAAGTTTCTGAGTTTTCAGCTTCTCCTTTACTTTCTTTAAAATAAGGTCTAATTTGTCAGCAGTCCTCCCATGGGACACCTCACATGAAACATACACACTAGATTTGTGCCAGACCCTGCTAAGGTCAATGCCAGCAAAATTGGGGGCAACGAGGAGCTTGAGGGGCAGACTCTCTTGTTCCACCCTCCCCCCCTCCTAACCTATTGAATCCTCTGATGTGGTCGAGTCCCGGGTGATTCAGGTGAATCTTCAGGTGAACATTCAGGTTTGAGTAGCCCTGGCCCATGAGCCGACAGGTAGCTCACTAATCTTGAGGTCACTATGACTTTCTGAGACGTGTGTAAAGCTAACTTACCTTTTTGAATGGCTGAATCCCAGGATAGCTCACCTACGGCTTGTGATGAACTACCAATCATCCTGGGCTTGCTTTATTTACTTTTCAAATGAACTGCCTTTAATCTCAGTCCCTCCCGTATAATCATGGTGACGATGGTGATCACCATCACGGTGACTACCATTTCTGGAGTGTGTACCTTGCGCTGTGGACCATGTTAAGAAGCACTTTGTGCCTGTTATCTTGTGTGACCCTCCTCTGTTTCCATGGGAGGAGGAGAGAACTGAGTCTTAAGAAATAATTAATTGACCCAAGTCATAGAAGAAAGAGTTGGATTTTATTGTTGCAATTCCCAGTTCTAACAACCTTTAAAGTTCACTTCCCTAAATCCCCCAATAAAGACAAATAATAAATCCTCCTCCTTAAACACATGCCCTATGTACAAGACGGGCCATTTTCCTTCTAGGATATTTGTATCTCTTCCTTTGGTCTCTCACTATAGCTTTCCAGAGTCTGTTGTAAATCCTTCATGACTGCCTGCTAGCTCTGCACTACTGATACATTCATTTAACTGGCATTTTACCTCCTAGAAAGTAAATAATAAAAACCTCACAATAAACAGTTAAGGAGAGAATCCATCTGGCTGGTGCCCACGCATATTAAGCAGCAATCTTATGAAAGTCCTGTCTGTTTAGTAACTCTATTCTTCACTACCATTGGGTTCATATATTTATTAAATTTCAAATTGAGGACTTAGAGATTCTAAGGCTTCAGGATCTGCCACAGAGAAGAGGCAGGAAAATAAAGAATGTGGATTTAGCAAGAGATTGCAGGGAAACTAGGGATGAACCATGAGAGAGGTTTCTAGTAACTGAAAGAGGGTCTGAGGCTGTCACTGAGGAATGCTCCATGTGACGAACAGAGATTCCTGATCAAAGGCTACAGCAGGCCCTGGCCAGTTGGCTCAGTGGTAGAGCGCCGGCCAGGGCACACAGGAGAGGCGCCCATCTGCTTCTCCACCCCTCCCCATCTCCTTCCTCTCTGTCTCTCTCTTCCCCTCCCACAGCCAGGGCTCCATTGGAGCAAAGTTGGCCCCGGTCGCTGAGGATGGCTCCATGGCCTTTGCCTCAGGCGCTAGAATGGCCCTGGTTGCAACAGAGTGATGCCCCGATGGGCAGAGCATCGCCCCCTGGTGGGCATTCCGGGTGGATCCCAGTTGGGCGCATGCGGGAGTCTGTCTGACTGCCTCCCAGTTTCCAGCTTCAGAAAAATACAAAAAAAAAAAAAAAAAAAGGCTACAGCAGACTCTACTCAAAGCAGAAATCAACATGGTCTGGTTTTTTTTGAGGACCACAGAATGTTTTCTTTAATATAAAAAACGGTGGGCATTTTAGTGAGCAGGAGCCTATGCTCAAATAAAAAACTTGGTCAGAGAAAGGGATGTGTCCATCATAGGACAGCCTTCAGTAAAAAAGTAAGAAGTGCAGAGATAACTGAGGACAACAAGACTGAGCTAGGGTCTCTGACTTAGAGAATGACGCAGAGGGGGTCAATTAACATGATGACAGGGTGTCTCCCGAACTCCTTCCTGCCACAGACACATGGTACAGCTACCCATAGGCCATCCACAAGCTAGCAAGAGCGTCATAGTACACATCAGGAGAACAAGAGAAAACCCACATCAAAACAAATGGCGTCACCACAAGACGAGCCCAAAATGACCATCTCCTGTTTGAAGAGCTAATGAGTTGCTTTTCAGAGACAACAGACCAGAACCCCAAGTCATGCAGCCAGGGCACGTGCAGAGGAGAGATCGGTGACCTCTAGCTGTCTCTGGAACCAAAGCCTTGGCACCCTCACCCCCATATACACACAGAACCCAAAGAACAGTGACAGAAGCCAAACTTGAACCTAGGAACCCTCACAGAAACCAAGGGTCTCCTGTACAGGAAGAATGTGGGGTACCCCGTTACCATAAATGGCCAGGTTCCAAGGTTCCTCCAATTAAAACTTGCCCCCAGCACTTTCATATTCTTGTCCCCCTAGCCTCTTAAGACCCCCTGATCTGGCCCATCCAGCAAGACCATTGGGTTTCCCACCTTCCCAGATGGCCTCTTCATGATCAATAAACCTCCCCTTACTCCAAATCCTGATGTTGAGTTTGGGCTTTTCCATGCATCAATCACATGGACTTCGGTAATAACAGGAAAGACTGGGACACATGCTTATCATTGGCCCCAACCCCAGAACAGTGACATACAGTCAGGAAGGAACCCTCAACTCCTGGTTTCTCCCCGAGGAGTGAAAAATGTGGACCATTTAGCACCCCAGCTTTTAAGACTTTCACCCAAGGGACAGGTCCACAAAACACCTAGCACTCAAAGCCAGTGAGCTTGCACCCAGGAGACCCACAAGACTAAAGCAAACAAAGACACTGTTGTTAACGGGCGCGTGAGCATGCGCCATGGCTGCCCGCCCAAGGGAGCTCAATCTTTCCCCTGAGGGGTTCCATGTGGATACTTTAAAAGCTGCTACTCAAGTGAGGGACAGGGTCTAATTTAACACACATCTAGGGGCTGGTTGTGTTCCTCCCAGAAACCCAGGAGACCAGCGGACACCTCCCTCATCATCTCCCTTCAGCCAGACCCTGGGGGGCAGTATCTTCCTGGAAGGAGCTGGTACATACCTGGCCACCACAGCTTTTGCATGGCTGTTGTAAAGATAGGACCCAGGTTCCCTGGGCTCCGATGGCCAAAGGGAATCTCATTCAGAAGACCCACCAGTTTTATTTGGGGAACAGGAAGACAGAAGTTTCAGTTTTTAAAGTTTACTTGATAATAAACATTCTTTTGGCCCTAGGGAATAAGTATATCTTCACTACTTTATAATGAACATACATGACAAGAAATAGAATATAAAACAAATTAATTAAATATAAACACAAAAAAAGTTTAGATGAAAAATATGTGAGTAAATAAATCCTTTAAAGAGTTATATAATACATAGACTATATTAATAACCCTATGTGTGTTTAGATTTCCTGACAACCATGGCACAGAAAGAAGATACTTTGTGATTCAGTTATGGGAAAAAATAACAGGTTATTTAGTGGACACTTTTCTCTCCAAGCTTTAACATGTTGCTTTATTTTTAGTCAAATAGTAATAACGTGCACAAATTTTTGACATACTTTAACTGTAAAGTAAGAAACTGACTTCATTTGTTTATTTTACGCATTAATGTCCCCCAAAAAAGCTATCAGTAAAATTCATTGAACCTGCTAAAATATGCTAACCTTCGTCCGTCTTTGGATGTCATCATTTATATTGTGTTAAAATTTGCCACTTAACTACATTCTATCAGCTATTATAACCTTGTGTCATTTAAAAGGCTATTAATTTGATAAATTACTGCACTTGTCAGAGATCACATAGGTTTAAGTCTGAAATGAAATTTGGATTCAGGATACTATCTGATAAACTATTTGATCTCAAAAAGGTAGAAATTAAATTAGACTCAATTTAGGTTAAAATAAGAAAAATAAAGCAAAAATGAATTTAGACTATTGCGGTGGGCTTTATCTGTGATAAGTGCATTCCCACAGAAAAGCATATGGGACAGAATTTAATATTAATAAAACTAAAAATAAAATTGCTATGATATTTTCTTTTTCATTAAGTTTTACGTTAGTGCCTGGATTTTAGATGTTAAATGTGTGTTGAATAATATGTCTTAGACAAATAAAAATGGACTAGAATAAATGTAAACAGTTATTCTAATAACAAAAGCAATTAAATTTTATTCACTCGGTCCCTAAAGAGTATGTATACTCAGACATCATCCTGAGAACTTTGGTTCAACACATTTTATTGTGACAACCACCTGTAATAATGTCATGGACAGTGAGATTCAAGTGAATAATATCCCTTAGTTTCAGGTCCAAAAGCACTCCACTCTTTAACCCAGAATCATTCTTCATTCTGTGGCTCATTCTCAAAATATGAGTTATACTCACATTTTTCTCATGCTTTCCTATCCCCACCATCTCATAACCAGACCCTTCTGGAGGCTCTTTCCTCCTCGGAAGCAGTCTGCACTACAAGTCCTTTCCAGTGGGTACTCATGTGGAAATAATCAAGATGTCTCTTACTGCTAAAAAAAAAAAGGTGTTTGCAGTATATCACTTTCTAATTTCTTTTAAAATAATAGGAAGACTTATTTTAAGACAGTGGCTTTTACTATAAAGATCACTCTTCCTAAAATTCCTGGAATAGGATATTTTAATATTTCATTTTCTATAAATTAAAAAATGTATATTCCTCACAAAGACTGTTTCAACAAAAAGATATCCAATAGTCATTCTAACTATACAAATTCTCTCTCGGTTACAATCATTATTGTTGGAATTAATTATCATTTAATGTCTTGTGTCACTTGTATGTATGAAATAGAAGCAATCCCATTATGTTCATACAATTTTTACACACATGATTAATTCTCTGAAAATGCTCTGACACTGGTCACGTCCTTTGCAATGTTAGTCTCATATGGAGAAAGCAGGAAGTACTATAAGACCATGTTAAGCATGCTCTAGTGAAGTTAGAGAGGCCGATGGTGTTGAGAATAAGGACCCTCCTAAAGTACAGGTATGAGATGCTGAGATTTTTCAGTAGAAAAAAATATTGTGAAATTTACAAATGTCAACTACCATTCACTATTGAGTTAATGCCAACTGGTATTATGTACAAAGCCAATAGGAAGGACAAGGATTATAAGCACAGGAAGACATCACAGCTCTTTACCCTGAAGCCTTCCCTGAAAGGAAGTGCAGAAATCAGCAGGATCACTTTCGGGACGAATGATGGAATTTCAGCAAAAAGGCAAAAAAATGACTTTCAACATCTAGAGGAATAATGACGACACAGATATTAAGAAAATTATCTAAGAGTTTGATGAAATAGCAATTCATGACACTGCCTCGGAGTGTCTAATTAACATGCTCTTGGAGTGAGTACAATGTTTGGCTGCAGGCTATACAAATCCTGATAAAGTTGATAAAGCCAAAGAACTATATAGATTAAAAAATATAATGAGCAAACAATCATTTGTTTATCTTCCCAAAAGCAGTTAAGAGATGCCAGTCACACTTAGAATGACACCTGTTATAGTCAATACTTATACTAAGCAAGCCATTCTCCTGTTGTTCAATCAATACAGAATCTGTTTCGAGTGACAGAAGCAAGAAGAATTCTTGGTTATGGGAAAAGCTGTGTATTTAAATAATCATGCATTAGATAAAGCATTTAGCTGCATGTGAAAGCCCTGTTCCTTTGGTCTTTTTGAATTAATGAATAATCTATCATGGCACAAGTACATGGCATTGACCACTGAAATCATCACTCAGTTGTTAGCATTTTCTGTACATCTTATTAATAATAAATAATAAATAGTAATAAATTATTTTGGAATACAAAGTAAAAATGTATATAGCAATAGATGATGTCATTTTCTTGCCAAATGTGTTTTAACTGTGTTCCAAAAATGAGAGAAAAAAAGCCAAGGCAGAGAAATTCAGAATGTGGAAGATTCTGCAAGATAAGCAACCTGAACTTCAAAAAATGTTATTCTCATAGGAGACAAAAAAACGTTGGAACTTCTCGAGAGTTGGGTGAAATAGAGATATGAAAACCTACTGTCATGTCTGAATCATGAGATAAGGGCTATGATAGGGGAGTACTTTTTTAGACAATTGTGGACATTTAACTATGAGCCATAGGAATAGGACAGACCAAACAGAAATTCTGTGATTTATTCCCTCCCAACCAGCAGGAGGCCTGCAGGAGAAAGAGAAGGCCTTTGAGCCATCTTCTTGTAAACCTCCCAGGCCCAGAAATTCTGGCCAGAAGATAATCATCTTTGCTAGCAATGTCATCTTATCGATGGCATCCTTTAAGCAGAATAACTGGTTGTCTAGAGTCCCTTCCAAGAAACAAAGCTCCATTCGGAGGTTAATGAGGCATGGATCCTTGGAAATTATTGCATAAGTCAGCTCATGGCAGTTATGCAACAAAGTGTAAAGTGTTTTTGTGGCTAAATAACTCCCTTTCACATAAGTGACATGAACTGCACAACTTGCTGATGGACCTCTCAAATTCAAGACCCAGGGACGTCACGGTGAAGAGAAGGAGCCTGGAGACCTGAGTGATGGCTTAAGATTCAGATCTTTTCCTCGTGTGTGTGTGTGTGTGTGTGTGTGTGTGTGTGTGTGTGTGATAGGGACAGAGAGAGACAGAGAGAGGGACAGATAGGGACAGACAGGAAGGGAGAGATGAGAAGCATCAATTCTTTGTTGTAGCTCCTTAGTTGATTGCTTTTTCATATGTGCCTGATTGGGGGGCTAAGCATACCGAGGGACCCCTTGCTCAAGCCAGTGACCTTGGGTCCAAGCTGGTGAGCTTTTTGCTCAAACCAGATGAGCCTGTGCTCAAGCCAGCAAGCTCAGGGTCTCAAACCAGGGTCCTCTGCATCCCAGTCCAACGCTCTATCCACTGCACTGCCTGGTCATGCTTTGCTTGTGTTTCTTGAGTATGCCTATCTTTAAACCCATTAGTAAATCTTATTCTAATTTTATCAAAAGCAAATCAATGTCACTCTTGTTTATTCTTCACTTTCAGTAAATATTTCCAAAACCATATAAAAGTTTCTCTCAGTGTGTGTTTTACTAACAAAGACCTAAATCATTATTCCTTGAGTATTAATTCCACAGTGTGAATTTATTGTGAAGTACCTATGTATAATGCATGCAACACTAGTTTAACTTCAAATATATTTTGTCACTTTCATACACATTTCAAAAATCCAAACGTAAACAAATCAAGATTGAGGGATGTTTACATGTTGATTTGTATCGATTTCCCCAGAGGCTGCTGAGATGAGTGGGTCATCCCTGATAATCTGCCCAAAGGACCTTCACAGGGTTTTGGAAACAGTGGGAACTGTTCTTGTACTAATGTACTTTATTCAGCACCATCAATGGAGTTCCATTGCTATTGGCTTAGGAATGAAAGGGTGTGATATCCCATTCAAATTAGCCTTTATTTTTTTTCTGGCAAATAAGGACTCTCAAACCAGATGACACTGAAAATCAATAATGTTGCTGATGAAGCTCACCACATTTCAGGCATCTGTCAGTTAAAACACCGCCTAAATTTATCTGAGGGATCCGTCGGTGAGAAGGGTGCACAATCTGGAAATGGAAATGTGTAGAATAGGGTTTTTGTAGGCAATGGAGCAGTCTGTGATGGTCAGAGGTCACACTGTGGAAATCCAGATTGGGGTTCCTAAGTGAAGGGAAAGATGGTACAGGGCCATAGAGCCACACGGTAATCAAACACAGGACTTTGTCCAAGCAAAGTGAGGTGGAAGGACCCCTAAGTAAGACTCTTAGACAATGAAATAGAACATAGAGACTTCCTGTGAAACTTGCCGCTATGGTAGGCTTTGGTTATTTTTTTTTCAGGAAGTATCATATGACTAAGTTTCCAAATTAGGTAACGATTCACATGGACACTCCGGTTTCTCTGTGAGACAGGCTCCCTTCCATAGTCCTCTGGGGCGTCTCGTTCCTGGGGGCTCCCCATCCTGTTCTCTCCTGGTTCTGTGAGACAGGCTCCCTTCCATGGTCCTCTGGGGCGTCTCGTTCCTGGGGGCTCCCCATCCTGTTCTCTCCTGGTGCAGGGGTATCAGACTGCCCTGTTGGAGCAAACGGGTGTCCACTCTTTTCTGTACAGTTCCCCTAATCCTTGTTTCCTCTACAAGATCTATGGATTGCTGACATTAAAGAAATTTCCAGAGAAAGATTTACCGTCAAAAGTTCAAACAAGCACCTTGCCTTGTGGATTTCATGTATTGTCATGCACTTTTATTTTTTATTTTCAGTTGGATACCTGAAGCTAATATAAAATAATATTGAATGTCAACCATTACAGAAAAAGAAAAATACATGTATAAAATGTTGAATGGCATGAAGTTTTTGGAATCATTGTCGTCCAAAATAGATAGAATTTAAGCCGCATGACTTTTAGTTTCTACTGGAAATTATACATTGAAACGATGCATGAATGATTATATGTTGATGGCAACACAAAGAGACGAACGCATTCTTTCGACAAGCACTGAGCAGCTGCTGTGGCCAGGCACCTCCTACGTGCCGGGGATACAACACTGAACAGCGGGCAGAGTCCTCGCCGTGGAGGTTGCTGGGCACCTAACACTGCATGTTTACAAGGTCAGACATTGATCAGAACTATAAAAGAATAAAGGAGAAAGGGGTAGAAAGAGAAGGCAGGTTGCGTTATTAGCCAGTGGTAGAGGGGAAGCTTTCGGATGAGACTGTTCAGATCCCTGAAGGTGGAAAGGCTGATCTGGGAGGAGCCTCCTTTAGGACAAAAGAGATGCTGATGCCTGTGTGTCTTGTCTCTGCAACAATCACCTGTTTGCTCCAAATAGGGGCTGTGGATTTTCTTCACATGAACAGTGCGGATAACCCTTAGACGCTAACACTAAGTCACCAGTCATAAATTGTCACTAATTTCACTGAATGAGTGCTCTTTACAATGATCATATGTGGCGAGTTGTGACTATGAAAAGATTCATAACCCTTTACACATCCCTCATCTGAGAAGAGGCAGCCCAGTTCAGGGGACTCAGCTAGTCTTTCACAGCAAACATGAACACAAGGCACGTTCCTGATCCGATGAAGACAACGACGGAATCTGAACTCTACTAGCATTTCTCCTGCTTCAAATTGGAGAGATACTCTTTTATTCTGGGGTTCTTGTATGTGTCACTGGGGCTGTCTCCAGAGAATGCACCTGCCAGGTTCGGGAAGACTCACCACGATCAATTTCAGGAAACATATCACCCCTTCAACATGGGTGGGTGGGTTGGTGTCATTCTGTGAAAGGGAGTCATTTCTTTTCTCAGAACATGCAGGCGCTTACACATCTGGCTCTGATAACAGAGTGTCTTTTGTCCTAGGGCTTGAAATACCTTCCTTCCCCTCATCCCATTAGATGACACTTCTAGTTTGAGTGGTTTAGAAGCGACCCATGCATTTCAAGAGGTGATTTACCCCATCGTCTGTATAAGGACATTGTATCAGTCAACACTGTCTCCAACTTATAGATTTATAAATGACCAACTAAAACTGACAGAAGATAAGTAAATGAGCAGATGTTCGCTACATAGTGTCAGAGCTCCGGGCACATTCACTCCCAAGAACATGGGTGCTCTTCTGGGCCAGTGGTTCCAAAAGTGTAATGTGCATGCCAGTCACTTGAGGTGACTATTAAACCCCAGATGCTGGCCCTGGCCGGTTTGCTCAGTGGTAGAGCATCGGCCTGGCATGCAGGAGTCCCAGGTTCGATTCCTGGCCAGGGCACACAGGAGAAGTGCCCATCTGCTTCTCCACCCCTCCTCCTCTCCTTCCTCTCTGTCTCTCTCTTCCCCTCCCGCAGCCAAGGCTCCATTGGAGCAAAGTTGGCCCGGGCACTGGGGATGGCTCTATGGCCTCAGCCTCAGGTGCTAGAATGGCTCTGGTCACAACAGAGCGACGCCCCAGATGGGCAGAGCATTGCCCCTGGTGGGCGTGCCGGGTGGATCCCGGTCAGGCACATGCAGGAGTCTGTCTGACTGCCTCCCCGTTTCCAGCTTCAGAAAAATACAAAAAACAAAAAAAACCCAGATGCTGATGGGTTGGGTTTGGGTTGTGGCCCACGAATTCATGTAACCCTAACAAGTTCCAGATGAGGCTGAGGCCACTGTGTGGGGACCTCAGTTTGAGAGCACCGATGTTTCCGTGTTGGCCCGTTGGAGGCTCTCACCATGGCTTTTAGAAAGTTCATTTCACCTTGGGAGTTTTCATCTTCCTTGAGCAACCTAGTGCAGGTGAAAACTAAAAAGCAGTGGGTTGGGAAACTGTTCTCAGGAGATGTGCTCCTCTCTCTGCCGTGAGGTAGGGTTGACTCGAAGACAAAGATTGGAAAGCCACGATGACTTCCTCTAGAATTACGTTGCCAAGGGAACAGAACAGCTCGGTCATAGTGACGGTGGCTTGTACAGTGCACTTAACTCTCATGAGCAAATGGTTTCGCATAATTAGCATGATGGAGTCACTTGGTGAGCTCTTTCCACATAACCTATTTTAAACTGAATTTGAAATGCTGTCTGGCAGCATGCCAGGCCATGAGCCTTATAAAGCTCTTACCTCCTCAGAAGACACACTGCCAAGGACTTTTTATGAGTGACTTACAACAGTTGAACTTAAGTGAAAATGAAAAGAACAAGTCTCTTGGGACTTTTCCTTTCTTTCTTTCTTTTTTTTTTTTTTTTGTCTAAAACACTATTTGCTGAAATGTCTCATCAGCAGATAGGCATCATGCCTAAGAACCTGCAAGACTCCTCCTGGCATGTCCTGTTAAGGTCCAGATGTCTGAAACACTTTGCAATTGAACTGCGATGAGTACATGTACGATCCTGGTGACTAAAGAACTTAGCTAGTAACTCATGCCCAATTTATTCTTCCTAAAACGCTCTGGGTGGTTATTTGTGAACTTGTGTTGGACGGGACCAAGTTGAAGGGTTTCTCCTCATCTTTAGGGTAGGGGTGGGGGAGGGGAAGAGAGCGCGCCAGGCAGTGGAGGGAAACCAGCCCTTTCCCCAGAGCACTTTACCATCTCCTGGAGGCTGTGGCCACGGCTCCTTGGAGGTAGAGAATGCCCCTAACATCTCTGTTCTCTAGAATAGTTATTTCCCAATGTTTTTCCTGATTTCTTTGGAAAACTATGTATTTTATGTCCCATTTTAATTGACATACTAAGCTTTTTATCATGAGGTAAAGTAGAAAGGACCTAATTTGCAATATTGTAAATATTGATATTATGCACTGAAACTACTGAATCTCACTTAGATGTCTGCCATCGATAATAAACACCAGTGCCATTCATTATCCTCCAGAGTCTGTTTAAAACATAAAAGGAGCCTGACCAGGTGGTGGCGCAGTGGACTGGGATGCGGAGGACCCAGGTTCGAAACCCTAAGGTCGCCAGCTTGAGCGCGGGCTCATCTTAGTTTGAGCAAAGCTCACCAGCTTGGACCCAAGTTCCCTGGCTCGAGCAAGGGGTTACTCAGTCTGCTGAAGGCCCACGGTCAAGGCACATATGAGAAAGCAATGAACTAAGGTGTTGCAATGAAAAATTAATGATTGATGCTTTTCATTTCTCTCCATTCCTGTCTGTCTGTCCCTATCTATCCCTCTCTCTGACTCTCTCTCTGTCTCTGAAAAAAAAAAACATGGAAAGAAAATAACCTTTTTAACAGTCATGAGTTTTACACGATGGCATTTCTGTCTTTGAATTTCTAATTGCATGTGACCTTCCCAAAGTATCTCATCCTCTTGTAATATGCTTCTGTTTTTAAAAATAGTTAGCTGAACACCCATAGTACTTCTCTGCAAGGATATATATATTTATATATCCTTGTAGACAATATCTATTTTATATAAAGTTTTAAATGCTGTAATCCTAAATTGCTGTTCATTTTTTCTCTTCCCAATTGGCACATTCATATAATTGTCATTGAGACACAGATCATCGAAACAATATATATGAGTGCCTGGTATATAGCATAAAACAAAATTATATCCAAAATGTACCTTTTAATGAGTTAGGGGACATATACATATATCTATATTAAACTCTTATTTTTCCCCCTGGCACTCCAGGGAGGTGTCCTCCTTGGGACAATGGCCATAGTAGGACTCAGGTGACAGATGACCTGGCTCCTCCCATTGTTAGCTGTGTGATTTGGGGCAAGTTAATTAACATCCCTGTCCCTCAGCCTCATCATCTACAGAATAGAAATAATACTAGTCCCTATTTCATAAAGTTGTTATGAATAAATACCCCATGAGTTAATTTAAGGAAAGAATGAACCGTATATCACAGGCGGTATGTAAGTTTCAGCTGTTATCATGATTAAAGTCATAGTGAAACTTGTAGCACAACCTCACCGGGTGCCAGGCCCCTCTACCTCTGTCGCTTGGCTAATGACCACCCTTCAGGAAGATGCTGGTCTTAACATTGATCTTCCTTGGGAAACAATCTCTTATTCATATTTTTCCTAAGCCTGCCTGCTCTGATTCAGAACACTGATGGGCTTTGTAGGACCATGATTGAAAGTTACCCTCACCTGTATGCACTTTCTCTGGACAACAGGTGCCTACGTCTGCCTACAGGTAAGAGACCCTCAAAATAAAGTATCCCCCCGCAGTGATCTTGGCCTTTGTCGATCTCCTCTTAGCACTTTTGTCACCGTGTTCTGTTTTGGTGCCATGATGAGCTGAATAGAGCCATCGTTGTAACATAGCCCTGCATGTATTTTATGGCCTTCTTAGAAAAAAAAAAATGATGGATTTCTGAACCACATAATGGATGTTGGTCTGGCAACCTTTTATAGACAATTCGATAATGCAAGGTTAGAAAACGTATAATAAAATAGGAGAAAATAAGAAGAACCGGTTTCTAGGAAGTCAGATTAATGAGAACATCACATTCTTCATTGAAATGGCCGCCTATCAGGACAACCAGAAATTAGAAAACCTGGTTTTACTGAACAGCTTTCTCGTGGGTAATTTCTTTAATTATAAAGAAATTATAAAACCTCCCTTTTTTACATAAGATTGTTGGTACTTGTGAATGATTGCTTGAAGACAACTAATTACTTGACCAAACGGATATGAAGAAGAGGGAGCTTCAATCATTGTTCTCATAATAATAAATGGCTGACATTTATTCCTATTTCCTAAAGACTAGAATAATTATTGGAAGACACTTGACAGAGCAACAAGGTTAATTCCCACATTTACAAATATGGACACTGATGTTCACAGATGCATATGATTTTAAAGGATGCTGATAATTTGCTTTGGTAAAAGCAAGATTTAAACCTAGTTCTAAAGAGTAATAAACCATGTTTATCTCCCTTCCATAGGCTATCCTGAATTTTGAAATGATGATCAATGCTGATTATTAATCAAGATAAAGATAGCACAATCTTAAATTCATTAAATAAAAAATCCCAATTGTTAAATGAGTTTTCTTTCTTGATGGATAGGATATGTTATTAGACAATAATAACTGCTTTTTAAATTTATAGAAAATGACAATTTTTCATAATAACTGCAAGATAAATAAATAAGCATCTACTTTGGACTTTTCAATGAAAAAATAATCTAGGATTTGGTGTGTTTGGCTTGAAGCGTACATAATTACTGCGCATTAAGGGACATTGTCAGGAGCACTGTTACACAGGTTGTTGTGACCTTGTGTGAATAGTGGGAACACCTTCTATCCCCCACCACACCGGCCAATAGCACGTGGAAAGTTCTGTATGAAGCCCCTAACATGCATACTTTAGTTCTTATTTACAATAAATAAATGAAACCCATGTGTAGAAAAAAATCGTGGAATTTAGAGGCTCATCCTTAAAATCACACAGCCATGCAGCTGGCTTAAAGTGCAAACCCAAGTTGTCTGAGCCCAAATGAGGAGATAAAGCAGTGTGCTTCCTTTAGACAGGTTTCTAAATCATTTCCAAGTTAAAATACTGATAGTTCACATAATCATCATCAAACTTACTGGTCTCTTTTCATTCTCACAACAAACCTGAGGATGAAGTGGTCTTACCCTTATATTATGAGTACACATGGTACCTAGAAGGCTAAGGGTTGTGTATGGTAAAGCCAAAGTTAGAACTGAAATCCATGCACCTGTCCACCTGCCGGGCCCACCCTGCTGCACAGAGCATCCCACTTCCCAGTGCCCAGTACCACCATGTGCTCAGAGCTCCGCCCTTCTCCCAACTCCTCTCCTAACCACACAGCTGCTCTACCACACCCACATCTTTAGAACAATGCATGAGGAGACTGATCACAGAAAACATCCCAACCTTTAAATTCAGGAGATGTTTGATTATAATTATTCTCTTCATGCAACTGAAGTGGAGGTGGTATGTTAAAAATTCAACGTTAATTTCTCCAGGAATATGACAACGTAGCAAAACATTCTTTTGACCCCAAACAAGTCTGTAGTTGTTCTTAAGCATGAGCCACAAGCATTAAGCTGATTAGGAGCATATGAAACAACGTGGATGAAACTCAAAATCCCAGTGCTACGTGAACGAAGCCAGTCACCAACAGTGTACAAAGAGTATATGTGTATGTGAGTCCATTTACGTGAAATGCAAGCTAATCTGTAACAACAGAAAGCAAACAGAGGTGACCTACAGCCAGGGAAGAGAGAGGGACAGACTGCAAAGGGATATGAGGCATCTTTGGGGGTTAATAAAAACATCCCCCATCTTAGCTGCAAGGGTGATTTTTTGTGTGTGTGTGAAACAACTGTCAGAACACACTGAATTGAACTCTACTGTGGCTGTCTTCTGCCTGTGAGAGACATCATCCCTCCTCTCCTGGGTCCAGGTAGAAGGTTTTTCATGGGGCAGCTCTCTGTCCTTGGTGTTCACATGCCTCTCCTCCTACTGAGAGTCTGAGCAAAGGTGGGGCTCTTGACCTGTCCACACTCATGTCTGACCTAGCGCCTTCCAGGGTAACTTCTGGATGACACTCGTTAAAGCCAACTAGACAGGCAGGGTCACACCAGGCAACACCTGTGCCCTTGAGGAAGTCAGAGACAACCGGGAGAGACAGCTGACACAGGGTGGCAGGAGTGCCAACTAACACGGTGCTCCGAGTAGGTGGTGAATGAAGGAGGGCAGTCAGCCAGCAAGGACTCTTCAAGGTCAAGCTCAAATTCCACTCCGTTCTCCAAAGCTCCCAGAGTCGCAGAGGGAATTTCTTTCCTTTCAGTTGTGAGAGCCCTTCTAGATGACCGCATATATTTGGTTCTAATGAGATGCTGCGAGTAAGGCAGGTTTCGCTTCCGCAGAACCGCTCCTCTGTACAAGCGTGAGTTTGTGACGAGCTGACAGGTTCCCTCCAGGACTCTGTATGCTCAGAAGAGCCTCGTGCCTTTAGATGCAGGTCAGAAGCCGTGGACTCCTGATAGTGACGTGCTCCTGACAATAATTGTTCTTCATTTTCCTACACGGGCTCCTCTACGTTTGAAAGGCTAATCTGCAAAAGTGCATTGTAAATAGCATGATATAGAAAAAAACCTATGTGACTTAAGGTCATGGTAATGATGCTGGGATTAACCCAGCTGTCTAAAATTAAGACAAAGTGAAAATCTCCCCACAGAGCGTGGCATTTGAATGTATTTTGTGGTATAATTATGCTTAAGTCAGATGGGTGTGATATTTACAGGGCTGATCAATTAGTGAGTTATATAATGTCTAATCACCAGGGGGTACTCCTGAAACTGTTATAACAATATCAATTGTAACTGAAGAATAAAAATTATTTAAACATGAAAAAACAAATGTAGGTAACTTTGTAGTCACCAGTCTACGATCAAAATACCAGCATCCTGGCAGTGACTTTGAAATGCAAATTAAAATGAATGTTCATTTTATAAATAAAATTTAATATGAATTATATTTCAGATTAATTAAGTTTTGAGTTCTTATTGGTCAACTGTGATCAATTATGACATCCCAAGAACAAAACAGTGGCTAGAAGCCATTGGTAAAAGTTCATTTCAGTAGGGTGGTGGCCCATGCCTAGTCGCACCTCCGAGAAAATTCTGAGAGGCGCAAAGCTAGGTCCGCTGTCTCAGCATTGCACATGGCACAGCTTGCTTGACAGAGGCGTGACTCTTTGGAGCAAGTCGGAACCTCTCTGAAGACTTGAATAAAGTAAAAGAAATAAAAACCTTTTAAGGTCCAAGAGAAAAACTTTGCAAACAGAGAGAAAAGCAAATGAAAAGACTCTGAGGTTCAAGTATTCCCCTCAAAAAACCCAAACAAACAGACCAAGAAGGCGGACTAGGAGGTGGCGCAGTGGATAGAGTGTCGAACTGGGATGCGGAGGACCCACATTGACCCCAAGGTCACCAGCTTGAGCACAGGCTGCTCTGGTTTGAGCAAGGCTCACCAGCTTGAGCCCAAGGTCACCAACTTGAGTGTGGGATCATAGACGTGATCCCAACCAAGGCCACTGGCTTGAGCAAGGAGTCACAGGCTCTGCTATAGCCCCCCCCCCCCCATCAAGGCACGTATGAGAAAGCAATCAATGAACCAGTAAGGTGCCCCAACGAAGTATTGATGCTTCTCATCTCTCTCCCTTCCTGTCTGCCTGTCCCTATCTGTCCCTCTCTCTGACTCTGTCTCTGTCACAAAAATAAACAAACAGACCAACAAAACGAAAAGGAAGCATTGGGTCCGAGGTGAACTGAGCCCGTGCAAGTGGTTTAGAAATGAGTTCGTAATGGAAGGCAAGGACCAAATCCTACAGAGATCCTCAGATCAGGCTGAGGAGAGTGGATTTCATTATTCCAAACCGTGATGGGGTTTTTTTTGTTTGTTTGTTTGTTTGTTTTGTTCTGTTTAGGTTAATGTCTCAGCTGCTCCTGTGCCCACATCCTTTGGAGGGATAAACATTTCATATTACTTAACCTAATACCAAGATAATGGCTCATTGCCCTCCAGGGAGACCCTGTTCCGGGCAGTCAGCATATCCCCCACACAAAGAGTGCCCGCCCTCCTCCCTTCTTGGGAGATCCTCTGCCCTTTTGCTCACTCATGAAAACAAAACTGAAAATAACAGCGCTTACAGCACTAGAGGCACAGGCGCTTGCGAGAAGAGAGACTAAACGTTTCTTCAAGCTTTGATCTTAAACTTCCAAACAGAAGGGCTACTGGGGTTTTCTAGTATTTCATACAGTTTTACTTTCTTTCTTTTTTTTAATGTTTTTTTTTTTAGAGAAGATAAAGTGGCTGGTGAATTATTTAGAGGAATATGTCTACATTATGCATGGACACAGAGTCCACAGTTTAGTCGATATCAGCTCCGTGCTTGACTCTGCTCTGCAGCGGGACCCAGAACCTTACGAACACCTGCCCTCAGAGCAACGAGCTCCAACAGGGTCATCGCTTCCCACGTTCCTCCTCACAGGAGCTTGATGTTCCCAAATGCCATCCCCCATGTACGAGAAGGGACGCTTGCATGCTGGTTACTACCTGGAAGGTCTGTTCTAAGTGTCTTATCTTTATTATCACTGACCCCTCACAGCAAACCAATGCAGCCATGATTAGTACGGTCTTCTCCTAGTGGGGAAACTGAGGCACAAGGAAGTGAGGTCACTAGCCCAAGGTCACACAGCTTCCATGAAGATGGACCATGACTGCAATCTCCCGATTTCTCCAGATCCAGAAGAGAATGTGGGTTTCATCTTGATTGTTTTCAAGGATAGCTTTGGTGATTTACAGAAATAAGAAGAAGCATGCATAGTGACAGATGACTTTAGCATTTTAATGCTTTGTGGACTTTATTTGGGGTTGAAAGAGAAATGGTCAGAGACTCTTAGGAGACTTTACTACCAAAAGAGCCACTGAGTGTGTGTGTTTTCCTTAAACTGAAAAGGCCATTAACTGGTTATCTCCAGAAAATTATGCCTCACTTTCTTCTCTCAGGAAAAATGTGTACTCCTCACTAACAACCCAGCAATCATCCTCTATAGGTGTTTATTCTTCCTTTTGTTATTTGAGGATGTTCTTCCCTGGCTTTTTAACTCAGGTTGACATTTAAGCTTTAGGATGAACATAACAGAAATGTAATGTTGATGTATGCATCTATGAGATTTAAGCTTGGAGAATGCTATGAACATGAACCATTGATTCACCCATTAATTACAGTTAATGTAAGGGCTATGGCCCATTTGGATGTTCCTGTGAGGATGGACTAGGCTGGAGCAGTCTGTGGTTACTGGACCAGACTGGCCCTGGTCAGTGGTGCCCAAGAGTCACGGTGCCCTCCACCGTTGGGCTTCCTTCCTGTGCTCACCCCTCAGAATTTTGATGTCTTCTGGTGTCTGGGAACTGCTCACACATGTTCACTCTAACACTGCAGTCAGCCCTTCTGATGGGGCAGCAGCTGCTGCCCGCTGGTCCACCACTTTGCTGCTGAGCCCTACTCAGCTATGCCCTAGAGATGTGTCCCTCAGACACAGGGACACCTCGGTGACAGCAGGACACAGCTGTGAGATGGATGTATGAGTTTTAGACAAACCCCCTGGAGAAATTATTTGAGTGGACCATGTCATACTTTCCAAACACTGTCAGGTATGCAGCCTTCAATATACCCAACTCAACTTTGTAACAATACAGTTAGACCAAATTAGCACTTCCTCATTGAACAAGAAGTTCCACAGACTTAAATGACTTCTAGGTCCCACCTCTTGCTTCTATGCTATCAATTTATCAATTTATTTACAGGAAAAAAAAAAACACGTCACTTTCTGTACTAATTTCACCAATTTCTCTTAAGGATAAACATATATTTAAAACAAAAAAAAAGTACTAAAATGTATTCACTAAAAGCAAAAACACTGTCATATTTTTATAAAACAACTAGTTGCACCTATGAAATCAATAGTGAGAAACTTAACACAAATAAAATTTTGGGAAATGAAACAGAGTTTAGTCAAGTAATTGCTAGGACAGGAACCCAACAAATTAAATACTAGAATAATACTGATTTAGGATAAGTGAATCCCTTAAATAAAATGCATGGGTTTTTTTTTTCTTTTAATGTTAGATTATTTAGTAACTACAGCCCTTTGCAGCACTGTTATAACAGCTGGCTACTCTTTGTCCCACCTTAAACCTCCCACATGCTCCCCTCCATCCCACACCATTCTTTTTTTTTTTTAAACCATTGATGACAATGTAGTAAATCTGCTAATGAATACACATGCAACACAAATATATTTTGAGGGCCTCAGGGCCTCTTAGATGTGAGTAGCCTAAACATTAGAGCACAGAAATGGCCCTGGAAGATACTCCTCCATGTCCCACCAAGTCTCTGGAGAAGTAGGTCAGCCCAGGCCTCCTTACCCACATGACCTGACAGGTGTCCCCAAACTACGGCCCACGGGCCACATGCGGCCCCCTGAGGCCATTTATCTGGCCCCCCTCCACACTTCCGGAAGGGGCACCTCTTTCATTGGTGGTCAGTGAGAGGAGCACTGTATGTGGCGGCCCTCCAATGGTCTGAGGGACAGTGAACTGGCCCCCTGTGTAAAAAGTTTGGGGACCCCTGAAGGTGAATTGTGAGGAGGGCTCAGTTCAATTGCAAGTGTGAATCTTGACTAAAGCCATGGAAAGACCCTTCAACATGGACCCTGCGTTTTCTTAAAAAAAAAAAAAATAATAATAATAATGAGGCGTATTTAAGTCAATAGTGAGGACAGAAATTTAGATTCTTTCACTGACTTAAAGATGTAACATAAAACTTTTAACACAGAAAATCATATTCGACAATATCTTAATAACACTACCCTCTGTGTCAAGTTGTAGATGGCCATCCAACCTCCTGTTCCTGAAACATTACTTGAGTTATGCATTAGAGAGGAAAATTCCTGACACCACCCTTACAGCCCTGACCCAGAACACTCTGAGTATAAGAACACTTCTCATATCTCCCATGCAATGAGGTTGGAGAATTGTTGATTCTACTCTGCCTTCTTCAGACATGGATTCAAATAACAAAAATTCAAATACCAGATCCACCACATTCGCTGCAGAGCCTTAGAAAAAATACTTGATCTCCTAAGAGCCTGATAGAGTCACAGGAAAAACGAGAAAAGTCTCGGCCATTGGATGATAGTGACACTTGCATGTGCAATGCCCCAATGCCTTGTTCCTATCTCCTGCTCCTATTGTGCACTCAGTAAGTACAGCCATTACTATTATTAATTTTGCTTTGGTATTTTCAATTAAAAAAACATTAAAAAATCAGTTTAGTCTTTGGGAAGACAATTAAAATATAATGAAATAACTTCCAGAACAAAACTATTTAAGAAAAAAAAAGCTTCCAAATATAAGTTGACATTGTTTCTAATGCAATTTTGCAACGCTTAATTAAAGACACAATAGAGGCACAGTTAAGAACTAAGACACATACAACTTCTGTTCATTATTTTAAAATATATATTCATAAAAAAGTAAATTGTATCATCCCTTAAAAGTCTTACAGCAAGTATAGATGCCTCTTTCATATTTTTCATCTTCATTTTATAGACCTTTGGTGCAATAATTATCTCACCCATGATTACTCATCACAGAAGCCCACTAGAAGGTCATCCGTAGTGTGCAGAATGTTGCATTTGCACATACAGGCATACTCCCTTTGATTTGATTGCAGAGAAAACCATGTAACATTTTCCTGCTTTCCATTGACGTTAAAAGTGTAATAATGCACACAGGTTATCAGTGGCATAAGAATGAAGTAATATATGAAAGTGATTTAAAATTTTAAACAAGTTAAACCAATGTAAGGTATTATTATTGCTTCTGTTATTACCAACGTGCACTATTAACAGTAATTACAGGCACATAGTGCCATTTGAATGGGAGACAGTAATAACAGCAGTGTCATTTGCTGAGAGACCACTTTGAGCCTGGTCGGCAGCTAAATACTTCATATGTGTCATGGCATTTAACCCTTTCAACAACTGAATGAGGTTTGTCATATGCCTACCTTTTTAGCTGGGTGGGGCACTACATTTATTTATTTTTTCTATTTCTCCCATTCCCCAAGCCTCATCCCTTTGGCAACCATCAGCTGGTTCTCTATGTCTACGGGCTTGTTACTGTTTTGTTGTTTAGTGCAGTGGTCCCCAACATTTTTTGGGCCACGAACCAGTTTAATGTTAGAAAATATTTTCACGGACCGGCCTTTAGGGTGGGACGGATAAATATATCATGTGACCGAGACAAGCGTCAAGAGTGAGTCTTGTAACAGAGGGAATTTGGTCATTTTTAAAAAATAAAACATCGTTCAGACTTAAATATAAATAAAACGAAAATAATGTAAGTTATTTATTCTTTTTCTGCGGACCAGTACCAAATGGCCCACGGACCGGTACTGGTCCGCAGACTGGGGGTTGGGGACCACTGGTTTAGTGTATTCACTTGTCTTTGTCTGGTTCTTACATTCTGCATAGAAGGGAGATCACACCGTATTTGTCTTTCTCTGTCTTCATATGCTCATTTTCTAAGGGAGGAGCCCAACACAGAGTGAGGTAGTGTTTACGAAGTGCAGAGCCCTAGCACGGATAGACGGGTACCTCGTCTTTCTCCCTCCCTGTTCCGGTATCCCTTGGGGGTCTGCGCATGGTAGACGCTCAACAGTAAATGCACACAGTTCTGGTAAGCTTTCTACCCTCCCTCCTCCGGGTGCCTCTGTCTGCGGTTCACCGAAGACCCTCATATTAGTCCGGGCTCTCCAGGGAAACAGAATCACTGGGTATATACATACACATGTTTATTTTAAGGAATTGGTTCACACGTTTATGGCGGCCGGCAAGTCCAAAATCTGCAGGGTCAGCCGGTACACTGGAGATCCAGGGAGAGCTGCAGTACGAGTCCAAAGGCCATCTGCTCATACCTTCTTCCAAGGGGTCAGTCTTTCCTCTATCACCTGATTAGGTAAGGCCTATTATGTTTTTGGAGAGTTATTGTGTTTCTTCAAAGCTTACTGATTAAATGTTAATCTTCTCTAAAAAATAAAAATACCTTAACAGAAACATCTAGAACAATGTTTGACAAAATATCGGGTTTGGTATTGTTGACCTAGCCAAGTTGACATCTGGTATTAACCATGAAAACCTGGCGGCCACAGTCTGGAGATCAAAACATCACCACTCAAGGATGACCTGTAGTGAGCCACTTATTTTGTGGTTGAATTTCAAATCTCAATGACGAACTTTCCAAATCTGACCCCTTCTCTCCACCTCAGCTGCTACCATCACAGTCCATTCCTACCAAATCTCTGCTTCCTGCTTCTGCTAGTGTTCCTCTGTGGTCTGTTCTTAATAGAGTAGAAATGCAAAGTTCATTGTGAAATTTCTCTGTTTAAAACTCTTGCATTGGATTCCCATGTCACTCAGTGAAGATGCAAAGTCCTCCCCAGGACCTCCCAGGCCCTACGGGATCTGATCCAGGCTCACTCTCACCTTTCCCACTTTCCTCCCTTACCACTTCATTCTAACCTCCTGGGTCTTGTAAGAACCCCTGCCTCCAGGATTTTGACTTATGTTCTTGCACTGGCTATGTCTTCGCCTAAAACATTCTCACCCCAAATACCCACATGCCTGATTCCTCCACCTTGGAAAACCCTTGTTCCAACATTACCTTCTTAATACGCCTACCCTGGCCATGCCTTTAAAAGACTGCAATCCATTCTCATTTGTACTGGTTTTCTATTGCTGTGTCATAAGTTACCACAGATGTAGCTGCTTAAAACAAGACCTATTTAGTATCTCAGAGTTCTGTAGGTTGGACGTCCAGGTGGACTTGATTGGGTTCCCTGCTTAGCATCTCACAAGGTGGGTCAAGGTGTCTCCTTCTAAAAGGCAGCAAATATAATCAACCTTTCCATGGATTCTTTTCTGCAAATGGGAGCCGATGGAGTGGTAGCTGGAGGAGAAGAAGAAGTCAGGGAGATTTTACTTTTAGTGATGTGCAATCTCTACCGTGTTTCTATGTTGATGAAAATGACATGAAAGAAACAGTGCATGGGTGCTTTAGAGAGACAGGAGGGTGCTCTGGGGACAGCATTACCACATCATGGGCAGGAGATGGGAGAGAGGGGGCCAGGTGGGAGCCAGGGCAGTAAGGCCGGCTAGAGCCAGAGGCAGCGGGATGGCCTGGGGGAGTCTGAGAAAGTCTCTGTTCATTCCTCCTTCTTTCTCAGTTGACAGGGAGAAGTTGCTGGGGGCAGGATTGTTAGAAATCTACAGAGGAAGGAGATGTGAACTATTTTTCCAGCAATGTTGGGGGGGGGGGAGATTGGAAGGTTGCCAGGCAGTGACCAGGTTTCACTTGGGGTGGGAGGCTGAAAATGTAAAGTAAAGCCATTCAGCATGGTTGCTGTTTCCCTCTGGGCATAGTAGCTGGGGTGCAGATGAGGAAAGTCAAATTTTAATAACAGTGGAGATGATTAAAGGAAAGGTCATTAGAAAAAGAAGTGAAAATCGCTCAGAATCAGTCTGAAAACACAGTTGACTAACCAATCAACCAACCAACCAGCCAGCCAGCCAGCCATCCAACCAACCAACCAACCAACCAGCCAGCCATCCAATCAATCAACCAACCAACCAACCAACCAGCCAGCCAGCCAGCCAGCCATCCAACCAACCAACCAACCAACCAGCCATCCAATCAATCAACCAACCAACCAACCAACCAACCAACCAGCCAGCCATCCAATCAATCAACCAACCAACCAACCAACCAGCCAGCCAGCCAGCCATCCAACCAACCAGCCAGCCATCCAACCAACCAGCCAGCCAGCCAACCAGTCAGCCAGCCATCCAACCAACCAGCCAGCCAGCCAACCAGTCAGCCAGCCATCCAACCAACCAGCCAGCCAGCCAACCAGCCAGCCAGCCAGCCAACCAGCCAGCCAGCCAAACAGCCAGCCAGCCAGCCAATCAATCAACCAACCAACCACACACTCACCCACCCAAACACGCCCCCTATTGTATGAAGACATTGAAACAAAGAAACATGCACAGATACCAATTTATCTGACCCAAATTCTCACCCTTGTACAACTCCGCCAACTGTGCCTTGTCCAAGTCACAGTTTCTCTGTTCTCAGCTCTTTAGGGGAAATGTTTTCTCTGGTCAATGACACAAAATTAGAAGGAAATGTTTCTTAACAGAATTTCTTACATTTTTAAAAATTATGTCTATAGACAGACCATGATTCTCCAACTGGTTTGCACAGACATGGAATTCCTCACACGTCTCACGACAGGAAGCTCTCCATCCACACAGACCTCACAGTGTACAGGTTCCAAGACCCAGCCTAGAGAAGTCATTCCTCGTTAAGTTTCTCAAAGCTGAACACCAAGTCACTGCTCTGGATCTTCCAGTATCAAAGCTGTGCTGTGTCCTCATTTGTGCTGTCTGGTAAGTGTGTGCAGATGTGGTCAACGAGCTGGAACATAGAAAGTCCCAGAATGTGAAGAATTCCAACATTCTGAGAAGCCAAGTGGGAGCAGTCGGGCGGTTGCTCTCCTGCCGTCCACGCCAATGTGGACCCTGAGCTTTTCTTTGTTGCTGTTTCTAAGGCAGCAGGGCAGAAAGATCACGCTAGACTTGTCAGGTTAATGTCCATCTTCCCGCCTCCAGCTTCCATTCCAAACTGCACAAAGTGTGGGCGCAGCCACTTTTTACACCTCCTGTGATCCTTTCCAGAAAGAACCCCTTCAACCAACTCTTTTGGGGGTTTGAACTGACCCCTGAAATGAGTGAGAAGTACCTAACTAGTGTTGTTCAAAGTCCATTTCTCCACCGAGGGACACTACCTGGAGAATAGCACCCTGACTCCCCTGGGCCCCGTGGCCCTCGGGTTCATGCTGGCAGGCGCATGGAAGACTCGCCTTACATCCTGTGCTGTGCATGGCATGGGGCAGAGCCGCTGTCTCCTTCTGTCTCAAGACATGGGAATTCTTTACTGAGTGCTCCATGAGTTCACAGTTACCTTGTTAGTGTTTCCACAGTTTCCAATTTATGAGAAGTCTTCAGGCCAGAAACTCCCTAAGAACTGTCATCCTTTCTAAGGGTGATCAGCTCTGCCAGCTTCCTCTCTCTCCGACTGTCATTTTGTTGTTTTTAAATTTACAGTAATTAATTTTCTTCCTAGAGGTCAGCTGTGGCACTTCCTGATAGAGGCCACGGTGCTGATTCACCCTTGACCCCCTTCTCCTTTCGACCATCAGGCCGATTTCATGATCTCACACCTGGGAATAAAAGTAGGCTTATCATCTGATTTTAAAATGAACACATTTTATTTACTTCTAGAGTCAACGCACTATTTTTCTTCCAGGCAAAATACTTTTCTTCATATGTGACATCAAAAATAATCTTTGAAAATGTCCTCTAGTATCTGTTTTATTAAAGAAAGCATACCCAGGAGAAGGTGCCCATATATTTAGAGCTAAATATTTTTATAATCTCCAACTTATTTAAAATAAACTGCTTTCAAAAGGACAGTAGTCTAATCTAAAGTGAGTTCATTGCAAGAACGGTGGCCCACGGTAAACAATGAGTGTTTTATGAGGACAATAATCTTGTTTCCTGAGTGTCATGTTTATATCACACACTTTTCAGTTATTTCTTCCTGGTTACTCTGTAGCCACTCAGTACATATAAGTTGTATCATGAACAACTGATACGGGATGAATTCTGCTAGTAATTTTCTTGCCCAGCCTGCTTGCCAGCCAGCAGGGATGGATGGAGGTGACTGAAACCCCCAGGCGAGGTTACTGGCTCTCCTGGGCCAAGGGTAAGGATGGAAATGCTTCTTTTCAAAGCACTCACTGGATATCTACTACATACAAGGCACTTTGAAGATAAAAAAAGGCCAAAACTCAGACCATTATTTATTTTTAAATATTGTGTGGTCAGCATCTATCTATTTCACTCTTAGAAATTTATTCTCATCTCCTCCATAGAACTGCCTGATTTTTATGAAATTTTGTTGAAAGAGAACATTTTACATGTCCCAGTGAATAAATTTGACAACTAAAATCACTGACACATAGTAGGCTTTCTATTTTACTTTGTTTTGAGTATAAATGAATCTCACCTAGACAAAATGCCAATGATTCCCTATAGACACAAGCTAAAGCACATTGTCAAAAGGCTAAGCCATTGAGAGAGTGTGTCTCCAATATAAAATATGTTGAAATCTAGACTTTTTGAGCACTTACAAGAGTGAATCATTAATTTGAGGAGAAAAATAATGAATTTCTTCAACACTTCTCAGTACCACTTACGAACGAAAGCTATGACAAAGACTGATATATCGCTTATGTTGAACACAAATGAAAAACCCTGGAAATGTAACAATATGTGTGCTTATTTTTGGATGCTTCTGCAAAAAGTAAGCGTGTATTGTAGGGGTGAACAGCAGGGCCCACTGGGGCGGTCTGTCCTCCCCCAAGGCAAGCCCTCCTCAGTGATGTGCGGTGGGGCGCGGGGTTGGGCAGGGGACCCTGCTGCTCCTCCACAGCCTCGGCCTCAGGTCCCCTTCCGGCCCGGCTCACGCTCAGGTCTGAGGCGGGCTCTCCACACCCATGCGGCTATGGCTAGGACATCCTAACAAATTTCAAGTGGGGATTCCCGACCCATGAGCTGTGACCCTTTTTCCTGACCCATCGGACCTGACTTCGTCATCCTACAATCCTTCCTCCCCGGCATTTAATCATCAGAAAGGATCCCGGGGCGCAGGCACCTCTCAGTCTCGTGATCATCCACACTCTCTAAACACTGCCGTTGGGCATGTCTGTTCCCTCATAGACCCTCTCCCAGGGTCCTCACGGCTGCCCTCCCTCACAATGACCCATCCTGAAATGTCACTCCTTACCTGGATTATTCTTTCCTTCCTAAGAACACAATCTAGAAGGAGTTCTGAAATTCCCTCAGCTAGTTGGTAGTAAACTTACAACAAAAAAAGAACATAAATGAGCAGTAACAACAAAGGGTGGGGAGCCCTTCCTCAAACTAAACAAAACAAAACAAAACAAAGTTTGCAATCACTGTTCCTAAACTGACCATTATACAAGGTGTTTTGTCATCAACGGATGTCTAAAAACATCTCCCAAACTCAGGGTGTTGAGTAACGACAGCATAATACGTCTCAGTTGTGAGGACAGACCAGGGCTCCCCCATGCTCCCGTGGCACTGGGGACAGCCCTGGGATGGCTCAAGGACCACGGGTACTTCCCCAGATGTCTGTAAGTCAGAGCTGGTCACTGGGCAGGAACTCAGCAGGAAGACCCATTTGGCTGTTTGGACATCCTCACGGCACGGAGGTGGGTTCCCAGAAGGAGCTCTCCCAGAGGAAGGATGTGGGGCCTGCCAATCCCAGTAAGCCGAGGGCTCAGAAGCATCTGCAGGCCACCCCCGCCGTGCCGTGTCTGCCAAAGCATGCCTGGGGCCAGCTCGCTCAGGGAGGGCGACGTCTGCGGCCACTCTGGGCGACCGACTACCCCAAAGAACCAGAGAACCACAGTTTTCCACATCATCCCTTCAGTGAAAGTATGATTTTTTTAATCCCTCAGACATATTTTACAGTCTAAATTACACTCTAGTTTCCTTCATAGTCTAAAATAAACTTTCTTCCAAAGGACGATGACGCACTGCAGAGAGGATCATCCGTCTCCCACCTGACAGAGCCACGCCTCTGCTCCCAGTTTGATAAGTCAAGCCTCTCCAAGAGATACATTTTCCTGAACTGTTACAATATGATCTCGCTGCCAAAATACAAAGCCAATACAGAGCGCTCCAATTATCTTGTCATCAGAATAGCTCATTATGTCTTTCTCTTGATGAGGACCTTATTCGGGAGATCCCTGAGCTAGCAAATGCATTCTAATTAATTTCAGGATATTAATTGGTCTTACATACTCTATACATATAACCAGAAAAATACAGTTCTTTACTCAGCATAGTCCCATGTTATAAATGAATTACAGTAACACATTGGTTGACCATGACTATAAATGTGGAGGCATACAAAATTAAAATGACAATACAGATATTTTGAAAAACTCAATTCTCTACCAAGTTAAGTTTTCATTGAAATCTTTTCTTTTTCAAGAATAAAATGTATCTATCTGCACACATACGGTAAAATCATTCCAGAACAACTTCAGTTAATGGTTATGAAACATCATCTATGCTTATGTATTTTGTAATATTAAGTGGCCAGTATATCTATTTCATTTTACTAATATCTGTCTGTCTTCTTTTCCCCTATGACTCTGTGTCATGGGACTGCTCACTGATAAGCCCTTAGTTGTTATTATAACAATTCCCCTTATTTGTAGACATTTGGAGACTGTCAAGCAGGACTGGGTCATCACCTTCATTCCCCAGTGTTGTATGAACTCAGCTGGCATTAGGCATGCCCGTAATGTGAGAGAAGACAGACACGAACAAGCACACAGATTAACAATGACCTTTGAGTAAGTAAACGCTGATTCCTAAACTGAGCTAAACTGAATGTAAGGATAGTCCTAGATTTTTTCTGATCAAGTGCAAATACCCATGGAGGTATTGTAAGTCATGAATGATAAGGATAACATTATTGAACAACTGGATGTACTTTTTAGTGATATATATTAGTTCAGAGGTTTCCTTTATGAAAGAATAAACACATGCCAAAATTCAATGCATCTGACCTTATAAAGTTGCTTAAATCTTCAACAAAGTCTGCTCCCAAATCACATGAATAAATACAGAGGCCACAAAGTACTTTGAAAACCTGAAAGTCACTAAATGTTATGTCCACTTCCCCAAAAGAAGAAGAGTTTAGTGGCCACACTTCCTCCAGTGAGAAACTCTACACAGAACTTAACTTTTATGAAAATTATTGAAAGATTTAAGAGCAGATGCTGACCTTTCCAGGTTACAGATAAGAATTATCTGCACAAACTTCACATACTGAATCTCACATTTGTTTAGGACACAAAAGACTTCCATTATTTTAGCTCTCTCGACCTTCTTCCCTTTAAAGTGTTTTTTTAAAGTTTTTTCCTGCTGTCACCTCACCATCTCTTCAGAGTGGGTTATTATAGGAAACTATTCCTGTTTTGATTAAGTGTATAGACCTTAAATTGTGCAAATAAGATAAAGAGAATTTTAAAAAGTAATTATCTGAAATCCAAATGAATGGACACACACCTCCATTGTCAAATTCAATGGATATATAAAATATTGGCAAATGCTTTCTCATAGTCACATTTTGTGATTTTTTCTAAAAAAAAATGTGAATAATATCAGGGTCCACTGGTTTTCCTTGAGAACCTCATTTCAACCTAAATGGAACAGGGTTCAGCGAGCATGAGTGTCTGGCTAGGAACTAATACATCCAGCATTGATTAAACAGCACTGAGCCAAAATATGCTATAAGCAACACATCATCTTTCCAGGCTCATTTCAATGATAGATCCACAGCCTCCTCAACACAAGATGATGTTAATTTTCCTTATCTTGCCCATAGACTTTATGTTCTCCCCACACAGCTAGTTACCTCCTTGACCCTTAAAGAATGTCCTTTGAAAGCAAGCTCTATAGTTGCACCAACGGTTGGGTGGTATAGATAAACAAAAGTGTTTTGCCGTTACAAGTGACAATAATATCAACAGGCATCGGTTAAGCAGCCACAATAATGCAACGTGGTCCTCACCAAGAGCATGCAACCACAGGACCCCCACTTCAAATGGCATCTGTGACAACAGACAGAATAAGCTGCTACAATCAACTGGCTTAGTGTGACTGCCAGGCTAATAATATTTATAGCCAACACTGTGGACAATAATTAATTATTATTTTAATTATTGCAGCATGGTGAAATTAATGGGCCTCGGCAAAGGTTAATAGCTCTTGATCCTTCTTCAGTGGCTGAGAAAGAGACAGAGTTCAAGTGAACATATAGACTGTAAGTATCAATTATTTTGAGTTAATTATACATATAAATGGAATGCTCGAGTTCTTAAGAATGGGAAGCAAGTATATTCATGTCTCTTTAATATTTTTAATTGCCCAAACTAAGCAGAAAGTCTGCACTTTCTTTCTCAATGTCTTCTCTAACCGCTGCACTGAATTGTCCAAAAAATGGGGACTTTCTCAGTCCGAGGGGACAGGCATAATTTAAAGAGAAAGTACAGTAGTGTTGGGCAGATAAAATATATTATGCTCACTTTGTTAAAGATGGTGCTGTCCACGTGGAAGCCCGTCACCCAGGTGATTAATTAATGTGTGTTGGGGGCAGGCTGTGGGCAGACAGGATCCTTGTAGCCTGGGGCTTGATTTTAGGACTAAACCTTTCCCACCCTTTTTGATGTGGGGTGGTGCAATCCCATCATGTCACAGATAAGTGACTTTGTATTAGAGACTTCCCTATTTTGTATATTGGATTAAAGGTTTTGATTTCTGCACTAAAAGTGGGGCAGACCAGGAGCTTGCTCTCTCTTGATTCCTGAGATTAGCATTAGAGAGGAGAACAGAGAAAGGCCACGTGGACGAGGCCAGGAGAAGCAGCCAAGATGGCAGAGTGCTGAAGGAAAAGCCAGTTTGTGCAGAGTTTGTGCAGAGAGAAGGAGATGGGGAACAGAGGTGAATAAATCTGGTGAGCTAGAAATGTTTAATTCTAGGAAACTCGGATAAGTCAGTTCCTTTGTGAGCACTGAATGAGTGGGTTTTGGAGCTCAGTGTGTGTTTTTACTTGCCTGCTGGGTGCAAGCTAGGATTAAAGATAATAGCCCATCAGCTTTTGGCTCCGTTGTTTCTTTACCAACTGTCCAAATCCAATGTGAACCTGCATGGGCCAGGCAGCTGTGATGGTGGCCCTGGCTACTGGCCTTACAAGTAGTGTCTTAGCTCATTTGCGTTGCTGTAACAAAATGCCATAAACTGGTGATTCACACACAACAGAAATTCATTTCTGACAGTTCTCAAGGCTGGAAGGCCAAGATCAGGGTGTGAGTATAGTGGTCAGGGTTCAGTGAGAGCCCCCTTCCTGGTTCCTACTAGTCAGTGGTCCTCTGGCTGCATCCTCACATGATGGAAGAGGGGTGAGGGGGAGGTCTTTTTCCCAAGGGAACTAATCCCATTCCTGGGGCCCCACCTGAAAGTATCATCACTTTGGGGATTAGGTGTTTAGCATATAAATAGGGATGGTGAGCATTAAATCTATAGCAAGCAGAAGGGAGATTTTTAAAAACAAGTCATAATATGTGGCATTAAAACGTGTTCAATTTACATGTCAAATGTTATCTCTTCATGCTGTCCTTTAGCATGAAGACACATAGCTATATCGAAATCTTGATCTCAAAGACTAAATATGCATCCTATCTACTTAAAATCTTGTTATTTTCTTACATAAACCAGAAGATAAAGATATAATTCATTTGAGGTCAAAAGGGAAAATTTTGAAATGCCAACAAGGCACGCCTAGCTCTCAGAGTTCACATGGTTCTGAATTTCTGCTTGAATTTTTTAAAATAATGCACTATCAAAATATTATCAACACATGCTTAATGATGCTTCCAGAACAAAGAATTATGGTGGATTATATATTGATTTTTAAAAAATAGATTCATTTAGACATTATTTAAGATATTTATAAGACTATTTTTCTACCCGAAGTTGCATTTGTTTGAATAAATACAAAATCCATGTTTGCAAGATTACCCTGAAAGAAAAACTGGAAAATAGAGGTAAATGTATTCTAATATATTAAACTCATTGCTGTTTAGCATTTTTGGGTTTTCTGCATTTGGCTAAATATCTTATGCTAGAACATTGTTATTGCATTTTTCTTAAGTTTTCAAGATTAATCAATATTACTATTATTATTATTATTTTTTTTTTGTATTTTTCTGAAGCTAGAAACGGGGACAGTCAGACAGACTCTCGCATGTGCCCGACCGGGATCCACCTGGCACACCCACCAGCGGCGATGCTCTGCCCACCAGGGGGCGATGCTCTGCCCCTCCGGGGCGTCGCTCTGCCGCGACCAGAGCCACTCTAGCGCCTGGGGCAGAGGCCAAGGAGCCATCCCCAGCGTCCGGGCCATTTTTGCTCCAATGGAGCCTTGGCTGCGGGAGGGGGAGAGAGACAGAGAGGAAGGAGGGGGGGGGTGGAGAAGCAAATGGGCACTTCTCCTATGTGCCCTGACCGGGAATCGAACCCGGGTCCCCTGCACGCCAGGCCGACGCTCTACCGCTGAGCCAACCGGCCAGGGCCACTATTATTATTTTTTAATTAGACAGGTAACCCTCCATATAAAGTCTCAAGTTGATTCAGAGTCAATTTATATTATTGCATGAAGAATTTGGGAGAGTTGTAATTCAACGAAATTAAAAAAAAAAAACAGTAATGATAGCACAAATAAATTTTCTCTTTCTATGTGATTTCTGCAAATGGAAAGATTGAGAAGGAAGTGTTGTGGTTGATCAGAGTATGGTTGTGGTAGAGGAGTAATGCTTTGAGTACCAACATTTCCACCTCACTGCTAAAGATAAAGAAGTCAGTGTTGGGAAGTCAGGGTCTTACTGACGAATACTACTTCTCAATGTGTTATAATTCCTCATAACAGCCCGGAGTCTGTATTTTGATTACTTAAGTGCTCTGTGGTTAAAGTTAAACTTTTTTATTTTTTTCTTTTTCTTTTTTTTTTGCTTGGTATATGTTTCTTTGCTTCACGTTAATCTAGGAAAAGGAGATTGAGTTCTAAAAAAGAATGGTGTTATGAATGTGATGTGAAATGGAAAATCCTGCTTGCATTTTTAATGAGAAGTCACATAAATTATAATTAGGAGGCTTTCACAGAAAAGAAAATCAGTCTCAAGAAAAATCATACAAGTCTGGCCTGACCAGGCAGTGGCGCAGTGGATAGAGTGTCAGACTGGGATGATGACGACCCAGGTTCAAGACCCCGAGGTTGCCAGCTTGAGCACGGGCTCATCTGGCTTGAGCAAGGGGTTACTCAGTCTGCTGAAGGCCCATGGTCAAAGCACATATGAGAAAGCAATCAATGAACAACTAAGGTGTCACAACAAAAAAATGATGATTGATGCTTCTCATCTCTCTCTGTTTCTGTCTGTCTATCCCTCTCTCTGACTCTCTCTCTGTCTCTGTAAAAAAAAAAAGTAAAAAAAATCATATAAGTCTGCATATGAAATAAGAGGAATATATTTTTGAACTGATAATTGTATTTCCTAAATCATTTTAAGGCATTATTATTGATAATTAAAAACTGAAAGAATAAAATAACTTTTGTGATATATATCAATGCATGTCTAAATTTGTTTGTAATGGAAAAGAACTACATAAGAACAGTCTGTCTCATCATTTTCATAAATAATGTAGAAAATTAAAATAGTATTTAGAATAATTCTAGCAGGTCAGTAGCCACGTTGACAACTGATAATTGAGATGGACAGATAACAAAATGCATAACCATCATTTGTTTCTAGGTTTATGCTCATAAATCCTGCTAATAAGAAAATTACCTAATAAACAGAGTTATCATCAACTAAGTTACCATCAACTTCCTGAATATTCCATTAAGAAAAATTCCTGGCCCTGGCCGGTTGGCTGGGTGGTAGAGCGTCGGCCTGGCGTGCAGAAGTCCTGGGTTCGATTCCCGGCCAGGGCACACAGGAGAAGCGCCCATCTGCTTCTCCCTCCCTTCCCCCTCCTTCCTCTCTGTCTCTCTCTTCCCCTCCCGCAGCTGAGGCTCCATTGGAGCAAAGATGGCCTGGGCGCTGGGGGTGGCTCCTCGGCCTCTGCCCCAGGCGCTAGAGTGGCTCTGGTCGCAACAGAGCGACACCCAGGAGGGGCAGAGCATCGCCCCCTGGTGGGCAGAGCGTCTCCCCCTGGTGGGCGTGCTGAGTGGATCCCGGTCGGGCGCATGCGGGAGTCTGTCTGACTGTCTCTCCCCGTTTCTAGCTTCAGAAAAATACAAAAAAAAAAAAAAGAAAAAAGAAAAAAGAAATTTTCCTAATGGTAATTTCATGTTTTATGCTCAGAAGTTTTCAAGAAATATCATATCCTTGTCAATGTGTAAGAAGTGACAAGCCTTATTATTATCATCATCATTATTATTATATTTCAAGTCCAGTTTTGGGGGTAAAGTGTGAATAAATTAATTCCACATCCTCTTTCCTGATTTAGTTCAGTGATGAGCTCTATAAGTGAACTGGATTTAACGTCATATAATCAAATACAAGGAGAAGCACTCCTCAGGCTCTATCTGAGAATGTTGCAGCTCCATCTGAATTAGTGGAGAATGTTAAAATGCAAACAAAAAGTCCATGTTAGGAGTTCAGTATTCCAACCAGGGTAAAAGGAAGCATTTCTGGGATCCAACGTTATCTAATGTTCTCGTCAATAAATGATAACAAAGGAAGTCAGAGAGAATATTTCACGCATCAATGCAAGCTTTCCTATAACATTCTATAACCCAATGACATTCTAAAGTGAGGAGTGTCATGCCGTGTTTCACCTACAACTCTGTAGTGGAACTGGCCAACATCAATTTAAAGGAGCAACTTTTCTGCCTAGGCCTAGCTGTCTTGGTTGAAACATCACCCACAATTTTTGTTGTAACATCAGGGGCTACGTTTGCTTTCTGTGAGATAAAACAGTTAATACAAATAGTAGCTGTCTCAGGAAATGCATGCTTTCTTGGATGATTTGTATAAATACTCAGTATTCAATCTATCAATATTTACATATAACATCTTCTATAACAATAGACAGTCTTTTACGTGGTCTCCATCTATATATTGAAAAAAGAAGCCACACATTTGTTTATTGTATGATTGAAAAATATGCTGTTCTTCAAAAATTTCAGGAAGTATGCTTCCACATCAGAGCAAAATTGATTCAGCCAAATATTTTCCAAGTGTAGTCCAGTAAAATAACCCTGTCTGGCATGAAGCGGTCGTCACCTTCATCCGGATGCAAAATGAGAAATGAAAAGGGACAGCGACGTCCAAGACACGAGTCTTGCGGACACGTCAGTAAGAACTACTTGGAAACTCTAGGAGATGCCCCTACTTATGCATAAGGAAGAATACAAATATTTTAATAGAACTGTTTTCTGTACGTCAAGTAAGAACTTTTTTGTAACCAATCCATGTGATAGAACTGTCATATTATGTCATATAACCTTGCTTGAGTTTATTCACTTAGGAAAATACTTTTCCTTGAGAAGTTTTAAAAATGTATTTAAGAAAGAAATACGTAGGGTTTGGGCAGTCCGAATTCCTCAAACAGCATTCTGAGTTTGCTTTCCTTGGTCGTTGGAACTGATAGCACGACTATTCTTTCTCCTTCTTTCAAACACTTCTTCCCTAACACAGAAACATCTACCTAGTCTCTGGGACTCAGAGCATCTCCAGTGTTGCCATTTTCTAGTTCCCATGACCACCGACATATTTTCACAAAGTCAGCATATTATTTCATTGCTGCCAGCACACTCATATCCTGGGATAGAGAATCTATTCTACAACCTGCAAGCTCCTTGGGAAATTTGAAGACAGTTTCCTTAGCCTGGATACCAAGAAAACAGAGCTGGAGGCAAAGCTTGTTGCTAGTATTCTACTGGGAGGCAAACCCCTTGGGCCGCAAGAGTGAGCGGTGGGAGCCAGGGCAGGGTGAAAAGCCAACGCGGGGTGCCCGGTCACTGTGCTGGTCCCAGTTTAGGAGGTGCTCCAGAGCCCCCTGCTGTGCTCCCAGCAGGCATCCCTGCACCACCTCCAGGGGCATCCTGAGAACAAGACAGCGCCCTGTGGGTCTCCATCTAATGAGGAGGTGGGAAGAAGACCAGGGGTCTGACCAAGTGGCCGGCCAGCCAGCCGTGGGCATTGGAGCTGCCTTGGACTGACCAGTTGGTGAGTTTAGCATCAGCTAAGCCTGAGCAAGGTGGCCCAGGGTCAGGGAGGACTGTATGGCCAAGAGACACTTTGGAGGTACCCCAGGTGCATCTGCTGCAGACATCACATCAGACTCAGAGATTTTTTTATCCGCACATTCTATATCCTTTTCCTAAATGTCTAGGGCCCTCCAGCGCTACATCCCACTGTTGTTCTGTGCATTTGCTCTGTGATCTGGATGTCAGAGGCGGCCCTATGGGGCTTCCCAACCTGACGGTGGGCTGGACCATTCTTTGCGGTGGGGGTTTTCCTTGGTGGGGCAGGATGTTCAGCAGTATCCCTAGCCTCCGCCCACTAACTGTTAGTAGCTTCCCGGACTCAGCTGTGAGTCTCCATGCATGGCCAAATATTTCACGGGCAGCAAAACTGCCCTGGTTGAGAACCACTGATCTAGACAACCCACCCGCTCATTAGAATCCACTGTTCCTGCTCTAACTTTTGATTTCTCAACTTCTAAGAAGAGAAATAATTGGTGAGTTCAGAGCCCCATTTACGGTTCTGCAACAAACTCACTTAATGAGCTGAGCTCCACCCCCCCCCACCCCCAACCCTCAACATACACACACTGCTAACTACCACTTATTTTGCATGGAGTTATGTATGTGTAGAACTATCTGAGATAATTAACATACTGTGATCCATTGGGCTACTGGGCATAGCTAAGATTATGAATATTAATTAGCTAGTGTTCTCTGTTTATATTCTGACCTCATGGGAACCTCACCCCATAAAGCATTTCCACTGAGATACGTTTTCATTTCATGTGGGATTTAAAGAATTCCTGAATATACTCCTCGTTATGCTCCTCAACCTAATTCCTCTGTGTGCTACTTTGTGAGGACATGTGCTTTTCCTACGCCCCGTTTCAAAATCTCGAAGATGCTTTTCGCATTCTCTCTCACATCTGGTCCCCTCATTCTTCCGTTCACAGGATCACACTTCACACTTGGATGGTGCTTTGTGGTCTGAAAGTGTTCTCAACTTGCTTCTTTCAAATTTCCAGTGAGTCAGCAAGGACAAAAACATTTAATGTTAATTCAAAAGAAAGAAAGAAAAAAAAACGTTACTAAGAAGTAGAAATTGTCCTCATTTCCAGTAAAGATAATGAATCCAGCCCCTGGATCGCTGTCAGATGCCTGACTTCTCACCTCGACTGGGTCATTCCTCCTCTTTCCCACCTTCCTTCCACGCTGCTGTGAGGCTGTGACAAAACATGCCACCGTTAAAGACCTCCAATCATCCCGGGCACATGCAAGGAGCTCTCCAGCATCCGCGCGGAGCAGGGCTGGTCCCTCCTGGTTTGTTAGACGGTATTTTCAATTCCTAAACTGAGCAGACGGGTCTGCTTGCCTTGTTGGTTGTATATGAACTATGTTTGTTACATTATCTTTCTCCCACTGATGTCATTACTTCTTCCTGGAATTCCATTCGCCGTCTGTTTGCACTGTGTGCATTATTTAAGAATGCGACCCTCTCTGCCTACTCCTCCGTGGAGGGGTATTTTCCATATCTTCACAGTAGGCAGTTTCACACAACTGTCCTTTGAGTAGTTTTTATGTCTGAGTTCTGCCTCCAGCACCAGACTGTAAGCGTGATGAAAGCCAGGGCCAGATGGGAGAACACTCTTAGGTTTAGCAGGTTCCTAGAGTAGGACAGTCTATCCGTGACTTCTGGATGAGCATTTGGCCTTCCTAGAGACCAAGGGCGATGACTTAGTCCAGAGAGAAGCTCCCAGAGGGGAAATGTGGTTCATCGGTGATCCGGGGTTCGTCGCTCGTGTCTCTAAGGACATGCCATACGCCACCCACCTCTTCCCTTTCCTGTTCTGAGTGTCTGCCCTCCCCCAGCGCCGAGCACTGCAAAGCCGCCCCCGGGAAGGGAAGGGAAGGGAAGGGAAGGGAAGGGAAGGGAAGGGAAGGGAAGGGAAGGGAAGGGAAGGTCCCACAATCATCCTGGCAGGAGCTCCCCTTTCTCCAACCACAGCAGGAGTGACATCAGAAACTCCAGAACGGTGTGACTCATTCGTAGCTAGTGTTCGGTGCTGTCACAGCAAGATTTCAGCGGTGACAGATGAATGCTGCATTAGGACATTTACATATGTCTAAAGCACACTTTCAACCTCGGACACATGGAACCTGGGAAAGAAACAGATTGATTTTTACAGTCCTGTAAAATAGGTCCTGACACAAACAAACAGATATATTTGTGTTGTTGTTTTTTTTCTTGTCTGTCGGGACCACACCTGATTGACCTGTTATTCTCAGGAAAAGATTAGAAATGTCAGCGGCAGTGAAGAACAGGTGTTCATGTAAGTTCTGATTTCACCCATGGCATCTTTTGTGTCAGTTTCAGGGACTTTGACTTCCAAATCAAATTCAGTTTCCTGTTACATGCATTTCACTGTAATATACAAAGAAAGACATTGGTGATGATGGGGTTTATAAACATAAAGATGTCTTATTGTCTTGGAGAAAGACTGTAACTATGATCTGCTCTTCAAATATATCCTTGAGTCTAAAAAAATTGTGTCATTTCTAGACAGTAAGTTGAGTGTTATTTTAAAATAGTACTATAGATTTATATATATATATATATATATATATATATATATATATATATATATATATATATATATATAAAACGAGTTGTATATATATTCTACAAAAAATAAAAGTTTAAAATTATGGCATTTTTTTCAGAAGTGGGTTACTTGAAATGGTTGCCTAATCTGCCCCTGAAAACGGGAACTCACTATGGATTTTTACAACAAGAGACGTCAGCATCTGTGGGCTTTTCACACGATTCCTCCAGATGTCAAAATCAAATTTCTTGATTTCTTCTGTCTTCTATTTAATAGAACTATCACATCTCCAGTTTTTGATAGTAAAGGTGAGTGAAGGCGGAGCAGGTGATGGAGTTCTTCTCTGAGGCGTGGGGAGCCCGCAGTTAATGTCCTTAAGTGAGAACCAAAGGGAAGCTGAGCCCACAGCAGCCAGCTGCAGGAATAATACCAAGATTCTCTCTACGAGGCAGCATCTGAAATTGAAAGTGTCCTTAGGTCACCACAGCTAATGAGTCTTATTTACAGGAAGTAATTTAAGTGCCGGCCTGACCGCCACATCGTGCGGGATGGCGCCTTGACCTCCACAGGTAATAAATCCGAGTTGTCTGGACAGATAATGGAAACTGGGGTGACTGTCTGTGTCCTGTGAACTCATCGAAGGAGCCCGGTAGATGAGTAATTATTTCTTCTCTGGAGAACAAGGAGAGGATGGCAGCCTGGAAAACCCACTCAGGGAAATCATGTTCTTGAGGGCATGGTGGCTGGTTCTGGATGGTGGGTCCACCCAGCCACAACCACGTTGTGCAAATCTGACTCCTGAGCAACTGGTTGAAATCGAGGAGTTCATTCACCAGCCAAACCTTTTCTCTATAGGAAGTCTGGGTGGCTGGGGATTGGGTTCCCCAGATGGCTTCCTACCTTGGAGTGCTGCTGAGCTCTGTGACCGCAGGTCGCTGACTCCGCGGGGAAG
Organism: Saccopteryx leptura; assembly: GCF_036850995.1. Classification (NCBI taxonomy): domain Eukaryota; kingdom Metazoa; phylum Chordata; class Mammalia; order Chiroptera; family Emballonuridae; genus Saccopteryx; species Saccopteryx leptura. The sequence goes on along the minus strand of NC_089513.1, from coordinate 4,271,596 downwards.
GAGAAGTAAATAATGGGTCTGACTGAGAGGAATCACCAGCACCAGCTCTTAACTTCTGTGCAGGTGGGTGAACATGCTCCTGCCAGGATTTCATATAACTTGAGATCTTACTGACAACAAGGAGAGAAGCCTGGCAAGGGACGTTTTTCTTCATGTCATCTGAAGTGACAGTGTGCAGATAAGTTCCAGAGTCATGTGGACCGAGTTAAATATTTACCAGGGAAGTTAGTGGGAGGTTTCTCAGTGTCTCAGCAATGGGCTCTTGGTCATTTAAGAGCGGCTGCAAATATTTTCAATAGATGGGATGTTTTAGCAATTGAGCTGAGCTCTTTGTTTTGCATGCAACGTCGCCTGGACTATGTCCTCACGTTTCTGGTGAGCCACTTACTGTTAAAATCTCACAACGGTGCGAGCCTCATCACCTCTGCAAAGCCTTGCCTAACTCTCACAGCCACCACCCACTTCCACCAGAGAAGACAGCTTCCCTCACCCTTGGTCTCCTTGCAGGGTGCTGACTGTTAATACAATGTAATGCAACATCACACCATGAATGTGCTTGCTTGCTCTTTTAGACAAGGGCCCCCCTTTCGCCAGCTTGCTGGTACAGTGAACCTTGGTCCCCCGCAGAGTAATTGACTTTATTTTAGATGAATGAGCATGTGCTTATTGCTAAACATAATGTACCCATTTCCTTTTAATTCTACACCTTCTTAATGTCAGGAGTTTAAAATTTCAAACTGTGATATGCTACCTTATCAGAAGTCATACTCTTGAGGACATGACACATGGGCACAGGCTTGCACATACATGTGTATACAAAAGGAACTTGTCCCTGTGCCCTACATGGGGAGTCTAGACAATCAGCACACCAATGAGCATTTTGAAGTACACAGCAATGGATGCGCACATAAAAAGCATCTTGGATTTGCTTTCAACAATTAAGAAGTTATTTCCAAGTTTTTTGTTTGTTTTTGTTCATTTGTTTTTATTCACAAGGTATATAATGCTGGAAAAGCCACGGAATTGTTCTAACCCTTCATTTCTTCATCTTCACACAAGAGATGAAAGCCATGCCCACCTTAAAGACTTAAATAAGTGACTCCTTAACTTAATAAGGTGCTTAAATAAGTACCACCTTAGGCACACTCTTTAATAAGATAAATGTGGAAATTCTTTATAAAATGAATCCCTGAAACAAGAATTTTTCATGCACAATCCTGTAGACATATTCTTACATCGATCTTATCACTGCATTTTAATTCATACTAGAATTGCAACAAACCCTGTTATAGTGGGAACTTTTAAAGGGCAAAGATTTTAGCCCTTTCACATCGCCACAGTGTGCAACCCTCATCGATGCTCAGTAAATATTTGTGATTAACTATAGAGAACAAAAATTACAGCAGAGTGCTGTATTCCAAAGCAGACCGTGCAGGTAAAATCTCTCCCACTGCGCTGCACGCTACCTTCCCGCGGAGTGACTAAGGAGACGCAGGAAAAGGAGTCATCAGTCTTTGAGGGCACAGATGCCCGTTGCCCGTGTCTGACAGAGCCACCTGGAAGTCACATCTCTTTCCAATCCAGTCGACTTCTTTAAACATATATTCACCTATATGATTTGCGGGTTACTAAAATAGAGCCAGTTTCAGAACTTGATTAGTAGAATACTGACAGGTATCCCTTTCCAAATTTTCAATGCCCTTGATTTTACTGTGTATGAATTTTTGGAAGCAACTTTGAGGAGGGTTACACAAAATGCTTTTTAAAACAAAATCCTTCACAAATCAAACCACTTACATCGAATGGGTTCGTGGTACCAGCTGGGAAACAGTGGTGATGAGGAGACGATGTGGCAGATGACTAGAAAGAGTTAAAGGAAAACAGAAGTAGCAGAGCCTGGCTCCTCAGGAATGATGACACGTAGGGCATTGTGGGTATGTGGAGAAGAGACACCATTCCTAGGGGCTGAGGCATAACATATTACTAAAGGAGGGAGAAAACAAAACTAGAAAATGATGAACATCTGTACGTTAAACCCTTATAAATTCACCACAGATATTTGAGAATACACTCCACATTTTACTTACATATTGGAAAACTGGAGATCCAACTTTTGTTTCTGAACTCAGTTATGCATACGTGTCCACATAGTCTGATTCTGTTAAGTAATTATTTAACATCTCCCACAGGTAGGGGTCTGTGCTTCCAAAATTTTGGAATAAAACAATAGCCTACTACTACTGTTCCAGTCCTAAGAAAACTTACTAACTTATCAGAAAGAGAGATAACAAAAAAGAAAACAGCCTATATGTTGTAATTTTTTTTTCTACAAAAGGATATATTTACTACAGTGATTTCCAAATGAGCTGAGCATAAAAAATCAACTGGGCAGTTTATAGAAAATTCAGAGTTCTTTTGTCACACGCAAGAATTGCTGAAGTTTTATAGAAGAGTAGATATTAAAATGCAAGTCAACCTCTAAAAAAGCAAAATCAGCCAAAACAAGGTAAGAGAGAGCCCCAAGAGAAATTGTAATACCTTTCTGCAAGATGGTCAATCCTGCCTGCTGACGTCGAAATTCAGTGAGAAGTGGAGGCAGTTAGGTAAAAGATACACAGGTGATATAAGTGCTTTGTGAGGCCAAGCCCAGGTATTTGGAATCTACAGCGATATGGTGTCACTGAAGACCGGGAGACAGAGTGCCTGGGGCAGGACCATGTTTCAGTGAAGTCACAGGAATGAAGGTGTCCACAGGGACAGGCGGAGACATGCTGTGAGAGCTGGTGTGAGTTTTCAGTGGTTCGGGTGGTGCTACGAGAGCCAGGGTCTGTTTGCGGGCACTATGTGTGGACATGACAGGAGACAGTCCTGGAAGACCGTCAGCATGCAGGGCAGGCAGGAGTCTATGCTTTCAACTTTCCACCAGGCAACCTCGGTGAGTGCCTTAGGTCCACCAGGGGGCGGGGGGAAATGACCAATGCAGACTGGGGCATTTATGTGTCTGATACTCACCAACGTGCCCACGTGAAGGTGTGCAGCAAGACGCTCTGCTGGTTAGGAGCTCAAGAGAAGATGAAGATGAGAAATAGAAATTTGGATTTGATATTTATTATCACATGACAGGAAAAAATGTTACTGGCCCAAAGACTAAGAAGCCATAGCACTGGGTGATTAGAAGGTCAACGAAGAGCTCGCCCTCCCTTGCCCCAGTTTTACTGAAACATAACTGACAAGTGACACTGTGCAAGTTTAAGAGGGGCCATGCGGTGACTTCATACAGTATCGATTGCCATACCGAATGGCGTGGTCCACCGGCTAACCCAGCCTTGGGGAAAATTAAAAACTTCTTGAGAGAAGTGACAGCTAAGGTAAGATGTGAAGCATCTGTTGAAATTATTAAAGGAAGGGGTCAGGATAAAAAACAAAAAGCTTCTTCAAGGCAAAAGAATGAAAACTCATAAAGACCACTCTGAGAAAATAAGAACAAACCTGTATAAAGTAACCATGTGTAAACCTAAATGAAAAAAGTCTTTAAAAGATCTTTGTTTTCCGCCTGACCTGTGGTGGCGCAGTGGATAAAGCTTTGACCTGGAACGCTGAGGTCGCTGGTTCAAAACCCTGGGCTTGCCTGGTCAAGGCACATATGGGAGTTGATGCTTTCTGCTCCTCCCTTCTCTCTCTCTCTCTCTCTCCTCTCTAAAATGAATAAATAAATAAAGTTTAAAAAAAAAAAAAGATCTTTGTTTTCCTAAGTATAGCAAGTTCATAGAAAAAGACTAGATTGCTTAAGGATCAGGTACAACTGTTGAACTGGAAGCTTTATCTGATGAGAAAATGTCCAATTGAATCCTATCCAATGTCATAAAATATGTTTACCACACAAGGAAATGTTATTTAATATTATGTAAAGTAGTGTAGTCTCCTCCATAGCTCCGGGTTCTAGAATCAGACTCAGACCATGAACAAAGCTCTATACTTAGCTGAGCAGTTGGATATTGCATGGTTGCCGTGTTAATCTGATCTAGTGGAAGACTTAGCATCTGAGGCTGGCCCGGCTGAACTGGACAGTGAGAGTGAATATTTCCAGCTGTCAAGATAACAGATCACCGGGCAGGAGCACAAGCAGGTGAAGCTACTATAGCCCAACCCAATGCATGAAAAAACAGTACAACAAAAACAACCCCCTTCACACACCCCTGCCAACAGCCATCACTAAGGGGACGCAAAGCTGGCGTGCTTGCCTGAGGGCACAGGGCACACCGTGTGACTATGCAGCGGTCTTGCATAAAGTCTCCCTTACCTGTGTGACTTGTCTGAGACCATTTTTTCTTTTTTTGACAAAGGAGATCCTTCACAGGTTTAAGAAGCATCACCCAGGAGACTTTTATCTCTGCTTGGCCCTAAAGGGACGTTCTTGCTTTCCTGAATTTCCAATTAATAAGGTCATTTCCAGAAGATGAAAGAAAAGGTTCCTTAAATTCTGGAGCTTGTATTTCTCTTGAATCAAGATCACACCAAAGTCCTTTAGTTTTCTCAGACTCTTAAGTACAGATAAAGTGAGGCTGGGTCATGTGCCTAGACACTAGACAAACCACAGCCTCCTGCTTTTAACAACAACAGACATAGCAGAATGAGATTGTTGGAACAACCAAGCAGGAAATCAAATGAATCAGTTGTCTAAATCGATGTACCTGCACATCAGCAATCCCTTCGATGTATGCTTCATATTTTTAATGTAAATATGGATAAGAGTGTACACACAGACACTCTGGAGCAAAATAAAAAGTGTGCTCAGAGAGTTTCTGGCTGTCTTTTGGAAATCTTTCATGAATGCCAAGTCCCTGGATGATACCCGGCAGGTGGTCGTATTGAAATTAGCTTCCTGAGCCCACCTGGACAAGGATAAGGACCTTCCCAGCTGGACACGGAGCTGTGTCCTGTGTCGTCAATGCCATTGTAATGTCAGAAACAACAGATGCTGCGTTTGCAGGGCAGCTGCCGGTAGGGCGGGAGCGATCCAACTCTTTCTCTCTCTCTCTCTCTCCTTTTCTTCTGACTCCTTTCTAGAACTTTCCCAAGGTGGCAACTTCCGTTTCCTCCCACTCTGTATGCTTAGACAGGTGTGGGTGCAGGCCTGCTCTGTGGGCCGGCGAATTCCCCTACATCTACGTAGGATGTGGTCAGAAGGTCAGAAGGTCGTTTCCTTTAGAAAGGGAAGGAGTAGGGGCGGAGCCAGCAGCCACTCTCCCCTGGGGAATGGAATAAATAGAGACTGTAGACAGGCTTTTTCGGAGTCTCAGTACCAGCCATTCTTACTCGAGTCGCCCTTTCTGATGAGGAGAAAGGAGTCTTTCTCCTAGGGCCCTCTAATGCGCCAGACTGCTCATTAAAGGGCTGCACAGAGAAAGGCCCACATCTTTATTCAAACCCAACATTAGACAAGTCTTTTAAAAAAATTATTAGAACCCCCTCTTTGTTGCCAGGGTGACCATGTTTCCCTTGGCCTCGTCCGAGGGCTGTGCATGGATCACTTCAAAGAAAGCACATCCAATCCCGTTACTGCAGATGAAGGTGGACTTTCTCCTGCGCACTCCTAATGCTAACTGTTAGATTCAGGGAATACTGGGGCTGCCAAAGAGTGTAACTATTGAAGGAACAGGGAGTGTTGCAAAGAGTGTAACTATTGAAGGAACAGTAAGTGCAGATATGGCTCCTGTGAGGCTGGGAACAAAGAAGGTCAGAGACCCTTATCAGAAGTTTAGGTTTGAAATTCGCCACTAAGTTAAAACCGGCCCCTGTTGCTATGCCGGCCCCTGTTGCTATGCTGCGTGTGACCTCCCTAGCCAATAGCTAAACTGCCACATCTGCTTCTGTCCTATGCTTGCTCACTTAGGATATATAAGGGCCTGGCTGTAAGCTCCAGGTGCGGCTCCCATTTGCAGCTCCTTGTGAGCACGGTGTCTCCGGACATCTCGGGAGTTCGCCCCTGCGCAGGTTAAACTGGCCAATAAAGTAACATCTTAACTCCTGAAAGTCTCTGACGTTTGTTCTCTTACCTGGTGGATGCTACACTAACAAGTCAGCAGGCACTGGCCATCTAGACATCTGGGCCGACTATATTTCTTTTCATTTCTAAAAGAAGTAAATCCATTAAAATATTTTTTAAAAATCTTGACTGAGGCACTGGGGCCCAGGAGCCCAGAGGTTGAGAGCTGTGAGGGAAAATTAATAGGAGGTATCATAACGAAAGATATTCTCACCTTGTCTGGCTGTGATGAGAGTACGCTGCCTGTTAACAGGAGGACTCAGGCCAAACTCATTGCTCAGAGCTGAGAAGGGCCATTCTTTTTAAGTTTGGAAAATGAGGCATTTTCATAGCAAACAGCTGGAATTAACACTGCTCTTTCAGATTCACCTGAGGACGGATAGTCAAGTTCATGTTCGTCCTGGTGATCCAGCCTCCTTGGCCTTTCCCCTTACATCGGAAGACCAATACACATTCATGAACATAGCAGCAGCTGGAGATAGCATATCTCAGGTCATGACCATTGAAACTGCCGAAAATGCCACCTGGATTTTCCCACCTAGGAAAGGTCTGAACCCGTGAGAAAGGACGCCAAAATGTTCACACGCGGCCAGCAGCCACTGTCTAAGGTTCTATTAAACTTAGAGAATGGCAAGGCAAGGGTCCATGTAGAATGAGAGAAAACATTCTGACCAAGGGCTGGTTTGTTTGTAAGACTCTGTGTGAACATGGACCCACATGGGGAAGGGGCTTGTCTTCCACATTCTGCTGGCTTGTGGGCTGTGCATGGGATTAGTAATGCAGATGGTAAGAACATCCTGGCAAGGGTCAAAGCCTGGTCAACTCCCCACCTTACTAACTGAACAAACAGCTCACCTTTCCGTGAATCACTTCCTTCTCTGTCAGAGTCACAGTGGAATGGTGCCTGGACATTCTGTGTGTGTGACATGCTATTTCAGCTGGCTCCGGCTCCAGGTGACCCTACGAAGGAGTGACAGCCACCGTGTCCTGTCCTCCGCAGCCCTGCTGGTCGCCTGTAGACTCATGCCTACAGTTTATTTTATGGAATCAATCCATCTCATGTGTGATCTTTCTCTTTCTTTGCTGCCTTCCATTTCCATTTCCCCCAACATTACTGTTCTTTCCGAAGAGCCCGCTGCCTCCTCACGATGTCCCCAAAGTAGGTCAGCTTCCATTTCATCATTTTTGCCTCCAGCGAGGTTTCTGGATTGATTCACTCTAAGATGCTCTGGTTCGTCTGTCTGGTAGTCCAGGGCGTTCATACAGCTCTCCATTTTTTTTTTCCTTACCAGCCTTCTTCACCCTCAGACTTTCCCATTGGGACATCGGGACTGGGAACACAAAGGTGTGGATGACTGAGCCTCACTCTGGGCTTGGAAGACAATAGCATTCCCTTTAGCGTAGCTATTGTTATTTCTATCCGCTTGGCTCGACAATACCTTTTATTTCTTGATGGCTTTATAAAGTTAATATCCCCATTTGGTATGGTGTTCTTGATTCCTAGACTTCAACTGGCACTGTGCCTTCTGAACTCCATTTTTAAGCCTGGATTAAGGGGTCATACTTAAGAGTACTTCTGGGTCTCCAGAAAAGCCAGGGATGTCCTGGGCATCCGCTTCCTCAGCCCCAGCTGTGAGCACCGTTGCCACTTCGACAGTCAGATGGTCTTTTTGCCCTCGGTTCACAGAGCATCTCTGGTCCCCGTTGCTCTTCTGTTTGCATACTCCACTGACCCTGATTCTCAAGCACCCACAAAATAGAGGTGACATTACTCACAGTTTACTGGTGAACAAACTGGGAGTCTGAGAGTTCAAGAAACTTACCTAAGTTTTAAAAAACAGATCAAGATCATTGTTTGGATTTGGAAGCATATTAAGTCGGGCTCAAAGCTCATCACCGTTTTCCTAGATTACCCTGCTAATTCCTGACCCATGAAGGGCAGTCAGGCACCCTGCCTACTGTGTCATCTAATCATCTATCATGACGCCAAGTGCACTCAGGAAAAAGGCAGAGTCTCTGAAGAAACAAGAGAGCCCATACCTTTCCGAGGAGCTCCAGGGACCTTACATAGCCTTTGGTTCTGGTCCAGCTGTTGGGAGCGCAGGTGAGTCACATTTTAGTCTCTGGGGGCAACTACAGCAGCCTTCATGGGATGTGGGCTTAGCTCCACCTTCTTTCCTGGACTGCCATTTCCATTTTCATTTCATCTGTAATATGTCAGCATTCACGCACATGAGCTTTGCTCTCAGTGACCTGAAATCCATTTTGGAGAGGGGAACAATGCAAATAAATTCAATAAACAAAATAAAACCTATTCGGTGTTGGGTTTTCTCCATGAAGTGTGCAAGGCAATAAAGACAACCGCACTCACATCAAGTCTTTGACATGAACCAGCAAGGGGAAGGAAACAGCAAAAAATCCTTCTGCATTAGAAACAGAGCATTGCTGCATGCTGTGCAGAAAACACACTCTGCATTGTACACGCAGGCTCACAGCAAAGGGGGAAACGGTTTCTTGGGGTCAGAACTAAAGGGGAAGCTGATGATGAATGAGACCTATGTGGGGAGGGGGGGGTTACAGGTGTGTGCATGAAGAGAGGTGTGACTGGTTCATTCTCAGTTATCTAGAGTGGAGACTTTTAACATCCACTATGGCAGGAGAAGAGAGAGGTCAGGAGTTGAAATAAAGCATTCAAAGACTTTTGAAGAACCCATCAAAGCTGGGGTAGGTTGCAAATGTGGTAAGGAAGTTTGTGGGTGGATATTGGGGTTGGAAAGAAACAGTATTCCCTGGGTATACATAACCACGTTCGTGGACCACATGCATATTTGAGGCTTAAACTATTTAAGCTACTAACTAGAACACATTTCCTAGCCCATGAAGTCTGAACACTTTTTTTTCTAATTTGCTAGGTTAAAGATTCATTACCAATGACATCAAGGAAACCTTAAGCTGAAAAAGTTACACAATAACCAAGCTCGTACTGATGGTCTTCCTGAAGCCACTTGATGAAACCAACACAGAGGTGTGTGGCTCCCATCTGAGCTGCACCATGTCTCATAGTTGAACTTGCTGAAGTTGGAGCCACTGCCCAGACCATACTCACACACAGAGGCAATGCCCCACCATGAGAAGAGTGGGCACGCCTGCAGCTTGAATGAAACAAAAGAACTTCAGATAATAGAACCTTTTACATGGAGACACCCAGAAGGTATCACCCAAGTGATTAAAACTAAAAACTAGATTGTGTAAGATATGTATATGACCTATCAAATAGAATCAACGTGCTCAGCGTAAGAGCAGCACATACTGCTGCGTAAAAAATTTAGTCTAAAATAAAAACTCCATGAAAGTTTAATAAATAGAAGCGGAAAGAGAATAAACATATAAAGCATGTACGAGGTAGCTTTCCTATCACTCCGTCCACTGCAGACTCCCTGGCCTGGACTTCTCTAGCCCTCTGCTTTCCAAGGCTGCTAAAGCCCGTGCTGAGATGGGAGAGGATATTTGAAACATCATAGAAGTGAATAAAGGGAAATATCTGATTACATAAAAAATACAGTGTATATATATATATACATATATATATATGTATATTTATATATATATGATTGCTATTTGCTATAATCATACAACAAAATACAATGCAGACAGGAAATTTTTCTTTCCTATAAAGGAAAAAAATGGAAATATTGTAGACTCTGTAGACTGTAGTACAAGCCCCTGTCACAACCACCCAACTCTGCGTTAAGGTGGGGCACCACAGTGAACCACAGAGAACATGGACAGTGTGGAAGTGGGTGGGCAGGGCCACGACCACAGAACAGGACAGCAGCGAAATCTGGCCTGCAGGCCACGCGGCTGGGCACACAAGCTCGGCTCACAAGATGATCTCACAAGATGTTGTCATTTCAAGTTGAAAATGCAAAACAGACCTGTGGTGGCGCAGTGGATAAAGCATCGACCTGGAATGCTGAGGTCGCTGGTTCAAAACCCTGGGCTTGCCTGGTCAAGGAACATATGGGAGTTGAAGCTTCCTGCTCCTCCCCCCCTTCTCTCTCTCCCTCTCTCCCCTCTGAAATGAATAAATAAAAAAGAAAATGTAAAACAATGCATATTTAAATATATCAAAACTGTTTATTAAATGCAGGGGACAAAAACCAGGAATTTCACTCCCAGGTATTTAATAAAAGGAAACGTGGATACGTATCCATAGATGACTTGTAGAAGAGAATGCAGCACATATCCGTTCCTAGAAGTCCCAAACTAGAAGTGGCTTGAGTCCATCAATAGCAGAGTGAATACACAAAATGCGATGTATCCATACTATGAAGTTACACTACACAATGGAAAGAAATCAACTACAATATGGGAGAGCATCAAAAACATGGTGATGAGTAACAGGAGCCTATAAAAGCATAGCACGTATACCATATGCTTTTCTGTATGGCATGTTCTAGAAGAAGTATCACTCATTTATGGTTGAAAAGATGAGAAGAGTATGGCCTCTGAGAAGAGGGAGGGTGGATGGGTGGGTGGGTGTAGACACTGACTAACAGGCAATCCTTCAGGGAGCTTTGATAGTAATAGAGATGTTGCCTTTCTGTGTAGGGGTTTGAGTCACATAAGGCATAGAAGACAAAAAGTCATCAAAGACAAAATGAAATCATGTGCTTTTTATTGGACATAAATTTCCCCTTATAAGGGAAAAACATGCACTTAGACCATCCCAGACGGCATGCTTGTGGCATCATGTAGGGGGTGCACTGACGTCTGCAACTTCCTTTGAAATGCATTAGAAAATAAGATGAGTCAATGCATGAAGAGAGCAATGGATAGATGGAGACATACACCAAAAAGCAAGTTTGAGAAAAAACAGTAATTGTAAAATCAAGATGGTTGGTGAATAAGCTTTCATTGTGCTATCATTTTAATGTTTATGTATGCTTGAAAATGTTTATAATAAAATATTAGAAGAAAAATAAATAGGAGTGATAACCATCATATTCAGGATAATAATATTTGCCATAATTTTGGGGGGACTGCTGAAATTATACATTTGAGGAACTATTAAAGCATCATAAAATACAAAGATGATATAAAGCTGTAATTTTACATGTGGCCAAATTTTCATTAATATATTCCAATAAAACTGTTGACTATCAATCTCTTCTTCATGGGTTATTCATGGATTCCAGCAAGAATCTCTTAATTTATGTGTATTTTAAAGCAATTTTTCTTAGAGAAATCAGTGCATTTTATATTTTCTTATAATCCTATATGCCAGCTTTATTCCTGTACTAAACCCTAATATAATTTGTTGTTTCACTATAATAATTTTGCTCATATTTTTCATATGAAGTAGGTAATATATTCTATAATGGTCTTTAATAAATGTACTTATTTGAGTATGACTTACTAAAATATTTATAGAACTTTAGTATATAATGATTTAGTATATAACTTTAGTAATAATTTAAATTTTTCCAGCAATGAAGGTGATATATGTTTAAAATGACTGCCATATTTACTTATAATTTGGGTAAACTATTCTCTTATGTTCTTCTGTTTTTCTTGATAATAACATTCTCATTATTAGAGGCTTTCAAATTTAAAACTTCAAATTTTCTAAATTTAAGTATATGCAGATCACTTTAAAAAAAACAGGTGTCTTATAGCATCAATTTTAGGAATATCATTCTTTTTTGTGCCTTGTAATTGACACTATGTCTATTTTAATATTATTCATTAGTTCACATTCTTCTGGAGGTTTAAACTATCCTTTTCTCGCAATATAGGTATTTGTTAATTTTATAGTAATTGCCGTATGTTATGGGCTGAATTGTGACCCCCTTCTAAATTCATATGTTGAAGTCCTAACCCAAAGTACTTCAAAATGAGGTAATTAGAATGGGCTGCAATATGAGTCATAACCAGTATGATTGGCATCCTTACGAGAAGTGGAGATTAGGACACAGACACACACACAGTGAAGACTGTGTCAGGACTCAGAAAGGAGACAGCCATCTGCAAGCCAAAGAGAGACATCAAAACAAGACAACAAAACAACCCTGCCAACATCTGGATCCTGGATGTCTAGTCTGCAGAACTATAATAAAATAAATGTCTGTAGTTTAAGCTTCCCAGACTAGGGGACATTGTTATGGCAGCCCTGGAATACTAATATAATGATTATATATTAAATTATTTCACAAAATAAAAAGTTCTTAAGAGGATTTCAATTATTTCAAATTTGAACATATCTGAATACATAGTATTTTTAAATTTATTTAGAAAATTACATTGAATGGGGTGACTTTGATCCATAAGAGCACATAGGTTCCAGGTAAACATCTCCGTAGCATTTGAACTGTTGAGTGTGTTGTGCACCCCTCACCCGAAGTCAAAGTAGCATTTGGAGAAGACGCAGTCTGGAATGGCATCGGTACATGGTCTTTTCCGCCAGGACTCCTGACAGAATATGGGTTCAAAAGGAAACAAACCTGATCTAGATGTTAGACTTTATTCTTGTTATAACATTTCTATTACAAAATTTTAAAGATGAATCCTAAAAATAGAACCATTAGTAGTAAGATTGTGGAAATTCCTACTATCCTAACAGAGATTGTGTCTCGATATTAAAATACCCTGTGACAACATCATACACAAATTTAAAAATAGCTGTAACTCAGACTGATGGAATGGATAAAAATGTACTTGAAAAGAATGTGTCCTAATACACTGATGTCTTAGATGCATGTGGATAACTTGAATAAAAGTATTTTTTGTAAGAATGAACATATGTCATACATGTAAATTAATGTTGTTTATATAATGTGTTAATTACATATATATGACAAAATAAATGAATCTTAAAATTAGATGTTTCTTTCCTCAGCACCCTTAGAATTTACATATCCAAGTTCACTAAAAACCTGTGTGTTAATGTGTGTATCATGAGCACATATTAATGTGTAAAGCATTTGACATAGGCATGCAAAATACATAGATTATATCTAGGCATCTGTTATTCTAAGTATCTGATGCATTCTTTTTACCTTTGTAACCAAAGAAATTATCCTGCTTAGTTTTTCAATGAGAAGCTGAAGAAATATTTCATTAAAAGATTAAAAACTGCTTGAAGACAGCTTAACTTGTGATCTCTGAACCCCTTGTCTCTCTTGTCATGTTTGCAGGAGCCATGAGCTTTGCAAACGCAGAGAGCAATTCTAGCTTGTCCTCCGGTGCTCAAGTCTAGACAGTAAGTGACTTCACTTTCTGCTCCCCACTTGCTAGTGGGGCACACGGTTACGGGAGGAATTCATGGAGAAGTACTCTGTTGTTTCTGCTCTCGACTCCCTTTGCTCGTCACACTTACACTCCCTTCCCACCTAGGCTCTGAAACCGCATGACTCAGGAAAGGGAGGCCATTGCAGAAATGAAAAGGGGCACAAAAGAAGTTGGTGATGAGCTTTCCAGAGTGAAGGACGGGGCTTGAACGAGTGCTCTGAGAGCCAGCTTCTTTCCTCGCCCCTGGGCCCTTCCTAACCAGCGGGAATAAGGGATCAGACTCTCTTTGGAGGTGGAGGGGGAGAAAATGCATGAGTCATCATCAAGAATGCCCAGGAGTCTGACCTTGACTGTCTGAGGAGGGACCTTGCATGCCACGTGCCATGGGCTAGGAACAAGCCGCGAGAGAGAATGATAAACTAACAGAGAAACTGAGCAATCTAAGGTCACTGAGGAGCTGCCATTTTTCTTTGCTGAGATATGGGAACAGGAGCAGCTGACTGTCCTTCCTGTGACACCATGAAGAAGAAAAATAAATCCCCTTTTGGTCTACCTAAGAGGAACAAAACAAAAACAGGAACAGACACAGCCCAGGCTGGTTGGCTCAGTGCTAGATTGTCAGCCTGGCGTGTGGAAGTCCTGGGTTCCATTCCTGGCCAGGGCACAAGGAGAAGTGCCCATCTGCTTCTCCACCCTTCCCATTCTCCTTTCTCTCTGTCTCTGTCTTCCCCTTCCACAGCCAAGACTCCATTGGAACAAAGTTGGGCCAGGCGCTAAGGATGGCTCCATTGCCTCTGCCTCAGGTGCTAGAATGGCTCCAGCTGCTATGGAGCAACACCCCAGAGGGGCTGAACATCGCCCCCTTGTGGGCATGCTGGGTGGATCCCGGTTGGGTCCCTGCAGGAGTCTGACTGCCTCCCTGCTTCTAACTTTGGAAAAATAAAAAATAAAAAAATAATAAAATAAACAACAAAAACAAAAAAACCCAGAAACAGACACTAAAAAAGTTGGACCATAAAACTGCCTCAAACAAAGATAATGCTGAAGCTCTCAAGACCAAGAACTGCAGCCCATCACCACACAACATCTCTGAACTTCCTTCTCTTGACTAACTCTCCACTAGTCTGCCCACTGAGTGGGGGAGGGGTGTCCCCAGAACATGCCAACCTGAGGTCACCACAGACTGGGATTCGTTCCTCCTGAGACTCAGAGTTTCTCATTGGTTGAAATTAATACCAGCTCTGGTTTTCAAGAAAGACCAGAATCTTTAATTACTCCAACAACAATATTGCATGAGTTAATTTGGATCAAGGAGTTGTTCAAATACTTACATTTGGTCACAAAGGCAATGCCATTTATAAACTTGCAACAGTTAAGGAGCACATCTATTTTCATACATGCAAATCCAACCCAGCTCAACCCACATCAGTCAGGCAGTTTAGTAAAACAATTACTTGGTACCCTCCCCCCCCAAAAAAACAACAACACCCAAGATGTATATGTTAAAGAGCCAAAATATTGTATTTGTGTTATGGAGACAGTAGGAATTGTCTTCTGTCCTTTAAACATACCTTCAGTTCTTAAAACTTGCACCCAGGCTCTGGTCGGGCATCTCAGTCGGTTAGAGTTTTGTCCTGACACACCAAGGTTGCAGGTTTGACTCCCAGTCAAGCACACATAGGAAGGGACCAATGGATGCATAATGAAGTGGAACAACAAAAGAATCTCTCTCTCTCTCTCTCTCTCTCTCTCTCTCTCCCTTCCTCTGTCTCTCTAAAATCAATTAATCCATAAAAAATGAAAAAACCATGTGTCCAAATTACTTATGTAATAGAAAGCCACATATGTTACTTATAAAAGTCATAAAAAGTCATTTTCTTCTTTTTTTTTTTAATGTCTACTGAACAGACTTTGGAGCTAACAAAACTTGCAGAAGGAACATCTGAGCAATGCTTCCTCCTACACATCCTATCCCTGGTCTGTCTGCGAGTGGCCGCCAGAATGACTCCGACCACAACCAGGCCATCGAGCTTGGGCGGCACGGCCACCTGCCGTCCCCTGGCACGGCCCACCTGCCGTCCCCTGCCACCCTCAGCTCTGACAAGCCGCCCCCAGCTCCCTATCTCTCCCCAAACATCGGCCCTTTACCCCCTATGAGGGCCTTCCTCTTTCCACTTGCAGGTTTCTGCACACGCTGCCCCATTGGCAGGGGTCACGGAGCCCCCTGCCTGCCTGATGGCTTCTCCTTGTGTAGAACCCAGAAAATCGTCACTTGGGAAGGTCTTTGCTCCTCTCCTCCCTCTCCCACCACACAGGGCCGGGACAGACACGGGGGGCTCTTTTCTTCACCCGCTGCCTTTGGGTATTGATAACAACAAGGACCACATCCTCACCACAGAGATACCCACGTCCCAAGAAAAGGTCCTCGGTCCCATCCTGAGATTACAGTGAGGGCATTCTTAAAATTTGATTCTGGTTGTAAAGAGATAGGAAGTAACTTGCCTTGGGTCATCTGCGAATAGAACTGCCTTTTTAAAAATTTAAACCAAGATAATCTTGTTATCTAGTTTTGCCAAGTGCTCTTTTAAAAATAAAAATCATTTCTGTTTTCCTTATTTCCTGATAACAGTTCAAGCCTTCTGTTCATGGTTAAGTGATTTTCCCTTCTTGCGGGCCACACTCAATCATTTCCAGTTTGGGTCCTATCAAATTAGGTTCAGAGCAGCGGATAAATTGCAATGGTAATTTCAAAGTTATACGATGCCTACGATAAAAAACAACAAAACAAAACAAAATAAAACAACAAAACACTGAGGATGAAGATCAAGATTTCATGTGAAGCTACAAATGTCGATTTGCATTTTTCTTTTCTTTTCTTTTTTTTTTTTTTACCTGGACCTTGTTCACCTTAGCGAAGTTCAAATAAGGGGGTGTTCAAAATATCAGGATAGAAAACATGGGAAGAAACAAGCTGGTATGTTTAAAATCAAGACAGACTCTGGGTACAGATTCTATGGTTTTCTGTAATTGTATTTTGTGTTCCTCTTCACTTTCCCTTTGTATTTTTTTTTTTTTTTTGTATTTTTCCGAAGCTGGAAATGGGGAGGCAGTCAGACAGACTCCTGCATGCGCCCAACCGGGATCCACCCAGCATGCCCATCTGGGGTGTCGCTCTGCTGCAATCAGAGCCATTCTAGCACCTGGGGCAGAGGCCACAGCGCCATCCTCAGCGCCCGGGCAAACTCTGCTCCAATGGAGCCTTGGCTGAGGGAGGGGAAGAGAGAGGCAGAGAGGAAGGAGAGGGGGAGGGGTGGAGAGGCAGATGGGTGCTTCTCCTGTGTGCCCTGGCCAGGAATCAAACCCAGGACCCCTGCACGCCAGGCCAACGCTCTACCACTGAGCCAACCGGCCAGGGCCTCCCTTTGTATTTTTAACATGACTGCCTCTCCCTTATGAGTGTTTTCTCTAGTCGTGACGATTCTTGCGACCCTCTGTCCCAGCGTCCCCCTATCTAGGAGCTGTTATCTAACCTTCCTAGCGTCTCATCAGTTGATGAACTCACAGAAACCACCCCAGCGTTCAGAGCACCATGGCTGTAACAAGGCGATAGATCATTCTGGACAAGGGTGCGCTGCCCTATGACTCAACACAGAGTGCTCCTGGGGACGGCAGAGGTGTCCGTGGCATCAGCCCGGGGCAGCTACCTGCATTTAGTGCCATCTTCTACTCTCCCCATTCCTGTTCGCCATGGGAACACAGCCGCTGCCACGGGGCTTTCTAAAGTAGAACGTCCTCCTCCTCCTCATCATCATTATTTGTTTCATTGACAAATTACCCTGAAGAGGTCAAGGCAGTTAACTAGAAGGGTGGCATTGAGAATTTAACAGTGGAATACATGTTAAAAGGGTTTCAAAAAACACTTAAAAGAGCTATAGACAGATAAAATATCATTCTTGACAAGCCATGTTTATTACAATGTCCGTAAAGGGAACCTTAAAAATCAGAGTACCGCCACAGGGTGAGAGAAGTCACCACATGTGGACAAGTGAGAGTTTCTGTACAAAGAACTAAAGGAAAGGCCCCAAAATTCAAATACCCAAGGAGGCCCAGGACAGCCACAAAAGAGAGAAGAAAGTGGGGGGACCGGGAAAGGGGGTTAGGGTAACGGTGACCATTGTTTTGTGTCACTCAGGTTAAAACCAGGCACGCCAACCAACTGTGGACCCGCCCCGGTGTGAACGAGGTTCAGAGTGGAATGCCTTCTACAGGTAATGTGGAGTCAGGTGTTTAGTGTTATTGTTGTTAGTTGAACTCTGAGTGTCACAAGCTCATCACTTTGATGTTCCTCTGGCCAAGAGAAACAAACACACAGGACCCAGTGTGGACCATCCTAGACATCTGCACAGGGCCGCTGGGGTTGGGGGGCCACAGCCTCTCACATCTCACAAGGAAGAACACCACAAAAATATTTTTTACTTTTTTCCACATGAGATCTGGCAGTGATATAGTTTTGTTTTGTTTTGTTTTCCACATTTGGACTGTAAACTCTTAGGCAAATTATCATCTTTCTTATTTTCTGAGCTGCCAAAACTACAATAGAACTTAGCCAACAATAACTGAAAATAAAACAAAGCCCCCTTCTGTTTGTGTTACACAGAGATAACAAAATACGCATCAGAGAAGGAAGGGGTCATTGTGCAGGAAGGGAGAGCTTTCTCTATGAACCTCAAATTGACTTTTTCATGTCTCATTCCCAGATAAGGGTAAGTCAAATGCTGTGATTAAGGATGCAGCCATGGGCGGTGGGTAAGTAACACCCAGAAGGATCTGCTAAAGATGGTGTCTTAAAATAAGTCAAGGCAATATTTTTTGGTTGTTGGCCAGAAGTCATAACCTATCATTTATTACGTTCTTTCCAAACACTGTGTGGCATGGTCATTAAGAACAGAGGATGAGCCGTCACACCCAAAGGTATTCATACTGAACATGAAAATCGAAGATAATAATTTGACAGAAAAACCGTGCAAGTAATTCCAAAATTGTACCTGCTTGAAGCCACTAACCGAGTTCAAGGCAAGGCTCTGGCTCTCGTCGCTTCATCGCTTCTCAAAAGGGATAAGGAGACACGCATGCTGCAAATGGCTTTTCCAGTCTACCTGAATCATTTCCAGCTAGAAGCAGCGGTCATTGGGACGTGGACATGAGCTGCAAAGTATAGAATGGTGACAACAATTCCAGTGCCATGCGGACTTTTCCTGGATGTGGACTTTTCCTGAACTCCTGCTCCCTGTGACAGCTCCTAACAGACTGAACTGTGATTGGGTTGCATTTTTCAGGGATTTGGCATGGTGATGGGGCCAACTTGGACTTGGTGAACATGTTAAGGACACTACTCTTTTAGGGATTCTTGCTGTATTGGCCAAGAGTTTGCTTAAAGGCTTTTAATCACTGTAAAAAAAAATAGAAGACTGGATAAAGAAGATGGGGCACATATACACCATGGTATACTATTCAGCTAGAAGAAATGATGACATCAGATCACTTACAACAGAATGGTGGAATCTTGATAACATTATGCGGAGTGAAATAAGCGAATCAGAAAAAACAAGAACTGCAGGATTCCATACATTGGTGAGACATAAAAGTGTGACTAAGAGACATGGACAGGAGTGTGGTGGTTACGGGGAGGTGGGGGGAGGGAAAGAGGGAGAGGGGGAGGGGGAGGGGGAAGGGTACAAAGAAAACTGGATAGAGGGTGACGGAGGACGATCTCTCTTTGGGTGATGGGTATGCAACAGAACTAAATGACAAAATAACCTGGAAATGTTTTCTTTGAATATATGTACCCTGATTTATTGATGTCACCCCATTAAAATAAAAATTTATTTATAAAAAAAAAGGGATAAGGAGAAACATTCAAAATTAACTCTGGAAAAGAGACTGTCAAAATGCGTCCTATAACAAACACAACTTCCGGTCATTACCAGGTAGCTGCTCTACTTCTTTGTGAATTTATGTCTTTGAGTGTTCCTCCCCATTAGTTGACTTCGTAAAACTGTCTCTGTATTACATTGAATTTTCAGAAAGACTCCAGGAGAATAATATATAATAATAATATATATATATGATGATTTGTCTCAGTTCACACGTGGTAGGGAGCCCAATGTCACTGCTGAACACTGATCTCAACTTGGCTTTTAGGGTCAACTCCTCTCCTTCAGTTTGTAACCTCATTCATCAAATGCATGGGCTATGTTCTCAGCACAGGTGTTCAAAATAAAAGGTAATCCATATACAAGTACCTAAGAACCTTATATAAGGTTACTAGTAAATAAGAAGTATATTATCAGTAAATGATGTGAATTTTAAGTATTATTTTGGTGTGTCCCACACCAACGTGCACCTTTCCACCACCCCCTGTACTGACTAACCCTCTCTCAGAATCAGTGTCAGGGACGCCCCTGCCTCCGGCCCACCGAGGTCTTCTCCTCATTTGTGAGTTTCTTCTGACAATTGTGGTTCCAGGAGCATTTTAGAGATTGGATCTTCCTAGGAAACAGAGTTAGCTCTAGCTTTGTCATCTTAAAGATAAACAACAGTGGTTTCGTACTGCTAATTTTGTGATTTTCATCATACATAATTTTCTGTTTAGGTACATGACATGCATGGTGGACAATGGTCAGAGCCAATATAATCTTAAGTTTTGATAACATTGAATTTAATCTGTCAATTTAGGTGCAGGAGACAGCAGAGGGCGAGGAACTTACAAGTCTTTTGGGGACACTGAGTGTTGCTCATTCAGCTCTGAGTAAGTTCCTGGAGGCAACCTTCATTCCTTCAATCATCTGAGAGCCCAGGTTGTTCTGTGAATCTTTTTTTTTTCCAAAGTGAGAAGCAGGGGGGAGGCAGACAGATAGACTCCCGCATGTGCCCGACCGGGATCCACCTGACAAGCCCACTAGGGGGTGATGCTCTGCCCATCTGGGCCGTTGCTCCATTACAAATGGAGCCATTCTAGCACCTGAGGCAGAGGCCATGGAGCCGACCTCAGTGCCCCGGCCAACTCTGCTCCAATGGAGCCTCGGCTGCGGGAGGGGAAGAGAGAGATAAATAGAAAGGAGAGGAGGAAGGGTGGAGAAGCAGATGGACGCTTCTCCTGTGTGCCCTGACCGGGAATTGAACCCAGGACTTCCACACGCTGGGCCTACACTCTACTGCTAAGCCAACTGGCCAGGGCTGTTCTGTGAATCTTGACATCAAGCAATGGACTCAGACACAGATAAGAATTGAGAGGGTCCATGAAATTCCCTCAGGGACTGGGGAAGAAAAGCTCAACAGATTCTGACATAAGAGAGAAAATATCAGATTATAAGAAAATTCTCAACATCGTAGTTGCAAAATGGCAATGATGCTTTATTTCACTAAAGGTTGGCCATCTTTTTAACAAAGTAATATATTGAATGAGGTAACACCAGTAAGCAAAGAAAGAAAAGTAAATCTTTGTACAATTCAGTACTGGATTATATTTAGCAGCAATGGTGTATGTATACTATAATAATTTTGAAAACAAGAAATTATTTTTCAACAGAACTTTTTTTTAATGTAGATCCTGTACTTGAACAAGTAGAAAAAATCAACCTAAAAATTCTCAGCTACCCAAAATATCTTGATTCTTTGTTAACTGCCTACTTAAAATATAACAGACTATTTACAAATATAGTAAAGAAAGAAATTATATGTTCTGGGTAACATTTCTCCTGTTGTTAAATTTTCTGTTATTTTCTGAGAAGCACTAAGCCCTATTTAAAGAAATTAATTGCAGCTTGTATTTTCTCAAAAGAAAAAAAAAAAAGATTAATGGAATGTTTTAACTTGCACGTTCAGATTTCAGAAAACTGCTCAAAAAGTGAGATTGGCTGATAAGCTTCATATGGGAAATACCCTTAAGTTCAGGGACAAAAACAGCAAATCATTCACTGACTGTTGTTTCACCTGAAGGGAGGAGCCCGAGCCAAATACAAAGAGAATGGGTGACAGGTAAAAACTGTGTACTTTACAATCAGCTGGAGTGAAGTGCACGAACTCAAAACGCAATGTCCCCATCCTCGCACCCTGAATTGCTTCTGTGTGTTTTCCTACCACTCAATGTTTAAGCTTCAGTTTGTGTTGCTCTCTCCCTTCTCCCTTTCAGATGCCATTGCTCAGCATGGGAGAAGCTGTGACAGGCCCTCCTAGGGACACCGAGCCCTTCCTTCCCTGTGGTAACCGTGGAAACGGACCACAGGAAATCAGAGTCAAATTTATTTTAATTTCTTTTTCACAAGTGTCAGGTTCTGCTTTTCTAGGTCCAGGATCCAGGGAGAACCACGGAACTGGATCGCACCTGTGAGTAAGCTTGACCTTAGATTTTTTTTTTTTCCTATCAAAGTGAGGTAATCACTGTCAATTTAGGTGTCAATTTAGGTTAGTTCAATCTATTGTATCTGTATGAACCCATTTAAATGAAAATCAGAATTTATAACTGTCCACGAAGAGTTATAGTCTGGTACTTCACATATATACCTACACATGTATAAACATGTATTGTATAAACATATATTATATATACATGATTTATTTTATGCAATTGGTCACCCACTGAAAGTTTTCATTTATGCAAATGTTTTTATAGAAGAAGGAAAAAATTCTGTTTCTATCATCTACAATCATTCTGTATAAATATACTTTTAATTATTCAAAGCATGAAATATAATGTTTTTAAAGATGTCTAAAGAAGCACTTTTAAAACCCTGTCTACTGTTTAATGAATTTCATTTTCTGCCAAGTCTTTATAGTTTGATATAAGCTAATTTCCCCTTCTTCTTTCCAGTACTTTCCATAGTGTTAAAACTACTATATGCAAATATAAAATTGCGTCTAATAACGTAAAGACTGTACTTCTTTCATTTCTTATCTGGGCTGACCAGCTCTATTTCTTTTTTATTATTTTTCATAAGGATGATTCTGAGATAAGACTTCCTTCAAGTCCTTCTCAAACTTATCCACCTTCCTTAGCCTGTCTTGAGCTGTAAAGCTGACAGTTGTAACGTTGGTATCTAGTACCGGCTGAGACTGATGACATTGTGTTTCTCCTTCAGCAATAGGGTTTCCTTACAATGTAATTTTCTGCTCATTGCGATTCAGGAGGAATTCTTTAAGTTAAAACACTTAACAATGTCCTTTTGAAAATGTGCAGAATTAGCTCTACTATAAAAGTTTCAT
This sequence comes from Saccopteryx leptura, assembly GCF_036850995.1. Lineage (NCBI taxonomy): Eukaryota > Metazoa > Chordata > Mammalia > Chiroptera > Emballonuridae > Saccopteryx > Saccopteryx leptura. The sequence goes on along the minus strand of NC_089513.1, from coordinate 4,248,999 downwards.
AATTAAAAAAAATAAAATTCATCGCTAAGTACAGCTCCTACCCTGCTAGGCTGGTCTTGCCTGAGAAGCTGCCCCCCCTCCACCTCTGCCCCACACTGCATCCAGGAGGGGGTTTGTTCTGAAAGCTGAGTGATGTACTAAGTGTGAGACCAGAAACAAAAGACCCAGAAGAAAACAGGGGAAAGTTTTTTTGTTTGTTTGTTTGTTGTTGTTGTTGTTTTTACAGAGACAGAGAGAGAGTCAGAGAGAGGGACAGATGGGGACAGACAGACAGGAACGGAGAGAGATGAGAAGCATCAATCATCAGTTTTTCGTTGTGACACCTTAGTTGTTCATTGATTGCTTTCTCATATGTGCCTTGTGGGCCTTCAGCAGACCGAGTGACCCCTTGCTCGAGCCAGCGACCTTGGGTCCAAGCTGGTGAGCTTTGCTCAAACCAGATGAGCCCGCACTCAAGCTGGCGACCTCGGGGTCTTGAACCTGGGTCTCCGCATCCCAGTTCCATTGCGCCACCGCCTGGTCAGGTGAAAATTTCTTGACTGTTAGTCTGAGCCACAGCTATCTTATATATGACAACAGAAGCAAAAGCGACAGAAAGCCAAAACAGACGAGTCAGACACATCCAAGCTCTTCACGGCCCAGGAAACAATTAACGATTTATAATTAAGGTGAAAGAAAACCTATAGAATGGGGGAAATATTTCCAAACCATATAGCAGATGAGGAGTTAATATCCAAAGAATTTAAGGATTACTTCCAACTCAATGGCAAAAAACAACAACAACAACAACAACGAGTTACACAATTAAAAATGATCACAGTACTTGAACGGGCATTTTTCCAAAGAAGTGGTACAGAGGGCCAACAGGTATATAAAAAGATAATCAACACCACTACCCATCAGAGAAATGCAAATATAAATATAAATCACCATAACCATCACCTCACACCCATTCGAATGGCTGTTATCAAAAAGACAAAAGGTAAAAATAAATATGTACATTGGGGAAGGTGTGGAAAGAAATTGGGCTCCTGCTACAAGGTTGGTTAGAATATGGAATAGTGTAGCCGCTGTGGAAAACAGTATGGAGGCTCTTTCAAAAATGAAAAAAAACAACTGCAATATGCTGGAGCAAATCCACTTTTTGATACATACCCAAAAGGAATCTTGAAGAGTTACCTGAAGTCTCATGTTTATTTGCAGCATCATTCACAACAGCGAAGTTATGGCATTAACCCAACAGAGGGCTACAGAAAATATGGTGCGCACATACCATGGAACAGTAGCCAGCCTTTAAAAAGAAGGGAGCTCTGCCATTTGTGACAATGTGAGTGAAACTAAAGGACATTTCATTATGTGAAATGAGTCAGTCACAGAAAGACAAATACTGCATGATTCCATTCATATGAGGTAGCTGAAATAGTCAATCTCATAGAAGCCTAGGATAGAATGGTGATTATTACCAGGGGAGGAGGCGAAGGAGAAATCTGAGTGGTTATTTGTCGGGTATAAAGTTCCAGTCACCTGGAAAGAGTTAGTGCTGATGACCTAGCCCAGGCATCACCTTCCATGCCCTTCCCCATCCTGTTCCCAGCATTCCAGCTTGACTGGCCCGCGGGGGTTACAGAGGGAAGGGGCAGAACCTGCCGCAAGGGTTTTAAATCCCTAAACAGCTTTGGAAAATTTGACTTCTATTAAATTTCCCCCATGCCAAGGATAGTTTTGCAATTCCGCCAAAAAAGCTAATGTTTCTACACAAGGAATGGACTCTACTATGGAGCCAGTTCGTCTTCATAGTAGGGATGCTAAATTGTTCCAATACTGTAAACCCACTCCAAGAACAGAAATAAGTTATTTTAGTCTTCAAATCTTTAAGTGTAATTTAAGCAAGTAAGATTTCAGTCTTCTCTCCCGAATGAGAACATAGGCAGATATAAATGTGCTGTAACCTTCCTGCAAAATATTTGAAGAAAAGCTTACCTAAAATGCAGAGAAATGACTGTGGCCAGGTGGGGGAAGGAGCCAGGTGCACTCACCTATTTCAGAGAGCTGTGTCCTGATTTGTTCTGATTAAACCTCATGGTGTTGCCTAACATGTTTTGGATCTCAAAACCCTTTACAGAGAAGGGTGTGGCAGGCCAGGCTGCTTGGTGTGGTGACATGGTTCTTATTCCTATCAGCACCAGGCATTCTGCGGGAGAGGGGGTATTTTTAAGGTCTGCCTTATTCTGGACCCCCTGTTGTTGGGTGTGGAACCCTAACCCTTCAGTGCCCCAAGCACCAGGGAAGAGAAAGCCCCATGCTGGACTTTGTGTACTTAGACTTTCTTTCTTTCTTTTTTCTTTTTCTGTTAATTATAAAAACATACGTGGAATCCTTTATTTTAATGCTCAGGCTAATTATTTGACTCAAAGATTAAGGGCACATAAGCCAATGAGGGTTCCAGAGATTTAAGCTACTGTGAGAAAAATAATAATAATAACAAAAAACAAGATTAAAACACCCAACTCAGAACATCCCAAACTGGAAAGGCAGATGCAGCAAGTGTTCCCCTCGGGAGCGTTTGAATCTGCCAACCCGGACAAAGTCTGACTGCAGACCATCTGCGCACTGTCCGTTGGTCCTGCGTTGGGGTGAAGCCCAGCCTTGGCCCAGTGTCAGCTGATCACAGTGTTCATGCTTGGAGGCTCCAGCTCCGGCAACGGAACCAGTGTATAAAAACTTTCCTCTGGACACATCATCCTGCTTGCGTAAAATGGAAAATATCAAGCCATCTGCAGTAAAACCTGTCATTTCAATTAAAAGTTATGTCCATTTTTCTTTAATAATAGATAGGTTCTTAACATCTTGTTTGGGTGACTGAAAATACATTGCTCCTAATGGGTTCTGTGTATACAACATGGCCTATCACCCCGAGCAGGTCAAGAACTTTTTTTTACTTTGTAGCCTTTCTAATATATTTCCCCTGGAGGGGTTTGTACACACAGTGATAATAAAATAATCAATCATCTGTGGTGAGGGCAATTATGCAACAAGAAAGGATCAATGTAAAGCTCCACGGTCGTGAGTACTGACATGTGTGCTTTGTGCAGGTGGACGCACATCTTTAGTAGCAAAAAAGGTGAATGCCGAATGCAAGAGTGACTTGAATGCCACTCAAGTTGGTCCATCCAGGGCGTGCAGCCAACCTCTTGCTTCAGTATCTGCTCTTTCTTTTCTTTGATGCTCGGGCAGAACCCTGCTCTCCCCATAAGCAGACATGGCTCCTGAGATCTGAACTCCACCCTCCTGAGATCTGAGCTCCACCCTCTTGAGATCTGAACTCCATCTCTTTCTCAGAAACATTGCTCACCACCCCCCTTCTTCTGTGCCTCCTGGTCCTTCACACTGAGCATAGAAAACATACTTGCACGTCAGCTACCTTAAAGCTGCCCTTGACCCCACATCTTTCTTAACAAGGCACCCCTTTCTCCATTCCTGTACAGGACAATCTGTCCGCTGGGGCTGAATCCAACGTCCTGCTTCCCATTCTTTATTTGGCCATCTCTGCTCTGCCTCCCGACCTCTGCCCCTCACGGACACCCCCGCATGGAAGTCACCAGTTCTCTCCCCCCTGCTGCCCACACCCTGGTCCCTTGACAATTTTGCTTTCATGAGTCAGCTCTCCAACTTGACCAGCCCTTCCTCTTTGAAATGCTTCTACTTCTGAGAGATTATACATAGCTGTAGGTCTTTGCCTTTTGAATTCCTTCCTATCCACGCCTCTCAGTCTCTCTGGAGACTTTTATGAAACCATCCTTATCAAACTCTAAATATTAGACTTTCCCCCACATGTATCTCCTGTTTTCTAGTGACATTTTTATGCAAGTGGTAGCATGGCTTCAGGACTGTGGGACTAAATTCCCAAAATAATGACCTGATATTTCCACGTCAGGGCTCACAAGGAGTCTCCCATTCAATCCGTCCAGAGAAGGACTCTCGCTGTGGACCCCTCCTCTGCCCTGTCCCCTTGCTGTCTGGGCAGTCCCACTTTCATAAGTATCAGCACCATCAGCTCAAGCCCAAAACCTCGGAACTATTCTCTTACTCCCTACATCCGTCAGAGACACTCAAGTGACAGATTTTATCCCATTTCTCGTCACTCTCTCCATTACCAGTCAAAATTATCTTATTCTTTCTCAAGGATTGTGTCATTCCATCTGCAATTTTCAATTCCCAAAGCTGATATTCCAATTTATTAAAAATACAGTAAAGAAAGTATGTGGGAGTGTGAATACTTGTTATGTATAGCTACCTGGTTATCTCATGTATAATTTGGGGGTTTATTTTATTGTTATTTATTTTTGAGAGTCCCGTTTAATCTTTTTTCATCACTGTTATTGAGAGCTATTGACATCACTACACCTATTTAAAATGTACAGTTTGACAAGCTTTGCCTTATGAATGAACTTGTAACAATGATCGCAAGGAAGATTGCCAACATTTACAACAGGTGCAAAAGTTATTTGCCCCCTTTTTTAAAACCCCGTTTTTCAATAATGTTAAAATATTGTAGCTTATGATTTGGAAATTTTTAAATAATGTAAATCAAAAAAAAAAGGAAGTTACTGTTATGTGAAATTAAAGCTCTGGAAATGAACCCCACTGCACGTGGAAGCCCGCTGCCCAGGGGCGGAGCTGCTGGAGCTGCCTGAGACTCCAGACCCAACGTCCCCGAGGCCCAGAGGCCCTGTGGAGGCTCAGAAGCTGTTGGATCACTCTTCTCACTCGAGTGAAATCTGTCAGGCTCCCTGCTCTCAATCTGCTGCCTTGTCCACAGACCAGAAGATCCACGTGGATCACCCCCTCCCCTTGGAGAAAGTCACACACTGGGTTTCCACGCCAAACACTCCCCTTCCTATTTGGACCTGGTTTTCTGGACTTAGTTTTCATAACAAGTCTTCCTTGTTTTTGGCCTTCGAGGTGTTTTAGACACATGTAACTTCTCCATCTGGCATTTCCTGAGCTTGGCTTTCCCACAAAGCAGACAGGTATGTCATTAGAATATGGGGACTATGGGGGGGGGGTAGACTGTGTCCTGAAAAGTAGAGAGGGGAGCTCACAGACTATGGGCGGTGGACAGTGTCCTGAGAAGTAGAGAGGGGAGCTCACAGACTATGGGGAGGTAGACTGTGTCCTGAGAAGTAGAGAGAGGAGCTCACGGACTATGGGGGTGGACTGTGTCCTGAGAAGTAGAGAGGGGAGCTCACAGACTATGGGGGGGGTGGATGGTGTCCTGAGAAGTAGAGAGAGGAGCTCACAGACTATGGGGGGGGGTGGATGGGGTCCTGAGAAGTAGAGAGAGGAGCTCACAGATTATGGGGGGGTAGATGGGGTCCTGAGAAGTAGAGAGAGGAGCCCACAGACTATGGGGAGGTGGACTGTGTCCTGAGAAGTAGAGAGAGGAGCTCACAGACTATGGGGGGGGGGTGGATGGGGTCCTGAGAAGTAGAGAGAGGAGCTCACGAACTACGGGGAGGTGGACTGTGTCCTGAGAAGTAGAGAGAGGAGCTCACAGATTATGGGGGGTGGACAGTGTCCTGAGAAGTAGAGAGGGGAGCTCACAGACTACGGGGAGGTGGACTGTGTCCTGAGAAGTAGAGAGAGGAGCTCACGGACTATGGGGAGGTGGACTGTGTCCTGAGAAGTAGAGAGAGGAGCTCACGGACTATGGGGAGGTGGACTGTGTCCTGAGAAGTAGAGAGAGGAGTTCACGGACTATGGGGGGTGGACGGTGTCCTGAGAAGTAGAGAGAGGAGTTCACAGACTATGGGGGGAGGGTGGATGGTGTCCTGAGAAGTAGAGAGAGGAGTTCACGGACTATGGGGGGTGGACTGTGTCCTGAGAAGTAGAGAGAGGAGCTCACGGACTATGGGGGGTGGATGGTGTCCTGAGAAGTAGAGAGAAGAGCTCACAGACTATGGGGGGTGGACAGTGTCCTGAGAAGTAAAGAGAGGAGCTCACAGACTATGGGGAGTGGACTGTGTCCTGAGAAGTAAAGAGAGGAGCTCACGGACTATGGGGGGTGGACTGTGTCCTGAGAAGTAGAGAGAGGAGCTTACAGACTATGGGGAGTGGACGGTGTCCTAAGAAGTAAAGAGAGGAGCTCACGGACTATGGGGAGTGGACTGTGTCCTGAGAAGTAAAGAGAGGAGCTCACGACTATGGGGGTGGACAGTGTCCTGAGAAGTAGAGAGAGGAGCTTACAGACTATGGGGGGTGGACAGTGTCTTGAGAAGTAGAGAGAGGAGCTCACAGACTATGGGGGGTGGACAGTGTCCTGAGAAGTAGAGAGAGGAGCTCACAGATTATGGGGGGTGGACGGTGTCCTGAGAAGTAGAGAGAGGAGCTCACAGACTATGGGGGGTGGATGGCGTCCTGAGAAGTAGAGAGAGGAGCTCACGGACTATGGGGAGGTGGACGGTGTCCTGAGAAGTAAAGAGAGGAGTTCATAGACTATGGGGAGGTGGACTGTGTCCTGAGAAGTAGAGAGAGGAGCTCACAGACTATGGGAGGTGGACGGTGTCCTGAGAAGTAAAGAGAGAAGTTCATAGACTATGGGGAGGTGGACTGTGTCCTGAGAAGTAGAGAGAGGAGCTCACGGACTATGGGGGGTGGACTGTGTCCTGAAAAGTAGAGAGAGGAGCTCAAGGACTATGGGGGGTGGACAGTGTCCTGAGAAGTAGAGAGAGGAGCTCACAGACTATGGGAGGTGGACGGTGTCCTGAGAAGTAAAGAGAGGAGCTCACGGACTATGGGGGGTGGACTGTGTCCTGAGAAGTAGAGAGAGGAGCTCACAGACTATGGGAGGTGGACGGTGTCCTGAGAAGTAAAGAGAGAAGTTCATAGACTATGGGGAGGTGAACTGTGTCCTGAGAAGTAAAGAGAGGAGCTCACAGACTATGGGGGGTGGACGGTGTCCTGAAAAGTAGAGAGAGGAGCTCACGGACTATGGGGGTGGACTGTGTCCTGAGAACTAGAGAGGGGATCTCACTGCTCTTGGGCTCTCTGCTCAGCGACCCCCCCCCCCAAGAGTTACATGCTCTGCTCCTAGATATGTGGGGCTTCCTGGTTGTCCCACCCAGACACAGGGAAGTAGATGACCAAGTTAGAAGCCCGGAGACAGATGCGCAGAGGAGTGGGGACCCTTATCCCCCAGCCTATAGCTGTGACAGTACAGGTGTGACCTGAACCAAGAAAGAGCCAAGGGGATAAACACTGTCCAGCTAAAGAATTAGCTCCCTGGAGAAGGAGATATTTTTTAAATAAATACAGATAAGACAGTTACCAAATGACTATTTTTTTTTATCACCTCCTAGGGACTGGTATGTTCTTTTGCCTGAAAGGCATCCCATATTCAAATTATTCTAACTAAAATTATTCCTTCTCACATAAAAATCATCAAGGCTAGCTAATGTAATCCTTCTAAATATATATTAAAATATCCATTTAGTGAACTATTTATTAATTAGTTTGAATAAATACAGTTAATTATATTCATTAAAATATTTATAAAATATTGCGTGATTCGAGTTCAGTTAGAGAAACTATTTTGTTATAATTATTCAACATCAATAAGAAATCATGTTAGCAAAAAGTAAACAGATAAATAAAAAAATGAAATAATATGAAATAAAATGGAGTATCTTATAAACCATTATACCACCTTTTACTGTATTTTTTTTATCTTTCAGGGCATTGGAGTTTGGTGGTTGGACACAGAGGTTGGTCCATTTAGTGGCTGAATTCCTATCCTGACTCTGCACCTACAACCTTAGGCATGTCGTTATTAATTTCTTTAAAGGTAATATTTAAAAGTTACGTGTGAATACCAATGACATTTTATGTAAAGTAGCTACATTTTCCAAACAAAGGAATTAACAGGGAAATTCACCTTATTTTATCGTTCTTGCAAATAGGCTGAATGTCTGCTTCATAGAAGGCAGGGACAGTCCTATGCTGGCCTCTGTACCCAACGGGCTGTGATGTGATGTCATCACCCTCTACAAAATGCCACCAGACACACGTGAGCAAATAAGTGAAAAGTCAACGGATGTCCTACAGTTATAGAAAACCTTGTGACTCAGGAGCTGCTGAGAGCATCTCAGGCGCTGACTCCGCCTGGAGAAACCACAGCACCCACTCAGAACGCTGCGGCCAGAACACCAACGTATGCAGTCACTTTAGACAACACACGCGAGTAAAACTCCCCAGGGGAAAACCATCACACAATTCATAAGACGTACTGGAGACAAATCCAACCACCGATTGGCTACTTTCCGATTTTCCAATGATTTTTTTTTTTTTTGCTTATTTATACCCATCTAGTTAAACCTTTTATAAAGACCTATTATGGCCCATCTGACTTCCAAAATTATTCTAGGTTAGTAATATTTCTAGAGGAAAAGAGTGTATGTGGGAGGCGGAGAGACAGAAGCAGGAAAGTTTTTAAATGCTTTCAGGATTCCGTACTACTTGGTTCACTGATGAAAAATTAACAGATATTTCTTTCGCTGTGGAGCAGAAGGAAGGTGGGAGTCAAAACTCCGTGTCTCATAATCCGTGTGCCATGTTCATTAGATGGTACATATGAGAACCAATTAAATACTTATTATTAAAGGTCAACAGCCGGGGATGAGCTGAGGATTTTCCTTCCTGCTCTTCAGAAGGAACAAGTGTTCTCAACCATTGTTAATTGAAAAAAGGTTAAACTCGTTTTCGCGTTTAATTCCACGGACTGATTATTAAATTGTATTAATCAATTGATTTAATTATTATGGCTGGATTCACTTTAGTTCTAAATCATGTAAGCATTGGAACTGGGTGCTGTTTCGCCGGCGTTCTAAGACCGGGGATGTTCTGAGGAGCCTGGAGTGTCTTCCATCCCGGTCAACCTTCCACTGCACAGGAAACGGCATTGTCACTGCAGGCGGGAGTCTCATTTCCTCTGCAGTCTCAGTCCCACCGAATCCTCTTATCATTCTCGTTAGTAACCTAAAATCACACAGTTCATAATGCTCTTGAGTAACTGTTCACCAAGATCACTGATCTTTCTTCATCCCCCGTGACTCTGAACATTGTCCTTAAACCATTCCAGGGGCTCTCAATTTTCAGCCACGCTCTCATTTTCTGCCTCGTACATTCCTCCACTTTTCCGACAGTTTGCCCCCCACTGACAATTCACTTTACTAAACTCTCTGGTGGAGGATGCATTCGTTTCTGCCTGGCATTCTAGCCTTGGTGCAGTTATCATATTATCTCCTTGAGATAAGATCTATGACGATGGTGTTTTACTTTTTTGTTCCCTGATGTATAGTATATCATTTTTTTTCTGGTCCTCAAAAGTTAGTCAATGTTTGTTGACCTTAATATCCCCCCAAATATACGTTAAAACTGCTGAAATATAAGCTTTGTTTGGGGGCAGCACAAAATTTGAGACAAAATATAAGGTCTACTGGAAAGTTCTGTCTGTTTCTATCACAACAAGTTTCGACACGTAAGCACGTTTATTTGGCGCATCTGTGCCTCTCTATTTTTATCACTTACTGTATACATACTGACATAGCAAATTAACTAAAACAAAGTTGATTCACGTTAATCAATGTGTGAAGCAATAGTGTATCCATGGCTACTGATAAAGTTCATTTATGCCACTGTAATTTTTACGAATTTCAACAAGGAAGAAATGCTACAGAAGCATGTCTGGGGAATCCACCATATTCCCCGGACTTAGCATCCTCCAACTATCACTTGTTTTTGTCCTTACAAAATTTTTTGAAGGGCAAAAAATTCAAAAATGAAGAAGATATCAAACAAGTACTGGTTCAATTTTTCGCATCAAAAGATAAAACATTTTTCAAAAATGGGATATACAAATTGCCCTCACACTGGCAAGAAATCATTAATAATAACGGCAATTATATTATTTAATAAAGTTTATTGACAGTAAGAAAAATTTGTATTTTGTTTTATTCCAAAAATGGACAGAACTTTCTGGTAGACCTTATATATTTTAGCAGATCTGTTAGGATCAAAAAGATTCTAAAAGTCTAGAATTATCAGTAATTAACCAGGTAAAGGGTATTTGTTTCATCAGAGCTATGGGAACCAGGTCAGAGTTGATCTAATGGATGTTCAAAGGTGAAACATCCCAGCAGCTAACACAGAGACTGGACCACACCCCATCCACTTCAGTCCTTCCTATCTCTTTATAGTCATATTCCATGATTGCCAATAGCTTTCCAAATAATAATAATAATCTCATTTTAAACTATAATTTAAAAGATCCATAAAGTAAAAAGATTGTCAACATGCTTTTTAAAGAGATATTAGATCACTGTGTTCATCTTTAATTTTTCTACAAATTATAATCAAAATTGAAATATGAAGAGTTAGAAAATCCAAATAAAACAATAAATTTAGGATAAATTAAAAACACTGGCAAATAATGACCACATATCAAGACAAAGAGAATTTTATAGACAAGTTCTTTCAACAGTTAAGAAACAGGTAATACCAAAATATTTCAACTGTCCTTGAACATAGAAAATATCAAGGGTTTCAAAATTTGCTGTTAGGACAAATGTGGTAGGAAAAACCTTAAAATTTCAGTAAAATTAATAGGTTACAAATCTATTTTTAAAAGTACAAAAAAAGCCATCCAATGTATTCCCATCAAGTCAAATATAAAGCTACATTTGAAAAACTATATTCTAAAACACCTTGAATATATAAGATTTATTATAGGAATGCAATGATAGAATTTTAAGAATTCTTTAAAGACAAAAATCTCTGAATTATGAAATGGAATTTAATGAAGTACAATAAACATTACTAACTGAAACAAATATATTAATAAAATAGGAGAGACATGCTTCCTTAAATTATAGGTCGTATCCATGAAACAAGCTGCCTGCATTACACTTGGTAGTAAAAAGCTAGCAGCATTCTACTCATATCAAAAAGGGAACTTTTGCTATTTTTTCTGCTATCACTGATATATAATAAAAATAACAAGAGATGTTGTTATCCATTTTGAAATTTTCATCTTACAGTTATTATGCTCAGCCCTTCTTCAGAATCACTCACTAAATGCTCATTGAACAGCACTGTTGTTGGTACTAGGACTTCATGAGAGATAAAAAAGAGACAAAAATCACAGCCATGTGGAGTTGACAAGCGGCCTGTTATGGAGTCATCATGCAGTGGCCACATCTGACAGATGATGTGACAGTAGCTTAAAGAACCTAGTTAATTTCCCCAAAGTTACACAGTAAGAGGCAGAACGGATTTAAACCCAAGGCTGTTTAGGTCCAGAGTCCAATCTCTTATTTATTCCATTTTGTTTCCTCTATTCTTTGCAAACTTCCAGTAAATTCTGTTAGCAAGAAAAGAAGGGCATGTGTTAGCCTTAGGAAACAATCCATGAAAGCAAGGGCATGACTTTTCACAGGGGAAAGAGAGAAAAAATTAACCCCCAAATTTCCCAGAGGGACTGGGTGTGCAACATTACAGACAGAAGGAAAAGTTGGCATGGGAGTGCTTCCCCAAGAAGGATCAACAGTCCTCTCAAATCCTTTACTTGATCCCTAAGGATGTCTTCTACTGCCACATTGGACAGTATGTTTAGACAATAATGGTAGGATTTCTTTCTTGGGAGTTAGAAAGATGTTCTTCCTCCAGCTGTCTACTCATTCCTCTTTTTCATTAGTCAGTTCATTTGATGCTGATGTTATACAATATTTAACACTGATAAGTACAAATGGGATAGGCAAATGTTTCTTATAAATACCCAGAAATTCTATCACATTTCAACCAAGGATGATTTATCAGCATTTCAGGGAAAGAAGGTTTCTATTTATTTGAGTGATCCAAATGCTCACAGAAAACTCACCTTTGAAAAACTAAAGTGAGTAATCTTTTAGATGAGATACCAACAATAACAAAAAATAAAATGTCACTTGTCCAGAAGGTAACTGAATTGAAAACTTTGGGATGCCAAGTAGAATGTGCTATTTTCACAGAAATTTCACCAAGCATGTCCATCATGATGCATGCCACTAATTAGGCATCTGTGAACACCTTATGGTTGATGAATTTAAAAAAAAACAAAAAACTCTTTCTTACAAAAAATACACCCACAACTCCAAAGAAAAATTAGCCACATCTGAAGGTGTCAAGACTGTCACAGTAATAAATTTTATTTCTTATATTTAAACTGCCAAATATGATTAATGTTTTTGTTAATAACATCTATTTTAATAAGCAATGATACCTAGCATTTACTAAATGCCTGGTTTGTTCTCAGCATGAGAATGAACTCCTCAAACTATAGGGTGGGTGCAGTTATTTTCATCCAAAGCTAGTATATGACAGAAATGGGGTTCAAAACTGATAGATAAAATGACTACTCAGCTGCCACCCTGAGAACAGTGAGGACCCTAAGGAGGAGGAGGGGCTTCAAACAGAACATTTCCACCCCCAGTGTGAGGTGTAGTTACTTCGCTTGCTATTCTCTCTCTTAATGGCTTCTTGACCTTTCCTTTTATTTGTAGCAAAAAGTTTACCTTACCTTTGCAGAAATGTCAGGAAAAGCTCACATTGGGGGGGACCTGAGAGTTAGGGGAGTTGAAATCACAATGGTTGTCTGTAAAAGCCTAGCCCAGGCATGGTCAACATACAGCCTGCAGTCCAGATCTGGCCTACAGAATGAGTTTATGTGGACTGCAATTAAATTTTTAATATTCTCCTCATGACGCACCCTGTAAATGAAATAAGTGGTACTTTTAAATCGTTATACATAAACTACAATATCTAACCATTGTACACAATGAAAGTTAAAATCTCAGCTACTCAGAAATGGAAGCGTCTTTGATTATTGGAAATTGAGATATTTAAATTAAAACTTGTAAATTAGTTAGAAACTTAGATCACGAATCCTAAATCTTTACTTTGTAGCCTAAGGAAAACAGAGTCCCTGTAAAAAAATTTCACAGCTAATTCCCAGAGGGGGCCAGTACCTGACTGTTAACTGGGAGGTACCTGGCCCTGGCTGTCTTGAAGATTTACCAAGGATGCCAGATAGGACCATGCTGATTAGGCCTGTGCTACATGGGAAGAACTTGTGGAGGAGATGTTTCTGCAGCTGAAGCCCCCCATCGCCTCCTACTCATCAAGTCAGTGACCAAGGCCATAACCTAAAACATGCTAATCCAGCCCTGTCCCCTTTATCTAATGCTGCCCCCACAACTCGGGGCTGACACCTTTTGCTGGTCTCAGTCCACCTGCGCCCAGGTGCTTTTAAAATAAACTTTCCTTTTGGAGCACATGAGCTTTGTGTTTTTGCTTCTGCTTCGGCCCACGGTTTCTGCCTTCCAAAAAACACTTAAAAAATCTATTCATAGGTTCTGTGTACTTACCCACTGTATGTTATATTCAATATAAAAGGACTATATTCATTCAGTAGAAAATTTATAGCAGAGTGAGAAGTCAGAGGCTGGAAAAGTAAATTACTCTAAACAATTTAAGGAAAACATATACCTTAAAACTCATAGGGCCCAAAGAGCCACAGAGATCCTGAATAGGTGACTAATGAGAGCCTTTCATGTATGTGGGATGTACAATATTTTATGAAAAATAGTGAACATATTTGGAGTTCTTAAAAACCTGGAATTTAAGACAACTACAAAGATAAAAACTAGTATATTACATTTTATTGGATACTTATAATATGTAGAAACCTGAGCTAAGTGTTTTATAGATTATTATTCCTTATCCTAAACCTGAAGAGATTGTTATTGCATTAAAGCCTTGTTTTATGCAAATTTTAGGTATTTAGAAAGCTTCTCATTGAGTTATAACATGCAGCAACACTGCCCATAATGAACAGCTCAGAGAACTTTGACAGGAATAACATAACCATGGAACCAGTGGCTATGTGAAGAAACGAAACATAAACCACCTTTATTAATTAGACAACTTGTGCCCCACTTACTAAACACCTGCATTTAAATGTAGATAGTATGCTTTCTTTTAGCATCATAGGTGCACTATACCTGCTTTTGAATTCTATATAAATGAAGTCACTTCTTCTATCCTTACAGTATACATATTTTGCTGAATATGGAGTTTATGGAGTCATCCATGTTTCTATGAATAGCACTAGTTCACTGTTTCTTATCAAAGAATATTCCATTATATGAATTTACTACAATTGATGTATTTATTCTAGTATTGATGAATCATTCAGTTGTTTCTATATATCATAGTTTGGGGCTATTTTAAATAACACTGCTGGGAAGACTGGTGCACAGTGTGTCTGTCTGTGGTGGAGAGCCTAGCGGGGAAGATTTCTGGCTTACATGGAATATTTGTGTTTAGTTCAGAAGCTTTTGACAACTGGTCTACCAAAGCGGTTATATCATCAGTGTTCCATCAAAGGCTTACCTTGTTCCATCTTGTTTTCAAGTATTGTATCTTACACGCACAGGATTTCCTTGCTCTAGTAAGTAGTAACTTTCAGACTTTGATTCAGATGTTAAGTGATAGAGTCTTTAAAAACTAAATTTTCCACTGGGAATTTTTTGCAGACTCTGACTTGGAAGCATTTGATGGGACCCACAGACCAACAGGTGCATTCTTTGGGTCCCTTGTTCCTACGATACAGATGTCTGCCAATGTGTTACTAGAAAAGCCTCTCAGCAAAATATGAGTTCTTATTTCACTGAATTCTGGTTGTCAAGTTGATATTGCTATCTGGGATTTGCTACTTACTCTCGTTGATTGGAAAGCGCAACACTTGGTAAATACCCTTAGCATCATCCTACTGAGTCTTCTGCCACTTGCTTAGTTCCCACCGTGTGTTTGTCTATCTTGTTGTCTAGTCTCATGTGTTTTGTTCTTCCCTGGAAGGTCTTGCACCTACTGAGTCTACGAAGAAATATCCCATAGGAAATAAATGGCAGCATGGACCCCATAAAATCTGCCACCAAGCCAACTCTAAGATCTGCTACCTATGAACCCAACTACATAGGCAATCAAATTATACAAATTATGCAAAGATGACTGGTCTAAGGTTGGGTTGGGTCTCTCATAAAAATCTGTTTCTTGCCTGACCAGGCGGTGGCTCAGTGGATAGAGTGTCGGAGTGGGATGCAGAGGACCCAGGTTCGAGATCCCGAGGTAGCCAGCTTGAGCGCGGGCTCATCTGGTTTGAGCAAAAGCTCACCAGCTTGAACCCAAGGTCGCTGGCTCCAGCAAGGGGCTACTAGGTCCGCTGAAGACCCACAGTCAAGGCACATATGAGAAAGCAATCAATGAACAACTAAGGTGTTGCAACGCGCAATGAAAAACTAATGATTGATGCTTCTCATCTCTCTCCGTTCCTGTCTGTCTATCCCTCTCTCTGACTCACTCTGTCTCACTCTCTGTCTCTGTAAAAAAATAAAAAAATAAAATAAAAAAAAATCTGTTTCTTTTTTCTTTTCACTCTGGTTCCCTCAAGATTACCTCTTTATCATTGGTTTCAACATCCTAAATAACACAACTGGGGTTTCTCTGAGCTTCTTTACAATGTGGCTTTGCTGTTTTTTTCATTCCATTTGAAAATTATCAGCCGTTTTCTGTTCAAATATTTTTTCTTATCTATTCTCTTTCTCTGCTTCTAGGATGTCAATGTGCATGTATTTTGGATCATTTCATGCTGTCTCCTCACCCGTGAGTACTCTGCCTTCTGCCCTCCAATTCTCATTCAGGTTTGTTTGCTCCTCCTTTCCTCACTTGTGTCTCGACTAATGATGTTAAACACATTATTATTTGTGTGCAGTGATTAATTCAAAAAAATTTTTCATTTTGTTACCATTTTTTACCTCTAGGTTGTCCATTTGAGTCTTTTTTATCATTTCAGTTCTGCTGAAATCTGGTCATACATGTTTTGATTTTCCCTCACAGCATTGAACAAAAAACTATTCATAGTTATTGTAAATCTGTTTCTTTCCTAGACCTGAGTCATCATTTCGTCTAGTTTTTTTGATTGCTTCGTCTTGTTACAGTAGGTTGTTTTGTTTTTCCCTCTAAGCCTGCATTACATAATTGACGTGATTTAAGGCTGAGTGACAGTTCAGGTAATTTTGGCTTAATGTGAAATGACCTTCATCTGCCATCAAGGATTTCAACACAGAGACAGTCATGATCAATATGTTCCCTACCCCCGCACAGTGGCGAGCACTAACCTTTTTCTCCTTGCAAGTATTAGACTGATGAGTATTTCAGAAAAGTTCTTTTGGGTTACCCCAGAGAGCTTCAGCATTGAGTCAGAGTCTTGAGCGGTAAACTGCTCGTGCCTATCAGGCATTTTTTGCCAATCCAGTACCGCTATATTGTAAACACTCTGTGGACTCTTGTCTTCAGGTAGCTGTTCCCTCCTTAAAGCAAGTCCAGAGTGGCAGCCACTTGCTCCTGTCCAGGACTGTCAAGTGCAGGGGTCCCCAAACTATGGCCCGTGGGCCGCATGCGCCCCCCTGAGGCCATTTATCCGGTCCCTGCCGCACTTCCGGAAGGGGCACCTCTTTCACTGGTGGTCAGTGAGAGGAGCATAGTTCCCATTGAAAAACTGGTCAGTTTGTTGATTTAAATTTACTTGTTCTTTATTTTAAATATTGTATTTGTTCCCGTTTTGTTTTTTACTTTAAAATAAGATATGTGCAGTGCACATAGTTTTTTTTTATAGTTCGGCCCTCCAATGGTCTGGGACAGTGAACTGGCCCCTGTGTAAAAAAGTTTGGGGATCCCTGGTTAAGTGTATACAAGTACAGACCAGGTGCAAAAGGTCAACTTAATCCCATGACTTTTCTCTTCTCTGTATCTTTAGACCAGTGATGGGCAATCTTTTGAGCTTGGTGTGTCAGAATTCGCCAAAAAACCAAGCATAACTCAGGTGGTGTGTCACTTCGAGAAAAAAAACATAATTTCACAATATTTATAGTTTAAATAACAAAAAATGTATAACTGTAATATATAACTGTATCTAATAAACCAAAAACTAATTATTTAACTTACCTGCTTAGTGACTTCTTTATTCATCTGTCAGTCAGTTTCTTTTGTTGGTCTTGATATTATTTAACTTGTATGGGGTGCTGTGAACTAAGATAAGTGAGGGGAGGGGGAATTCTTTAACTAACCTGCCTATTAGTGACTTTTTTATTGCTGAATTTCATTGGCTAAATCTTCAATTGAAGCTTGGTATTTTGTACACTTCAAGCTCAAGCAAGCGCTACTAACTTCATCTGTCGATCTGTTTCTTTTGCTGGTTTTGATATTATTTAACACTGAGAATAAGGTCTCACAAAAGTACATAGAGGGAAAAATTGTGAGTAAAGCCACTGCTATATTTTTCAGGGTGCTAAAAGTGTCTGGTAATCAGTTCCAGGCACTCCAAATTTCCTGTTCGTAGTGGCACTCCTCCTGATTCTCCAAATGGCACCTTTCCAGATTCTCAAGCTTTGACCTCAAGTCGACAAACACCTGAGCCTAGATGCTGTCTTGAAATTCTGCAAGTTGCATCTTATGTAACTCAAGATGGCTGCCGCTATTTCTAATGGCAGGAAACGGCACCCATAGCACAAGCCCTCACCTCTCCCAGCCTCCCCCTCACTTATCTCAGTAATGATGGTCAATTAGAAATCCACAACACCCCAGAACAGTAGATTGTATGATGGTTGCTGTGGTTGTGTGGTTGCTGTGGTTGTGTGGTTGCTGGTAATGGCGATCACAGGGCCCCCAGAGATGTGTCCCCTGTGACATTCCGCTGCTCCCTGCTCCGCCGCAGGAAGTGAGGTCAAAGATCCCCTAACAGCCTAACCGGAAGTCCCAGAACTGGACGCTCTGTGCTGGAGTTCTGTTGTTTTGGCCTACAGACCCCTGGCACAGAGTGTCTACACTACAGCAAATGTTTTATCCTCGGCTACGCACCTGGTCATGCAGGAGCCGAGGATGAAACGTCCTTCTCGGCATGCGGCCCCATACTTCTCTGACCACGTGTCATTGAAAATGGCTACGCGTGTCAGTGCTGACACGTGTGTCATAGGTTCACCATCGCGGCTTTAGACTCTTTTGTTCTTGTTCTTTTAGTTTCGATCTGATACCTGTAAGTAAATGATTTCTGTGTTTCATCAAAGTTTTCACCTTTTTTTTTTAAGTGGGAACATCAGTCACTCTGACATAAACTACTCGATTCTCTGTTGAAACAGAAATTCACAGTGCTGTTTTACCATGGAGTAACATCAATGGTCTCATTTTTATGAGAAACTGCTTTCATCATCATATCATCTCCCAAATTTTAAAGTCTTAATATCATAATTTATAAGTTGGTAAATCTTCCTTGGAAGTTATAAATACTGTTTATGTTTTTACAACATAATTGTGCTTTTTTAACTATGAAACATAACTTACTTGTGGACTATTTATTTGTATCAAATCCTCTGTCAGAATTTTGAGTTTTATAAATGCATTAGTATTTAAATTGCTTTAATCTACATAAAATGTCATCCAAATGTTTTCATTGTTTATAATTCCAGTGTTAAAAGTTGCACTACAAAGTTAGTAACATTGGAACAGAAACTATCAGTGATAAGGTACAAAAATATAAACAAAACATCTCCATATTATTCACTATTGTTTTTTAAGAATGAATTTTTAAAAATCTATGAGACAATGTCAAGAAAACTAAAAATAGCATAAAATAACAAATGCAGTATGTTGATAGATTTATGCACTCTGCTTATTTTTTATTTACAATAAACTCCTCCTGAAAGACCAGTAGAGTGTTACATAAATTTTAAATTAATAATATTTGCAGAAATGTGTACCATGGAGAGGAAGGCAATTTAGATGTTTTTTTTTTCTTTTAGACAAGAAAAATAAAATTTACTAAAATTAAACATCTAGAAAATGGCAGCTATACATGATGGCAACATCGAAGCTTTTATGCATTATGATATAGAAGTTTCTAGAAATTTTCATGGTTATGCTCCCTGAAGATGCAAAATAAATTTACTGAGCAACTACCAAGTTCCAGCAGCTGTGGCATATCTGGTCACGCAAAGATAACTAAGACAGTTTCTGCTTGCACTGAGCCGGGGTCATTGCAAAAAATCAGAGTCTAATAAGATGTCAAGAGGTGACACTGTTCAAAGGACCATTAAACAAAAAGGCAGATAATTGGATTTTTTTCCAGAAATTATTCTCTGGGACTTGGAAATCAACCAACCCAGCTGTAAAGGTGAAAGTAGATGCATTTAATTATGATGGAAACTATTTAAAAGATTAAACACATAATGGTGTCAATGTCAGCATTAAAACTGAATTGTTTTTCAGAATATTTACAAACATAAGTTTGGACATATTACAAAAACATGTCCATCTCAATTTTATTTTATATCATTTTACCAAATCCAGGCCCTTTAAACTGAATGAATGTCAAACCACACAGAGTTCTCCAGGTATGCGGAGTTAATTCACACTCCGCGCACTGTTTTCTCCTTCATCTTCCTAGAACGTTTTGTCAATCAGAAAAGTAGCTGCTAATCTTTCAAGACTCAGTCCGAAGGTCATGCCCATGAAGACTTTGACTCAGCCCCACAGGATTGGCAGTGCAGTAGAATGGACTCTCCGCCATGTTAGCACATGTACCCCTTGATTGTACTATTTGTTGTCAACTTTTTCTTTCTGTATGTGTGTAAAATCTGCATGATTGTGAAATGTGCTGAGAAATATAAAAGGATTTTCTTCTTTGCTCTAACATCTAATTTATCTAATATTAATGCAACTGCTTCTTTTGATTAGTATTTGCACAATATATTTTTCCATCTTTTTTACTTCTGGTATACCCATATAATTATATTAAAGGGTTATATTGTATGCAGTATATAGTTAGGTTATTTTCTTCATTCTAATCTGCTGATCTCTGTCACTTAATTAGTGCACTTAGAACATTTACATTTAATGTAATTATTGATATATGCATGCTAAAGTTTGCCATTTTACTTCCTTTTAATTCTGTTTTTGCTTGCTATTTTCATTTTCCTGCCTTCCTGTAGGTAATGAGCCATTTTAATATTCCATTTCAATTTTCCTATAGTATTTGTGAGTATATTTCTTTATATAGCTTATATTGAAGTTGCTCTAGGTATTACATTATATATGCACAACTTATTATAGTTTAATGCAGGGGTCGGGAACCTATGGCTCGTGAGCCAGATGTGGCTCTTTTGATGGCTGCGTCCGGCTTGCAGACAAATCTTTAATAAAAAAAAATAACATTAAAAATATAAAACATTCTCCTGTATTACAATCCATTCATTTCCTACCGCTCATCTTTATGGTTGTGGGTGGCTGTAGCCAATCACAGCTGTCCTCTGGGACAACACCAAATTTTTATTGGATAATGCATAACATACACGGGTTGTTGTATGGCTCTCACAGAATTACATTTTAAAATACATGGCATTCATGGCTCTCTCAGCCAAAAAGTTTCCCGACCCCTGCTCTAATGGTATCTTTATGTTATAATAGAA
The DNA here is from genome assembly GCF_036850995.1 of Saccopteryx leptura. NCBI lineage: Eukaryota > Metazoa > Chordata > Mammalia > Chiroptera > Emballonuridae > Saccopteryx > Saccopteryx leptura. Next base: position 4,228,390 of record NC_089513.1, on the reverse strand, counting down.
GTTCCAGAGAGAAGTGTAGAAACTGTGGTGAGTAGAAATTAGCTTTTAAAAAATTATGTCTGAGAGTTTAATAGAATTTTAAAAACTATGAGTTATCAAATCAAAAAATCTACTAAGTTTGCAGCAGTTAATAATACAACTAAAACTACTCTCAGACACTATGTCTTGGTAAAAATTCAGAGTGCACAGAACAAGCACAGAGACCAAAGGGCACCTGAGAGAAAGGACGGATGACTTACAAGAAAGTGAATATCTGACCTGTTGGGTATTTCATTAGCAATAAGAGGATGAAATACATATTCAAAATGCTGAGGAAGCATAACTGTCAATTTAGGAATCAATACCCAGCCAACTGATAATTAAAGAGTGAGGGTGAGGTAAGGACATGGAGAAATGTAAAGGTGAAGAAAGCTCTGTGTGTTCAGTTGGAAGGGACTGAAGTCTGAATTACTGATAGATGATGCCAGGGAGGTAGGGACAGTTAGATAATACCTTCGTTATTCAGATGATGTAAGATCTTTATCTTGTGTATGTACACACTGAAAAAATTTTGAAAACTATGTATTCTGTCAACACAAATAAGTAAAGGAAACCGAAACATCTGGTTTTGCTTTCTTTCTATTTTGTTCCACATCTTATGCTATCTGACAGTGTATCGGTGCTACTCTTCTCAAGATATGTTAAAGGTCTCTCGTTAGCTGTTGTAATTTCTGTCATGAGTAGGGCTGTAGCTACAGTGTCTATTGAGGCTGGTTTAGATACAACTTGTAGAAAGTCACTGCAGCATTATCTCCAAGCAGTAAAGCATGCCTTTTGATGTTAACTTGGCAAGACTTTTCATAAAGTTATTTAAAAAATCCTTTATCCCAAAGTTAGGCTTTGTATTTTAATCCGCACAGACGCAGGTAGGGAGCCAGCTGAAGCAGAGGGCACTGCAGCGGGCACTGCCCTGCACAGCCACAGACACAGGTAGGGAGCCAGCTGAAGCAGAGGGCACTGCAGCGGGCACTGCCCTGCACAGCCACAGACACAGGTAGGGAGCCAGCTGAAGCAGAGGGCACTGCAGCGGGCACTGCCCTGCACAGCCACAGACACAGGTAGGGAGCCAGCTGAAGCAGAGGGCACTGCAGCGGGCACTGCCCTGCACAGCCTCTGCAGCACATCCCTTTGGTCCTGTTTTTAAAGCACCCGTGACTCATATGATACAGCATTAGAGTTGGTTACAAAGTGCCAATCTTGGTTGTGTGCACATGCATGTGGGGCTAATCAAGGGAAATAGAGTCTAAGAGTACAGATCCCTGGCCCACAGTGCTTGGATCCAAAAGGGAGTATACCACTTATCTGTTGGCTGGCCTCACAAAAACGACTTTACACTGTTGTCTGTGACTCAGTATTTTTTCAACATAAATAGGAAATAAAAACAGTATTTTTCTTAAACATATACCTATGTGTGTATACCACAATTGTACCCAGTTAGAAAAGAATATTGGAAATATTATCATCATTAAAGCATATAACATCTATATCAATTTCAAAGAGAAAAAGGAGAAAGAGAAAAACAAAATAAGAAAAACAAAACTTTTCAATTTCCCCACTAGTGCTCTGCTGTTCCTGACACATTTCCTCAGTTTTAAGCCTCTATCTTCTGACTGTTACTTCTAAAAAAGGGAACGGATCAGGCAGTGGATGGCAGTCCAGGCTGGTGTCTTCCCTTCTGTTTAAGCAGAGTGCATAATTCGCACAGAAGCAGGGTCAGGTGGAGAACTGAAAAGACAAATCCTAATCAAATCACTTTGTAGAAGGAAGACCACATAAGCATTTCATGATCAAGTCCACCTCCCATTGTTGACTTCAGCTCTTCGGTGGCCATCTCTCTCTCTTCTCTGGAAGGAATCCCTAATGCTTTTTGCTTTCCATTAGGAAGCTCATCCTCATATGTACAGTTGTCAAATGACAGATCTTCAAGACTCTCGGCTAGTCGACTCAGCTTTCACGACAGCTAAGCCAAGTGATAATGTGACTGCTGACTGCTGGTTGGCTCTCATCTCTCCACAGGCATTCAGTTTATAGTAGGGACCCCGTCTTAGAAGAGTTAGTTCTATTTACCATCTCGCGATCAGTGCCGCAGTGATTCAGGGTCCTAACAATTTGCCTCTTCAGTATGAAGTGCCTGCCATTGGGTAGGCTTAGCTGTATAGAGCGTATTCTATATGGTTTATATTTCAGGCTTCCATGAAACAAAGTCACCACTCAACAGAACTTTAAATTAGCATACTCAGGAAATGGTATGCTCCCCATGAAATTAGCATACAGCTGCTAATTATCAAGTGAAATGCTGCAGTGAAGAGGGGAAGGAGTTGAACTTGGGTTGGGATGTTAACCTGAAGAGATAATTATTTCAAGCCATTCTACTTCAACATGTCGGTTTCTGAACATATGTTTCTAATTTCCCAGGATGAAAAATGTTATTGGAGAGATATACAAGGCAACTATTTCTTAAAGCTCATCTTATTATTATTGTTCAGTAAGTTCATTTGAATTTTTGCATCATGTTATATACCTTTGCAGACACCAGTATGCAAAATTCTGTTCTCATAAAATTAAAGATAACTATATATTAAGGTTCTTTGAAAGTTACAAAGCACTTTGCTATGTATAGTACACACATAAATAAGCAACTCTCACTAATATATTTTAATGGAACCAGCTTCTCTCCTCCAAATACGTGCCTTAGCATCTATTTTATTTTTGCCAGTTTATCTCTGTAATGAGCATCACCTTTATTCTTGGAACTTGAGTATTTCACTTTTCAGTGCCCCTGACTAGCTCTTCCAAACAGCAAATTGTTGTTCAACAATTCCTAGGGTTTGTTCTTTTAAAAGGATAAGAGACTTTCAAACTATGATTTTGGAGAAAAATTAAAATCTGGCCAGTGGAGAACTGCGTTGGGTCCATTCTGCCCCCCGCCCCAGGCTGCTGCCAACATCTTCCATCATGATACAGAGACGTTCCCGCTCTGCAGCTTGGCGTCTGATTGGGCACATCCTGTGCAGCCCATGAGGTGCCCATGTTTGGTTTCCAAGTAACAGATGTTTTTGTCACTGTCACATGATTATTGTTCATAAAAGCATGAGTCTCCAGGAGGTGTGAGGGTGTGAGTGGAATATGAAAAACATGAAAGGAAAAAATAATTGTCCATGCTAGGTATGACTGAAATATAAAGCCTATATGGATAATAGGTGTATGAAGAAAAATATAGAGTTCATATACGGAACTATGTTGAAAGAAAATACCAGATGAAATGAATAAAGGGGACATCCAAAGAAGAGAAAGTGTAGCCAAGGAGCAATGAGAAATCCAAAAAACAGTAGTACAGGTAAAAACTAATGGAGAAAGATCCCTGCTGGCAGAGTAGGGAGTCAGCACTATCAGGTGTCAGAGAGATAGTGGTGCATTCCACTGGGCTCAGGGAACATGCTTTGTGTGCGAAAGAAGCTACTATTTTCTTAGGCCCCGGTTTATATTCACATGAAACCACATCATAAAATTCCCCCCACTCAAATTCCTTCTGATCCCTGAATACTATTTTGAGATAAATGCAGATATCCTTGACTTATATATGGTCTATAGTGATTCAGAAAACAAAAGAATTTAGAAAACTGAAAGTCAGCAGAAGTTGTGTTCTCTGAGCCCATGAAATAGTCATCCATTATCTTTATGTACTGCAAGTAAAACAATTATGGATATTAAACTTAATCACAGCCTTTAAATCCCTCTTCTAATTGCCCTATTTTTAGAATGAAGACCTTTGAGAAACACTTGCGTCTTTTATCTTTTCTCCTAGCTCTTCGAACATCACGACCCAATGTCAGTTACTGTCATCACTTTGCTGAGTTGATCCAGTGCAGATGGCCTGGGCCACCCGCCTACATTGAGGGGGCATTAGTGGCTGACCCAGGGCTGAGTTGAGGAGGAAATCCCTGAGCTCCATCCAGTTCAAGAGAAGTCACTGCCATGATTGATGAGCGGCTTCACCCATAGTGGAGGGAAGGAAGGGTGGGAATGCGTGGGTCATGAATGTACCATTTTAAGATTAGGTACCGCTGTGGACTGAGTGCTCATCCATCCTGCATTTACATGTGGAAGCCCGAAGGTCCAACATGATGGTTTGGGGACCCGGGCCTCTGCAAGGGAATCCAAACTCAATGAGGTCATGGGAGTAGAGTTCTCAGAGGGGATTACTGCTTTTATAAAAGAAGAGACCCAAGTTCTCTTTCTCTCTCTCTCTCTGCATGCTCAAGCCAAGAGAAGGCCATAAGAGGACATAAGGGTGTAGCATGCACTGGGTATGAGAACAGACGTCGGAGACTTTCAGAAGTATAGATGTTACTTTATTGGCCAGTTTAACCTGCGCAGGGGCGAATTCCCGAGATGTCCAGAGACACCGTACTCACAAGGAGCTGCAATGGGAATCACACCTAGCGCTTACAGCTAAGTCCTTTTATAAGCTAAGCAAGCAAGCAGTTCATAGAAGCAAATGTGGCGGTTAGCTATTGGCTAATTCATACTTATGTAGCATAACAACCCAAATATGGAATGGAATTTTTCAAAATCCTGCAAGCCTAAACACATATAGCACATATACTGTTATCAAGCGTAAACACACATACTGTTACTTTGTGGTCAGTGAGTCAGCATCTTGAACAACCTTGGGCATGGCATTCCTAACGAACAGGAGCAGGGCCTGCCTGTAACACTTAAGTTCCCTGTTCTATTAGTGCCTAGCCTACATCCTATTATTTTAAACATTCTGATCTTTTCTTGGTCCTTACAAAGGGAAGGTGAAGGCAACCTACAAACCAGGAACAGAGCCCTCACCAGACATCACTGTGTATTCTAATTAGATTCGTTTCAGTTTTCCAGGAAGCTTATAGAGCAAAGAGCTTTCTGGATAGTGACTACAGGAACAGGTTCTGAATATTACACCATTTAAGCTCCATGTCATCCCAGTAAGTTTAATAAAGAAAGAATAAAGAGGTCTTGGCCGGTTAGCTAAGTGGTAGAGCGTTGGCCTGGTGTGCAGGAGTCCCAGGTTCGATTCCCGGCCAGGGCATACAGGAGAAGCGCCCATCTGCTTCTCCACCCCTCCCCCTTTCCTTCGTCTCTGTCTCTCTCTTCCCCTCCCGTAGCCAAGGCTCCACTGGAGCAAAGTTGGCCTGGCACTGAGGATGGCTCCATGGTCTCTGCCTCAGGCGCTAGAGTGGCTCTGGTTGCAACAGAGCAATGCCCCCGATGAGCAGAGCATTGTCCCCTGGTGGGCGTGCCGGGTGGATCCCGGTTGGGCGGGAGTCTGACTGCCTTCCTGGTTCCAACTTCGGAAAAATACAGAAAAAAAAAGGGAAAGAAAGAATAAAGAAGCAGGAGCTTAGAATAGCCCATGAGGTAAGGAATCGGAGCTGTAGACATCAGCTTGCACTCGGTGCAGCTTAACACAGACACAGACCAAGTACTACAAACCTCACTTTTCTAACAGCTCTCCAGCCGTTCCCTTGAATAAATGCTCTCTGGTTTGCTGCAAGTCTTTAGATAATTTCCAGAGTTCTAAAGTCTTTGCTAGTGACGTCTCCCACTTTTCCATAGCTATCATGGGAGTGAATGTGGAGAGGTCCATACTCTGCCCTCTGATCCCTCCCTGGCTGAAATTATTACGACATAAGGAGCCCGCTCCTGGCTGGGCTGCCGTGGATGTAACATGTCTTCCTCGTGTCTTACTACTTCACTAGTCTCTGAAATTTTCTCAACCCAGCCCACGCCTCTGTAAATAATCTTTTTAAAAAGTTATTTTTGTCTAAACCCTTTTGAATGTGTCCGATGTTTCTTAACTGAACTATCACCAATATAGTAATACAGCTCAACAGAACCCGAACATTTCAAGCACCATAGGCATGCAACATCAAGTGTTAAATTCTAGGATCATTTCAAAGAGGGCCACAGTAGATTTTCTATGACAAGCTACTTTTTTTTTTTTACTTTGCCTCCTGGATAAAACTGTTCCTTTAAATCCTCTTTGCTTTAGATCTAATCTATGCAACAAGAATTCATTTCTTTTTAAGAAATTGCTACAGATTTTAAAAATAAACATGTCAGAACAAAAAGAGGATAACATGTGCTGCTCTAGTTATTGTCGAGATTAATATTTTTCATTAGTATTTGAAAAAAATATCTATAAACATGCCGGGAGTGCCAATTATAAATGTTATTATGATTTCCTCAAATGTTTTTACTTTAGAGATGAAATATTTAGATAATAAACATTGTCTTATTTTCCTTAATTGAAGACTATTCCTAGGACAGAAATATTTTGTTTGGCGATTTAACTTAGAAGGAATGCATTATTTTTTAAGATGTAGAGATTTTCATGTAAACAAACTTGAAAGGCTATTTAAATCCTATATTGCATATAAATGCTATTATAAAGTGGATGTCTGGTTCTATAGGTGCGGAAGAGATGCACAGCTCTGAAAATACCACTTTAATTAAATAATTTTTATGTTATACTAATTTAAAAAGATAGCATACATTTGTGAAATAATAACATAAATTTTTAATTGGAGACCTTGATTAAATCAACCATTCCATTGTGCCTCAGTCCTTCATCTGAAAAGACAATAAGTTGTATACATTATGTTTGCCATTCAAAATTATGGTGAGAAAATGTCTGTTGTGTAAGCCTCCTAATCTGTGATACTTTATTATAGTAACTCTGGGAATCTAATATAACTACATAAAAGTAATAATATTATTTGTTTGCTATTTAAAATCATAAAATTTATAGTAATTAAGAGAGTAGTAATGGTGTACAGATAGAATAAATTCATTAAGAGAAGAAAAAATGAACTTCTGAGATGGAATACTCATAACTGAAAATGTCATCCTACAAATATGACATTGCTACCAATGATAAAAAACATTGATTTCAAATAAAATGATCTGTATCAACAGAATATCCACATGGAAAAACTGTTGAACCTCTATCTTAAACCACAGACACAATTCATTTCCAGGTTTATTAAATATCTCATTATCAATGTCAAAAAACATAAAATATTTAAAAGACAATAAGGAAAAATACCTATTAGTTTGCACATGGAAACATTTTCAAAACAGGGTTCAATAAGCTTAAACCACAAAAGACAAGCCGGATAAACTTGAGAATACTAGTGTTAAGAAATCCTGCTAATTAAACTAGACTGTAGATCCAGTGGAAGTAAAAGCCACATACTAATAAATTTCCATCTCACATAACTGACAAAAAATGCTGTGTTCCTAATATATGAATAATGTCAGTTAGTCTACATTAAAAAATAATCACACCATCGGAAGGGAGAATGAGCAAAGACTTGGATTTTACAGTACAGGAAACAAGAATGGTCAATAAACATATGAAAATAGTTATCACCTTATTAGTAATCAGAGAAATGGAAATTAAAGTCACAGGAGACCATTTCACCTGCAGCAAATTGGCTAAGAACACATCTCTGAACTATCCGGGTGTATGAAAGGATGTGGAAGTCTCACAGTCCCTCCGTGCAGTTGCTGCCAATCTGAATCAGACCATCTGGAAAACCGTCTGAGGTTATCTAATCAGGCTGAAGAGGAACAAGGCCTGTGAGCTAGCAATTCCACTTAGCAGCAGGGCTGGACCCCCACCCCCAGGAGGCGTGTCGCAGGACGCTCACAGCAATGCCGTCTGTCAGAAAGCCTGGCAGCCATGAGAACAGGTGACCACAAATCTGGTAACACGAGAGTAAACAAAATAAACTTTACATGGTCCTAGAATTGTAACACAGCCTTCAAAATGAATGATTTGCGGGTTCCACATATCAACGTCTTCCAGCTACATTTTGAGTAAACTAAAGATGCCCCTGGAGAATTTTTGTGTGTGTGTGATGGGAATGATTGTAAGCTCCACCAAGCAAAGGAAAACACACTGTAATTATCTGTGTGCACATATGTTAATATTTCTTTAGCATTCCCCACACAGTTAAGTAAAAGCTGAGTAAATCTTTACACCCTTTTATAAATACAACTGAATTGTTCTTCCAAAAGGTCTTGCAATGTTCGTTGCCCAAATAGTTTCTGAATGCAGCCTTTTCCCACATTTTTGCCAACATCACATACTACAAACGGAATGGGTGAAACAGGAGAGTTTTTTAGTTTTTCCCTCCTCCTGTTTACGACTGAGTTCTTCTACCGGGTGATCTGTCCTCCAGCCAAAAGAGTGAACTTCATGAACTGCCTTTTCCCATTTTCCTCTCTTGGCTTTTTTTTTCTGTGTGTTTGTGGCAACTATTTGGTGTGTCTGAAAAATATTTTCTCAATCAGACAATGCTTAAAATTTTGAATTCAATTCAAATACTCTGAATACTTACATAGTTCTATCTTTTTTCTACCAGTCTCTTTTTATTTCTTGATCTTACTTTCTAATCTCCTAGGTTGGGCATGATAGAGTTGACAATGTCGTACCATCATTTTTAGGCCATATCTGTGCTTAGGAGAGCAAGCCATGCAGATGCCTGTCTGGAGCAGTTGGGTCCAGACAGCCAGTCAGCCAGCCCCGCCCTTGGAAACCACAGGGGTTTATGCTGAAGACTCTTTCTTAATGGTATATAAAAGTTAAGTATCAGTATGTCAGTATGGTACTTCAGCTGTATTACATATATTATAAAAATATTTTTGTTGATATATAAACTATGTAATTTTCAACAGTATTATTTTTATAAGAAATAAAATTCTAAGTTCCAAATAAATTCAATAAAAAATGCATTTTTCAAACCCACCTTAATTGTTAGTTAATACTTGAAGAAATGTGTGTGTGGTAAGTGCAATTTTTTAATTAAAAAAAAAAAAAGCTTTCTTGGCCTTACAATTTTATTTAGGATATTTGTCTTCAAGGAGGCAATACGGCTGTGGTCCCCACCCAGGGGCAGAGCACATACCTCCTGCTAGAAGCCAGGCCTGAGGAAGAGCCACTGAAAATCAAAGTAACCCTGAAGGTGGGGATTTCATGAGTCTACTTTATCTTATTTGAAAGAAACTCTCCAAATATCAGACACATGCAGAGTTGGAAATAGAGTCAGAAATGAAAATTGGGGGGGTTGGTTATGCTTCAGGGTTTGGTGTTTTGTTTCTTTGCTTTTCATTTTGTTTTGCTTTTGTTTTTTAGCACAGAGTAAAAAGGAGATTACCACACAAATTTTTTTTTTCATTTATTTACATTTACCATCGTTTATATATATTAAGCTTTAACATTTAAAGGGCCTATTTTCCATTTTTAAAACTGTTCCACTGAGCAGTTTAAAACTATGTCTGTTGTGTACATTGCTCTGGACTTCTTCCGCTGCTAAATTAATCATGTTCTCGCCTACAGCCATGTTAATCCCGGCTTCCTTCCCAGTGATCTCCTCGGAAGCTTTGGAGGAAGGAGAAGACCACATGATATGCCCATGAGTTATACTGATAATGAGCTTTTCTAGTATATTTTCCAAAAGAAAAGAAAAAAGTAATTTTAAATGATTTTTCTTTCTACACAAAACATGACAGAGCTATTTCCAAAGTGGTATTCTTGTGTGTGCTTCCAATTTTGGGAGTTGATACTCGCCCATCATTCTCACACATTAACTTCGTTGTTCTCCCCTATGAAGCTCAGATTATGCCCTTGTCTTTCGTTAAATAGAACAGATCTGCCCGGTTTTTGCTTTCTTTGGAACATTACTTGCAGTGTAAGCAGTCTTCATTTCATGGTTCCCAGGGGCATCATTTTGTGGTTCTGGAAACTTTTGGTTCTAGAGCTCCTTGTGTGGCCATCTCCATTGGTATCTTTATTTCTCTCTTTATCAAAGAGGGGATACAAGCTGCTAAATGATGTCCCAGCTGTGTGCATTGTGGAGGGCACCACATTGGAAGCAATGGGGATGTCTTTCAAAGCGTCTGACATTGTGGTCAGAATCAAGTGACAGGGCAGTGACCAGTCCTGGAGCAATATTGTGACAGGAAAACTTGGCAGGTTTGCGAAGCCTTCTAGGAGTAACACCAGACTAATGAGGTAATGTGTGCTGTGATTGGCTAATGACTCCTTGCTGAGATAAGACACTTTGAGGTGAAGCTCAAACAGCCATAGTTAAAGGAGAACTTTATTAAACAGCCATGAGTTGCAATCATGCTAACATTATAATTATTCTAACTTCTAATTCACTCTCAAATCTAAATACAATACAATCCTCAGTCGAAACCATATTTTTTAACAAGATATAAAGCCTTATACAGCTGTCCCCTGTTCTCTCACAGAGGGCATGTTGCAAAACCCCCAGTGGATGCCTGAAACCATGCATAATGTCAAACTATACATACAATGGTTTGTGCTATATGTACATACCTATCATGCAGTCTTATTTTATTTTATTTTATTTTATTTTATTTTATTTTATTTTATTTTATTTTATTTTGTGACAGAGACAGATAGGCAGGAAGGGAGATGAGAAACATCAATTCTTTGTTGAGGCACCGTAGTTGTTCATTGATTGCTTTCTCATATGTGCCTTGACCGGGAGGCTACAGCAGAGTGAGTGACCCCTTGCACGAGCCAGCGACCTTGGGCTCAAGCTGGTGAGCCTTGCTCAAACCAGATGAGCCTGTGCTCAAGCCGGCAACCTCGGGGTTTCGAACCTGGGTCCTCCATGTTCCAAGTCCGACACTCTAGCCACTGTGCCACTGCCTGGTCAGGCATACAGCCTAATTTTATAAATTAGACACAGTAAGAGTGTAACAACAATAAATAATAAAAGAATGGAACAATTATTAGAAAATACTGTAATAAAAGTTTTGTGAAGGTGGTTTCCTTCTCACTGTCTATCTCTCTGGTTACCAGTCTGATAATGGACAGGTCACTAAGTGACTAAGGGCAGGGAGCCTACACACCTCAGACACACTAGAAAAGGGACGACTGATGTCCCAGGCAGGATGGGGTGGAATGGCATTAGATTTTATCATGATACTTGGAATAGTATGAGGTTTAAAACTAACACATTATTTATTTCTGGAATTTTCCAAATGATGATTTGAGACTACAAAAAGTGAAACCACAGAAAAGAAAGAAACACTTATGATCGTAGAAAGCAGTCTGATTGTTCCCAACACAGCAGAATGCTGACATCTGGTACCGAAGGCTTAGTCTGTTCAGGCCACTATGATAGACACCATGGACTGGGAAGATTTATAAAACCAGACATTCATTTCTCACAGGTCTAGAGACTGGAAGTCCGAGATCAGGGTGCCAGCTTTGGTGGGGTGGGCACCCTCTTCCTGGTCCTGTCCTCACACGGTGAGGGGGAGTAGAAGGAGTCTCGCTGAAGCCTCGCCCCCCAGAACACAGATCCCAGGGTGAGGGCTCCACCCTCATGACCTATCACCTCCCTAGGGCCCCAGCTCCTAAACTATAATAGACAATGAGATAGCCACAAACAGAACACAAACTAGAGACAGAATGTCACTGGGAAGGAAAGCCCCCAGGCACCCACAACAGACAGAATGAGAAAAACAAAGACTTTGCCCCCACCCCAGAGCAACCTCTCTTCCCTCCTTCTCCTCTTCTCCCCACCCCAGGTGCATTTCTCTTGCACCCCTCCTCCTAAACTCTAATTAGGGATCCCCATGAGACTCAAGGCCAGGAGAGTGTGGGCAGCACCCGACACTTGTCTCCAAAGTCCCTTTCTCTCTGACTTGCTTCCTGCATGGCCAATAAATTCTTCCTTTACTTACTACACACTGTCTTTTAATTAAATTCTTTCTCTCAAGCAAACAAAAATCAAAGTCTCAACTGTAAAACCTCTCCTCCAGCAAACATTAGCAGAACAGTGGCCCTTCTCAAGCAGGAATACAATCTGCCATTTGCAATCAACTGCCCTTCTCTGAGGGCAAATACACATGTGACTGCACAGCGCCATTTTCTAACAATAAAAGTGAACAAACTCAAAAACTGCAAATTTTACAAACTCATTGCCCAACAACAAGACCATCCATTGGAAGTCAGGGTTTCATCATATGCATTCTGGGGACACACACTTGGAGACCCTCACATTTGTGTAACTGAAGTATGATTCTATGTCTTATAATAATTTTATATTCACCCAAGTGCATCATTCTGCAAAGACCTGAGGAATAAAAAAACAAAGCAATAAAACTGTATGTAGGCCAAAATGCTTACAGTTTTGCAACTTTATCCGTTATAAATAAAGAGTGGAAATTCATGGCTTTAATTATAGTCCCTATTATTAAAAACATTTACCGTTGCTTTGCCTGTGATGTTGCAACAGCTGTTCAAACGTTTTTACTTATCATTTGAATTCTGATGCAACACTGCATTTGTTTCTCCCAAAGTAGGTATCCAAAACAGTGTTAGGGTTTTTGCTTCGTTTTATTATCAAAGCAATATGGAACCAAAAGGCATTTGTTTTGCTAATACACGTCAAGCGTTTGCATACATAATCCTGAGAGCCTAGCTAATATGACCCTTTGTTAGTTTTAACACAATGGGAGTGAGAGAGAGGAAAGGCCAGATGGAAAAAGAGGCAGTTACAAATTAAATTTACAGTAACTTGACAGTGGCATGAAGCAGGAGAGAAAAAAAAATGCATTTTAACATATCACATTACAAAAAGTTATTCAGCTTTTATGTATATTACACCATTGCTCACAACCAGTGAAATTTAAATTCATTCTCTGTAACAGAATACATTCGTCATAATGACAAAAACGGTCACCAAAATAAAGTACTTCAAGGAAAAATCAGAAGAAGGATACTAACATTAACATCTAAACTTCCCCTCAGAACGTCTGATGGGTACCAGGCACAATGCTCAGTATATTATCTCATTTAATTGTAATGATAGATTCGAGGTTAAGTATTAATGTGATTTTCATTTAAATGAGGGGGAAGGACCCTAAGGTTCAGAGAGGTTGATTAACTTGCTTCAAACACACAGCTGTTCAGTGGAGGAATCAAGATTATAAAAACATCTGCATAACTCCAGCTCTCTAATCACCACTTCTTAAAATCCATGGAAAATTTTTATTCCCTTAAAAAAACACATTTCTTAAGTGTAAAATACATAGAATCTTTAGACAAGTCATAGAATGTTAACACTAAGTTGTAATAAAATATTGAAGACATTAAAGACACACTCTTTCCTTGATTGGCATCTGACTTTGTGGACAGACACAAGTGATGTGATGAGCCTGATCTATGTTTCTTTCTATTAATGAGCATTTATGCACCACAATAACCAATCATTTACCATAGCCAGTGTTTGCTATGGAGCAAGCATTTGTCCTTAACAAACTTATTAACACTGCCTTTGGATAACACTTGAAAATTCAGAAGAATCCCCTTCATAGATCAAAACACTGTTAATTTTGTCTGATCAAGCAAAATATGTCCTTGATAAACAATTAGAGTCAGTATTTAATTGTCTCAAAAAAATGACTCCATGTGAACTATTCTAAAACTAAAATTACTATCTCTGGCTGAAAATTAACAAAATGCAATTGGTTTCTATGAAATAATTCTACATAGCATGTTAATTTGTTTAGCTTTCTGTGGGGTAAACTTTGGCCCTAATGCATTCTGGCTAGTTCAGCAGGAAACCATGTTGGTCCATATTAGATTTTTCATGGGAAAATTACTGAGGATTTTGACATCTGCTATGACAATTTTCCAGGCTCAAGACTATTCTGACTTGGTCTTTACTTAAAAAATAATAATAATATAATAAGCAGACATTAGAGCAAGCAGCTGTTTCCATAATAAAACATGCTCAAACTTATTTCTCAGCAAAATTCCAGTTTTCCCCTCAAGCCACATTCATGCAAACAGTGATTCTTTTGCCTGGGGTCATTCATGAATGAAAAAATGAAGACAAAGAAACAAATGCACCTCTGTTGATCTACTTTTAGTTTTAAATGTCTTCTGTGGCACTCTTTACATAGCAGAATCCAGCTAGTTAAAAGGAAGAAGAAAAGGGGCAAACATGACTATATTGTAAATTTCAGACACGTTTCAGGGGCAGGCAGCGCTTATAATAGTCAAAACACTTTAACCATCTTTTAAGGCATTTATTGTAGGTGTATATCTGAAAACAAAACCAAAATGTGAGTCTTGGACTTGCAGAGTTTGCAAGGCTGTCAACTCTAGCCTGCATATCTTACTAAAAGTAGATTATCTGATTTTAATTTGGGACTAAAAAAAATGGTCTAAAGATCTTAACTTGATACTTCACCCAAGAAGATCTACAGGTGACCAGTAAGTCTATGAGAAGATGGTGCACACCATACGTCATCATTGGAATGTGAATGAAAACATGTCTTCTGAAGATATGAATAACACACGTGTTAGAATGGTCAAACCTGGAACACTGACAGCACCAAATGCTGGTGAAGATGTGAAGCCATAGGAACTCTCACTTATTGCTGTGGACTGCAAAATGTTACGCAGCCTCCTTGGAAGACAGTCTGATGCTCTCTCACAAAACTAAACATGCTCTTCCAAGAAGATAAAGCAATTCTGCTCCCTGCTATTGACCCACAGGAGCTGAAAGCTTATGCACACGCCAACCTGAACACAAATCTGCTATTCATAGTGGCTGCCAAAGCTTGTAATCAACCAAAATGCCAGCCAGCAGGTGAGTGGATAAGTAAAATGTGGAGTCTCAAGACAATGGAACATTATTTGGTGCTAAAAAGAAATGAGCCATAAAAAGACATGAAATAACTTGAAATGCACATTACTAAGTGAAAGATGACACACTTTTTTAAATTTCGAAACTCATATTTCTAAAAAAAAAACACACACACACACAGTGAGGGGGTTTCTGCTGTGATATGGAAAGAGCTTGGAAATTGTCACTCTTCTCCTCATAACCAGAAAAAAAAAGAAAACTGAAAATCAATGTCTTTTCTTATATCCATCAGAGTATTGAAGTCACAGGACTAAACATCACCCCCAAAACGAGAGAAACAGCAGAATTCAAAGAATGCTGGTCAGCTTAGCTAAAAAACAGAGGTGCACCAGTTTGAGAGGTAAAATTCCTGGGGCTCAGAGTTTAGAGAGATCTGAGAGATAGTCTTAATTCCTGTGCAGATATAAATAACTCTTTTCATGACCAACGTTTATTGTGAAGGGGCTTCAAAGTGTGCCTGCCTGCCAGCACATTAATTGAGTTCATTCAGCAGGACTTTAGTCATTCAGACAATGGAGCTTTAAGATGACAGAATCCTTCATTTTAAAAGATACCTAATTAGTCACAAGTAAGCATTTTCAGCACACATTATGTGCTAGGTTCTGGGATAAGCATTATCTCTCTATTTTATCCTTACAAGCACTCTGCGAAGGAATTCTGAGCTCTCTCGCTATCCCAGCATACAGATCAGAGACTGTTTTGAGTTGCTATGTAATTAATTCATCCTCAGTCACCCCAATAGCACGTAGCTGAGCTGGGATTTAAAAACACTGGTCAGCCAGATCCCAAAATGAAAGCACCCAACCACTCTGTTAGTCTGCCTGTGGTTCGCACCAAGCTGTTTTTTTCTAGCACTGGCATGGTTTTCTGAACAACTTAACAGTCTGTGACTTGTCCTAGAAGCAAGGCTTGTGCTGTCTACTGAGAACAAACGTTGTATAAATCATCTCCATTTCTACCCCTATGCTATGACTTCAAAAGCCTCAGGTAACACAACAATTTTAAAAGGATAACTGTAAAAATGTTAAAAAAAAAAAAAACATGTTCCTGATTAGATATTTTTTCCATCCTAAGGCAACATTCCAAAATGTTTAAGCATCAGTGAATGAAAATGTTCAAGAAATATATCATTAAAAGTAATTGGTAGCCAAGAGGGATGGCATATGTGTTAAAAATGTGTTGACTCTTTCTCCTTTATGGGACAACAGTCTCATCTCAACCACCCCCTAAGCATTCACCAGGATCCCAAATGCTTTGTAGTTATTTCAAGATAAATAGAATTTCAAAAATAATGTAAAATAAACCACCATGCCATATACCTGAAACTAATACTGGTATATATGCTATTAAATTTAGGAAATTCTTATATATTTTAGGTATTACCCACTTATGATGCATAACTCACTGTCAGGATTTTGTAGAGATAGTCTGCACCCCTATATTCACTGCAGGATCATTCACATTAGCCAGTCTATGGAAACAACCTAAGCATTTGTGGATGGATGAATGGATAAAGAAAATGTGGTTATACACATGCAATGTAATATTAGCCTTAAAAGAAGAAGGAAATCCTACCATAGGCAACAACATGAGTGAGCCGGGAAGACAGTACGACAAGTGAAATCAGACACAGGAGAGATGCTGCATGGCTCCATTAATGCGAGAAATCTAAAATAGTCAAACCCAAGGAAACAGACTGTGGAATGTTGTTTTCCAGCAGTTGGGAGAAGGAGAAATGGACAGTTGTTTTTCAACAGGTATAAAACTTCATTTATAAAAGAAGAATAAGTTCTAGGGGGTGCTGTACAACAGTGAGCCCATAGTTCATAAGATTGTGTTGTGCACTCAAAAATTTGTTCAAAGGTTAAATCTCAAGTTAAGTGTTTTTATAAAAACCAACATACAGACACACACACACAGGTAGGAGGAAAGTTTTGGAGGTGACAGATATATTTATTAAATTGATTGTAGCCATAGTTTCATGTGTGTATATATATCTCCAAACTCATTACATTATATAGATGGTAAATATGTTCATTATTTTATATTTCAATTATACTACTGAGCACCATCACCTCTTCCTGTAAAGACAGGCACTGGATATCTTTGCCACTGTAGTTCCTCTAGCTTATTATTCATTTATTTATAAAATCTTCTGCACAAAGGTTAGTAAGGCTGCTTTGTAATAGGCATGCTTCTAGACTCTACTGATAATGTAGCTATAAAGAAAGTTAGAAACAGCTTCGGTAAAATAACTTTCATTGGGTGCTTCCCAGATTTTTTGTGCTTCAGGTCAATTACGCTCGTGACAAGAAAAGCTCTAGAATCTTTCACTTTTCCCATTTCTCAAGTGAGGAAACTGAGATCCAAGAGTCTAAGTAAATCAGCTAAGGATTGTAACTTAGGTCTATTCAAAGGGGATGTCACATGCTGTACCATGCAAACACTCACTTAGGAGGCACAACATAAGAACAGCCAGAGCACCAGGGATAAATCAGTTATGTTACAAAGTGCTATGGGAATTCAAAAATGAGAAAGATCTGTTCCCAAAAGGCAACTCATAACTTCTCACGATTTTCTAATTGATTTTCCTCTTTGAAGTAGTTCAACTTATTTCTCACACTCAAAGCACTTTTACGTATTTTGGTCTTACGGTAAAATCAGTGTTATTATGAAATTTCTTCTTTTTTTGGCAGAATGTTCCCTACTCTTTTGAGAAGACATTTTTAGTGTTCAAAAGTGACTGATGTCAGTTCTCATTTCTCAGGCTGTCAATGCATCAGGGGCCGATGCCTAGAAATATGGATAAAATATACATGATCCATTTCTGAGCTAATTGTCAGCATATTACAAAATCACATTGCTTCCTGCAAGCGTCTCTAGATTTTATTAAATCAGGAAATTCTCTGCATAATTAATAATACCAGATTGAATGGTTTGCAGTCGAGTAATTTCCTAGTCTCATTCTACAGAAAGAACATTTGTCATTGTTGCTTAAGAAGAGAATTGCTGTCTAGGCAGGCGCGTAAGTGACATTCTTATTAGCTGTGGCATGCAACACATCTACCCGATGACCCAAAGTGAAAAACAAAGTTTTTAATTCATGTCATGCCTAACAGGCCTACATTGACTCCCCCACCCCAAAAAGAAATAGTAAAGTATTTACTGTCTTGGAGTTTCAGTAACTCTTTCATGACAATAACTTAGCATAGAAAAGATCTCTTCATTCCTGGACTGACCTCCAAATAGTTACTACCACTCTTGACACTTTTGGAAACATCGCATCACTGTGAATTGTGTCAACGCCTCAAGTCTCTAGCTTCTTTTAGAAGACATCCATGTTTGTTTCCTTGATGCATTAGGGAAAGTCCATTTAAATTTGCAGCTTAAACTCTTAACTGAAGAAAAATTGGTTTACTCATAGTAACCACATCAACTCCCTCATGGTACTAAAATTAAAATTATTTACCTGCCGAGTAATCTACCATCAGAGAAACGTTATCAGTGATGTCCATCTCAGAAGAAGGAGCAATGAGCTGTGGAACGATCTTTCCAATTTACAAAGCTGAGGAATAACCACCAACGTAGGCTGCGCCCAGAAGGAAACACTGTGAACATTTTAACACAGGTTCCCACAATCCAACTTCCATGCATGGTTACAGCTTTTATGTTATATTAACTGTTTCAAATGACCACTTTGACTGGTGGTCACTGCGGGATCAATAATGGAAGTATTGATGTTCCTTATTGTCAAGTGAGGTTGGAAAAGGGAGAAAGTCAACACAATGCAAGCCATCAGCTCCCTACCCCTTGTAGAACTGGATACAATTGGTATAACTTCTAAATCTGTAGCTTTTATCGGTCCAAAGTTTCCCCTAATGACTGGATTAATACTAAACAGGTTTAATGTAATTTAAATAATAACCATTCAAATTACTTAAAATTTTTACACTTTTGATATTTAATCCTACTTATTACATTATACTCTGAAAATACAAATTATGCAATATGTTTAATGAAAATTTAGAAGAATCTTAAAGGTGAGTAGTGCATCATCAACTTTTAAAACTTTCATGGGAACTTGAAGTTGTATATTTTGTATTTCTTTGATAGTATTGATTAATTAAATGTAATCTATAGTTTTTTTAATAATTCAAAACCTTTTTTTTACCTGACTTACATTTTCTGTTTCATCTGATATACTTTGAGCCACAGTATGCAAAATTTCCATACTATATTGTGA
This sequence comes from Saccopteryx leptura, assembly GCF_036850995.1. Lineage (NCBI taxonomy): Eukaryota > Metazoa > Chordata > Mammalia > Chiroptera > Emballonuridae > Saccopteryx > Saccopteryx leptura. The sequence goes on along the minus strand of NC_089513.1, from coordinate 4,209,355 downwards.
TTTTTTTAATATTATAATTTAATGCTATGTAATTTGGCCTATGAACATTCATATTTTAACACTTCTAACCACTCTAACTTTTATGAATGTAAAAATAATATTTTTAAAAAATTGCCCCTTAAATTATATATCAGTTGAAATTAATATTGCTATTTATATTTTCTTTTGTTCTGAGTTTGACTATAATTTTAAAACTTGGTGTGTAGCTGGTGAATGCAGAACAGCTTGACGTTGACAAAGAAGATTGAACTTAGAAGACCGTTATGTGCAGCTAATGGGATAAAGCAAATAACAGGAAAGTGTAGGCGGGAGAGTGAGGAATTAGAGTCAAGAATGCCGGACAGTCTCCTGCCAGGTGCAATGGTGAAGTAATTTATAACCAAGGGAGGGTCGGTGATGCAGGTGGTCAAGTAAGGGAGAGACGCTGGCATTGGGGCGGAGAGTGAGCTTGGAAGATTCAGAATATTAAAACTGGAAAAAGTAGGACCAGGGAAGGCTGTTCTTTTTCTCTGTGACGCCAGAGGGGGTGCGCGTCTACTTAGATAAGAGCTAGACCTCTTGGTTGCTTGTTACAGGAAAACTTTACCTTGGAAAGGTCAGACTGGCAACCAATGAATGACTTCCCAGTTTCCTTCAGGAAATTCCTGCTGATCTATCTGTCAAAGGCAATACAGTCTGTGGACTCGGTCAAACAGTTTCCTCCTCAAGACCGACTTAGGGATCCTCACTTGGCCATCCCCACCACCCCTAAACTGTTCACCATGCATTTGCCAGACTCTCTGTCCCTTTGCCATGACAGAGATGCCTGATGCCACTCATATGTCCCACCAACAACATGGCTAAAAACCATCAGAGTGGTTTGCTCTCAAAAAAAGACCCAGTAAGTTCCAACAAATGTATCATTGATTATTAGTTAGTGATACTTTGGGGAGTTCAACAACCTGGTGGCTTCACTAATTTCTACTCAAGACGCCCTTTCTACCATCATCCTGAACCGCAAACTTGTCAATGACGTCCCACCACGGCTCCAGGGGCCCCTGGTTGGGGCTGTGTGCTGGTGAGGCGAGTCCCACATCGGATCTGAGCACCAGTCTCCGTTCAGGGCTCTCAACCACCAAGTGTCCTTTGTCTCCTAGAAAATTAAGAGCCTTTTAGGAGCCCTTTGCTCATATGGTCAGATTTGGAAGCCCCCTTTTTTTTCCTCTCTCTCTGTCCGCTCTTTTAAGGTGACCAACTTTTTTACAATGAAAAGGAAGACAAAAATAAATTGAAGAAAACAATATTGTAAATAAAAGAAACATTTTATTCATTGCAACAATAATACACTATAATATGAGAAATGCATAATAAAAACATCTGTAATATTTTATATTGTAATTATGCTTACATGCCTATTTATTTTTAATAATAATTGTAAGAAAAAAGTACTCATTTAGATACAAATACTATGTTACATCACATGTAGTGGATCGACTCTGCATCAGTTGAATATGGACATTTACAGATTAGTCTTCCAATATCAAAAAGGAGGACATGCAGAAGGACACTCTTCCAGGGAGGATGGAACTTACAAAAGAAGGACTGTCTTCCCTAAAGGAGGACGATTGGCCACCTTAGCCATTTGTATCTATTGATCCTCATCTTCGTTTTGGAAACCGCATGCAAAGCGAGGAGTAGGCAGTTTCAGCAAGTGCTGAACTTCATTAGGTCAGATCACATAAGACCGTAAGAGCCTACGATCCCCTCGACGGGCCCCACCATGCAGCATCCCGCCCCAGCTGCTGTTATGAAGGACACTTCTCACAGAAACACACATGGTTTCTAGGATCAGTCCTCGCACTCCGGCTTTTATACCTCCCACTCCCCCCCACCCCCGGGAAGACACAGATGTGTTCACACCATCAGCAAAGCCCAACGCGCAGGGCTGCGCTGCCCTAACGTGCCCAACGCTCAGGGAATGGGCCCTGGGCACCCACTGGTGGATAGTTACGGTGGGGAGGGGAAGACGGTGGGTTCAGTGAGTATGCCTCATTTCACATGTATGACACTGAAGCCTGTCAGTCAAACTGGAGAAAATGTATCTGATTTGCATGCATAAAGATTTAGAAACTGCTACAGAGGTAGATTCAAGTTACCTAAGAGAGAGAGGAGGAGGCCACAGCGGAATTCTAAGTGACTCCAGCACTCTACATATTTAAAGGTTTTAGAAAGAGCAGCCCGCTTTGAGCTCCCACAGAAACGGTGAGCGCTCTTCCTCTGGGGCTCAGAATATCACAGCATATAAAATCTGCGTTCATCTACTGCTCCGTGGACAGACTGCTGGTTCTTCTACCATACCTCGTTTACCTTTAGATCGCGCCTGGGAGCTCACAGGTTATAGGTGTTCACGTGACCCTCGCTGAAGTGTGCTGAGGTAGCTAATGTCCCTGTCTCTTCTACAGACAAGTTCTGAAGAGGATTCTTTATCCCAGAAAGGGGTGCTAACCGACTGGAGGAGGTTTCAGCGTCTTGTGCCTTGAAGCACGTACCTCCAAATACAGAGCCTGTAATCCGTGGCACTCACATTCCGAACGACCTTCCTTAAATTACTCCAAACTTTTTTGCTTTGATGGTTCCCCTTCCGCTAGCTAAATAACTCCCTGTTACGTATTTAGGTAAAACTGCAGCCCTAGGTAGGGATAAAATGTAGCTCTGAGGACCTGTTTGAAAGAAAAGCTTAGCAAATGACAACTGGGGAATGAAAATTCCCATTTCCTAAATTTACACTTCATTCACAAATGGTTATGACTCTCCGTGTAATTGTACAATATTATGATGTGCATGAGATTTAGGTATGATACCAAGCATGGTACTTTATGCGTCTTTGCTAGGTTTTTAGCGGCACTACACTTTTAAATTGACTTCAAATTATATTTTAATACTCAAGCCGATGTTCTGAGCTCCGTATTTTCATAAAACCCTAAACAGTGTCTTTGCATACTATTCTTTATTGAGGTACCATGTTAAGAACGCAGAATTCTGTACGTCAGGGGAACCATAGAAAATAGCATTGATCTGTGTCAAAATACATAGCAATTCAAAGACTGATAGATGGGACAAAGGACGAGAGAAGAGAGAAGGTAAAGGTTACATCACAGAAGTGGCGTCATGGTATCAACTGCAGTTTCATCTACAATACTCTGTGTTTTGACCAGATGACCTGTTCCACCCCCAGCTGAAGACAAACTTCCTTGTCTTCAGCTCGGTGGGTGTCTGGAGCCACTCACTCTCAGAGCCTGATAAGTTCTTCACCCCTCCTCCCTGCCCCGCCTTGCCTTCAAAGAGCAGAGCACACCCCTGTCCTCACTGTAGTTCCCACCTTGTGAGCTTAACAAGAATATATTATTTTAATTTTTCTTTAAGATCTCACAATAAATGTTCTTGAATAAACGTGTGTCGGTCCATTCCTTTTGCTATGAGTTCCATGTCAGGTTAGGCATGTTTAATCAGGGGTTGTTGATTGTGATCGAGTCGAGGACCACTACTCTGGTTCTGGGTATTGAGCTGAATCAGACTCCCCCTTTCCTTCCTCCCTTTGCGTGAGCATCTGTTTAATGGTAGTCCTTACCCTCAGACTTCCCGGGATACCAAAGGTGGATCTTAAAGAGTCCATGCTCCAAAGCAAGCCTGACAACCTCTTCCCTGGACACAGTCTTTGTAACCTAAGAGGTTCCAAAGGGCAGAGACGGGTTCCTTACACCCCACTTCCCAGGGTATTTATTTGTATGCAGTAACTAAGATGGTGACTCAAGTGACATGTCTTGTTAAACTCAAGCTTATTCTTTTGACAGACTTTTTTTTATGTGAGACTGTGGATATAGGCTAGTAACAAAAACAGACACAGTATCTACACTTACAGAGGTCACAATTTACAACAGGAGGCTGACATCAACCAAGTAATTATATTGATAACTATAAATTGCATTTATAGTAAGTGCTAAATAGAAAATATTCAAATGAAAGCAGGGGGTGGTGAACTCGTGTGGGTGGAATGAGAAAGGCTACCCAGAGAAATCAATATTTGAGTTGATAATTGGAGGATGAGGTAAGTTGGCAGGTATGGAAATAGATGACAGGAGGCTGGGGTTAGGAGGGAGCATATTCCCGGGAAAGAAAAGCATATGCAAAGGTCCTGGGGCATAATAAAGCATAGGCATGAATATTCTCATCCTGGATTGTTCTGCTTTACAAACACTTTTTTATAGAACTAAACTTATTTATTCCAAAATGATATGTTGATCATCTATAGGACTGTTCTTCCATTAATGTTTTGCCTAACAGGCCATCTGACTGAAATGATAATTCCCATTTTTCAAACACATGAAAACTTTCTGTCCTCTGTTTCAAAAAATTTTTAAGACTTAATTTATTTATTTTTAGAGAGGAGAGTGAGAGAGTAAGAGAGAGAGAAAAAAGGGGGCACAAGAAGCATCAGCTCCCATATGTGCCTTGACCAGGCAAGCCTGGGGTTTAGAATCAGTGACCTCAGCATTTCAGGTCAATGCTTTATCCACTGTACCACCACAGGCCAGGCCCCTCAAATGTTTTAAAGAAAGAATGCAGCCTATTACAGACAATTGTACTTATCAGGTAAATACTATTGTTATAATTATATATCCCAATTTTAATGTCTAATTATTTCAAATCCCCAACTCTGTACCATATTAGCAGTAGAAACAGTATTAAGAGAAGCCTCTTATAAGGTAGATACAAACACTTGGAGTTCTTCAATTGGCAAGTAATATTAAACTGACTTAGCAACACAAGGCAAAGACTGGATAGATTTCTGATGAATATTAAGTAACAATTATGGATTAAATTATTGAGTTTTATGATGTAGAAGGAATATCACAAAATCTTTTTCTTTTTTTTTTTTTTAGCGAGTGAGAGAGAAAGGGGCAGACAGGCAGGAAGGGAGGGAGATGAAAAGCATTAATTCTTTGTTGCGGCTCCTTAATTGTTCATTGATTGCTTTCTCATATGTGCCTTGACCAGGGGGGCTACAGCAGAGCGAGTGACCCCTTGCTCAAGCCAGCAACCTTGGGCTCAAGCTAGCAACCTTGGGCTTCAGGCCAGTGACCTTTGGGCTCAAGCCAGCGACCATGGGGTCATATCTATGATCCCATGCTCAAGCCAGTGACCCCATGCTCAAGCCAGTGACCCAGTGCTCAAGCCAGTGACCCAGTGCTCAAGCCAGTGACCCAGTGCTCAAGCTAGTGAGCCTGCTCTCAAGCCAGTTACCTCAGTGTTTCCAACCTGGATCTTCAGCATCCCAGGCTGATGCTCTATCCACTGTGCCACCACCTGGTCAGGCACCATATCTTTATGTATGTTTCAACAATTACCTTGTTCAGGAGACCAGATATCCTGAACATTTTTAGACAATTGAATAACCGAGTAAGAGTCAAAGTCAAGTGTAACTGTTTTTAGCATAAAATATTATGACCTGTACCAAGGAAAATACTATTTATTTCCTGCCATTTTATTATCTTTTACCTCTCTGTACAGGAGATCTATGACTCTGATCATATCACATTTACACCAAATAGCAACTCCTCTTTCCCTGACTTACACTCTGTTGACTGCAGCAGATTTTGCAAGGATATAAGACTGCAAAACCACCATCTGGCTATTTGAATTTTCCAGCAAAGATATTTTGGGCAGTGAATTATTTCACTGTTGAGACTGTCCCCGTTCATGAATGAATATCATCACGAGTGTTGGTGAAAAAGAATGACCTCTGCCTATTATATGAATGCAACGAGAGTGTATGATCTTCCTAAATCTTTGACTCAAAATACAATATGGATGCAAATGAGTTCTGGATTTCCAAAATAAGTTCCTTCCATAATGCCCTCTATTACATTTCAAAAGCCAGCCAAATAGAGACAATTCAGAGCACTACATATAGTGAACTAAATTTCAGTCTGCTTCCAGCTGTTCACACATGCTGAGGGTGAACTGAATCTTTTAGAAAGCAAAGGTCAGAGAGTGAGAGAGAGAAAGAGAGAGATTGACAGAGAGAAACTGTAATGTAATTGAGGAAAAAGACATGTAAAGGTATCCAAAACATGAAGTATTACAGTTATCACTGTCCACAGAATGTACTTATTTTCTGGTGCAGAAGAAATACACATTTTATGAAATGGACTTTGCCCTTGGTTTCCGGGGGCATTGAGGACCAGCCAGAGCACGGGGTCTGGGGTACCTGGAAAAATGAAAATCACGCATAGAACTTAGGCTCCACACTAATATAGACAGACAATGGGTTCATGATACAGATGAGGATTTGTGCAAACAGCGGGGACAGGCAGGGAATGTTTACAAAGGCAGCATGCTTAGACAAAGAGGATAAAGCAAATATGACTCCAACTAGAAACAGCTTTGGGAAAACGGGGTTTCGTTGCTTCAATAGGAAGCAGGGTGGTGTTAAGATAAACCACACAACATCAAGAGAAAAAGCATTGTTTTTGAATGCAATCATCACATGAAATGACAGTCGGCAAAATTTTCCAAGGTGCACAATGCTGGTACACTAGCAATCAGTAACTAGGAAAGAAAGGGCCATTTTGAGACAAAAAGGTAGCAGCAGGTCAGTGGGATAAATATAATATACATAAAGAAAGCGACAGGTGAGTGTCTAACAGGCCTTCCCTAGGCTGCCCTTTCAAAATAAATAAATACATCCCTACAAACGCAGTGATTTATGCAACCAATACAATTGTCCTACTCATTGCAACTTCGCCACTGTCTAATGGTGTTGACATTTACCTACAACACACAAGTACAATTATTTCCTAACACATGTTTTTAAAATAACTGAATTTATAACATGAGTTTCTAGATAATTTTAAAGACATGGGATTTATTTTTTTTTTTTCTAGCCTCTTTGTGGTTTAGCTTGATTACCTTGAATAGCCTTTACTGGCTACTTTCTACGGAAAGTACAATTAAATATCTTGACATTAACACAAAGGTACTTAGATAAGGATTTTTTTTCTATTGAAAGCAAAGAGAAAAGATACCTATTAGAGTTTCTTATACTTGTCTCTTGTAATTGGGACACAGCAAAGAATATGAGCACATGGACAGTCAGCACACCCCCAACACTGTACTTCAAAATTGGGGCAGGGTCTCTTAACTAAATGAATGATAGGTGTAGCTCACCCAATAGAATAGCAATCCCCAAATCATCTGTATTTGACCCTGAAATTTCAGCGGCATTTGAGTATGCTTATATCTAATGATTGGTAAAGATTCTGTTGTGAAGCAAAATCTATATCATCTATTTTAACTCAAGAGGAAGTGGAAAAATCATTTATTTATTTTTTTTTTATCACATTACCCTGCACCTTTCAATGAATCTTGATTCATTTCTATTCAACAAACATTGACACAATGTCTGGCATAGTCCAGACTCCTCTGTGGAGACACAACATTTAAAAGAGCTTTATGGCTAATGAGACTGTAGTAAATTATAGAAGGTGACACTTGTTCTCTGGTCTCTAATCTTCGCTCTATTCCACTCAATCCCACGATCCAAGCACATACAGGAGGCAAACTCCTGGCTTAGCAGAAGATGGTCTGTGCTATCTGCATCTCTCCATCCAAAAGAGCCTGCACTAGTCCTCGATTGTCTTAAAGAAATTAATCAAGATGTTGTAGGTCCCCAAATTATATCACCTCTAGAAATTTTCCTTCTGTTCATCACCAGTGTAGCCGCTGAATCACTAAACATAGGCAGTCAGAAAGAAGCCTCTCCTATATGCCTTCTCCAGAGTCTTGTTCTTTAACCTAACACATACTTATTGAGTTGATGCCATATGCTGAGACACTCTTGGAATTCAGTGAACACGGTAGATAGGGCTCCTCCCCTTTTCTTGCGGACATTCTAGCCAGGAGAGAAAAAGGTAGAGACCGACCTGTGGAATTAAACAAAACCGTGACAGGCATGGAAAGTCTTATCAGAAAGACATAACATGACACCAGAAAGTCAGGTTATAAGGGCACCCTGTGCGGCATGAGAAGTGAGGTCTGGAGGTTCAGAAGGAAGAGGTGAGGGTGTTCAGGCATCTGAGTGGGGTTGGGATGTACACAGCTTCCTGGTGCTGTGACAGTGACCTCAGCATAACCTGAACTGATCTGGGGAGGGCACTGTTCGAACTACATAAATCAGCCAAAGGCAGGTGTCAGAGATTTTCTTTCTTTTCCCACATGAAGAATTAGTTATTAAATATTTATAAACAAAGAGTAAAATACAAGATGTTGATCTAATAAGTGCATTTTGAGGAAAAATTACATATAGCCATTATTTTGAACATGAAGAGATAAATGTGTGTTATTAATAATGCATTTTTCACTGATCCAACCAAACGAGTATTGAATAAATACAGCATGCCTATTTTAAAAACTACCACACCTGACCTCGACGTCATTTGCTCATTGCTCATCACTTCTTGGTAAAATGAAAGTAATATAGCACAGAAGTTCGTGACAAAGAATAAATTACCTACTGCACACAGTACACAGAGCTAAATGTGCCTGGCACATCCAAAACCCTTGTATCAATTGCTGTCTTGACAATTAATATCATCATTTCCAATTGCTCAATTCACTTGCTAAACTGTTATGCCAAACTCCTCCTTCCAAATGCAAAATACTGTTTCCTTCTTTTGAATATCTACCCATCTTCTCTCAGCCACAAAACCCCTTCCATTGTCTGTCTGCCTGGAAAAATTCTCTCCCACCATCAGTCCTTGACTCAAACTACACACACTTTCTTTCCTCCTTTTTCTTCATTCATGTGCCCTCTCTTCTCATAACACCTCACGTACGAGGCCCCGGATTCATCCCAGGGGCTGATGCTAGGACTCCCTTCTTCATTTACATCATATTTGCTACTCAGTAGATCAAGTCCTGGAAAGCAGTAAGCATGTTCTATTCATGAAGTTCTTGGTCCATGTTAAGTGGTTAATAAATGGTTTCAATTCATAAACAATCAATTAGAAATTAATGTAGTAATATTCCTTACATCACTAGGACACAGGAAAAAGATGTGCCAGGGAATAGGGAATGTTATCAAAAAATGTCTTTTATGACAACATGGATGGGCCTCAAGAACATTACACTGAGTGAAATAAGTAAATCAGAAAAAGCTAAAAACTATACAATTTCACACATAGGCAGGATACAAAACTGAGACTCATGGACATAGATAAGAGTGCAGTAGGGGAGGGGGAGAAGGGAAGAGGAGCAGGGAAGGGGAGGGGTGGGGGAAGAGAGGAACAAATATAAGGTGACAGAAAATGATTCGACTTTGGGTGATGGATATACAACATAATCGACTATTCAAATGACACAGTGATGTTTACCTGAAATCTATGTACACTTGTTGATCAATGTCACCCTATTAAATTTAATTTTCTAAAAAATAAAGATGTCTTTAAGGAAAAGTCATTTAAAATTGGCTGGAAGGAATCGTGCAGTTTGCATTGAATACGCAATAGTAAAAATAGACTTCTGAGTACAACTGTACTCGTTCTCTATGGGTACAGAATAATTATCATTTGAGTGTCCCTCTGGGATCAAGTTTCAGTGTTGACCCTGCTGAGATCTCATCTGAGTGTCACTGTCCTCCTCTGACTTGCTTGGCTGATGGCACAATTTAGTCCCTTGTCATTCCTGGAGTCTGTCTTCCATTTCTGGACATGCTGTGCTCTCTCGAACAGGAAGTTTGCTCTTCACCGTAAGCAGAAGAGGGCCTCTGACGGTAAATCTCACATTTCAGGAAGGGCACAGTCCTTCTTTTAAGGGCTAAACTTCAGGTCAGACTATGCAAGAATTATCACTCTTTTATCTCAAAGTCAACTGATTAGTACCCCTAATCATGGGAGTGCAATTCCTTCATAATCATATCCCACAGAGACTCAAAGGTTGGGGATTACAGGGTGGGGACCACCACGGGCATGAATCTTGGCGGTCATTTGAGCATCTTGTCTACCCCATGCCCTCAGACTTCCAATAAGACACATTCTTCTCAGACATTCATCTCTTCACAAGCCCTCAAGAGTCTCCAACCATTACAGCATCAGCTCCAAGTCTACCTGTCACCATCCAAATCTAATCATCTCATCAACTTCAGGTCCAAAATTTTATAGGAATCTCATCAGCTCAAAGCCCAATATCTCAATAAGGTCCAGGTTGTGATGAGACTCCTTTGTCTGTCCACTCAGAACACCTTTCCTCTCCACCTGTGGACCCCTGAGGCTCCAAAGCCATGTTGCCTGCTCCCAGCACGCCCAGCACACAGTGTGGGCAGGCACGGACTGCAGCGATGGACACCCTGTTCTAAAACAGATGCCGCAGGAGGGCAATGAAGCCACTGTCTTCTTACCCCTCTCTTAGGAAAACATTATTGCCTTTGGAAGAGGGAAAAAAATTACTCTTATGCTACCATGTGTCTTCGACCTCTATTATTTGTGGTGAAAAGGCTATCCAAAATCCTTCAAAGCTCAAAATTCCATAATTGTTTTTAATCCACATCTTGATTGTTCTATGAGTGTGATAAACTATATCAACACCTAAAATCAGTGGTTTGACTGTTTTATTTTAACGATCATCCCTTCTCTGATGTATTAAGTCCAGAAATCTATGCCTACTTTTTCAATGGGTGTGAAGGATTCAAGAAAAAAAAAATTAGAAAGAATCAAAAACACTTCAATGTTGATCCAACAGTGTTTGATAAAATATTTTATGTTCTTTTATCGTCCCTTCTTTTTTTCCATTAGACTGATTTCCCTAATCATCATTTTATTTTCCCTTCCTTAGGATCCCTTTTATTTTTAATTTAACTCAGCATTTTATAACAATTGTTTCATTGCCTGGTACTGCCAAATATAAAATTGCCTGATAATATATATAGTTATCAGATATTAAAATGTTACTTAATAGCTGTTGAATTTATATTGCTTTCCAAGTTGTACTGCTTTCCACATCTCTGGTGCTCTACAGAAACACTTTAGGTACTCTTTGCTTGAAGATTCGATAGCTGAACACCTATCTTAGTACTTTATAATCTTGTTAATGTACTCTGTCACATGTACCCACATGCATAACCGATTCCGTTCTTCATCAAGTTAACTTATATTTCATATCCTACTTCACCCAGCACAGTTGCATCCTTGATTTACCACAAAATGCATCTCCAAATTGTTTGAAGACCAAATAATTAAAAATGCCTCACATGACACTTAACAATATGGTAAGCGATATAAATTATCATTTGAGGGCTTAGAAACCATTTCTGAAATCATTTGATGCAGAAAATTACACTTGACATTAATCAGAAATCTATTATTGCCACTTAGCAATTTTGTAAAGAAAATGAACATTCCCAATTTTAGAGGATACAGATGCATCCAAACACGAAACCACTGAGCCCCGAAATCTAGTCATGATTGGTAATAGCAATAAAAACAAAGTTCTGAAAATTAAATTTAAATTGAAATAAAATAAGATCGCCCTTCACTTCTTTCAGAGGTCCTACTGATTTCTCCTACACTCATCACTTTATTTCACTTCCATCCATAATGATTTATTTCAGATTGCATAACACAACTAACCCTTAATCTCAATGCTATACTTTATAAAATTCAAAGTATTCAAAAACACTGACACAGTTTATTTTCAGCAACTCACTACTACACAACAGTTGAAAACAGTCATTAAGAATAGAGTTTTGGCCCTGACTGGTTGGTTCAGCAGTAGATTGTTGGCCTGGTGTGTGGAAGTCCCGGGTTCAATTCCCAGTCAGGGCACACAGGAGAAATACCCATCTGCTTCTCCACCCTTCCCCCTCTCCATTCTCTTTTTTTAAAATTCATTTTAGAGAAGAGAGAAGGGGGGGAGAGAGAGAGAGAGAGAGAGAGAGAGAGAAGGGGAAGGAGCAGGAAGCATCAACTCCCATATGTGCCTTGACCAGGCAAGCCAGGGTTTTGAACCAGCAACCTCAGTGTTTCCAGGTTGACGCTTTATCCACTGCGCCACCACAGGTCAGGCTCCATTCTCTTTATCTCTCTCTTTCCCTCCTGTAGCCAAGGCTCCACTGGAGCAAAGTTGGCCCGGGCACTGAGGATGGCTCCATGGCCTCTGCCTCAGGCACTAGAATGGCTCTAGTTGCAACAGAGCATCGCCCCAGATGGGCAGAGCATCGCCCCCTGGTGGGCATGCTGGTGAATCCTGGTAGAGCACATGGGGGAGTCTGTCTGTCTGCCTCCTTGCTTCTCACTTCAGAAAAAAAAAAAGGAATAGAGTTTCTATGCTGCTACATTATTCTTTAGGCTGTTCCATTCCTCCAGTCATGTCATTGTGACTTGCTGTTAGCTTCTTAGACTGAATAGATAGATCATAAGTGTACATATAGATAGATAGATGTAGACAACTATAAACTTCTGAAAATGATTTGTTTTGTAAGACATTAACCTAAGAGGGATATTTTAAGAAAATAACATTTTTAATATTCCTTAGATTCTTCTTTCCTTACTCTCAAATTAGTAACCCAAACAACAGAATTTATTCATATATTTTTCTTTCATTGTTTATTAAGATTACAATTGATGCCTCTTTGAAATTTTATTTATTTCTCAAACTTACAGATTTAACCACACTGCTAGAGCTGTGTAGAGCAAAGTTATAGGTATTGCATATATATATTATATGATATATAATATATATATGATATATTATGTCTTTGTTTATTTATACCTATATAAATGCCCAAAGCATTACATTTAGTTAGGTCATTCCATAAGGAAACTTCTATTGATATATTGCCACCAATCAAACTTTGTGCTAAACACAGGGATTGTAAGAGTGAACACAAAACTGTCTTGAGATAAAATAATATTTTTCTAAACTATGTCTGAAGCCAGGATACCTGAGGTTTCATTATGGACACGGTACTTGGGGGACAGGGACATGGGTCATGTGCTCTGTGAGGGAGGTGTCTTTCAAATACATAGAAGGTATTCTCAGGTAGATGTGTGTGTGGGGGGCAAAGTAGCTCCTTCAAGCCGACGAGAGGTTCCTATGGGATTCAAGGTCAGGACCACTTAATTTCCAATTCTAGTGGACTGGGTGGAAACATAGTCACAGTAAAGTCTTTCTAAAGAATGTTCTTTCTAGAGACTGAAGAGAAACACTGCAGCCTCAGATACAGTTTTCCTTAGAGCTGTCACTGCGGAACCAATCAATGGGAAATGATGACAGACATGCTGTTTCTGCAGAGACCGGGTCTGGTGTCAGTTTCTTCCAGCGTCAGCCATGACTCTGCTCTCGTAAACGCAAGATTAACTTTAAATGTTTATACCAGGAGATTGCAAAAGCTGGCCTTTAAATTGTATAAGCTATTGAGATATCCAAATTGCTTGTTGAGAGTTCTCTCAGATTCTCTGCACTGTTGTTCAAAAATATTCATAAAGCACTGTTCACATCCTGTGTTCCTTTGCCAGATTATCCTGGTTTCACCAAAAACAAGAACACAAGTTAAATGGACAATCTAAGAAAATATCAGGTGTCAGCTAGGGAAAAAAAATAGTCCTTTACTTGAGATTCATAAGGAATAATAATGATGATGATGAAATAAGGCAAATCTTCACCAGCTGGCAAGGAAATATCTTCAAAAAAATTAAACTAGAAATGTGAACACAAAGTTGATGAAAATTAGTGTTCTTAACTTTCGGGAACCAGATTAAGTCCATTACTACACAATTAGTGCAGTGAGAAAGACAAATGTTTATGTTCAAAATATTAAAAGACAGTTTAATATGCAATATTTAAAGCATAAGCAGAAACTCCCTTAAGTCTGAGACCAAATTATCTGTTTTTTACTATCTTAAGTTGACAAAAATGCTGTCCAATGAATAAGTCATTATTGATTTATTCCTTCCTGAAACCACCAAAAATTAATATGGGCACACTATTCTTTTCCAAGTTACATTAACTGAGGACAACTGAAAAAATCCTAGATAAAATATCGGACATACACGGCTCGAAAGCCCTGGACGGCTGACCTTCGCATGGGAAGAGCTGGGCAAAGATCAGGAAGGGAGTAGAACTCCAGAGAGTAGAGTTTCTCTCTGGGGACACTTTTATCCTGGAGTTAATCTATGACAAAGACTGGGAAGTTGGAAGGTAGAGCCCAGTCCCTGGGACTCTACTTCCTTGCCCCATTATGTGTAGATAGGAAGCAGAAGGAGGCGTATCCCACCTTCCCTGCCTCCCTACATGGCCCGAGATCTTCCCATCATCCACCTGGTTCCACTTCTTTTAGCTCTGTCTTCAAATCGCCTCTTGGATGGGACTGCTGAAGCCCCCTGAGACTTCCAGGTGTGGGAATCAGGAAAAGTCCCTTCTCGGCGGGCTGATCTCCCCGGAACTCTTCTTCAGGTTGAGTTTCCCCTGGGGAGATTTTGAGAGGATCATCTTCCCAGGCAATCTCTCTGCAGATTTCCCAGAGCTTTATGTTTTCCTCGAAGCCCATTAGCCTGCCTTTCTTGTTTCCAATGAACCGTGCCTTCCTCCTTATTTTCATGTCCTAGGGGTGCCGTTTTCTTTCTGGGCTGCTTGAAATCCTGCTCCTCGCTGCCTCCCTTTCTGTGTTCCACAATACCAACACTAACACCAGACCATCGTGAGAAACAGAGGTTCACTGATGGTTAAATTAATAGGGCTTATTTTACATGGTACAAGCCAGTGAAGGAAAAAGTTAAAACTGAACACTACATTGCTGGTGGGTATGAAAATAGTACCATGCTGGAAGCTACTATAGAAGACAGTTTGGCCGTTTCTTACAGAACTAAACATACTCAGAACATATGATTCAAAAATCACGTTCCTTGGTATTTACCCAAAGGAGTTGTAAATTTATGTCCATACAAAAACTACACATGGATGTTTATAGCAGCTTTATTCATAATTGTACAATCATGGAAGCCACCGAGATGTCCTTCAGTAGATGATTGGATAAATAAACTGTGATTCATCCAGGCAAGGGAATATTATTCAAGGCTAAAAAGAAATAAGCTATCCAACCAGTAAAAGACACTCTGGAACCTTCCATGCATATGACTAAGTGAAAGTACTACCAAAAAAGGCTACCTGTGACTCCAACTATAGGACATTCTGGAAGAGAGAGACCAATGGTTTCTAAAGACTAGGGGGTGGGGGTAAATAGGTGGAGCACAGAGGATTTGGGGGCAGTGAAAATGCTCTGTAGGATTCTATAGTGGTGGAAATGTTTTCCCAAACCCACAGAGTGTACGACTCTAAAAGAGAACCTTACCGTGTCAATGTGGGTTCATCCGCTGTAACATAGGCACCGCTCTGGCAGTGGGGGCGCTGTGCACGTGTGGAGACAGGGACTCTCCGTACTCTCCACTCAGTTCAACGGTTGACCTGAAACTGCTCTAGAAAACAAAACGTAATGTAAAAAAATTAATAAGTGCTACATATCAGATCTACTAAAGTGGCTTGGTCATTGCTGCTGTGACATTCTCTTCACCTAAGAGTGTGTATGGGACACCTGGTGGCCACGTTTACAAAGCCTCCCCTTCTACATCAGAGGTTCGTCTGATCCTTGTTGAAAGATACTTTGAATCCAGGTATGCACCTACAGCCTGTGTTCTATAACAGTGACATTTGAAAAATAATAATAAACTATACCCAGGAAGGGCTGCTTCTTCTCATTCTCAAATAAAAACGACTCAGTTAGGCATCTTCTTTCAGTGACTTTCCCAGCTTTTTCCCTAGAATCAATTTTTCTCTTTTTATTCCAAATAGCATTGTTTTTCCTCCCACTTACCTCAGCACCTGTGTAGACTACAACAAACTTCGTTTACAACCTGTTCAGACATTTTTATACCTACTATCTATTAGATCCATGAAAAGCCAGAATTCAGAACCCTGTTTTGTTAGAGTCTAAATTTTGCATATTTTCAACCACAGAAAGATGTCAATCACCTCAAACCAACACCCATGGGCTCTACGTGTATTTTCTTATAGACCCGAAGTAGATTTATCTTGTTCCCGTTTGTGAGTGCTTGAATGTTAGGTTGCCATCGCATGAAACTTAAGAGAATTACAGACTATCCCTTAGCATAGATTAAAATTATTCTGTAGGTATGTCCATGCCAGCATATCATGTGAATACTATGCCATTCAGTTTTTGTGACAAAGCATAATAGAAATATTCTACAGTCGTAGAATATACACAAAGACACATTTCCAACAGTTTGTTTGCACCACTATTTCTGAAATATCTTTTCTTATGTGCAAAAAAAAAATCGAAAAATAAAGTTAAAGACAAGAAATGCTGCTGATGTAACTCAATCTCTTTCAAGCTGACATGAAGTAGAACAAGTTTCACTAAACACAGTGGAGCACAGTAATGACTGATAGGTGCTTAAACAAACCCCGTGGAGGATGTCCCATCCTTATTCTAACACAAAGCATTTGGGTTCATCTCGGGCTGCTGCCGTCTTCCCACTTGAAATGTTTTGTGACCTTTTAGCAAAGTGCCTTTGTGGCTCAGGCTCTCGAATGCTGAAGGACTGTCCCGGCCATCCCCCCAAAATGAGTTCTCATTAGCATTGTTTGGTGTGGAGAGAACTCCCACCCACACCCTGGACCACGTCCTCCATGACTCACAGGGATAAACATTCCCCGTGGAGTAAATAATCCATTGGTCCCTTCCCCCCCCCCAAGTACCTGTCAGTGTGAAAACATGCACACACGCACGCGCACACTCCCATGCACATTTTTCATTTCAGAGGAACCAATGCCAGATGTCAGTCTTGACTGTGAGTCATTCATAACCAGCAGCATATTTGATGAAACCAATAGGGCTTAAAGATATAAAAGTCACACGAAAATGTTTTTGATGTTAATAATCTGAGGATGGACATTTCATAATTATATAAATACATACATATATTTATATATATTTATACATAGAAATACCCATAGACATATATAGACATACATAGATGTATAATGATGTGACTGCAATAATAACATATCTTTGTTTCACATGCGTTTAATGTAAATTTCTGAACCTGATAAGAACAACAGCCACAAGACTTTGCAGCCACTAAATTATTTAACTTGGCTACCAGTTGTATTTGTCAGGTTTGCTAGGGGAAATGTTTGTTGGCAATTGTTGGAAGTTTTCACTTTTGTTTTTGTTATTTTTATTTTGCCCTAAAGCACACAAGACTTGTGTCTATAAGTTAGATCTAAATGAAAACAAGTGTATGAAAATCCTTCCCCTGCATCCCAGAAAGACTATACTGACCCAGAGCTACATCTCATTCTCCCCAATACTTCACCACTCTCACCCTGGCCATCACCTGACTCTGCCAGCTGCCCTTCAGGATAGGACACGTCCTAACGCCAGCTCCTGTGCTCACACCTTCACTGTCACCACCCGCAGGAAGCCTCCATGGCCTCCACCAGGGAAGTGCTTTCTTCTCATAACAGCTCCCTCCATCCACTTCAGACCGCTCTGTTGTTCACAAAGAAGTCACAGGATGATATTTAAGCTGTAAACCTGATCACAGGACCCCTCTCTTTAAGACCTAGCAGCTTCCTCTCACACCAGGTGGACAACTGTGACTCTATCTCTTGGCTTACATGTGTCATCTGGTCACTCTTATGTTGTCCCCGCCTTGCTGGGGTGGGTGAGTATCTGTGGATTTTGGTACCCATGGGAGGAAGGGGGGTGGTTCCTAGAACCAATTCCTCATGGACACTGAGAGATAACTTAAATCTGGGTGGGGGGAGTCAAGAGCAGTAAGTAGATTTTTGACTACACAGGGTTTGGTGCCCCAAACCCCCTCGTTGTTTAAGGGTCAACTGGCTATAGTACATTAGATGTTAAAAAGTACTAGACAGGAAATAGAGCCAGAGAAATGTTAGGGAGGGTCAGAGAGGGGAAAGGATCGTGCCCTGGAGAGATCCTGAGAAGTGACCCAGCCACAGCAGAAACAGGTATAACTGGGTGTCGTTTTAGGTGACTAAGTTTGTATTTCCTTGTTATGCAACAATAGCTAACCAATACACCGAGTCACGTGCAAACTCCTATTAAAAACGTAAATTCCAATTCTGTTTTCCCACTTGAAATACATGTGGTTTCCACTTTTAATCCACTTATTCCTCCAAATACGGTGCTTTGAAGAGAGTCAGGAAATAATAGGTTCTCTTAACTGCATGGTTTCCTCTGCCAGGGTGGGCAAAAGTAGGTTTACAGTGGTGACTACACAACACATAGAGTGCATTACTGTATTCTTTTCCATACAAAGAACTATAAATCTACCTTTGCCCACCCTGTATGTAAGTGTACACTTGATATATATTTTTTTTCTCTTCTTAATTTGGGCTTCTTCAGCGTTGCTCATGTCTCCCAAAGCTGGGACACTTGGATTCTACAGCGCCCTCCACCCTCCGTGCACAACTCCGAGTACAGCAGTGCTCTCCTGTCCCAGGCGGAGAGCACTCTTGCTCTTTGTTGTCTGTCATAGCTGACAGCTCCCAGCCCCTGAAAAATCAAACCTGGTAACATGTTTTCATTGGTTCTGCAATGGTCTGAACATCCCTTCATTGGGTGCTTATACTATTATTTCTTCATCATCTTCACTGTCCGTATTTCTTCTTTTACCTTATCAAATTTTACACTCTTTAAAGTACGTTCCTAGCTTTGGTGACTGTCATCACAAGGGGCACTTCCCTCTTGTATGGTGACGACGTGGTCCACGCGGGCTGTCTTCCATCTCCTGGGAAGTTTGCTCTGCAGTCCTTTATCTCGAACCCAAACCACACTGCCTCTTCCTCGAATGTTGCAAGTGACACGGAATTGTCACAGAAGCCTAAACCAGAGAGGCAGATTCCTTTCTTGGTTCTTCTGAATTTTTCCCCTTTGGGGCAGGTGCTTATTTTTAACCTGTTTTGTTTTATATCGGACAGATCAATCCGCGGTGGAATTCCTATAAATCTCTCTAATCACTGCAGCACAAAGCTTCATGTCCGGCGACACTCATCAGCAACAGCAGATTCAGAACCACGTCATCACCATTGGCATTTCCGTCTTCAAGTTTTCTTGTCATTTGCAGTTGACACTTCTCCAAGTCAGATGCTTCCACCTGAACCCTCTTCTATTTTTTTTCAGAAAAAGTATATTTATTAAAGAAATTATAGGATGATACTAATAACATAGGAAGAATAATTCCTCAGAATATGTTAATCTCTCTCTGGTTTACAGAACACCGAGTGACACACATAGTCAACCCTTCTTTAAGCAGATTTCTCTGGGTGCATCCTCACATCTTTCCAGACCTCCTTCCTGCCCGGTGACTCTTTGAAAGCCAGAGCATCGCACCTACCCGCAGAGATTGAAGGTGATCTCTACGTTATGGAATTTACACTTAGAGAAAGCCTCCAAGAGCCAAAGGATGATCACGACACATGGCTGAGTCTGGAATACTGGGAAAAGTGGCAGAGAGCTAAGCGAAAGTGGGGTGCTGGGCTTGCACCCCTCTCTATGAATAAGTGTGGTGTGAAATGGGGGATGTCAGGCCTGGTTACACAGAGACTTTAGAAGTCTCCCTGGGCTGTGCGCCACTTGTGAGCACGTGAGCAAGTCCGGTGACATCCTGAATGCCCACTTCCTCCGTCTGCAAGTAAACCTGGATGTGTACATGGGACTGTTCCAGGCTCAAAACTGTTTTCTGGAAACCTGACTGCCTGGCAACCTATAAAAATCGGCACTCACTTACAATGCATGCATAACGCTGAACAAACAAAAGTAAAAAACAGGAAGATAGAAATATATAAAACTAATTAAAGGAAGGGGAAATGGGTGTTAGGAGCCTAAGAGGAAAAACAATTCAGTTTTATTTTGTTTTTCCAATAAAATGAAAATCAAAACATGGCTTTACATGTCTTTCATTAAACAAACAAACAAACAGACAGACATGAAAGCCAGACTCTGTGTGTATACACACACACACACACACACACACACACACACACACACATGACATGTTAACTGGACTCATATGGCATTAAATTTTACAAAAAAAATTTTTGTGTTATAACTTAAAAGGGACATTAATTAGCACAAAGGGTGACGTCTCCATCTGCAATCTTGCTGAAGATAGCGTGATTTTCATCAGGTGGCTGTTTCTTATAATGACCTGTGCTAAAGGACAAGAGCACACACAGCCTTCCAGGGCAATTCAGTTAAAGCCCTTTTCGGGAGGCACACGCCTGAGCAGCTTGGATGTGGGGTCTTAGCTGTCTGTGGGGACGGAGTGCGCTGGGCACAACGCCGTGGAGTCAACACGTCCCGAGCCCGCCTGTGCCTCTGTCTCTCTCTGCTTGCTTCAGCCCCTCCGCAGTTTCTGCCTTGGTGACCTCACAGGAAGTGTAGGGTGCATCGTCTGTGCAACTTACAAGGAGATGCGCAAATTTGTAAGTACTATAAATGATTGATGAATATCAACCTCTTCCTTTGTTACTGTCAAAACTGATTTTCTTCTTCACTCTCTTGCAAACATTTAAGCAGCCAACGCTTTAGGGATGTTAAAACTTGTTGACTGCAATCCTTGCAAATTTGGGAAATCAACAGTTCCTGTGGACATGCCTATTAACACCAAAACATGAACAGATGTGTGAAAATGACACCTGAGTGTACAAGTGTGGGGGCGCTCGAGTCTGTCAGAGGTCTGAGCCAGTCAGGGTAAGAACCTTCCGGACCTAGCAAGTTAGTTGCTATAATAGTGACTCCCTTCCCTAATGCTTCTTTTCAAATTATTATACATAAGTGATGTTTTGATCCCAAAAGTTTGGAGGAGTAGAGAGAATCATACAGGAAAAATAAAAATGTAAGCCCTTCCTCCCAGGAGAGATAGAGAAAGATGTTTCGCCTTCGGTCCCTAGCAGGCTTAATGAGGCATGCCCAAACTCTGTCCTTCCTTGTACTGCAGGAAGTTACTGTACGTACACAGATGTCATCTGAACAGCTTTCCCTGGAGGCTGCCTGACAGCCTGTTCCCACGGTGACACTCTTCTGACCTCAGCTTTTATTTTTCTCCATTTCAGAATCACTTGGAAGACAACAGTGAGCCTTTTAACTTGGGCTAGAAGTGCTCTCATTCTATCACACGCCCGGCACAGGGCAGGCGCACTGCTGAGTGCTTTCTGTTCCATCTTTTTAAGAAGAAGTAGGAACACTTACATTCACGGCTGATCTGTCTGTCAGTAACAGAGAAGTCACTTTTTCTTCTTCTTCTTCTCCTTCTTCTTCTTCTTCTTCTTCTTCTTCTTCTTCTTCTTCTTCTTCTTCTTCTTCTTCTTCTTCTTCTTCTTCTTCTTCTTCTTCTTCTTCTTCTTCTTCTTCTTCTTCTTCTCTTTTTGTATTTTTCCGAAGTTAGAAGCAGGGAGGCAGAGAGACAGACTCCCACATGTGCCCGACCGGGACCCACCCAGCATGCCCACCAAGGGGCAATGTTCTGCCCATCTAGGCAGTTGTTTCATTGCAACTGGAGCCATTCTGGGGCCCTGGCCGGTTGGCTCAATGGTAGAGCATCAGACAGGCATGTTGAAGTCCCAGGTTCAATTCCCAGACAGGGTACACAAGAGAAGCGCCCATCTGCTTCTCCACCCCTCCCCCTCTCCTTTTCTCTATCTCTCTCTTCCCCTCCCGCAGCCAGGGCTCCACTGGGGCAAAGTTGGCCCAGGCACTGAGGATGGCTCCATGGCCTCTGCCTCAGGTGCTAGAATGGCTCCAGCCGCACGCAGCACAGCAACATCCCAGATGGGCAGAGCATCACCCCCTAGTGGGTATGCCGGGTGGATCCTAGTCAGGTGCATGCGGGAGTCTGTCTGCCTCCCCGCTTCTCACTTTGGAAAAATACAAAAAATAAATAAATTTAATCTTAATATACTTCATATCTATGCATTCAGACATGCACAAGTATAATATAAATCACCAGCTAGATGAGAATTTTACTTTGAACTTTAGCCTAAAATAGTAATTTCCTTAGCATATTAAATTAATATGAGTGAGTCTCATTGAATTCACTTTTTAAATGATGTGTAACAATTTCCACAAGGAACCAAGCACATTGATTTTTTGAGACTATGCACGGATCTTTTAACATAACTAAACCTGTTCACATATCGAAAAATGTTCAAGGGATCTTGAATTCAAGCACTAAGTTTCTAGCTTTTTATCATATACCCCAAGTCACAATCAACCTCTATCCCATTCTTACAGACATAAAAAAGAAAGGAAAAGAGGGGAAGTATTGAAGGGAGGGCTCGATTACATCAGGTCCAGGGACCTCTCTTTTCTGTGCTTTCCAGATGAAGTATGCTGCTCGCCGGGGCTTCCCCAAGGAGCCGGTGCCATTTCTCATTGTCCCGGCTGGCAAATGCCTGTCAGTCATGTGCACATGAGTAACAAATTAAAGGGAAGGTGTTTGGACCTTAAAACAAAGAGTAAACATCCATGAAAACAGCAATTGCTGGTGAGAATGTACCTTGTGCAAAATACAATTTATCTCCAGAATGAGACCAAAGACAGGTCCCCGTTGACTGGAGGCCCGACATGCCCTTGTGTCGAGAGGGCAGCTACGACCAGACAAGGTTGTTTCCAGTGACAGCTAAGACTGAAGTGCTGTAAGGAGGCCGATTAGAGAAGCCCTTCCGAAGTCCCCAGCTCTTGGGACAGGCTGGAGAGAGCGATCCACCTACCCGCCTCCTTAGGAACAAATGCTCTCTCACAGGATCCCAGAGGAACTGCAAATACTACAGCGCATAGAAAAAAAAACAAAAAACAAGCAAACACAAAAATAAAAGTTAAACTGACTTCTGAGGTGTTGCTTTATAACATTTTAGTATCATTGTTATATCTATTTTGTTCCTAATCTTATAGAGATACAATAAAATAAAACTTAATTTTATTAAAGGCTTTTATTAATTTAACCCAGGTGACCCAATATGAACAATAAAAGCAATGATTTTATGCAACTTAAAGCAAATTTTCAGCTACCAAAAAAAGAAAAAAAAAAAACAAAACAACCCACCAACCCACCAATAGTGTCCTTTGTTTTTTCTAAATCACATTTTTTTTTTTAAATAAATTTTTATTTTAATGGGGTGACATCAATAAATCAGGGTACATACATTCAATGAAAACATTTCCAGGTTATCTTGTCATTTAGTTCTGTTGCATACCCATCACCCGAAAAGAGATCATCCTCCGCCACCCTCCATCCAGTTCTCTCTGTACCCCTCCCCCTCCCCCTCTCCCTCCTTCCCTCCCTCCACCCCCCATAGCCACCACACCCCTGTCCATGCCTCCTAGTCTCGCTTTTATGTCCCCCCAATGTATGGAATCCTGCAGTTCCTGTTTTTTTCTGATTCGCTTATTTTACCCCGCACAATGCTACCAAGAGTCCACCATTCCGCTATAAGTGATCCGATGTCACCATTTCTCCTAGCTGAATAATATACCATGGTGTATATGTGCCCCATCTTCTTCATCCAGTCCTCTATTTTTTTTTACAGTGATTAAAAGCCTTTAAGCAAACACTTGGTCCATACAGCAAGAATCCCTAAAAGAGTAGTGTCCTAAACATGTTCCCCAAGTCCAAGATGGCCCCATCCCCATGCCAAATCCCTGAAAAATGCAACCCAACCACAGTTCAGTCTGTTAGGAGCTGTCACAGGGAGCAGGAGTCCAGGAAAGTTCCCCACAGGAAAAGTCCGCATGGCACTGGAATTGTTGTCACCATTCTATACTTTGCAGCTCATGTCCAAGTCCCAATGACTGCTGCTTCTAGCTGGTAATGATTCAGGTAGACTGGAAAAAGCCATTTGCAGCATGCGTGGATATGGAGCTTCTGTTCTCCTCTGCCTGGAGAGATGAGACCAGGTTGCTTTTCCCTGGAGCTCTGTGACTGTGGCCTGGTAAAGAGAACCTTGGGATACACTAAGCTGGGTGGCAAAGGTAAATTCATAGTACAAGTTGGCAAAAGGAGGAAAGAGAGCTCTAAATTAGGAGTAGGTCCCAGCCTGAAATATGAGTGGGGCATTGAGGTAGGAGGGATAAAGGAAACACTATATATTAAGCAAAGCAGCAGAAAATAGGACTATCAACACCCACAACAGAGATCTTTGAGGGAAGAATAAAAAACCTGACTATTCAGGCAAAATACAGTTAAGTGGCCCTTGTGCAAATGAGATCAGTTTACCTGCTTCTTGGAAGAAATACCCTAGGCTCGTCCACAGTATCGTAGATGGGGCCCACGGCCCTGGGCACTTTCAGCCTTCAGTGGCAAACCCCAGCTTTCTGGGCAAGGTTAGGTCATAGGTGGCTGGAGCAGGGCTGGAAGAGACTGAACCCTCCCTTAGAGGAGCGAGGGGGAAGCCTACCTTCCAGTGTCCCTGTTTCCTCACAGCAGAGGCGTGTAAGCCTGGCAGGCTTTAGCTCAATGACCTTCCTTTCCACTATTGAAGCAGGACCCAGATGGCATCCTATGAGACCCCTTTGGGGTGTTGGAGCCTTTAAGGGTGTATCCTAAAAGCTGGTAGTTCCCCTGATCTCTATTGGGCTTTTTCTGCCTCTAGGTATCTTAAAAGCCATTCTCAGAAGATCTCGCTGAGGGGTTTGAGGATCCCCATCTGCCTATATAAATCTTTTCCATATATCTGGAGCTATTTGGAAAAAAGACAGAACAGTGTTATTAGCTAGATCTAATAAAGAAGGTAGTAGTTTGCAGGCGAAAAAGATTTGGTGTCTCCTGTTCAAAAGAAATGTAAATTTTTTTTTTTAAGTAAAAAGCATGATATGGTAGACCCGTCGGAGTCATTGGCCTGGTGTGCAGGATTCCCGGGTTCGATTCTTGGCCAGAGCACACAGGAGAAGCGCCCATCTACCTCTCCACTCCTCCCCCTCTCCTTCCTCTTCATCTCTCTCCTCCTGCCCACAGCCAAGGCTCCACTGGAGCAAATCCACCCTGGGCACTAAGGATGGCCCCATGACCCCCGCCCCAGTCACCAGAATGACTCCGGTCCTAACAGAGCAACACCCCAGATGGGCAGAGCATTCCCCCCCAGTAGGCATGCCAGGTGGATCCCAGTCAGGCGCATGCAGGAGTCTGTCTGACTGCCTCCCCATCCCCATCCTCAGAAATATATAAAAAATAAATAAATAAAAGAAAAAATACTCAAAAAAAAAAAAGAAAAAAAGAAAAAGGTGGGGGGCATTCCCTTGTGCTTAAGCTCCAGGGAGCATAGAGTGAGCTTGAGTATGTCCTATGAAACATGGAGCTCTATGTTGACATATAAGTCTTTGAAGAAGGAGGAACTGCTGAGATAGTTCATCAGCTTTTGTCCCTAAGACAGCAGTCTTTATAGTGGGAACACCATATGTAAATATTTGCTGTCTGTCTATAGATTAAGGGGGGAATATGGCAAATGCTGAAAAGCCATAATCTTTGTGCCCCTCCCCTCCCCCAACCCCCTCCCTCTCCTCCCCCCACCCTGTAACCCCAACACTGTTGTTCATGTCTCTGAGTCTCATCTTTATGTCCCACCTATGTATGGAAACGTATAGTTCTTAGTTTTTTCTGATTTACTTCTTTCACTCAGTATAATGTTATCAAGGCCCATCCATGTTGTTGTAAAAGATCCTATGTCATCATTTCTTATGGCTGAGAAGTATTCCATAGTATATATATACCAAAGCTTTTTAATTCACTCGTCCTCTGATGGACACTTGGGCTGTTTCCAAATCTTTGCTATTGTGAACAATGCTGCCATAAACATGGGGGTGCATTTCTTCTTTTCAAACAGTGCTATGGTGTTCTTGGGGTATATTCCTAACAGTGGTATAGCTGGGTCAAAAGGCAGTTCGATTTTTAATTTCTTGAGGAATCTCCATACTGTTTTCCACAGTGGCTGCACCAGTCTGCATTCCCACCAGCAGTGCAGGAGGGTTCCCTTTTCTCCACATCCTCGCCAGCACTTATTCTGTGTTGTTTTATTGATGAGCGCCATTCTGACTGGTGTGAGGTGATATCTCATTGTGGTTTTAATTTGCATTTCTCTAATCGTTAGTGATGTTGAACATTTTTTCATATGCCTATTGGCCATCTGTGTGTCCTCTTTGGAGAAGTGTCTATTCATTTCTTTTACCCATTTTTGGATTGGACT
This sequence comes from Saccopteryx leptura, assembly GCF_036850995.1. NCBI lineage: Eukaryota > Metazoa > Chordata > Mammalia > Chiroptera > Emballonuridae > Saccopteryx > Saccopteryx leptura. The sequence goes on along the minus strand of NC_089513.1, from coordinate 4,183,042 downwards.
AAATCACATTTTTATGGTCAGATCTTAACAGCTTTTGAAAACTGGTTATTGAGGCACTGTCCTCGTGGGAAGCTCTACCTTTGAGAACATTAAACTTTCCCACACACTCATGGGGGGAAAAACTGGTGTTCTGAAGCAATCTCAATAATTTCCATTTTATGCAAATGAACAGAAAATCTTCTAAGGAAGATTGCTATACCAAATTATGCTATGATTTAAGCTAAAAATTAAGATACAAAGTGTGCTGGAGGCACAGTTGAAGAGCACTAGAAATAATGTATTTCTAGAATATTAAAATTTGAACTTTCAGACATTATCTCATCTAATCCTTATCTCCCAGGCTCTATTTAATAACCCTGTGGTTCCACAGGATTAATAGACTTGTCAAAGGTCCAACCCCAAGTTCTTCCCAGAGCCCGAACGCATTCTTCGCCCTCATGAACCAGCCTGCCTCTGTTCTGTTCCAAAACCAAGTTTGTTTTTGTTTTTTATTGCTTCATATGCCTCTACTTCTGCTCTATGCTTCTCAAACTTTTAAGCCATAGAATAATCTAACTGGAAAATACTCGATGCATCCCTGTGCATATTGTTTCCATATTTGCACAAGTGACCTAAGAACGCAGATGTCCTGACAGAGTCACATCATTTATGATCAGGTCCCTGTGAACAGAACCACTCTCCTTCTAGAAATGCCATTACCAATTAAAATAAACAGACCCACAAACTGCACACACGTGAGACGAGTCTAGTGTGAAAACCTACATGTCACCTCTAAGTTCCAATCTCGTGGATCCAACTTTCTACTTTAAGTCTCTCTCACTTGACCGCCCCAACCACCATCTAAAAGAACTATGTGAAAAAAGAAAAACTAATAGAAAATAGAGGCAGACTTTCTTTCAGCATGGAAATAATAGGTCACTTTCTCCTGTCCGTTTATAGTACCCACTTCAATCTTGTATGTCTGAGCTCATATTCACTCGCAAAGGGAGCTGGAGAATTTTGAAGAGCTAGGGAAGGTGGACCCTTCGAACATCTGTGTTCCCAATCCAAAGGAAAAGGAAACCTTCTTGTTCCTGCATCACAGAAAGTAGCCTTCCTAGCTGGAGCATGGGCGTGGCTCCTGTCCCAGTCAGACACTCTCCCTCCCACAGGGACTGAGCCAGGGGATGCCATCTTTCTTCCTGATGGCTGCATTTCAAAGGGATGGCTTCTGAATCACAGAGAGGAACATACCCCTTGCCCCGGGTCTTCAAACTAGGAAAAGACTTTAAAAATAGATTTGCGTCTCATCTCAATGGGACAGAAAGAGAATTTACAGTTATCATTTTTCTCAGAAAAGGGGGCTCCGGGGCCGGGAGCCAGGAAGAAGCTTGTGTCAAGTGGAGTCAGGCTGAGGAGCACGTCAACGGGTGGGTGTTTAAGGAGAGATGGGAGCGTAACTAGGGAGAAGGACAATCTTTCTACCTGTTCAGGGCAGACTGAGGCTCTCAGCAAGGCACCTCTCGGGTGTTGTTCACGTTGCAGACCGCCCTGGAAATGTCTCTGGGAACCGAGAGAGTGAATTGCTATGGCACTGATGACAGCGATGACCTCATTTTCAGATTTTATCATAATTGGTCGTCTTGCTCTTTGAATTTGTCTTCAAGGACTACTCCGTAACATCGTGTCCCAAAGTAATGAAGTTAAAGATTTGATTTCTTGGCATTAATGGACAAAATTGCATAAAATTTATGAGGTAGTGTGTTAGAAACATCTTTAAAAGGCATTTGTAGGAAAAACATGATAAATTACCTAACAAATGCATACAAATCAAATTATTTAGATGGCTAACAAGACATTATTTTGACGCCAGCAATGATCTCACTCATTCTAACATCCTAAATGTTATGAGGTTTATCCAATATTTTGATAATAAATTTCCAAAGAAAATCCTGGAAATGAAGATTTGAACCATGTCATTAGTCTTCAAATCAAACAGGTATAAAGATGTTATGACCTGTTGTGATTACCTGAAGACATAGGATATTATAAAAATTATTCATAGTTCAATTATAATCCCTAAAAAACAGCATGTGGTACACAATATAGTTATTATATGCCCTACTAAAAATTGTAAAAGTAACACATAAGCACATAAAGTGTGTGTGCACACCAAACATTCTCCTCAGCATACTATTTATTGTACAATTTAATTTCATCTTTGCATTTGGAAAATTGAGAAGCTTCTTTAATATAGCTAAAATGTGGGGGAAATTATAAAATAGATATGGAAATATATTGTAATGATCTAAATTGTACAGTAAAAACAAAAAAAAACTTAGGATGCAATAGTCTGTTAGAATCAATAATCTGATGAAAATGTTATTACTGATTTTTACATCTTAAAAGTAAAGATAATAGTACATAACGATTAAATAATTAAAAATTATGCTGTCACATTGAACATTTTATAATGATTATTTATTATTCTTACTATCATTATCTTTCTTAACAGTTAAAATATAAACTATGATTTATAGAAGTGAATAATTTTTTTTTTAATATTATGTTTGTTTGACTCTATATAGATACAAAAAAACAAAACTCTCAGATCAGCTAAGCAAATCACGAAGTCAACCATACTACTATTTCCTATGATAATCAAGGTCAATTACTCTGTAACAAGAAGTTTTCCATTTTGATTAAAAAAATAAATATAAAAAAAATTTTTTTAATTGTAGAAATGTTCCCCCTGCTTCTCACTAACTTCTAAACTGCAACCCATTTTTTTAAGGTTCTGCCTTATGTGGACATCACAGCAAACACTCTCACAAAGATCCAAATTCTTTTAAATGCCATGTTCTGGTCTCCCAGATCATTTTCTGGGTTAGATTTAAAGACTTGTTTGTTGCCAGTGCTAATACGATGATCCCTCTACCAAACCATGTGTTCCCAAAGGCACAAAGATGGCTATGCATTCCTTTGTCTACTCCCTGTCCCTTGTTTTCACAATATATTTAACTTTAAATAATGTACAAATTAATGAATAAAAATAAATGGCTAATTGAGAGGCAACAGCTATAAATACATTAGAATCTGTCCCAGGTTTAGCTCAATTTTTATAAGAAAGGGCAGAATAATATGGCATTGGAAAATGTCAGCGTCGTTCAGCAGTGGAAGTTGGTATGGACCCTAGGTAAGAGAAGGGTGTGCAGGTAAGGAAGCCCTGCAGGGGAAGGGAGACAGCACAGCAGAGATAAATGCTATAATCAATCCGGCTGCTTGATAGAAAAGGACTCTCCAAATCCTGGTATTTAAATTCAGAGGATTCTAAGGAAAAGGTGCAGCTGAATCTTAGCTCTGCTGCTGAGGAAGAAACAAAGATATTTTCAAATGAAAACATCCCAAAAGACCAACAAAAGTAAAAGGACCCACATTCAATAGGGAACTCCCCCCTCCCCATTAGATGTTAAGTCACACTGAAGAGGCCGGGGTGACCCCGCCCTCCCCATCCTTCCTTCCTGTGTGTATCTCAGCCACACAGCCTCACGTTTGGGAATCACTGCTCTCTGATGTGAATCCTTGTTCACACGGGGCTGCTCACGCACCCACGGTCCACGACCGAGCCCAGTCACTTCCGTGATCGAATCAGCAGTTGGTGTGTCACACAACATCAGGGTTTAAGGAGAATTTTGTCACTAGATTTTACAGCTGCTGTATTGATCCAACCTTGAGCAGGATGGGAGGATGTCATCTCATCACCGCGGTCAGGAGAACCTGATGTTTCCTGGTGGGTGAACTTAAGAGCTAACGTAATCGTAAGTGAGCGAAAGGACAGAACAGAGCCACGACCTCTCGGAGGACACAAAACTGTCCAAATGCAAATATCCGATGCTGCAACCGAAGTGTCAGGGAAAGAAAAACTCTTACAGTACCCCAGTTCGCAACTTATAAACGTGCTACAGCCAAATCGATGTTATGTCAAGACACCTGTATTTATTTTCTTTTACTCTTTCCATCTTTATTGACCACGGTGGATACACATAACAGAATCTTGTTTATAGTAAACCCTTTTCTCTAAGAAACCAAAACCTTTCCTATCCATGTTTCAGAAAGCACACATCGAGATGATTTGTTCTAGATTCACTCTAGATTCTGAGACAAAACAAAGCTTCTGTATTGATTCCTCTGCTCTTAGGCCCTGTACAATGCACACACAGACACGTGCTTTTAAACACATCTCAGCTGGAATCATGGCGTGGACCTTACCAAGTGTGGTTGCCCGTCAAAGATTTGGTAAGAGGGTGGAGGGAATGGCGTCAGTAGATAGAGACGGCCAGGAAAGGGCTGTTGAGGTTCGACATGGCTTCCTGGTTTGGCTGAGAGAAAGAGGGTATTTTTTTTTCATAGGAAGAAGAATTTTTTTAAAAGCTTATAAATGATAAAAAAAAAGAACACCGGTGACCCCAGAAAAAAAGAAGGGGCAGACTGCAGAGCGCCACAGAACTGCAGCGTGAGCAGAAACAGCTCTGGTCGGAAGGCTGAGGCTCAGGTACCCTTACTAACACATCTAACTAAGCTTTTGTCACGCCACGTGTCTATGGCTGAAATGACCCAAGTTGGGGTTTCAAGGGTCTGAGAAAGTTTGGAATTTAGGGGATTAAAGGGAATGTGGGAAATATGAGGGAAAAAAATCCAATGAGAGGTTGGCAGTGTTTTGAAGGATTAAATTAAGCACTGTACAACATGGGAAAGTTTGCGGAGCATCAAGACTATGAGGTTCACAGGCACAGAGGTTTCTTACCAAGCTTGGATTTTTGTCCTAAGAATTGTGTCACAAATTAAAAAATAATAATAAAACAAACAAAAAAAAACCCACCAAGAATGAGAAAAAAGAAAAGACAAAATATAATACAAAAATAAAAGGACAAAAAGAGTTAAAAATAAAATAAATAAAAAATAGATTATGCATCAGAGGAACATTCAAGTGATGCTCGCTGACAAATCAGAATTTGAGGAAATGTAAGATTGCAGCCTCATAACGGAGTCTCTAAACACCTGAGAAGATGTAACCATTAAAGAAGGGGTTCAGGGAGGTGTCAGGTTGAAAGGGGGCATTAAGGTCTATGAGAGTGGAAACTCAGAAACCAGCCGAGGAGTTGGCCAGGGACCGCATGCACTCCGTGGTCTGAGTGGAGGTGTCTGTGCTGAGAACACTACCCATCAGGAAGCAGGTCCGCGCAGCTGATGCATGAAGGAAGCCTGACATTTTCACGCGGGGGCAGAGCGCCCCGTCCCTCAGCTGGCTTCAGGAAATGCACGGAATGACGCCCATGCTTCTGAGCAAGGCGAGCAGTGCTACAGACAAAAGCACAGAGACAGGATGATTCAGGGGGAGGGGGACAGTTAGGCAATCAATGTGCAACTGTCCACTGCACCTGCTCTGTTTTAACTGGGAGGGAGGTGACATTGAACAGAGCCGTGGGCTTTACAAGCCACGGACTGCGGAGAAGCCAACAATGCTTGAAGAAATTGTTAGAGTGACAATTGTGGCATGTCAAGAATTACAGCCGTGCCACCTTTTTAAAGGTAGGGTTCACCTGTGAGTCCGGATCCAGCTCACGAGGCAACTGACTGGGGCTATTTCTTATACAACAGCATGGTGATGCAGTAATCAATCAAAGTGCATAACTGTTGACAGCCCAACACCTGTGTTGTAATGTTTACATTCAGAATCCTGGCGCACTGTCAACAGGTGTATCTCGAGTGAGTTCCTCTTAATGCCTGTGTTATACGTGATACCCACTTAACTAGTCACGGACATGGGACATGGAAATGTGTACAAGCTATAGTATGACTAAACAAAAGAGAGGCTATTGGAGTAAATGTTCAACTCTGCTATTTAAAAAAATCTCTAAAACTTATGACTATAGCATGAAGTTTCACATGAAACCCCTATTACCATGAATTTTCGGAATTGAGTAACCTACATTGCCTTGTGATATGGAAATATATTAACAAATGTAAGATGAAAATTAAAAGAAAGTTTTCAGACATAGGGTCATTTTAACAGTTAAAAATCAAGTTCAACTGATACTTTATAGAAAACAGAATTCAGGTTGCCAAAAGACAGAAATATGAGAATGAAATAAATACTTCACATCCACTAGCTATAACCGGAAAAAAACAACAACGACCCAAAACATAAATATGGTCATTAATAGATGACTGTCCATGGACAATAACATTCCTAAATTACAATCTAATCTAATTGTGTACACGTTCTAACTTCAGCTCTAGATATCTGCATGAAGCAGAGAGAAACTTGGTGATTTAATGGAATCAAATATGAGATAGCTTGGTTTCTGATAGGATTAAAATGTACACAGTTGCACCAGGAGAGAACAGATATCTTTGAACATTAGTAATATTGACCTAGCTCTTTCCATTACAGTGAGCAATCACTGGGTTTAAGTGAAACATTCTTGTAAACAGCTTTCTTCCCATTCATAAACAGGAAGCCTTACCTCTCTACTCAGAGTGAGAGAGAGAGAAAGCTAGTGAGAGAGAGAGAAAGATGGATGGCTCAGCTCCCAGCGGGGCCTGAAGTCCACTGACTCCTCCAGCTACAGAGAACCTACAAAAGCTTGTTCTCCATCTTGGCTCCTCCCCAAGGTTCTAGAATCTGTCTGGGTCTATGTCAAACATTTTGTCTGTAATAAAACTGATGGTCATCTTGAATTCCATTACTATGACTAGTAAAAACAATGGTAGCATTATTAAGTGATTGCTATGCTCTTCATATATACTCGTCCCTCTGACCTCCGCAAGACTGCGAGGTCAGTGTTGTATTCCCCACGTTACAGATGAAGACGCTGAGTATGGGACGGCTTGCCCCAAACAGCCAGCAGGGTTCAAATCAGAGCCTGCGATACATTATTCGGAGCTGCACAAAGCTGTTTTCTCATCGGCCTCTTCGTGATGTATATTCACAGGTTAGAGATGGACAGATTTACAGCTGAAAGCAGCCGTTCCTGAGTGAAGCAGATGCCCAATCTGATTAACAATGTCTCAGAATAAGAAAATGCCCGAAGAGATTCAATATAAAAAGAGACTTGAGCAAGTCTCAGCCCAGAGCTAGCATTAGGATCCCTGCATTTAAAAACACAGTCAAACCATGCACAGATGGGACCAGAGAGCTGCGTGGACACGTGAACGGCGAGGTACGAAGTGTGAAAATGTCCACAGACGGAGGAGATGCGTTGGGCACGCGGCCACGTGGCATGAGCGCTCTGCCTCGCTTCTGGTAAGGGCTAGCTAGCTCGTCCTTTCAGAATCTCACTCTACATCCGTGATCACAGAAATACATTTAATCAGAGTTAATGCACACCAAAACTTACATGCTTTTTCATTTTGTGATAGAAACGTACTCATTTCCAGCAAATCCTTACATGGTTTCCAGAAGAATGTTGTCTGGCTCTCGTAATACATCAATGCCTAATGTTATCAACTGCAGTGTTTCAGGCACTTGCAATACACCCAACCTGGTGTTTGGCACATTGTTACATTCACAACAATGCCAGGAGAATTGGAATTATAGTCAAGGCTCTGGTATCCAGAAAAGATAAAATAATTGTGCCTCATATAATAAAAACAAACCAGCTTTTAAAAATTTCAAAGGATTCCAATGATACAATCTCCAGAGATCAGCACACTGGGGCACAGATCAAGGCATGAAATACTGGAGGATGAATCTAGGCCAGAGAAGGGGAAATGGAGAATAACTCACATGGATCATTTCCTGTTCTCCAACTTTTCTGTTTATGCAGATGATATTTTAATGCACGAAGAGGTCAGCTATGGAGTTTTCATACTCAGAGATATGAAAATGAGTCATAAAAACTCAAGAGGCCAGAAAAATGAGTTCTAGGATTCATATCTACCTATCTATCTATCTATCTATCTATCATCTATCTATTTACCTACCTATCAACCTACCTACCTACCTATCTATATATCTCTCTATTCATCTGTCCATCTGTCCATCCATCCATCCATCTATACATATCTAGATATCTGCACTATATATATCTTTATTATATGCGGCTTAAGTGTCTGTTTGTCGCCGATAGCTTATTGGTTGCTTGCGTAACTGTACTAGCCAATGGGGTGAAGTTGCCACAGCATTCAAATAGTCCCGCCTTCTGGCATGCCACCTCACAAATTGAGGTTAAACATTGGAGCAATTATTATGCTGTTAAGAAATCTTAACACCAGAAGGGGTCTTTGCAATGGTACAAGACTAGAGGTTCTCCAGTTGAAAAATAATGTCATAATAGCTAAGTCTTTGACTGGCTCCTCTAAAGGTGAAATACATGTCATTCCAAGAATTGATTTGGCTCCATCTCAAACAGGGTTGCCGTTTCAATTGAGACGTAGACAATTTCCTGTAAAACTTGCCTTTGCTATGACCATCAATAAGTCTCAGGGCCAAACGCTTAAGCATGTTGGCATTTTTTTACCTGAGCCTGCATTTGGACATGGTCAACTTTATGTTGCCTGTTCAAGAGTTTGTGAAAGAACGGATGTAAAATTAAAAATAATTGATGGTCCTCTGCAAGGCGAGCTTAAAAATGATGGAAAGATCTACACAAGAAATGTTGTGTACAAAGAGATCTTTGACATGTGAATTAACATTTTATTATTTAAATCACCTTTATTTATTGAGCTAGCGGTGGCTCTTAAGAAATGTACCGCCAGTGGTTTCCTTCATTGCACTCTACTTTAAGCAATTAAGCAAGTAGAAGGGGGAAACCCCGTGGGGCACTAAGCAAAGGGGCGTCCTCGCCGCCTGCCCTGGGTAATTCAGTTTGAATTAGCAGACACCTTTGCACAAATCATTTTAATTACAATTTATAATATCTAGAACAGCGGTCATTTCGTATGACCGCCGGGCTTTCTAGTATATATATATGCAGCTATATGTATATAGAGAGATGGTAGTGATATATAGATATATACATGCTCATGTTCAAATGTATTACATCATTATATTTACAAATGAAAATATATAAAATCAGTCAACATAGGAATGTGTTTCTGTTTAATCCAATACAGTGCATAATTATTTGAAAGTAAGTTACAGACATACATTCTTCAGTAGCACCCTTAAGCACAAGGACCTTCTTCTCTACGTAACTTGAGCACCAGGAACATATCTGAGACAATTACCAATCATATCAAAATATCAGCCATGTTCAAGTTTTCTCTAATAGCCATGTTCAAGTTACCCAATAGATGTGTTTACCTCTTTTGATTTAATCCAAGATATAAGTAAGGTTTGCATGGAATATTTGGTAATTGTGTCCATATGGTGATTTTTAGTCTACAAGAGTCATCCAATGCTAACTTACAACTAAATTCCATGCAGAGACCTTAACCCTTAATTATAGAATTTCCAAATAAGGTCACATTCATAGATTTCAGGAGTTAGAAATTCCATATCTTTTGTGGGAGACAGAGTTCAACCCACAGTACCCTCTTGAACTTTCCCCACATCTTGCCTGTGCCTCCTGGGACCACCTCCCAAATAAACTACCTGACTCCAAAAAATAGGGTAACAGTGGTGGTGGCCTCTAGTTATTTTCACTGTCCAAGTAAATGTTTCCCTTTGTTGTTAGTGAGGAAGCCATGGGCTGATATTTGGGCCCCCTCCCCCGATAACTTCTTCTTTAAGCATCTTTCTTCTGGAGTTTAGTATCTGTTGATGATCTTCATCTGAATCACCTGTTATATTTGTGGGTCCAAAATGGTTTTTCTAATTCTATCATTTCTTCTCTATTAATAGCTGAAATTACTTTTTCAAATAAAAAATGTCTTTTTTTCCTCCATTTCTCTGTTTTCACATCACATTAATTCCATACATAAACTGAGTCACATGCCACTCTACAGTAAATAAATTCCATGCTTTTTATGTTCTCAAGGTAAAGAGCAAGGTTTTCTAATACTTAAATGATTTGACTTGAAATGGCCTCCCTGAAGTGATCATCTGGCATTTGACAGTGAAACTCAAGAGAGCCAGTGAAAAAGACCCCAAATGACTGGTTGCATACAGTTATTTAAGGGACACTTTTAAACAAACTTACTTAAGAGGGAGCTTTTAAAATAACTATAAAGCATGACTCATTAAAATAAGAACATTCCTTAGACAATTCAAAATGTCAATTCACCTGCTCCTTCTCTTTAGAAATGTTGAGAGGGAAGCCTTCCCCAACGAATTGTTTCAGTTATTTCCAACAGTGAAGTCGTTGAATTTGAGTTTTCTAAATTAATGGCGTGCTGGCCCTGAACGTCTCTGAACCACCAGATCAAACAGAACAAATTATGACCCTGAACTGATTCCTACACATTGAAACAATGAAATAAAATAGAAAGCCATGAACTACAGCTGTCTTCATCTATGTTTTTGCTTCTTCAGTAATTTTAAAATAAGTTTAAATTATTGTTGGTAAAGTGACACATTCCAATGGTACAAAATGTTAAGGAAATCTCCTTCCTAACTCCTCCCGTAAGTCAGCTGCCCACTCACGTATCTCTCCAGCGGCAACTTCTCTCCGGACTCTTGAGTGACTACTCAAGAGTGGACGCAGCCCTGGCCGGTTGGCTCAGCGGTAGAGCGTCGGCCTAGCGTGCGGAGGACCCGGGTTCGATTCCCGGCCAGGGCACACAGGAGAAGCGCCCATTTGCTTCTCCACCCCTCCGCCGCACTTTCCTCTCTGTCTCTCTCTTCCCCTCCCGCAGCCAAGGCTCCATTGGAGCAAAGATGGCCCGGGCGCTGGGGATGGCTCTGTGGCCTCTGCCCCAGGCGCTAGAGTGGCTCTGGTTGCAATATGGCGACGCCCAGGTTGGGCAGAGCATCGCCCCCTGGTGGGCAGAGCGTCGCCCCATGGTGGGCGTGCCGGGTGGATCCCGGTCGGGCGCATGCGGGAGTCTGTCTGACTGTCTCTCCCCGTTTCCAGCTTCAGAAAGATGAAAAAAAAAAAAAAAAAAAAAGAGTGGACGCAAACTTAAGTGTGTTTGTTCGAATATGTATAAACACACATGCACACACACACATACACACCCCTCTGTTCATTTTTCACAAATTCCAGTAAAGTCTGCATCTTACTTCTTCAAATATCAGTACTGTAACTCTGAGAGAGTCTATGAGAGTATCTGCATAGAGCTCCCTTACAATTTTTAACAGCTGTGTGGGATTTTATGACATCAAATGGCAATGTTCATTTAACTGGTTTTTATAAAGTATTTAGATACTTAGATGATTTCCAATTTTTTAAAATATTCTGAAGAGTGCTGCCATAAATGTCCTAAGACCCTTGGCAATGTGAATCCTGGGTGAAAGCATCACCATGTCACTGTGATGGATCTCTCTGAATTACCTTCCTGCAGAGGCAACATCAGTCATCCTTCTGCTATTAAAATATGAGCACTCTTGCTAGTGGTTTTCATATATTCAATTTTTCTCCTTTAAATAATTCTTATAATACTACATATATGTTTTATTAGCTCACATTCAAGGTCATTAAAATTTAACCAGAAACCATTTGACTGTTTACTTGGTGCCAGGCACATGGTAGGTCTTGTTGGCCCCCTTGGTTGACCAGATGCACACCAGGGTTACAGGAAGAAAAACACAAAGGGGCGCGCTCCCATGATGACTGGCGCCGGGTAGAATGCGTTGTCAGAATGACACCAGTGACTCCGGGCAACAAGGGTGGGTATTGATGCAAGGGATTCAAAGCCAAGCAGCTCCTAAAGCAAGAGCCTGTGCTCCTGAGGGGCAGGGAGGCAGCTCACACTCCCCTGCATGCACAGCAGGGCGAGAAGGGCCAGGTTCACATGCGCCATTCTTCTGTGAACCCCGCAGAGACCTCCTGGGAAATCACACAAACCTTCATGAAAGGCCTGAAATGAATCCCTGTCACCACCAAGCAATTTTCCTGTGTACACAAAAGCTCTTTGCTCCCTGGGGCCAACCCTGCCATTCAAGGGTAAAGCTGTAATGTCTCAGGTTTCATTTCTGGGGGCCGGAGGGCTGCGGGCAGATCCCAGCACAGGGCGAGGCAGTTTAAAGTCCTCAGGATGCCATGCTTCCTGCTGGCGGGAGGATGAGCACACAACTTGCTCTTTAAATTACTGCACATCATCTCTGAAACGATGTGTAAAGTTCATTTTTCCTGTTTGCATATAATCTGCATGCATAGTGAATTCAAAATGATCATAGGAAATAAACGTATCACGTCACTCGTGTAACTGAGGTTACTTGCAACACTGAGCAACACCACACAGTGAGCACTGCCTTCCTGCTTTGGCATTGATGACTCGGAAGATGGGGGTGGGAGTAATTAAGCAATTATAAGCAAATATATATTCAGGGTTAATCAGCCAATAAACAAATTTTCTTCCGCAGAACAGAAATCAAAATTTGTAATGGTGGTGACATCTCTTTTAAGTACACACCTCTCTCCAGATCATTGGGACTTGGTCTACCCTTGTGAACCAATAAATTACTAATGAAAATGACGACACGCCCCAGCACACAGCACCCCATGAGATGAGTGGACCACTTTCTCGCTCTTTGATCTACATCATTAACTTCACAATGAAAACAAAATATACACATTTAGAAATTAATTTTTCTGCCTGATCTTAGCTCATTACTTGGACTGATGAAATATTAAATAAGTCAAGAGACACTATAAATTAAGAAGAAAAAGGGTATAAGAGCTATTTCTTTCAGATACCAGAAGTAGTCTGAATAAATCTAAATACAGTTGATTCTCATTATCTACCGGTAGTTATATTTTGTGAATTCACCTTAAATGCTGACTCTGTGAATACTAAACCAACCTTCATCACGAGTATAGAATTAGGTGCACTCTGGTCACAAAATTTCGACAACCAATCAATATATAACCTTGTTTTATGTGTGTTTCCCTGCAAAGAGACCTTATTTGATATATATTGTTGATCAATTAATATTGAACTCACAGCCAACCGCAAACTTAGCCAGTCAGAGAAAGACAATTTCTATATAATGTCACTCATATGTGGAAGTTAATGAAAGAAATAAACAAACAAGCAAAATAGAGAGACTCATAGATAAAGGGCAGGCTGATTGCTGTCAGGCAGGCATGTTATTGGAGGAGGTGGAGGGACTGAATAAAAAAGGGAAAAAACTCATGGGCAAGGACAACAGTGTGGTGACTGCCAGGCGGGGGTGGGGAGGTGGAGGAGAGTGAAGAGGGAAAAATGGTGACAGACGGAGACTTGACTTGGGGTGAGAACACACAGTACAGTGTGCAGATGATGTGTTATGGAACTGGGCACCTGAAACCTGTGTAATTTTGTTAACCAGTGTCACCCCAATAAATTGAATAAAAAACAATTTAATATTTTAATGCTCCATCTAGGGAGCTCATGTTTGTTTGTTCGCCTACCTGGTGATCGCCATAGTGCCCGACACATGGGAGGTATGGAGAGATATATACCACAGAAGCTAGAGTAGGGAATAAGGATGGCAATTGTATTGTTAACATAAAAGCCACACTATTGCCTGGCAAGAGAAGAAGTAAATATGTAGACTTTTCTTTTTCCTTTACTTGACTTACTCAGGCTCACGGTCTGTGCCCATTATAACAGGCTTCTTGAATGATATGAAAATTTCAGAATGGGCCATCACAGTACAAGCAACCCAGTGGCAAAATAGCAGCTTCATTTCCTCAGTAACGATGAAAAGAGGAAAAGGGGAAAGAAAACACAGAGAAGAAAGGGAGGAAGGAAGATGAAAGGAAAGGAGGAGAGAGGGAAGAAGGAGAGACCTTGCCCAAGACAGCAGCAGCAGGCCACACTCTAATGGGTTTCCAGTATGAATTAATTCCTCCCCGTGCCCAAGGCTGAGAGTGATTCCTCACACAATGGTAGCATATCACATGCAAAGACAGGATATTTTGTGTTTCTCAGCCTTAAAAGTGCATTAGAATCTCCCAGGGAGGTTTGGTCCCACTTCTAATCAATTAAATCAATATGGGGGTGTCACACTCAGAAACTGATATATTTTTTAAAAGCTCCCAATTGGTTGCAATTTGCAGAAAGGTTGAAAATTGCCTTAGTGGGAAGGTTTAAAAAATACATACATTAAAAAAAATAATAATAAGCCTGACCAGGCGGTGGCACAGTGGATAGAACATCAGACTGGGATGCCAAGGACCCAGGTTCAAGACCCAGAGGTCACCAGTTTGAGCGTGGGCTCATCTGGCTTGAGCAAAAAGCTCACCAGCTTGGACCCAAGGTCACTGGCTCGAGCAAGGGGTTACTCGGTCTGCTGAAGGCCCGCGGTCAAGGTACATATGAGAAAGCAATCAATGAACAACTAAGGTGTTGCAACGAAAAACTGATGGTTGATGCTTCTCATCTCTCTCTGCATTCCTGTCTGTCTGTCCTTATCTATTCCCCTCTCTCTGACTCTCTGTCTGTTCCTGTAAAAAAATAAAAATAAAAATAAATAATAATAATAATAATAATAATAAAATGAAAGTGATACACCACCAACACGGAGAGTTTTGAAGGAATTGAATGAGAAAAGGTGGCATACTCACAATCCAAATTTGCATTTATCTGACCTACTCTGGTCTTAACAAATGATTATAATGTCAACATGCACATGGTCAGGGACAGAGGGGACATTCCTAGGCAGTGACATAACTGTGGCTTTCTTTCTGTCTCAGGGAACGCAGCTGACCCTATAGGGCCACATTTTAGTGAAGAAAATTTCCAATGCTCCCTCTGATCACATGCCCGTTCCAGGAGGAAAGATCACTTTTGTGCAAATGATTGTAGCTAAATCCTTTTCCTGCTCTTTGCCAAAAGAAATTCTGAACACAGATGTAAACAGCAGAGGAGAAACGTGATTGCGCCCACTCACCTTGAAGTAGGATGTTTTGTGGGGTTGAGAATGACCATACCTATCCAGCTCTAGCCTTTTTATCAACAGCTGGTATAATTTTCCTCTAAATGACAGTGCTGTTGAATAAATCATAAGGCTTTTGACTCGCATAGCTCTACAACTTAAGCTTGATCCACGCAGGCATGGGTCGACTGTAAAAGACAGTGCTAAGGTACAGCCCACATTGGTTTGGGAGCCTGGTCTACCTTGTGCTCTATGGTCACTCCTGGGCTACCACAGCCCAGGGGGAGGAAAGCACAGCTTGTGGCTGATGGACACTTAGCTCCTGCTGCTATCTGCCATTAGTCAACAATTGGCTGGTTGAACGTTTCTCAGAAAATCATGGCTTTACTGCCCATGCGCCATCCAGCAACAGGGACATCAAATGCCTTGCTAGGACACAGAGCTGTGAACAAGCTCTTGGGCTGCGGGCTGGCTCATTTTCTGTTACAGTGATGGAAGTTATTACGTAATTAGAAAGAAGGCATGTATTTTGTTTTCAAATTTAAAAACAGAGCCCAAATCCTGTCTTCCTCAAATTTAGTATACATTGTAGGGTTCCTCATTTGCGATAAAACATGTTATTTTGTACAGAGTCTTGCTAAAGCTCAAGAACCAAGTGGCAGGGGGGATTAGAATCCATCTCTCAGTGGGGGAGTGATGTTAGTGCTCTTTGAAGATAAGCTACCACAGACATTTCCTGGAAAAAATAAAGGCAACAATACCAGGTCACATTTTGGAAGAGTGAAAAATAAGCTAGTGAGGTCCACGTATACAAATCTGATTGTAACCTTGTCATGAATTTCTGTATGTATCCAGTTAGGTGCTGGTGTGGGTTGAACTATCATCCCTAAAAAGATATGTTGAAGTCCTAATGCTGGGTACCTGTAAGTGTGACCTTATTTGGAAATAGAATGTTTGCACCTGCAATCAAGTTAAGGTGAGGTCATACTTATTAGGGTGGGCCAAATCCAGTGTGACTGGAGCCCTTATAAGAAGAGGATGCCAAATGAAGACAAAGAGACACTCATAAGAAGACATCCATGTGACTTCAGAGGTGAAGACTGGGCTGATGCCGCTGCAAGCTAAAGGAGTCCGAGGATTGCCAACGACCCCCAGCAGCCACAAGCAGAGGCAAAGAAGGACTGACCCCTGTGTGCTCTAGAGGAAGAGTGGTCCTGTCAGACCTTGACCTTGGACCTCCAGCATTAACAACCATGAGACAGTAGATTTCTACTGTTTGGAGCCACCCAGCTGGTGGGCCTCCCTCATGGCTGCCCTATGAAGTCACAGCAGGTGCTACCATTCCACTCATGCCTGCGTGATAAAGCCCCGGGTGAGAGCCGTCAGTACTCAGCCAGGACTCCCTTCCACGCCTTCTCCTTTCCTGTTCTCCCCTCTCAGCACTTTCCTGTGCTGCCACTCTCAATGGGCACCCTTGCAATGGTCTTGGCAGGCTCTCCTAGAACCACCGAGGCAGGGAGCAGGGAATCTTAGGATGCTGGGTCCCCTGTGAATGACTCCAGACAATGAGTGACGGGTCTGAGGGCAGGAGGGCTACTCCCGGAGCTCCCCGCAGCATGGCAGTCTGGAGCTGCCCCTCGACATCACGTTGCCGAAAATCACGGTGTTGTGTGACTCCCTCCGTTTCTTTGTCTTTCCACCCCCTCCCAACCAACTCCTTACTAGTTTTCCCCTTGTAGCCCATCCCTAATAAGTCATTGATCCACAAATATCATCTGCTTCTAGAGAAAGCATCCTATGGCAGCCCTAGAATGAACATTTCTATGTTTTCTCCTCTGGCAGCCACACCTATGACTTTCCACAAGGACCACCGAGCAGTATGAGTAAATACTGAATGATAGACAGAGAAAATAATGATGGTCATAAAGATTAGGGTAAGAAGTCATCAGCCAAAGATAACAAAATGGAAATGAATGCTCCACTCATCTGCTATCTCTGTAACAACTTTTTAAGCCACTATCATATGCTTTGGAAGACAAAGAGATAAAGATTTTTAACAATGTGAAGAAAATATGAAATCAACCCTCTTCTTCATGGTTATTTATAGATTTAACAAAAACTTTTGCTATCTGTGAAAGCACTAAGCCATGAGTGACCGGCAGTCAGAGAGCAAACACCCCATGGCCACTGTTGCACAGTGAGGTCGCGAAGACAGAGAACAAGGACTTGTAATTCGTAGTGACCCGCACCATAGCCCAGCGGCAGTGGGGGTGATCAGAAGTTTTGCAGCAGAAGCATCAAACTTAACCAAAATGCTTCAGGAAAGACAAGAGCAGCAAGTGAAGTTAGCCAGGGCACCCGAAGGGCCAGTGGAGCAGTGAAAATGACATATGAAAGGAGAGTGTATTCTTGGGGAAGAGATCCACATGTCTAAACTCACAAATGGCAAAGCTTATTCCAATAACTTTAAAAGTTCAGAAAAACAGGGGCAAATGGTGTGGTTAGCAAAGCAATATTGGACATGTTGGGGTGAGTTTTATCATCTTAACGCTAAATTAGAATATTCCCCCTCTGCCACAGTGAATAGAGTGAGTGTCATAGATAGACCAAGAAAGAAAAACTTAACAATTACAATAAAGAGAGCATTTCTGCCATGTCAATATGCTTTTGATAAGATAATGTAGCAATATTGAATTGATGAGGAAAAACAGAACGTCATTATCTTTTGTCTGACAATAATCTTCCCTAAATCACTGTGTACTGTCAAATTTTATATTCTCTTTCTCTTTCTTATTACTTCCAAACTTCCTTAAGAGTAGTGGTTTTGTTAATTATCTTTATATTTCTCAAGAGACTAGAGGGAGGCACTCACATGTTATTAAATAGGTAAACAGATTACTCCATTTTGAATAGTAATGATGTTAGAGGTGCCTAAGTTTTAGTTTTTGGAAGGTATAAATTGATAGGTTTTGTGACCAATATGAAGTGAGAAGAGAGGGAAGGAAAGATTAATTTGTGTGTGTGTGTGTGTGTGTATGTGTGTGTGTATTAAACATATATACACATATCTATATATATTAGGCACTTGCAGTCAACTTTTTGTCATGGATTTCACTGTGTGATTAACTTTTAAGCATTTTGATCTTTTATGTTTATAGCCCAGATCTCAGAATTTCCTGAGACCTCAGAATATCCAGTACAAAATAACTTTGAACTGGAATTAAAACATTATTAAGTATTTCCATTTCTGTATTTGAATAAGGAAGAAAATCAGTTCAAGACACCTTCCAGTCAAGATTTTTAACCAAAATGATTTTTTTTTAATCTTGTATGGAACTTCAATTTTTTCAAAGCATATTCACATTCTTAAAAATTTAGTTTTTAACATGATCTTTTGAGGAAAGTATTATTACTCTCAATTTATAAGTCAGGAAACTGACTTTCTAGAATTTTATATAACTTTTATTTCCCAAAATTAATTGGCTAAAATAAGCAGAGGTGTAGGCCAGTAATTCAATCGATGCACTTTGATCATAAATTTTATTCTTTTTCTCTACTGCACCCAAGAGGACCTTGAAAGTATTTGGTAACACTTCTGATTCAAGATACTCTCTTCCTAAAACTCCAGGAAAATTACAGTAAAAAACTAAAAAAGGGAAGAAACTATTTAACAACAAAGAAAATGAGAAATCAGCCACGTGAAGCAGAGGCATAGGTCAATACACTTATGACAAAAAATTCATACAGAAATTTGGAGTTAATGAATCATAGTGAAGAAGGTACGGCATAAACTCTGTCCTTAAGAACTGTGAGTGGTGACAGCAGCCCACGTTAATGCTGGGACTCCGGCACACGCCTGAGTCCTATGTCTCAGCTTCAGAGGGAATGATGGGCGGGTGGCTGAGAACAGGGAGACTAAGTTAAGGTCCACCCGTGAAAGTCATCCTCACCCATTTGGTATCGCCCTGAAAGGTTCAGAATAAATGCAGAGCCCATGAGTGAGCCATTTGGGCAATGGGACATGATGTGTTTTCCGTCTTGAAGATTTGAAAGGCAATTCACAGCGAGCTGAAGATGGACAGCTGAGATGGCCAGAGAGACAGACACCAACGTCAGGGCACAGGTACCTTTCTTGGGTATAGAGGGGAACTGTGAGCTGCGTTCTAATGCCAACTCACCAGTAGATAGAGGATTAAGTAAATATTTAAGTTCAAAGGTAAACAACAGAACTAAAAATAACGTAACTGGCCAAACTTAGAAGGAAGAGGGAGAGAAAGCGGGAGAGGGATAATGTAAATAAGTAAAACATTCATCTTCTGAAACTGGGTAGCAATAGGAATGTCAAAAGCTATTAAAAATTGATGCAGCCTGACCAGGTGGTGGCACAGTGGATAGAGCGTCAGACTGGGATGCAGTCTGAAATCCCGAGGTCGCCAGCTTGACCACGGGCTCATCTGGTTTGAGCAAGGCTCACTAGTTTGGGCCCAAGGTCACTGGCTTGAGCAAGGGGTCACTTTCTCATCTCTCTCCCTTCCTGTCTGTCTGTCCCTATCTGTCCCCCTCTCTGTTTCTCTCTGTCCCTGTCACAAAAAAAAAAAAAAAAAATGATGCACATACCTAGTATATAATGTGGTTGAAGTAACAAGAGAAATTCACACAGGGAGAAGTGGAAAGGTCTGACCTGGGAATGAAATCAGAGTAAGGAGAAGACAGGAGACAGTAACTTCTTACACAAATATATATTTCACTTAAAAATATTCATAACGTTCTATACCTTTCTCCACATGCATGTATTACTTTGATAAAAATGAAGATAGCTTCTGAAAAAAAAGCAAAGTATACTGTCTTCTCCTTTTTTTTTTTTTTTTTCGGTCTGACAATATCTACTGCTTTCCAACTTTGGGAGATTAACCTCTCATAAAAAAAAGCATAATGCAGTTTAAAATTTTTAAAATGTTTTCCACTATCTAAGTCAGCACACGAAGCCAGCTTTTCAGATAGATAGTTTCTGTTCAAGGATCTTCATGTATCCAGGAGATCTTTGACCTCATCGCACTGAACAATGTCCTTTGCATGGTCTTCCTTGTATTTTTCTACTAGTAGAATACTGAAGAAGTGGGGAAGGGATGGATAAATAAACAGAAATGGAGAAACAAACAAAAGCAGCAGCTGAGACTAAGGTGCCCAGAAGAGCTGGAAGGATTTTTACGCCAAGGCTGGACAGGGTCCAGCGTCAGCACGTAGACCGCAAGGACTGGTAAGTCTGCATGCATAACATGAGTAACCTGGAAAACAGTCGAAGCAAATGAGCTGGGAAGAATGGTTTGTCCTAGAACTTGTTATTTGCTTCCTTGCTTTTTTTTAAATTAAAATGTAAGTTACTTTGGAACAAGAGAGCAGTCCAAACATCTGTGCAGTGACCGTTTGTGGAAGATGACTGTGGGCCAGGCACTCCTCCTAGGCACTTGGAACCCCTTGATGAATGAAACAGGTTCAAGATCCTGTCTTTGTAATGAACCAGACAGAGAGATAGCTGTTCTGAGATTACGTAAATACAGAGTCACGTTGCTTGAGTCAAATCATGGTGGATTTATTGGATTTATCACAAATATTAACTCCCAGTTACTGAACCATGCAGATATAACAGGAACAAAGAATTACATAATATGGGACAAAGAATTAACACTGCTTGAAAAGTGGAAACTGCAATGGATGAAATTGCCATGTTGAAAGTAGAATGAGACTCTCGAAAGGTTAGGAGGGGACCCCCTGATAATTGAATTAGAACAGCTGTTTCTTATCACCAGGATCAGAATAGGGTACAAAAAGGAACCACCAGTGTTATATCATCAATATAGCAAATATCCCAACCTCTTCTTTCTCTCTCTCTCTCCCTTCTGCTTCTCTAAAATAGATTTTAAAAAATATTTTTTAAAGAAGGTAAAGGATGTGAACTGACATTGCTTTGAAGACATGCAAATGGCCAACAGACCTATTAATAACCACTCAGCATCACCAGTGATCAGGAAGACACAAATCAAGACCACAATGAGAAGACACTGCACACCTGTTCAGATGGCGATAACTAAGAAAACAAAAGATAATAAGTGTTGGAGAGGATGTGGAGAAATAAGAGCCCCCACTGTGAGTGGTCATGCGAGATGAGATGGTGCAGCCACTGTGGACACTGCATGGTGATTCCTCAAAAAATTAAAAACAAAACTCCCATGTGAGCTCATGTTTTATAAAAACTCTCTGGCATGTCTCCTCAGCTCTGAATACTGCATGACAACACTGCTTCACTCCGGACACCAGATGTGCGGGAAAACCCACACCGGCAAGCACACAGCGGGGGTCCTAGAGTTTAATTTCATTCAACTATCAACCTAGTAAGTCAGTGCAAGTCCCACAGGCTAATGGCTTGTTCTCACAAGTCTGCCCTACCCCAGGTCAGATGCCAATGACAAGCCCAGGTCGCTACCTGTGCTTCTGACCCGCTGACCATAAATCAGAGGTTCCCACACCTCCTCTGGGGTTTGATTAATGTGCTAGAACTCAGAAAACCCAGAAAACAGTTTACTTCCTTGTTATGTATTAATTGGTTATGATTTTAGATCCATTTGTTTCTGCCTGAAGTGAAGCTGTTTTGGTCTAAGGGTAAATTTGTCTACACGGACAAGCTGCACCAGGATGTTGTCAGCGACACGACATCTGTTGCTGTCGATAAGATAAGCACTCGGTTGCTTATCGGGGACTGGCGGATAAGAAGATACGGAAGAAGAGCTGTGATGTAATGGACATTTCAACTAAATGCTAAGAGTCGCGGAGGGCTTACTGAGCATGTTGGGGCCTGGCAGGCCTGCCCTTTGCCAATCTAAATGGTTTTCTGAAGATCTTGAGACACTCATCCCTGCTGTGGCCTGGGAACTCTTGGTGGGCAGTGGTGTTAATTGTGTAAAACCTCAGGAAGACGAGGGACGGGTCATTGCCTTGGCCAGGCTTCTCCTCGGTGGCAAGCTGTGTTGACCTTCAGAGCTGCCCACCCTGCCTGCCATCACACATGAGCTCCATGCCCTGAAGCTGGTAGCTGGTACTCCGCTCTGAGCTAGAAGGACTGATCCTACTGAGAGCCACCCCACAGAAAGGTGCACCTCAACTACTCTTTAACTGGATGTCTTTCTTCTTCCCTTTGCCTGGAACAATGGTGTAATTAATCTGTCATTGATTTGGAGTATGTTATTTCTTCATTGGCTTGTTAAGAGACATTACCTTGTATGCTATTGGCTTGTGAAATATATATTATTATAAGTGATAGTTCCTGCAGTGGAATATTGGCAAAGACAGTCTCAGTCTCTGGGTATAACTTGCCCTGGACAGAACAATAGATTACCAGCGCATAACAAAGGATACAAATGAACAACCAGAGGGAAAATGTACACCAGGCAAGGACCGGAAGGATTCCCAACACAGGAGCTTCTGCTTGGTGGAATTTGGTGTGAGTCACCCCCCCTCCCCGCCCCGGCACATGGATACATTCTTGTTGCCTAACTGAGAATCTGTGCAAACCCTAAAGTTCATGGATTTTTATGGAGATTTCATTAATTCCTAAATATGTTCTTAGATGTTTTTTCTTTAAGGATAATGTTTAACTTCATTTTTGGCCTTGTTATTAGCTTTGGTAAAATGATTGTGAAAACTCTTGAGATGACAAGGGTTTGAAGAGCCCTCAAGGGTTACAGTGTTGTCCCAGCTCATTATACTTGTAAACACAAAGCTCAGCGAGGATGTCTGTTACACTGTCACAGGAACTAGCTGGGGGCACAGAGGAAACATAGGCTACCAGCAATCTGTTCTGGAGTCCCTGTGCCTTAGTAGATTTGGGGTGAAGATAAGGTAACAAACAGGCAAAGGGCATTTTACAGAATTATTCAGTCTCATTTTATGTCTCAACACAATGAATCTGAAATCCCAGCATGTGCCTCATTTATCTGATATTTTTCCTTCAAGCTTACTGCGTTATAAGACTAGGTTGAGTGGAATAATTCCAACTGTCCTAACGTTGACCCACAATCGGCCAGAGGGGAGCCATTGAACCATGATACTAGAGGCAGGACCATTTCACCCAATAGTGGGAAAGGCATCAGAACTGCTCTCTGAGGCCCTGGCCGGTTGGCTCAGTGGTAGAGCGTCGGCCTGGCGTGTAGAGGTCCGGGGTTTGATTCCCGGCCAGGGCACACAGAAGCGCCCATCTGCTTCTCCACCCTCCCCCTCTCCTTCCTCTCTGTCTCTCTCTTCCCCTCCCGCAGCGAGGATCCCGTCGGGCGCATGCGGGAGTCTGTCTGACTGTCTCTCCCCGTTTCCAACTTCAGAAAAATACAAAAAAAAAAAAAAAAGAACTGCTCTCTGCTTCAGCGGCAGCCTAAGGCTACTAATCCTCTGTGGCGGCCAGAAATCTCCCTGAGAGATGGGGGAGAGCTGACCGGGAAGGTCAATGTGGTGTGAGTGTCAGCTGCGGTGAGCCCTGGCTTCCCCACTTAACGACACATTGTTGGCATTAATGTCATTTGAAAATTCTGTATTCTCATCGATGACATAAAAGTAATTGCTATGTAGGATTGTAGTGAGGATGGATGAGACCAGTGTATGTAAAAGTCAGCACAGACCAGCTAAATAAAGATGCTCTTCCTCCCCCATGGACCCTTCGGTCCTCCTTCCGTTCCTTCTCTTCCCTCTCTGTCTTTCCTCTTGTCCCTCTCTCCTCCTGTCCTCCCTCCACTCACTGAAAAGGAAGTCATTCCCCGGGAGCACATGATGACTTGGAGGCGGACGTCTTTTCCAGCTGGGACCCAGGGTAACACACAGCACAGGACGCATCGGCAGCCCACCGAGGGCCAGTGGAAGCGGGCTCAGGTCAGAGTGGCCCTGGCGACGTGGCGGGGGGGGGGCTTCCATCCTGTCTTCTCTCCCTCAAGTTCAGTGTCAGAATGTGAGAAATGGTGGCCCAGCTATGTCTGTTCCACTTTCACTTGGGGAACAGGACGCTCCAGGACACTGAGTGGGGACGCCGTCTATGTTTCTTGGAATTCTGAGACACATGAGAGGGTCATCTTCCCTTCTCATAGAGATTACAGGGAACAGTGACCAAGGCTGGGCAACCTCACCCCCAGCCCCCGAGGGTCCTGCTACCTGAGAACCTCAGCAGTAGGACAAAGGTGCCGAGAAAGGGCAACAGAAACCACGTGACCACCGCAAACCCACAAAGAGAGAGCCAGAGGGGCGAGGTCCGTGGCATCTCCTGCCTGGTCTACCCTCGTGCGGAGACCCGTTCTCTGGGAACTCACCTCCCCAAGCTCAGGGAGGACCCTGTTAGGGTGACTATGGAAACCATCAAAAAGCCCTTCAACAGAGGATTGGATAAAGAAGATGTGGTACATATATACTATGGAATACTACTCAGCCATAAGCAATGATGATGACATAGGATCATTTATGACACCATGGATGGACCTTGATAACATTATACTGAGTGAAATAAGTAAATCAGAAAAAACTAAGAACTGTATGATTCCACACAGAGGTGGGACACAAAGTTGAGATGCACGGACATGGCCAAGAGTGCAGTGGTTACCAGGGGAGGGGAAGAGAGGAGAGGGAGGGGTGGGGGAGGGGAGGGGCTCAAAGAAAACCAGTTAGCAGGTGACAGAAGACAATTTGACTTTAGGTGATGAGTATACAGCATAATCAAATGTCAGAATGACCTGGAGATGTTTTCTCTAAATCTATGTGCTCTAGCTGACAAATGCCATCCCGTTAACATTAATTGTCTAACTAAAATTATTTTAAAAATTTATTTTTACAAAGTTTATCTCATTGAAAAAGAAAAAAGTCATGTAATGTTATCCAAAATTAAAGCAATATCACATCTAAAAAGATAATAAAAACAAAAAAATTTTTAAAAAGAGAGCCAGGTATAGCCCAGGTGACAGGTGCCAGCACAGGACTTTGCATTTGTTTTAATTCTTGCTTCACTAGGTTAGTGCCAAAGTCTAGAGACTATAATTCTGTTATCTCTTCTTACATAGATGCCTGCCAAAGTATCTTCAGACTAAGCATGTATCAATTGGGGTATATATCAATAAATCTATGATGTATAGTGATATGTCTAAGTAAGTGTGGATATACTTATATCTGGCACTAAAATAGATCTCATTTTACCACAGTGAAAGCATTATGGGGCTTTTGAAAACAGGTTAAATTATTTTTATTTCTTTGAAATTTTTATGATAGTTAAACATCATTAATTATATAGCACTTCATAATTTTAGATGAGATACTAATCCAAGATCGACTTCATTTTATATTTGATCATTTCACTCATAAAATAAATCATACTGTCAATAACTAAGCTGTTTAGAATAAATGTTACTAATAATTATTCCACTATTATGTGGTCTCATTTTTTTACATTTCAGTGTGAAAATTGAGTGAGGCAGGTACATACTTTTCAATGAACAAGAGATCAAGACTTCATCAGCTCTGAACAGAAACACAAAGAAATCATCTGTTTTCTCTTGACCAGTAGTTTTTTTTAATTCTCACTCTCTCTTTCTCTCACACACAATCCTCTTGTTCTTTTTTATTATTATTATTAATTTTAATGCAGTGACATTGATTAATCAGGGTACATATGTTCTGAGAAAACATCTCCAGATTATTTTGACCTTTGATTATGCTGCATATCCCTCACTCAAAGTCAAACCGTCCTCCATCACCTTCTATCTGGTTTTCTTTGTGCCCCTACCCTCCCCCCCTCTCCTTCCTCGCCCCTTCCCCACCCCTCCACCCCACTCCCTGTTACCATCACATTTTTGTCCATGTCTCTGAGTCTCATTTTTATGTCCCATCTATGCATTGGTTCATATAGTTCTTAGTTTTTTCTGATTTACTTATTTCACTCCGTATAATGTTATCATGGTCCATCCATGTTATTGTGAATGATCCGATGTCATCATTTCTTTTTTTTTTTTTTTTTTTGTATTTTTCTGAAGCTGGAAACGGGGAGAGACTAGTCAGACAGACTCCCGCATGTGCCCGACCGGGATCCACCCGGCACGCCCCTCCGGGGCGTTGCTCTGCCGCGACCAGAGCCACTCTAGCGCCTGGGGCAGAGGCCAAGGAGCCATCCCCAGCGCCCGGGGCCATCTTTGCTCCAATGGAGCCTTGCTGCGGGAGGGGAAGAGAGAGACAGAGAGGAAGGAGGAGGGGTGGAGAAGCAAATGGGCGCAGCTCCTATGTGCCCTGGCCGGGAATTGAACCCGGGTCCCCCGCACGCCAGGTCGACGCTCTACCGCTGAGCCAACCGGCCAGGGCTGTCATCATTTCTTATGGCTGAGTAGTATTCCATAGTATATATGTACCAAAGCTTTTTAATCCACTCGTCCTCTGACGGACACTTGGGCTGTTTCCAGATCTTCGCTATTGTGAACAATGCTGCTATAAACATGGGGGTGCATTTCTCCTTCTGGAATCGTTCTATGGTGTCCTTGGGGTATATTCCTAAAAGTGGGTCAAAAGGCAGTTCGATTTTCAATTTTTTGAGGAATCTCCATACTGTTTTCCACAGTGGCTGCACCAGTCTGCATTCCTACCAGCAGTGCAGGAGGGTTCCCTTTTCTCCACATCCTCGCCAGCACTTACTCTGTGTTGTTTTGTTGATGAGCGCCATTCTAATGGGTGTGAGGTGATATCTCATTGTGGTTTTAATTTGCATTTCTCTAATGATTAATGATGTTGAGCATTTTTTCACATGCTTATTGGCCATCTATATATCCTCTTTGGAGAAGTGTCTATTCATTTCTTTTGCCCATTTTTGGATTGGATTGTTTGTCTTTCTGGTGTTGAGATTTACAAGTTCTTCATAAATTTTGGTTACTAACCCCTTATCAGACATACTGTCAAATATGTTCTCCCATTGTGTAGTTTGTCTTTTTATTCTGTTCTTATTGTCTTTGGCCGTGCAAAAGCTTTTTAGTTTGATATAGTCCCATTTGTTTATCCTGTCTTTTATTTCCCTTGCCCATGGAGATAAATCAGCAAATAAATCGCTGAGAGAGGTGTCAGAGAGCTTACTGCCTATGTTTTCTTCTAAGATGCTTATGGTTTCACGCCTTACATTTAAGTCTTTTATCCATTTTGAGTTTATTTTTGTGAATGGTGTAAGTTGGTGGTCTAGTTTCATTTTTTTGCAGGTAGCTGTCCAATTTTCCCAACACCATTTGTTGAAGAGGCTGTCTTTACTCCATCGTATTTCCTTACCTCCTTTGTCAAATATCCGTTGTCCATAGAGCTGTGGGTTTATTTCTGGGTTCTCTGTTCTGTTCCATTGATCTATGTGCCTGTTCTTATGCCAGTACCAGGCTGTTTTGAGTACAATGGCCTTGTAGTACAGCTTGATATCAGAAAGTGTGATACCTCCCCCTTTATTCTTCTTTTTTAAGATTGCTGAGGTTATTCGTGTTCTCTTTTGGTTCCATATAAATTTTTGGAATATGTGATCTATATCTTTAAAGTATGTCACTGGTATTTTAATTGGTATTGCATTGAATTTATAAATTACTTTGGGTAATATAGACATTTTTTTTTTCTGAAGCTGGAAACAGGGAGAGACAGTCAGACAGACTCCCGCATGCGCCCGACCGGGATCCACCCGGCTTGTCCACCAGGGGCGATGCTCTGCCCACCAGGAGGCAATGCTCTGCCCCTCCGGGGTGTCACTTTGCCGTGACCAGAGCCACTCTAGCGCCTGGGGCAGAGGCCAAGGAGCCATCCCCAGCGCCCGGGCCATCTCTGCTCCAATGGAGCCTTGGCTGCAGGAGGGGAAGAGAGAGACAGAGAGGAAGGAGGGGGGGAGTGGAGAAGCAAATGGGCGTTTCTCCTATGTGCCCTGGCTGGGAATCGAACCTGGGTCCCCCGCACGCGAGGCCGACGCTCTACCGCTGAGCCAACCGGCCAGCGCCAATATAGACATTTTAATGATGTTTATTCTTCCTAACCATGAGCATGGTATATACTTCCACTTGTTTGCATCTTCCTTGATTTCTTTTATCAATGTTTTATAATTTTCTAAGTACAAGTCTTTATTCTCCTTGGTTAAATGTACTCTTAGGTACTTTATTTTTTTGGTTGCATGGTAAAGGGGATTGTTTCCTTAATTTCTCTTTCTGACTGTTCATTGTTGGTGTATAAAAATGCCTCTGATTTCTGAGTATTAATTTTATATCCTGCCACCTGGCTGAATTCATTTATCAGGTCCAGTAGTTTTTTGACTGAGACTTTAGGGTTTTCTATATACAATATCATATCATCTGAAAATAATAATAGTTTTACTTTTTCTTTTCCAGTTTGGATGCCTTTTATTTCTTTTTCTTTTCTGATTGCTGTGGCTAGGACTTCCAGGACTATGTTAAATAAGAGTGGTGAAAGGGGGAACCCCTGCCTTGTTCCTGATCTTAAGGGGATTGCTTTTAATTTTTGCCCATTGAGTATGATGTTGGCTGTGGGTTTGTCATAGATGGCTGTTATCAAGTTGAGGTATGTTCCCTGTATTCCCACTTTGCTTAGAGTTTTGATCATAAATGGGTGCTGGATTTTATCAAATGTTTTTTCTGCATCTATTGAAATTATCATGTGGTTTTTCTCCTTCCTTTCATTTATGTCATGAATTACATTGATAGATTTGCGAATATTGTACCAGCCTTGCCTCCCCAGAATAAATCGCACTTGATCTTGTTGTATGATTTTTTCCATATATTGTTGGATCCGGTTTGCTAATATTTTGTTGAGGATTTTAGCATCTATATTCATCAGGGATATTGGCCTATAATTTTCTTTTTTTGTGTTGTCTTTGCCTGGTTTTAGAATCAGAATTATGCTCACCTCATAAAAGGAGCTTGGAAGTCTTCCTTCCTCTTGAATTTTTTGAAATAGCTTGAGAAGGATAGGAGTTAGTTCTTCTCTGAGTAGTTGGTAGAATTTACTTGTGAAGCCATCTGGCCCAAAACTTTTCTTTGTTGGGAGTTTTTTGATAACTGTTCTGATCTCATTTGGTGTAATCAGTCTGTTTAGGTTTTCTGATTCTTCCAGACTGATTTTTGGAAGATTGTTTGTTTCAAGGAATTTGTCCATTTCATCTAGGTTGTCTAGTTTTTTGGCATACAGTTCTTCATAGTATTTTCTTACAATATTTTGTACTTCTGTTGTGTCAGTTGTTATTTCTCCCCTCTCATTTCTAATTTTAGTTATTTGAGTCCTCTCTCTCTTTTTCTTGGTGAGTCTAGTTAAAGGTTCATCAATCTTGTTTACCTTTTCAAAAAACCAGCTCCTAGTTTCATTGATCCTCTGTATTGTTTCTTTAGTCTCTATGTCATTTATTTCTGCTCTGATCTTTATTATTTCCTTCCTTCTACTACATTTAGACTTTACTTGCTGTTCTTTTTCTAGTTCTTTTAGATGCAGGGTTAAGTTGTTTAATTGAGCTTTTTCTAGCTTCCTAAAGTGTGCCTGTAGTGCTATGAACTTCCTTCTCAGTACTGCTTTTGCTGTGTCCCATAAATTTTGAGTTGTTGTATTCTCATTATCATTCTTTTATAGGAATTTTTTTATTTCTTCTTTGATCTCATTCTTAATCCATTCGTTATTTAACAACCTGCTAATTAGTTTCCATGTGTTTGAGGATTTTTGAGCTTTTCTGTTGTGGTTCATTTCTAGTTTCATGCCATTGTGATCAGAGAAAGTGTTTGATATGATTTCAATCTTCTTAAATTTGTTGAGACCACTTTTGTGCCCTAACATGTGGTCTATCCTAGAGAATGTACCATGGGTACTTGAAAAGAATGTATATTCTACTGCTTTAGGGTGAAAGGTTCTGTAGATATCTATTAAATCGAGTTGATCTAGGGTTTCCAATAATGTTGCTGTTTCTTTGTTAATTTTCTTTCTTGAGGATCTATCTAGTGATGTTAGTGGGGTATTGAAATTCCCTACTATTATAGTGTTGCTGTTGATCTCGCTCTTTATATCCATCAAAGTCTGCCTTAAATATTTAGGTGCTCCTATATTAGGTGCGTAGACATTTATAATAGTTATATCTTCCTGTTGGATAGCTCCCTTTATCATTATGTAGTGGCCTTCTTTATCTCTTACTATATTCTTTGTTTTAAAGTCCATTTTGTCTGATATAAGTATTGCTACCCCAGCTTTCTTTTTATTTCCATTTGCATGAAATGTTTTTTTTTCATCCTTTTACCTTCAACCTATGTGCATCTTTTGTTTTAAGGTGTGTCTCTTATAGACAGCATATGTATGGGTCCTGTTTTCTTATCCATACAGCTACCCTATGTCTTTTGATTGGATCATTTAATCCATTTACATTTAGGGTTATTATTGACATGTAGTTGTTTATTGCCATTTTATTCTTTAAAGGTGTATTCCTCTTTTGCTATATTCTTTTCCCACTTTGATCTGTTTACACCATGCCCCTTAACATTTCCTGCAGCATTGGTTTGGTTGTAATAAATTCCTTGAGGTTTTTTTTGTCTGGGAAACTTTTTACTTCTCCTTCAATTTTAAATGATAGCCTTGCTGGATAAAGTAGTCTTGGTTGTAGGTTCTTGTTCTGCATTACTTTGAATATTTCTTGCCATTCCCTTCTGGTTTCAAGTGTTTCTGTTAAGAAGTCTGATGTCATCCTTATGGGGGCTCCTTTGTAGGTGATAGCTTTTTTTTCTCTCACAGCTTTTAATATTTTCTCTTTATCACTTAGCTTTGGTATTTTAATTATGATGTGTCTTGGTGTAGGTTTCTTTGGGTTTCTTTTTAGTAGAGTTCTCTGTGCTTCTTGAATTTGTGAGAGTTTCTCCTGCATTAATTTAGGGAAGTTTTCAGCTATGATATGATTGTACAAAGCCTCTATCCCTTGTTCTTTCTCTTCTTCTTCAGGAACCCCTATGATGCGGATGTTATTTCTCTTTATGTTGTCACAGAGCTCTCTAAGAGTTTCCTCAGTCTTTTTGAGTCTCTTTTCTTTTTTCTTCTCTGCTTTCATGCCTTCATTCCAGTTGTCCTCCAACTCACTGATTCAATCCTCAGCTGTATCCATCCTGTTTTTAATTCTTTCCATTGTGGTCTTCATTTCTGATATTGTATTTGTCATCTCCAACTGATTCTTTTTTAATATTTCAATATCCTTTTTTATACTTGCTATTTCTTTATTTAGGTGTTTGTGATGACCATCTATTGTTGTTCTAAGATCCCTAAGCATCCTTACAATCATTATTTTAAACTCTGCATCCGGAAGTTTGATTATTTCCATATCACTCAGTTCATCTCCTGAAGGTCTCTCTTGCGGGTTTCATTTAGATTGCACTTTTTTGTCTTCTTATTGTGCCTACCCAGGGTGTTTTCTTTGTAGAGCTGGTTGAGTCTAGGTTTGGTGTTGTTTGCCTCTAGTTTTTACTTGTGTTGTTTCTAAGTCTTCTTGGGTTGACATCAGCTAGTATTTGTAATCCACTTTAGGATTTGGGCTGCTTTGAAGTCTTGATTTGTTTATTTTCTTAATAGGTGATTGTCTTGTTTGCTGATCTCAGCAGGGGGCTTATTTGAAACTGTATCCAGGAATGCAGTGGGTGTGACCTGAGGCTCTAAAGTCCTCTTCTGCCAGTTAATCTCTCTGGAGGCGGGTTGCTTTCTCAGCTTCAGTAGGGGGAGGTGTATCTCAGATCTCCAAGGAGACCTGAGTTACTGCCCCTCTTCCCCACTTCTTGTTTTCAGCTGTGTCTTGTTGTGCTGATTGGAGCTGGAGAGATGTCTGTATCTCTGTGACCTAGAAGTACTTTTGTATTTTGCTTTGTGGAAGGATCAGCCCCTCCTCCAGTTATGGCCGCCTCCAGCACTGAATGAGTCAACTTTTTATGTCATCACCTATATTCCTCTCCCCCTCACCATCCATCTCTCTCTTTCTCCTCTTTTTGGAAGACAAGCGGGCCCTTTCAACACACCTCATTCCCTGGTTGCCGGATAAGTGTCTGTGAGCAGTACTTACGGCTCTCCTCCTTGGAATTGAGAGCCCAGCCTCACCCCCCCCCCCCGTTCCTGTAAGCAGAGGAGATTCAGGTGCTCCTTACCAGGTTTGTTGTGGCTTCTTCTTTGCTCCTTGATTTTTGAAAGCTCTTCTTGTAGTCCAGATTTGGTTTTCATGCTGATTGTTCATAAATTAGTTTATAATCCAGTTCGGTGGTGTGAGCTGGGAGTTTGTATGTCTGCCTACTCCGCTGCCATCTTCAGGTCTCTCCACAATCCTCTTGTTCTTAATTTCCATCACATAACTCCCCTAATATTGTAGAGTCTCACAGAATATTTATGAAAGGTCATTATCATATAATTTCTGTATTCTTAAAACAGTCACAGTGTTAACATGAACACTTTTTTCTCTTTTCTTATTTATTTAGATTTTACTTATTCATTTTAGAGAAGAAGGGGGAGCAGAAATCATCAACTCCCATATGTGCCTTGACCAGGCAAGCCCAGGGTTTTGAACTGGTGACCTCAGCATTAGGAGTGACGCTTTATCCTCTGTGCCACCACAGATCAGGCTGGTCATTTTTTCAATAGAAAACTTAAAAGAAAAAAAGGTAAAGTACTACTCGCTTTATAAGATTTTTTTTTTCTTTTTTTGCCATGAAGAAAAATTTTAATGTGAACATCACACAGGTATTTAAGAATGTAACCCCATGTGAATAGTATAAAACCTGCTTTTCTAAATACAAAATCTCTACTCAAAACAAACACAGGTCTTAGGCAAAGCTGGGTGATTTCCACCTCCAGGATTTTTGAATATACCATTATTCCCGGGTGAAATTTCCTTTCATCAAATGTGTTTCCTTTGTTCATAATCTTACTCACACATCCCATTTTAATATATATGTGTGTGTGTGTGTGTGTGTGTGTGTGTGTGTGTGTGTATCTTTCCCCTGTTTCTCCTCAATCTTGTTACTCTTCTGCAATTTTCTCTCAATAGTATTGATACCACTTTTTAGCTATCAACACTTGTTCTAACTTGGAATTTCAGCACTTAATAAATATTTGTTGAAAGAATGAGAAGGACACAGGATGTTCTGTGTATATAAAGCTATGGTCTACCTGGTTTCTTTTCCACTGGGAAGATAATTGCCTTATATTGTTAGTTTCTAACCTGACTGTAATGAATTTATAAGCCACATGGCTTTGTTTAGCACCAAATGGCATCTCTCCTTCCTTTCTGACTAGTTGCCTCCTGAAGTCACTGCCCTGTTCACAGGCACCACAGGAACCAAATCCGTTACACTGTGACATCCGGGGATGTCATCTCCATTTGCTTCCCCGGGACAGAAGGGTGGTGCTGTAAAGCTGATTTCGCCCTGAGCTACAAAGCAGGTGCCCATGCCATTACAACATTCCGGTCAAGATGATGTAATTATACCAAACTCTGAAGCGGAGGTGGTCAGGATTTCATAATTCCTGGGCATTTCTATTTCACATCTCCTAACAATCGAATACAATTTCTGAAATGTTCCTAAAGGTGGATGGTGGGTGCTATCACGAACCTTGATGAATTAATTGTCTTTGTGGCAACCAAAGCTATCCCCGAAGGCTGTCTCACACAACGGCACCTAGGTATCCCATCGCATTCTAATGAAATGACCAAAATGCCTGCAACAAACCATGTCTTCAGTTTAATTTTCGTTTCCCATAATCTCTCCTAATGTAAAACGGCAGGCGTCGCCCTCCCTCTCCCCCCCCCCCCCCCCAGAGCACAGGCATGATGCTCTTGAGCATAATCTTTCTAATCCTGCTCATAACGTCTCCCAACAGGCACATTGTTGCAGCAATACTGGAGACTGATGTCGCTGAAGATAATGTCACCAGGATGAATTTGATCAGGGTACCAATTCTGAAGGCTATAGCAACCAGAAGTAATTTTTCTAATGCTGACTAATGAAAAAAAGAAAGTCAAAGATGGATTTGCAGTGCCAAAGTCATTGATTTCTCTCTCGTAACTGACCACAGATATGAAGCTTTCTGGGTCGATTCAAGGAGCCATTTGGGGAACACAGTACCAGAGGGGGGATCCTCCTCAGGCTTGGGACCGTGCATTTGTCCAATATGATCTGCTGAAACATAATACCTCCAGGAAATGGATGATTTAGTATCAGAAGAAGCTTAGACACAAATTTAGAATGAATTAAGAGATATGAACTCGATAACTGGAAATCTAAGATGGTAAATCACTCAACTATCATGCACATGCTCAGCCTGGAAGGTCTTTCTTCATGAACCCGTCCCCTCCCCCAGCTTTATTGCTTCTCTGAGAAAACACTGCCTGGATTTTTATCTCTAAGCACAAGCTTCCCTGTGAAATGTCTTGTCCCTGCTTAATTGGCTGTCCCTCATGTTCCACTGAAATCTCAACATGAGCACATGTCTCATATTTCATTTACAAAAAAAAAAAAAAAATCCAGTATCAACTGTATTCACTCATTCATTTAAGTTAAAATCTTGAATTTGAAGTCAGTGGTAATAGGTATACTCTCTAACAGGTGTCCAAACTAATGAAATTAAAATACTTCTCTCTCCCTTCACAACGACATGCAGAAGAGACTGGTCTGCTAGAAGTTTCTGATGGGTGTCCAGGGGTCGGCAAGCCTTCAGAAAAGACTGGAAGTAGGAGAGGGAGGCCCAGCTGTGCTAGGCAACAGCGTGCGGACATGAACAAGGGCGGGACGCGTGACAGCCCACAGGACCCGGTGACTGTAAGTTTGTCTGCATCCATTGCTGGGGCAGGAGGGAGGGGAACAAGGCACAAGACTGGAGAGGGAACTAGGAGCCAGTCTGCGGAGGACCTTGTGTCCACTCTGGGCTGAAGCATCAACCTGTCTCAAGTGTCACAGTGACCTCTGCGCCGGCCCGTTTCCCACATTCCCACTGCCGTCCTCCCCCCCACACGGGGCTGCCGTACAAACTACCTCGTGCACGCACACCTTGGAGAACTCCACACCTCCATTCTGCAAATCTTTCAGAGCCCATAATTACACCCACAACA
This sequence comes from Saccopteryx leptura, assembly GCF_036850995.1. Lineage (NCBI taxonomy): Eukaryota > Metazoa > Chordata > Mammalia > Chiroptera > Emballonuridae > Saccopteryx > Saccopteryx leptura. The sequence goes on along the minus strand of NC_089513.1, from coordinate 4,147,961 downwards.
TATTATTTTCTAGGTTTCAGCTTTTTCTGCCACTTTCCCCCTGGCTGTGCACGTGTGTTACACTTGGCCCCAGTGGCCTAGACACGCTCCTTACTGCAGTCTCCTAAAATACTCTCTTCAAGTGGTTCTCCGACCTCATGACAAATTTTATACCTTTGTGGGGCTTTTTTGTCATCATCATCATCATCAAATAGTAACAACTGGCAATGAGTTGTATCTAAATGTCCATCGATATAGATATATAACATTTCCTTCTGTGAACCACTTTCTTAACTATCCCCTCAAAAAGGTGTTCCAATATTCTTCTCTGAAGTCACTTATAAATGACTAAACATTTTAGGGCTCTGTCATATATTCCTTTGTATTTTAGTCATTTATTTTATACTTGAAACTCTAAACTCGGAGACTGTGGCTGACTCATTTTAAAAAAATTCCTAAAGGACTCCAATGTGAGTCACCAAGTATAACATATGTTCATGTATATTTATTGAATGCATTGGAATTGATACTAAATTGAACTAAGACCAAATCAATAGTCTATGCAAAAGCCTGCAGAAGGTATACTTTCTGGTAGAACCACTTTCCACACTTTGGGTATGATAGTCGGAATTCCTCTATGGTTTTTCAGGTGATCTCTAAGAAAAATATATAAAAGAAAATAGGGGAATAAGATGATACCAGCATGTACCTTTAAATATACTTATTATGTGCCTAACTGGTGGTGGTTGAGTGGATGATAGAGCATTGACCTGTGACACTGAGGTCCCAGGTTCAAAACCCTGAAGTCACCAGCTTAAGTGTGGCCTCATCCTGGTGGAGCGCAGGCTCGCCAGCTTGAGTGTGGGATCATTAACATGATCTCATGGTCACTGGCCTGAGCCTAAAGCTCGCTGCCTTGAAGCCCAAGGTCACTGGCTTGAGCAAGGGGTCACTGACTCAGCTTGAGCCTCCCAGTGAAGGAATGTATGTGAAGCAATCAATGAACAATTAAAAGGGATGAAACTATGAGTTAGTGCTTCTCGTCTTCTTTCTTGTCTGTCTCTCTGTCTCTCCCATACACAATCAAAATAAATAAATAAATAAATAAATAAATAAATAAAGTTTTTATGTAACAAGTTTAAAAATCTACATGAATGCTCATAATATAATTTATACATTATATTTTACAAATATATGTGTATATATATATGTACATCTATTTATAGCTATGTTTGTAAGAAATTTAATCCAATTGTCTTAAATTTGCAGAATCACACATGATTTAAATGAGCATATACCTGTTCCATCAAACACTGGAAGCCCTGTCATACTTTATTAGCTAAGTTAGCTCTCTATTATGCTTGTGGAACACAAAAGACTGAAAAAACCAATTCCATCCTATCAGTGCAAATCCATCAAGATGATCAGAGCTGACATATGTCCTGTGTGCTCACTTTCTGCACTCCCTAAATAGACTTCATCAGGGTCAGAAGGAGAACAGATTCTCCAGATTTAAATTACAGTAGCTGATCTGCAGACAAGAATGGAAGAATTTATTAGAATCTTGTGGCATGCTGATGGAACTAGGAAAGAGTACAGTTTATTTATGCTGGGAGACTCAGCCATTCCGAGAAGCCAGAGAGATCCTTCAAACACATTGGAGAATTCTACAGTGTGTCCGTAAAGTCATGGTGCACTTTTGACCGGTCACAGGGAAGCAACAAAAGACGATAGAAATGTGAAATCTGCACCAAATAAAAGGAAAACTCTCCCAGTTTCATACCTATTCAGTGCAGTTCAATGTGGGCTCACGCACAGATTTTTCAGGGCTCCTTAGGTAGCTATCCCGTATAGCCTCTACAGACTCGTCACTGACTGATGGCCTACCAGAACGGGGTTTCTCCACCAAACTGCCGGTTTCCTTCAAATGCTTATCCCACCGAGTAATGTTATTCCTATGTGGTGGTGCTTCGTTATAAACGCGCCGATATTCATGTTGCATTTTGGTCACAGATTCAAATTTAGCGAGCCACAGAACACACTGAACTTTCCTCTGTACTGTCCACATCTCGACTGGCATGGCCATGGGCTGCTCCGCTGTATACCTGGTGTTACGTCATCATCTGCGCATGCGCACATGCTGCCACGTCATCCTACAGAAACTGGGAGGGTTTTCCTTTTATTTGGTGCAGATTTCACATTTCTATCATCTTTTTTTTTTAAATTTTTTTTTTATTTATTCATTTTAGAGAGGAGAGGGAGAGACAGAGAAAGAGAGAGAGAGGACAGAGAGAAAGAGAGGGGGGAGGAGCTGGAAGCATCAACTCCCATATGTGCCTTGACCAGGCAAGCCCAGGGTTTCGAACCGGTGACCTCAGTATTTCCAGGTCGACGCTTTATCCACTGCGCCACCACAGGTCAGGCTCTATCATCTTTTATTGCTTTCCTGTGACCAGTCAAAAGTGCACCATGACTTTACGGACAAACTGTATTCCCCCATAAAGTTTCAGATGTGCCATTTTTAAAGCCATTTTGGCAGGATGTTCTACAACTAAGAAAACACCATGGGATGTAGGCAAGGAGAAAAGAGGAGACTTCAACAATGCAAATGTGTTGCATGTTTAATTTAGCAAGAAGCTTTGCCCTCAGAAGACCTTGCAAAATCTCTGAGTAAAAGGTTTTATATGACTAACAGAGGAAATAAAAAAAAATTGATCATAATCACCACCATCCTCACCAGCCCAAGTAAACATTCTTACCTCACCCTTCTTGAAATTCAGAGAATACAGGCAGAGCACACCACCTGGATTCAGGTAAGTGTATTCTATCATAACCAACCTGCTTTTTATGATGCTTCATTAGTGGCTAATGAGGAATCTTTTGGAGTAGGCTAATTATGTTACCTATTCACACAAACACACGGATTTGATGTGTATATGACTGGCAACTGTGGGGATATTGAACATTTAAAAATTATGATGGATGAATGGTCTTTGCGAAAAAACATTTTCTATATTTTACATTTAAATGGCATACTATTTTATGCTTTTTAAATTTTGCACTAAAGAGAAAACAGGAAAATGGGGAAATACACAGACAGTAAATACAACAAATTTAAAAATACTAGTCCCAATATATGAAATCAGACATCATTGTCAAAGAGCACTCACTCTCTTTGGCACATTCTAGCTGTCAGGAACAAACAAACCAAAAAGACCCATCAGTTTACAACAGAACAGAATAATTTTAAGAACCCTGTTAGCTATAACAATATCACAACAAGTTTTGGAGGTGAGGTGACTGGCCATTTTTCAACCCCCCCCCCAAGTGGCTCAGACAATGTAAGTAGGATTTTTATTTTTGTATTAAAGAAAATAGAAGGCTCACCCACAAATACAACACTTCAGCAATTTTCATGAAACAGGAGAGGTGAAAGAAATGGGGGCCGTCTCTCACTCATTCACTCAGCCACCAGCAGTGATGTATAAAATGTCACGGAAGGTCAAGGCTTGTTTCTGTGTCGTTTTTGTGGGGGAGGGCAACCGGATGCAAGGAGGGTCATAATCTTTGACACTGTGAGGTGTTGACACAGCCTTCAGAAAAGAAAGAGAGAGGGAGAGTCTCCTACAAAGTTGACAGCCTGTTTTTATCAGCCGTTTAGACTGAGCAAAAGATATTTCCATGGTCAGCACCCACATGCGGAAGTGTGGAAAAGAAACTATTCTGCCCCAGCCATCGGCTGCCTGAATGAACACAGGATGGAGAGATTCTGTAGAAATGCGTAGAAAGCTCCCTGGACCTCTCCTGCTCTCTCTCCTTACATAGAGTTTCATAACTTAGCTTCTCTAAATTAAATGTTTCTGAGACTCACAAGGGCAAAAAAAATTACAATTAGTGTACTTGTAACTCACGAAATATATGTTCAATCAAATGAATGAGAGATTTTTTTCTCTCCGGATTCTGAGAATAGTACTCTAGTTCCCCAGATTTCTGTTTTTAATAAGGGAGAACTCACAAACCATTTAATTATCTCTTCTCTGTGGTTATTTATTTTCTGTTTATTTAAAGTTTTAACTTAGTCTTTACTATCCTGTTATTTAAACGTGATGTATTTAGACATGGTTTTTACTTTTTTCTTTTTCACCTGTGGTTTTATTTATTCAGTTTATCAAATACTTCTTTTTTATCAGTTCTAGATAATAGTCAACTGTTTTCTTTAATATTGCTTGTCATCCATCTTCTCCATTCTTCCTCTCTGAAACTCCTACTAGATAGATATTAAATCTTGTCATTCTTTCATCCATGACACTTTTTCCCTGAATAATACTTTACTAGTTATCAATTTACTAGTCCACTGGGCTTAATTTACAGGGTTACTCTGGTTGTTGGGTTGAAAATACATGGCAGGAGAATATGAATCTAACCAAAAAGCCCCGTCAGCAGCCTCTCACGGTGTTCTAGGTGAGTGATGGGAAGTGGAGGAGGGTGTCATATTCTGGATTTATCTTTGCTTCACAGCAACATAATTTCCTAACAGACTGGACAAGATACATGGGAAAGAAAGGAGTCAAGAACAACATTAAGGTTCTGACCTAAGCAAATATAAGAATGGAATTACCATCAACCAAGGTGGCAAAGACTATGATTAAAGGATAGGCAATCGGAATCTGATGTCATATATGTTGAGTTTTTTAGACTCAACATTTGGAGATATTGAGTGTGCAAGAGAAAAGAGATGAAAAGAAAAGAAGCCAGCAAGATGGTATATTTTTAAGCCAACTGTATACCGAACAGAGAAACCCACTTGATACCATCTCTAAGGACACAGAAGGCTAAAAATAAAAGGATGGAGAGATAAATCATGCACACATACACAATGCTGTGGTCGTTATATCAACATCAGAAAAAAATAGACTTTGGAATAAAAAGCTATACTGAATAATGATAAAATAATTCTTCAAGAAGACAAAGAAATCCTAAATAGGATACATCCAAACATAGAGCAGCAAACCACAAGAGGCATACACTGCCAGATCTGAAAGAGTAAGTAGACAGAGACCTACAATTATAGAGTCTTCCACTCCTCTTTCAGTAATTTGAGAGAAAAAAGAAGCAAGAAATCAGTAACCTAAAACAAAATTCTACAGGTCTCATTGACTTAACTGATGAGAGACTGGAAGATTATTCCTTGTCATTAAACACACCCCAGAAGTTCTATCTCAACCCTTTTATTCCATATCATCGTGGAAGACTGAGAAGGTCAATTTTATGTGTCACTGGACTAGGCTAAAGGATGCCCAGGTAGCTGTTAAATTGTTAGTTCTGGGTGTGTCTATGAGGATGTCCTCAGAAGGTTAAGGATGTACATCAGCAGACTGAGTCATGATCACCCTCCCCAATGCACTGGGCATCACCCATCCACTGAGGATATGAACAAAACATCTCACCTCTGCTTGAGGTGATATGTTCATTTCCTGCCCTTGGACACTGACACCCCTGGTTCTCAGGCTTCTAGACTCAGACCAGGACTTAAACCATTGGGCCTCTGATTCTCAGGCCTCCAGACTCAGGCCACATTTAAACCATTGGGTTTCTGGGTTCTCCAACTTGCAGATGTTAGATTATATGACTTCTTGGCCTCAGTAGCCATGTGAGCCAATTTCTATAATAAATCTCATCTATATATCTATACCTATAGGTCTCTATCTCTATATCTGTATCTATGTATCTATCTCCTATTGGTTCTGTTTCTCTGGAGAGCTCTGACTACATAAAGACCTAGACAGCAAATAAGACATACAAAGAACTATATAAAATGGATAGAGACAGTCAAGGAAGCACACAAAAATCTCTGATACAGTTATCTATGTAGAATATCTCAGAGTCCATTGTAAACTCCTAGGTCTAATAAATGAGCTTAGCAAAGATGCAGTTACAAGGTCAGTAACTAAAGGCAATCATGTTTGCATATGCCAGTAAAGAAACAACTTAAATTTGATGTTTAAATATATATGTACACATTAACAACAGAGAGGGAGAGGGAGCTAACTAGAAATATCTGTACATATATCTAACATATATTTAACAAATATACGTCCAGAATCTCTACACAAAATACTACAAAATACTGATGAAGGAAATAAATGAATATCTAAATAACTAGAGAGCTATACCATATTTATGGATAGGAAAACTCATTATTTGTTAAAAGATTTACTCTACTCAATTTGATTTATTGACTTATCACTATCCCAGTAAACATCCAACAAGTATTTTTTGGTAAATATTAATGTGCTGATTCTAAATTATTTCTTAAAAAGAAAACCACTGGCAGACTCATAATGTCCAGTTTTAAGACTTACAAAGCTATAGCACACAAGGTAGCATGGTACCAACAAATAATAAACATGTATATATAAATGGAACAGAATATAAATCGCAGAAATAGACCTACAGCAATATCTTCACCTGACATGGACCACATGCAAAAGCAATTTATTATAAAAAACACAGTCTATTCAACAAGTGATCTTGGAAAAATTGGACATACATTTGCGAAATAAATAAGTAAATAAATAAATACTTCATGCTTGATACAAAAACATAAATTCAAAAAGATCATCTACTTAAGTGTAAGTCATAAAAACATAAAACTCTGGTAATATGGAAGAAAATGTGTGACCTTGGGTTTGGCAGTGAATTTGTATATATGAGGCTAATATCATGAACCATAAAAAGCAAACTGATAAATTGGGCTTCATCAAAATGAAACACTTAGTTCTTCAAAAAGAACTCTTAAATATTTAGAAGTTGAAAGTTTTACTGGGAGAAAACCTCTGTAAACCACATAACTGATAAAGAACTTGAATACAGACTACATAAAGAAATATCAAAACCCAATGATACAAAACAAATAGCCCAATTAATAAATGAGTCAGACCTTTCCTCAAAGAAGTCATACCAGTGGCAATTAAGTGTAAGAAACAATGTTTCACGTTATTTGCTATTTTGGAAATTATATGTTCACAAGAGTATTTCTTGAGCCACACCTTTTTTATAACAATTTTTATACTTGTCTATTTAAATTCATATTTATTTCTGGTTACTTGCTGTATAATAGCTAACAAAAAGCCAAGTGAGGTACACATGTCCTTCAAAACCCAAATCGCATTGACCTTTTGTATTTTATATTTATTTATTTGTTTGTTTGTTTGTTTGTTTTAGCTCAAGTTATAACCAAGAATTGAACTGATTAGTCGGGCCCTATATTTAATCTGAGCAATTAAACCAACCCCCCCCCCCCAGTCATATATGCTCCAGCAGGTCTAATCTTCTGCTGGCCTTCTCCATGATGTCATCACCACTGTCATAAATTTAAGTTACCCCGAGGATGAATCATTACTAAATCTTATCTCACCAGGTGACTGCCGTGCACTGGAGAATTTCAATATTCTCATGACAGACAGTGAATTTATTCTGTCGTCTTGCCTGTGAAAAACAAATTGTGTCTGTCTTTCTTCCACATTCGCCATCGCCAAGAGAGAACCACCCAAATTTCTCAAAGCCAGCAAGTTCCTTTTAGCCTGTTGGATTTCCCGAGTAGTGAAAGCTACATCTTCCTCGGTCAGGGCTGTAGATAAAGCCACTTTGTTCAAGTCCTTAGGGTCAATATTTAGTCTCTGGGTTCCATCTTTTTATCTCACAGCAAATTGGTGCAGATAACGAGTTTCAGCTCCTTTTTTTTTTTCTCCTTCAAACATGTCTATGTTTCTTATTGATCTCCAACAATTTAGTACAGTTTAATATTTATTGTTAGACAAAGTCTGGGCAATTCTAAAGATTCTCATTTAAGTGACCAATTGAAACTGGATTGAGGATACAACTGTGTGACATCTGAGCACTTTCTAGGTGACACATTCAACTATGGAGTCGTTTGTAGTTATTGAATCTATACAGCACTGTAAGAAACTTTCTTGCTTTCTAATCTGGGTCTCATCAAACTCTGCTACCTGCTATACCACAGTAGATACAGAGCAGGAATTAAAACTACTAGCTATATATTTGGGAAAAATTTTTCTAGACCCCTATATATATAGAACTTTATAAAAAAATAAAGCACAGATAAACTACAAACCTCAATGTACAAAATACGAGGATATAATTTTATACTACTGAAGTTAGTGATGATTCCTCTAAAAAAAAGACTGATAAAATGCAAGTCTTTACATGAAAAATATCACTAAGAAAATAAAAAGAAGACAAGAAACAGACCAAAAAATGTTGACACATTTAATAAAGATTAATATAAAAATGTTATTAAAAGCCTTATAAAATTTTAAAACATTAGTCTATATGCTGTGTATTGTATATATCCATATATAATAAGAAAAAATACAAATAGGCACAACATTTGCATATGTTGATCCAGAAGAAATCTAAATGGGTAGTAAAAATATTAAAATAGGTCCATTCTTAGAACTAACTTCTAAATTTAAAAAATCAAAATGTATATGATTAATAATATCAAATTATGGCAAGAAGGTGGGGAAATGGGCACTATATATTTGTTTAAGATTGTAATAACAGCACAATGTTAGCTAATAATTTAAGAAAATGAAATATTTGTTATTGAACAAAGGCTAAATAAATAATAGTACATCAGGATGTAACTACAAAGTAGCTATAAAATGACTAAGTTAAAATATATTCGTAGATATATACATGAAAAAAATCTCTAGCTGCTGAATAAAACTCAGTAAAATGTTTAACCCCATTCATGAAACTAGGACACACACACACACACACACTAAAGGATTTTAGAATTCTGCAAACTTTGCTCTTGACAGTAGGGAGCCAGAAGGTGGGACAGAGACCTTGGACTTGAGAAGGGTAGATAAGAGCAACTTCTCTCCATTCTGCCTTCTTTTAGAGTAGACTAAATTGCATTAAAATGCAATTTGTTTAATAAAATACAATGAAACCCTTTCCACAATTATTTGAATACATTTTGTCAGAGTATATATATTTGTAGGATTGCAACATGCTAATGGAAGCACTGTTCTTTTCCACCATCTGTTACAGAAGTATTTATATTCATCAGTGCAAGACGTTGCTCGGCAGAGCATTTTAAATTCGTATGCTCTCTGTAAATGAGGTGAAAAATAACAGGGTAACAGTTTCTGAATTACACATCTTATTTATAAGTCTAGATGGTCTCCCTATTGATATTTATTCAAAAGTCAGGAACAGCGAATGTTAATCGTTCAGACTTCTGTCTCAGGTGTTAACAATTGTTTCCCCTACACTGAATGAATATTAAGACTGCACCTCAGGAAATGGATTAAATATAAATTATATTTCCCTACAAAATTACAAGATAATGTCCTTACCACGAAGGTAGCTACACTTCTGACACATAAGGGCTCCGTTTTTATGAGACAATATTTTGCTACCTGCAAGTGGATCTTTCCTATCAGAGATCTATGAGCACTTAGATTTTATGCCATGCATCTGCAACCATTCCCTAAATGTCTACTACACCAGGCGCCCTTCTACCTGAGCCCACACACCTCAGCTCTGATGTGGTAAACAGGGTGACCACAACTTCTATGTTCCTGTGGGTGAGGCGGGGGAGATCATGAAAAATAATATGCACAGGAAAATCATGGTTTTGTATCGTCCGTGAGATGTGATGTTGAAGAGAATAAAGGAGTGGGATGTGGAACTCTACCCAAGTTCATGGCAGGCCCCTGGACAGGGGAAGAATGGACAGGCAGGGAACTGAGACGTGAGAGGGACCCATTCTGCCCAGAACTGGGACGTAGTTGTAGGGAGAAGGAACAGCAGCTGCAAAGGCTGGGGACAGGATGGGAAGAGCGTGGTGGACGTGGGAGGAAAAGACCATCCTTTACATCCGGAGATCAGAGACCAGGGGAGAGAGTGGTAGAGGTGGACTTGGAGGGCAGTCACAGCCCAGGCGCACGGGGGCCTAGAGAGACTGGGTGCTGATCAGGATTTTATTCGAGGTGTAGTAAGAATGCCGTCAGAGAACTTGAAGCCAAGGAGTGACTGGCTCTTTGACTGCTTTGTGGGGAAAGAATTTTAGGGGAGCAAAAACAGAAGCAAGAAAGCAGCTTAGGACACTCGTGGGAAAGTTCAAATGAGAAGCTGTATGAATTTGGTAGAAAAGAGTGGGAAGAAAGATAGCGGGCAGGGTGGAGCCCTTACTACCTGCGGAGAGGTAACTGGGTGGTGGTGAGCAAGGATTACACCACCTTACACCAGGATTTGTCCTGGATAAGTCGGCGGAAGGACGTTGGTGACATGTACGCCCCCTTGGACACCATTTGTATACTTATAAAGTACTGTGTCTCCTTTAAAAAGTCTGCAACTCACATCTTACTTTAAAAATAACTTTATATTTGACTTTCCTCTAATTACTCTGAATTAGAAAAATTTTAATATCACTTCATTTCAAAATAATAATGAGGTAGCAAGTAGCATTGGATTCATATTCTGATGGTTTTAATAATTATTGAAATCAATTGGACTTTAGTAAGTTAATAGCAGTCTTATAAAATACTCATTTAAACACTAAGCCTGTAATTCTAAAAGTGGTATTACAATTAGGTTCCTGACAAATAAAATAAACAGCAAGGTATGTCTCCTTTCCACTAGCCTCATTGGAGGGGAATGACTGGTCTGTATTAACTTCACACTATGGGCTTATTTTCCTGTGAAACCTTAAATATATATATATTTATACTTTCATAATAAACATGGTACAAAACATTACTATTAAAAAACTTATATATGTAAATAAATTAAATCTTCAACTCTGAAATATATAGGTATATTTATAAAACAGATTTAAATGGAAGCCAAATATATCCAAATCAGATCTTTAAACTTCTGTAACTCATTAGGTCAGTGTTACCTTTACAGTCCTTGGCAGACATACCATGGTATGCATCAATTATGCAACTGAAATAAAATAGAGAAATTTTTAAATACTGATATTAGTATAACATCTAGAAGTAAAAAGAAAAAATAACATTTTACTTGGCACTGTATTTTTGCCTATGAGTGTGTTTTGGTTTATAGCACACTTTAAATGAGTCAATCTTTGTCAAATATTTCATGCATTTAATATTTATATATTTGCTATTCAATAAGTATTCTAAGTTCAAAAGACATTCTGTACTACTTACACTGGATATGACAGCACACCATATCTTTCTAGTAAATCTCAGTAAATGCATCCCTATTTTGAGCATCACACCCACAACTCCTGCCCCATTTGCAAAATTTCAAAAAATAAATGTCAGTTATTATTCAGTGACATTTCAGTAAGGGACTTAAAACTTTGGATCTATTAGTGTAAAAGAAAATAAATTTTAATAAGTAGGTTTGACTTGATGAAATTAGGCCCTGGCTGGTTGGCTCAGTGGTAGAGTGTCGGCCACGTGTGTGGATGTCCAGGTTCGATTCCTGGTCAGAGCACACTGAAGAAGCACCCATCTGCTTCTCCACCCCTCCCCCTCTCATTTCTCTCTCTCTCTCTCTCTCTCTCTCTCTCTCTCTTCTCCTCCTGCATCCATAGCTTGATTGGAGCGACTTGGCTCAGGCATTGAGGATGGCTCCCTGGCCTCTGCCTCAAGCACTAAGAAGAGCTCAGTTTCTGAGCAATAGAGCAATGCCCCAGATGGGCAGAGCATCACCCCCTAGTGGACTTGGCAGGTGGATCCTGGTCCGGGTACATGTGGGACTCTATCTCTCTGTCTCCCTGCTTCTCACTTAAGAAAAACTAAAAAAAAAAAAAAAAAAAGAATTGATGAAATGAGAAAATAATTATTCTGTATGAGATATATCAGAATATTTTCTATGAACAATGATAGCAAATACAATTTGCTTAGTGGGGAGATATTCTTAATTGCTAACCTTTAATTAATATGGGAAGATATATCACTAAATTTATATAAAGTATTTTTTAAGTTAACACTGTGCATGTGTTACAGAATAAATCGGTCAGACCCTGATAATTTTTTTTTTTTTTTACACAGAGACAGAGAGAGAGAGTCAGAGAAAGGGATAGACAGGGACAGACAGACAGGAATGGAGAGAAAGGAGAAGCATCAATCATTAGTTTTTTGTTGTGACACCTTAGTTGTTCATTGATTGCTTTTTCATATGTGCCTTGACCATGGGCCTCCAGCAGACCCAGTAACCCCTTGCTCGAGCCAGCAACCTTGGGTCCAAGCTGGTGAATTTTTGCTTAAACCAAATGAGCCCACACTCAAGCTGGCGACCTCGGGGTCCCGAACCTGGGTCCTCCATGTCCCAGTCTGACCCTCTATCCACTGCGCCACCACCTGGTCAGGTTGACCCTGATAATTTTTGAAAGATAACCGTGCATGGAGAAAGGAAGAGGACAGGTTTTGGGTTGTGTGAAGAAACGCAAGTACAATGCAGTTATTTGCACAAGTTACATATCTGTCAGGCGTGGTGATTACAACACTGTGATCACCCTCTCAGGTTTCCCTGTCCTGGAGGAGCTGCTGGTTGTCCCAGAATGCCGTGGATTTACACAGAAATAAAAGTCCTTACCTCATTGCATGGGCATCCTACATGACCTTTTCCTAGTGTTGAAATTTTAATCAAATCTCCTTCTTTCGTTGTGACTCTTGGAATCATTACCTGGAGAAATTGGGTGGATATTTATATTCTATGGATGTGATTTATAGAATATATTAATCTTCTATTGTTTTACAGGCTAATGACACTGTGGATTAGTAGGTCAGACCCTGATAATTACCCACCCAATATCTAGTCTGGTTTTATCTGAGATGGCTATATATCCAGATAGAAGATTCAGGCTCCTAATCATCCATACTGCAAGGAGCAGCTGTGTGATCAAGTTTCTGGTCAGTGAGATGAGAGAGCAGGATCATCCATCAAAGGGTGTCTGAGAACGTTTGAGACTCAGCAGGCATGCAATTTGCCTTTCTCCATTCTGGGATGGTAAATTTTGTGAATCAATTTGTGTGGGCCACAGGGTGCCCAGATATTTGGTCCCTTTACTCTGGGTATATCAGAGATGGTGTTTTTGGATGAGATTAACATTTTGTTTTCAGTAGATGCATCAGACTGTCTTCCATGCAAGCGGACCTCATTTAATCAGTGGAAAGTCTGAATAGAACAAAAAGATTCACCGTCCCCTAAATAAGAGAAAATTGTCCATCACACTGCCTTTAGACTTCATCGAGAAAATGTATGTATCAGGAACTAAGCTAATGCTATCACACATTCAGGATTCTAGTGAGAAGCTCTCTCCCTGTCCCTCCCCCCTCCAAAAAATATATCTGGATATATTATATCAAGACACTTCGGCTAAAGAATTCTGCACCAGAATCATATTATTTTGACATTTATCAAGCTATCTCTTAGCATTTTCCTATCGGCTCACAAAGAAGGAACTTCCAAGAAAAAATTCTAGAACACTCATTACTTTTCTTCAAATTAGGAGAAAATGTTTATCAATAATGTTTACAAGTCACTAAGTTTCTCCCTGATATAAATTCATGGGAGTATTTTTCTTGGATTTCAGTGACAGGAATCACTGTGCTTTTCATGATCAAATCTTCTCTTAGGGAAGTTCCTGAGTTTATATGGAATTAGGTAACTGACTTGTTTACTCTGTCATTTGCTTCGAAGAAACAAAGTGTAAATTTCCTAAGGCAGTTGGATTCCGAACCTACAAATGATTTCATCTTATTTTGTAAGGCTTAATATTTTTTTCAAAAAAAGTATTTTTTCCAAGTTTGCTCACTGCTCACTTTAATCTTGTTGTTATATTGTGTAATAGAAAAAAATAGACATTCCCATAAAACCCCTTTGAAACAAAATGATTTTTAAAAAGCAAACAATAAAGAGAAGATATAGCTGGTAAATCTTCTGATACTAAAAGATATATTGATAAATATATCTGATATAAAGGATATAAAGGTCAAATGATAAAGGAATAATTTTCATGATCAGACTTGAATAGAGGACTTAGGGACAAGGATGGCCCCCATATCTCGTAAACACACATACCACTAATCACACAGACATTTCCTCTACTGTCAGCATGGTCTGACATCCAGCAGCAACAATGTCATGTGAAAACTTGACATAAACAGAGAAATATGAACCCCACTCTGGGACCTACAGAATCTGAATTGCACTCCCTGGTACCGATGGCTCCCACGCACCTAAATCGCCTTGTCTGGAGCCTGGAAAAGGTGTGCCCTTGATATTTTTCCAGTACTTCCCATGATATGACAGACACTGCAACAAAGGAGCCAAGATTTGCCCCGCTGCAAGTTCATAAATGCGTACAGACATACGAAAGTTGTTACATGGAGTGGTGAAGCACACCAGAGACGCAAGCAAGATAGTGCAAAGGGAAAAGGGAACAAACTTCAAAGAGCGCATAACCCATTACTCACAATGGATCGGTACTCTGTCGTGTGTTGTACTGGTTTCATTGCATTGAACCTTTCTCTATTGTCTGTGTGAGATTCCATAAATATCCCCCAGTGTTATGAAAGGAAAAGAGAAGCAGAATGATTAAATGCCCCATCTCGAGATTTCACAATCGGTGGAAATCCTGATTCAGAACTGCAGAGCCCTTCACTACCAGCCTGTGTGTGGAAGACAGATGGCCTCTTCTTAACTGACGGGGATAATTGGATTTTTATAGATGCTGTATTCGCTTATTCTCAAATAGAATCTTATTAATAAGCATGATGTTAGTTTTCTTTTAAAGTGTGCATATTTCAGAAATTGAAAGTATAATCCTTTACATATTTTGAGGTCAAGAAACAAAATTTTTTGATCTATTTATGTTACAAATTTACTTTGCATTTTGGGCTATGTCTCTCTCTCTCTCTCTCTCTTTTTTTTTTTTTTTTTTTTTCACTTCTGCTCACTATTTATCTTGAGTTGTTGGGGTAGATAGAGTTACCGGAGACCTATTCTCTCCACACATCTGAATCTCTATGGAGTGCTCTCCTAAGGAGGGCTTTATACTTTGATTAGCCAGGTTCTTCTTTGGTCCTGTCGGTTGCTAGTATTTTCTTATGCAATAATTGGAAACAAAGACCTCCCTGTCTTACAAATCAAAACTAAATTTCTTTTTTTTTTGGGGGGGGGGTGTCACTAAAGTCATTCAAGTCTAACATAATATGTCCAAAAATATATTTAGGTCTTTTTGAGAAATGCCTCTAAAACTAGCCTTGTAAAAGGCACATAAATTTCAATGCCTATCAGTATAAAACAAATATATTGAGTAACAGCTGTGTGTTCACAGTACTTCCTGCTTTCATTTCATATATTATGTGGTTTCAAAGTATTTTATTGCTCACATAGATTGTAACTTTTTTCCTTGTTGTTGACTGTTTTCATTGAACTGTCATTATGATAAATACTCTTGATTTTTTTGGTTTACATTCTTTCTTGATTTGATTTCATAAAATGGAATTGCTATGTAACTAGTATGCACATTTCCAAGCCTTTTAATACCCAGCAAAATTCTCCTTCAGAAATATAGCATGAAATGTCACTTCTACTTATAGTGTGTCTGAATGACAACTATTACTGAGTGTTGTTGTTTTTGTATTTTTGATAATTTAATGAAGAGAAATGCATATGTCATTTGAACTTGCATTCCTTTAGTTTCTAAGGAGGCCATCATGGTTAACATATTTTCAGACCTATTTGTGTCCTTTCTTTTTTTAAAAATAATACAGAACACTTCAATTTGCTTGTCATCCTTGCACAAGGGCTATGCTAATCTTTTCTGTATCATTCCAATTTTACTCTGTGTGCTGCTGAAGCAGGCACCATGCCCTTATCTTAATTGTTAGAGATATCAGAGCATCTCATTTCAATCATTTCTCTTTCTAAAATCATAACTCAGAGATCTAATCCTTCATCTCTAAATGGCTGTGGATAGACCTCCATTACATCTTCTCCGTTCCTGGCATCCAAGTTCTTAGAAGAAATTAGCTTCATGCTGTGTCATATACAAATATATTGCAAAGGACTATGCAATTGAGATCATGTGTCTAAATATACTGTTGCACTTTTTGGCAAGGATACCTATAAATGTTCATCATCACAATGAGTTTCCAAGAAAATAGAGCAGATAGAATATAATCACATACTTATGAGCTAGATAAACAGCATAGCAGTCCCTTCTAGATGGGTAGAGGTAAATGTGGCCAATCCATGTTTACCTCTGCCAATGTCTATTTTATTTGTTCGTTGATTCTCTGGCAGTCAGTAAAGAATTGGCATAAAGTCAAGAAAAAGAGATAGAGATTCCAAAACCCACTTCTTTTGCATGGAATTAGGGGACTTTACAAGCTGGAAGATGTCTGAATTCCAGATTTACATAGGCTGCATTCTTTCCAACATCATGTCATGCTTTTAAATGGTAGATTCTGGAAAAAAAAGATTTCCAAAGCCCACTCTGTTTTGTCATGAAGACTTTGGAGTGAAGATTGGAATGAATGAGAAAATAGGCAGCCTATGGACCATAACCTGAAATAAAAACAAGTTCTCTCCTTCTGTTTGTTCTGTCCTTTGAGATCACTTTCAGTTCCCAAATAGAAAGACTGATGCATTAAAACCACCATGCAAAAGAACACTCAAATCTGTTTTGAAGATTCTCTAGGTACACAGAGAACTCAACAAACAAATATCCCCCCCAAAAAAACACCAAAACTCCCACTTGGAATAATATGTAATAAATGATATTTGGTCAGACAGGTCCAGATGTTGCTATGAATATGTGTTTTAGAAGAGATGAATATTTAAATCAGGAGAGTTTGAGTAAAGCAGTTTACCATCCATAATGTTTATAGGCTCATCCACTCAGATGAAGGTCATAAGAAAAAGAGCCCCTCCAAAACCCCCCAATGGCTCTTTCTGGCAGAAAGACCACCTCTTCCAGAAGTCCACCTCGGGCTCGATCTGCAACTTCACCTATTCTCTGGGTTCTGGCCTGTTCTCTCTCTCTCTCTCTCCAACACACACACTCAAATACACATTTATACATATCCTATTGGTTTTGTTTCTCTAGTGAACCTTTGACTACTATATATAATAATTATATATATATTATTTCTAACTCAATTAATCTATTGACTTAATGTAATTCAAATAAAAATATTGTCAAGGTGTATGTGTATAATTTTATGTAAGTTGAAAAGCATACATTAAAATATATGTGAAGATTTGAAGGACTTAGAATAAGAGAGCAAGGTGAAGGAATTTTTGTTAATTTATAGAAAGAATTAAAGTGTTGTGATTTTATGAATTAGGATAATGTGATATTAGAGATAGGATAAGCAAATAGATGAAAAAGTGAAGAGCCCTGAAAGGGACAAATCCTAAATTGAAATATGATTAATGACAAAACTGGTTTAGCTACTGAGTGGGGAATACAATCTGTATAATGAATGACATTGAGTCAACTCAGAATCCACATGGAAAACTAAAACTGAACTTCAACCTGAGCCAAAATTAATGGTTGGACATGAAATTCCATTACAAAAACAACATTTTCAGAGACAATACAGAAACACATCTTTATGACCTATGATAGGAGAAAAAAAATCTTCTTAAATAGGAAACAATAAATGCAACTTATATGAAGACATTTACATACAGGAAAATGAGGGGCTTTGGCTTTTGAGGAAGCCAGAAATAACATCTTTTAACAGAGCCATTGTCATTACTCACCAAGTAAATGCCTAATGCACCTGAGAAATACAACAGTATCTTTTTTCTTTTGAAGTCTGCCCCTTTTCTTGGCCAGTTTGGAAGAGAAGTTATTCAAGAAAGGGAATTATTGAACAGCAAGGAGCAGAAGACCCGGGAGCCAGCAGGACAGCGACACCCTCTCCTCTACAGCAGGGCTGCGAGGCACCTGCCAGCCTCCGCCAGCTGATGAGACACAACTTTTGGAAAATCATGAAATATACTGAGCTGGGTTTTCTAAATCTTGAAATTGAAAAGAAAGCTTTACTTCTGCTGAAACTATCGGTAGTGGTTAATGAACAGGAAGGGATTATAGAAAAAGTAGAGACATACCTTGCTGGTCCTTGGAATTCTGCTCCATCTAATCACTTACATATACTGGCAAATTGGTTTCCAGAGACAGATCTTCCTATGAGTTTAGAGAGGGGGCACTACACCCACCAATGAAGTAAAGTAGAATCTATGCTCAATGGACCATAACACACCATAGGGAGATCAGTGAGTCAGCACAAATCTCCACTTTTCTAAAAGCACATGCTGCGGCCCTGGCCAGTTGGCTCAGTGGTAGAGTGTTGGCCTGGCGTGCAGGAGTCCTGAGTTCAATTCCCAGGCAGGGCACACAGGAGAAGCCCATCTGCTTCTCCACCCCTCCCCCTCTCCTTCCTCTCTGTCTCTCTCTTCCCCTCCTGCAGCCGAGGCTCCACTGGAGCAAAGTTGGCCCAGGTGCTGAGGATGGCTCTATGGCCTCCGCCTCAGGTGCTAGAATGGCTCTGGTCACAACAGAGCAATGCCCCAGATGGGCAGAGCATCGCCTCCTGGTGGGCGTGCCAGGTGGATCCTGGTCGGGCGCATGCGGGAGTCTGTCTGACTGCCTCCCCATTTCCAACTTCAGAAAAATACAAAAAATAGGGAGATTATTAAGATGGCATCGGAGTAGGCGGATGCACAGACGCCCAGCTCTCAACACCAAACTGGAATACAAATCAATTTAGGAAAAATCAGCATGAAAAACCAACACTGAACTGCAAGAACAGCTCTCAAAAACCAAGCAGCAAAGAGGAAGCCACAATAATCCTGGTAAGGAGTGCCTGAATCTCCTCTGCTTACAGGAATGGAAGGGGGGGGGGTGAGGCTGAGAGCCCAGAGAGGATTTCACAGAGGAAAAAGAGCAGAAACTACTGCTCACAGCCACTTACCTGGCGACCAGGGAGCAAGGTGGGTTGAAAAGACCAGCTTATCTCCCAAGTGGAAAGGACAGGGAGAGGGACAGACTGTGAGGGGCTAAGGTATGCAAAAAACGAAATAAAAAAGCTGACTCATTCGTGCTGGAGGTGGCCATAGCTGGGGGAGGGACTGAACCTTTCACAAAACAGAGCTGAAGTGCTTCCGGATCAGAGATCTCCGGACATCTATCCAGCTCCAATCAGCGCAACAAGACACAGCTGAAAACAAGAAGTGGGGAGGAGGGGCAGTAACTCAGGTCTCCATGGAGATCTGAGATACACCTCCCCCTACTGAAGCTGAGAAAATACCCTGCCCCCAGTGAGATTAGTTGGTGGAAGAGACCTTCAGCGTCTCAGGTTACACCCACAGCATTCCTGGATACAGTTTCAAGGAAGCCCCCTGCTGAGATCAGTTAACAAGACTATCACCTGTTAAGAAAACAAACAAATCAAGACTTCAAAGCTGCCCAAATCCGAAAGTGGATTACAAATACTAGCTGATACCAACCCAAGAAGACCTAGAAATAACACAACTGAAAACTGGAGGCAGACAACACTAAGCCTAGACTCAACGAACTCTACAAATAAAACAAAAAAAAAAAGAAGATGAGAAGACAAAGGAGTGCAATCCAAATGAAACCACAAGAGACACCTTCGAGAGATGAACTGAATGATATGGAAATAATCAAACTTCCAGATGCGGAGTTCAAAATAATGTTTGTAAGGATGCTTAGGGATCTTAGAACAACAATGGAGGGGCAGTTTGAAAACCTAAATAAAGAAATAGCAAGTATAAAAAAGAATCAGTTAGAGACGACAAATACAATATCAGAAATAAAGACCACAATGGAAGGAATTAAAAACAGGATAGATAGAGCAGAGGATCGAATCAGCGAGTTAGAGGACAACTGGAATGAAGGCATGAAAGCAGAGAAAAAAAGAGAAAAAAGACTCAAAAAGTTAGAGGAAACTCTTAGAGACCTCTGTGACAACATGAAGAGAAATAACATCCGCATCATAGGGGTTCCTGAAGAAGAAGAAAAAGAACAAGGGATAGAGACTTTGTTCAATCATATCATAGCTGAAAACTTCCCTAAATTAATGCAAGAGAAACTCTCACAAATCCAAGAAGCACAGAGGACTCCATTAAAGAGAAACCCAAAGAAACCTACGCCAAGACACATCATAATTAAAATACCAAAGCTAAGCGATAAAGAGAAAATATTAAAAGCTGCAAGAGAAAAAAAAGTTATCACCTACAAAGGAGCCCCCATAAGGATGACATCAGACTTCTCAACAGAAACACTTGAGGCCAGAAGGGAATGGCAAGAAATATTCAAAGTAATGCAGAACAAGAACCTACAACCAAGACTACTTTATCCAGCAAGGCTATCGTTTAAAATCGAAGGAGAAATAAAAAGTTTCCCAGACAAAAAACAACTCAAGGAATTCATTACAACCAAACCAATGCTGCAGGAAATATTAAGGGGCATGGTGTAAACAGATCAAAGTGGGAAAAGAATACAGAAAAAAAAAAAAAAAAGAATACACCTTCAAAGAAGAAAATGGCAATAAACAACTACATATCAATAATAACCTTAAATGTAAATGGATTAAATGTTCCAATCAAAAGACATAAGGTAGCTGCATGGATAAGAAAACAGGACCCATACATATGTTGTCTACAAGAGACACACCTTAGAACAAAAGACACACATAGATTGAAGGTAAAAGGATGGAAAAAAACGTTTCATGCAAAAGGAAATGAAAAAAAAGCAGGGGTAGCAATACTTATATCAGACAAATTGGACTTTAAAACAAAGGATATAGTAAGAGATAAAGAAGGCCACTACATAATGATAAAGGGAGCTATCCAACAGGAAGATATAACTATTATAAATATCTATGCACCTAATATAGGAGCACCCAAATATATAAAACAGACTTTGATGGATTTAAAGGGCGAGATCAACAGCAATACTATAATAGTAGGAGATTTCAATACCCCACTAACATCACTAGATAGATCCTCAAGAAAGAAAATTAACAAAGAAACAGCAGACTTATTGGAAACACTAGAGCAACTCGATTTAATAGATATCTTCAGAACCTTTCACCCTAAAGCAGCAGAATATACATTCTTTTCAAGTGCTCATGGTACATTCTCTAGGATAGACCACATGTTAGGGCACAAAAGTGCTCTCAACAAATTTAAGAAGACTGAAATCATATCAAGCACTTTCTCCGATCACAACGGCATGAAACTAGAAATGAATCACAACAGAAAAGCTCAAAAATTCTCAAACACATGGAAACTAAATAGCAGGGTGTTAAATAATGAATGGATTAAGAATGAGATCAAAGAAGAAATAAAAAAATTCCTAGAAACGAATGACAATGAGCATACAACAACTCAAAATTTATGGGACACAGCGAAAGCAGTGCTGAGAGGGAAGTTCATAGCACTACAGGTACACTTTAAGAAGCTAGAAAAAGCTCAATTAAACAACTTAACCCTGCATCTAAAAGAATTAGAAAAAGAACAGCAAGTAAAGCCCAAATGTAGTAGAAGGAAGGAAATAATAAAGATCAGAGCAGAAATAAATGACATAGAGGCTAAAGAAACAATACAGAGGATCAATGAAACTAGGAGCTGGTTCTTTGAAAAGGTAAACAAGATTGATGAACCTTTAAGTAGACTCACCAAGAAAAAGAGAGAGAGGACTCAAATAAATAAAATTAGAAATGAGAGAGGAGAAATAACAACTGACACAACAGAAATACAAAATATTGTAAGAAAATACTATGAAGAACTGTATGCCAAAAAACTAGACAACCTAGATGAAATGGACAAATTCCTTGAAACATACAATCTTCCAAAAATCAATCTGGAAGAATCAGAAAACCTAAACAGACCGATTACAACAAAGGAGATCGAAACAGTTATCAAAAAAACTCCCAACAAAGAAAAGTCCAGGGCCCGATGGCTTCACAACGGAATTCTACCAAATATTCAAAGAAGAACTAACTCCTATCCTTCTCAAACTATTTCAAAAAATTCAAGAGGAAGGAAGACTTCCAAGCTCCTTTTATGAGGCAAGCATAATTCTGATTCCAAAACCAGGCAAAGACAACACAAACAAAGAAAATTATAGGCCAATATCTCTGATGAATATAGATGCTAAAATCCTCAACAAAATATTAGCAAACCGGATCCAACAATATATGGAAAAAATCATACACCATGAACAAGTGGGATTTATTCTGGGGAGGCAAGGCTGGTACAATATTCGTAAATCAATCAATGTGATTCATCACATAAACAAAAAGAAGGAGAAAAACCATATGATAATTTCAATAGATGCAGAAAAAGCATTTGATAAAATCCAGCACCCATTTATGATCAAAACTCTCAGCAAAGTGGGAATACAGGGAACATACCTCAACATGATAAAAGCCATCTATGAGAAACCCACAGCCAGCATCATACTCAATGGGCAAAAATTAAAAGCAATCTCCTTAAGATCAGGAACAAGGCAGGGGTGCCCCCTTTCACCACTCTTATTTAACATAGTCCTGGAAGTCCTAGCCACAGCAATCAGACAAGAAGAAGAAATAAAAGGCATTCAAGTTGGAAAAGAACAAGTAAAACTATCATTATTTGCAGATGATATGATATTGTATATAGAAAACCCTAAAGTCTCAGTCAAAAAACTACTGGACCTGATAAATAAATTCAGCAAAGTGGCAGGATATAAAATCAATACTCAGAAATCAGAAGCATTTTTATACACCAACAATGAACAGTCAGAAAGAGAAATTAAGGAAACAATCCCCTTCACAATTACAACCAAAAAAATAAAGTACCTAGGAGTAAACTTAACCAAGGAGACTAAAGACTTGTACTCGGAAAATTACAAAACATTGATAAAAGAAATCAAGGAAGATACAAACAAGTGGAAGCATATACCGTGCTCATGGTTAGGAAGAATAAACATCATTAAAATATCTATTTTACCCAAAGCAATCTATAAATTCAATGCAATACCAATTAAAATACCAATGACATACTTCAAAGATATAGAACACATATTCCAAAAATTTATATGGAACTAAAAGAGGACACGAATAGCCTCAGCAATCTTAAAAAAGAAGATAAAGTGGGAGGTATCACACTTCCTGATATCAAGTTATACTACAAGGCCGTTGTACTCAAAACAGCCTGGTACTGGCATAAGAACAGGCATATAGATCAATGGAACAGAACAGAGAACCCAGAAATAAACCCACAGTTCTATGGACAACTGATATTTGACAAAGGAGGTAAGGAAATACAATGGAGTAAAGACAGCCTCTTTAACAAATGGTGTTGGGAAAATTGGACAGCTACCTGCAAAAAAATGAAACTAGATCACCAGCTTACAACACTCACAAAAATAAACTCAAAATGGATAAAAGACTTGAATGTAGGCCGTGAAACCATAAGCATCTTAGAAGAAAACATAGGCAGTAAGCTCTCCGACATCTCTCGCAGCAATATATTTGCTGATTTATCTCCACGGGGAAGTGAAATAAAAGACAGGATAAACAAATGGGACTATATCAAACTAAAAAGCTTTTGCACAGCTAAAGACAACAAGAACAGAATAAAAAGACAAACTACACAATGGGAGAACATATTTGACAATACGTCTGATATAACCAAAATTTATAAAGAACTTGTAAAAATCAACACCAGGAAGACAAACAACCCAATCCAAAAATGGGCAAAAGAGATGAATAGACACTTCTCCAAAGAGGACATACAGATGGCCAATAGGCATATGAAAAAATGCTCAACATCACTAATCATTAGAGAAATGCAAATTAAAACCACAATGAGATATCACCTCACACCAGTCAGAATGGCGCTTATCAACAAAACAACACAGAATAAGTGCTGGCGAGGATGTGGAGAAAAGGGAACCCTCCTGCACTGCTGGTGGGAATGCAGACTGGTGCAGCCACTGTGGAAAACAGTATGGAGATTCCTCAAAAAACTGAAAATCGAACTGCCTTTTGACCCAGCTATCCCACTTTTAGGAATATACCCCAAGGACACCATAGAACGGCTCAAAAAGGAGAAATGCACCCACATGTTTGTGGCAGCATTGTTCACAATAGCGAACGAAGATCTGGAAACAGCCCAAGTGTCCGTCAGAGGACGAGTGGATTAAAAAGCTTTGGTACATATATACTATGGAATACTACTCAGCCATAAGAAATGATGACATCAGATCATTTACCATAACATGGATGGACCTTGACAACATTATACGGAGTGAAATAAGTAAATCAGAAAAAAAACTAAGATGAATCCATACATAGAAGGGACATAAAAATGAGACTCAGAGATATGAACAAGAATGTGATGGCAACAGGGGCAGGGGGGTTGGGGGAGGGGGGATGGGGTGAAGGAGAGAGTGGTTAGGGGAGGGGAGGGACACAAAGAAAACCAGATAGAAGGTGACAGAAGACAATATAACTTTGCAGGAGGGGTATACAGCACAATCAAATGTCAAAATAATCTAGAGATATTTTCTCTCAACATATGTACCCTGATTTATCAATGTCACTGCATTAAATTTAATAAAAAATTAAAAAAATTTAAAAAAAAAGCTTCTCAGCAATCAACACACACACACACACACACACAAAAATACAAAAAATAAATAAAAAAATAAAAAAGCACATGCTGCAATTGTCACTAAAAAACTCAGACAGTCAAGACCAGAAAAACAAACAACCTAATTAAAAAGTTGGCAGAGGACCTGAATAGACCCTTCTCAAATAGGATCTACAGATGGCCAATTGACACATGAAAAATTGCTCAACAACATTAATCATCAAAGAAATAAAATTCAAAACCACAGTGAGATACCACCTCATACCTGTTAAAATGGTTATCATGAATAAATCAACAAAAATTAAGTGTTGGTGAGGGTGTGGAGAAAAGGGAACTCTAGTGAACTACTGGTGGGAATTAAGATTGATGCAGCCACTGTGGAAAGCAGTATGAAGTTATCTTAAAAAATTAAAAATGGAACTTCTTTATGACCCAGCAATTCCACCCCTGGGAATATATTCAAAGAAACCCAAAACACTAATTCAAAAGAATATATGCACCCCTATGTTCATTGCAGTGTTATTTACATTAATCAAGATATGAAAATAGTCCAGGTGTCCATCTGTAGAGGAGTGGATAAACAAACTGGGGCACATATACACAGTGGAATCCTACTCAGCCATACAAGAATCAAATCTTACCTTTTGCAACAGCATGGATGGCCCTGGATGGTATTATGCTAAGTGAAATAAACCAGTCGGGGAAAGACAAATATATACATGTGATTTTACGTATATGTGAAATCTAAAGAACAAAACAAACAAAATAGATAGACTGATTGGTACATTGAACAGACTGATGGGTACCAGATGAGAGGGAGGTTGGGGAGCTGGGTGGGAAAGGGGAAGGGATTGAGAAGTACAGACTGATAGTTACAGAATAGTCACAGGGATGTCAAGTACAGCATAGGGAATATAGTCAGTAATATGGTAATAACTGTGCATGGTGCCAGGTGAGTGCTGGAAATACCAGGGGGAACATTTTATAAAGAATATGATTGTCTTATGACTATGCTGTATACTTGAAACTAATACAGAATGATACTGAATGCAAACTGTCACTGAAAAGTAAAAAATAAAGGCACATGCTGAGTATGACATGAGTGTGAAGAAATTTAAAATTAAAATTATTAACTTAGAATATTCATAAATAGTGATCAATGGGGACTCATGCTTTCAAAGATATATCTGCATTTTATGTTTTTACCATTACCAAGTTTGTCTTGTTTTTTTTGACAAGGGAATTACAGCCTAATGTCTGAGACACTCGCACTGCATTCAACAACCTAATTCCTTTTGTGTGATCCCCCAGAAGTCACTGGTCCAAGGCGAGACACCAGATTATCGAGCTGAGATAATGGACCGAAGCATATTTGGACACTGGCCATTCTGGTTTGTTCAATCGGGGAGCTTCACACAGAATTTAGCAAAAGTCAACTGCACATTGGCCAAAAGAGCAGGTGCGGACAAATCAAGCATGAAAGAGAATTCTGTAAACACATTTGTGGGGTTACCAATCTTGTTGTGATATACATATACATATATTTATGTTTTGTGTTTATATTTTAAGAAATTAATTAGTAAATATAAGTAATTATTAGTAGGAATGTTGATACTCTTCAAGTGTTTGTCACACGTTTATCTCTACCAGTACTAACAGATGTCAGCGACTGTTCTAGATACTCAAGCACCAGGAAAAAAGGCACCAAATATTGCTTTGTGTCTCACACTTGAATATTATGCAGCTATCTATTAATTAAAGAGGAAAGTGCACACCTCAGATATCCCAGACGGCTTCATCCATGCCTCGTTCTCGAGTTGGAGAAGCTGACCTAAACAACAGGAGATTATCATTAAAAATACTTTTCAACTTGTATCTTACTTTTTCAAAAACCAAAATTTCAAATGGTTTCAAAGACTTCATGAACCATTTATACATCTCCATGAACCGTAGCTTAAGAAGAGTTTTTCTTATCACCATTCAGAAGTTTTTAGCAAACAAACGGTGTTAGGTATCCACGCTCATCGTAGGGGGCGGGAACTCAAAATGAGATGAGACACTGATTCCAGACAATTCAGTCCTACTTTCCATCTACTGCTCAGGTGAGTACTTTAGCCTATAACTGCTTCATTATAAATTAAAGGGTATCTTTTTGGTAGCTAATGAAAGGCTAAATTTTAATTCATCTAATAGTCTCCTTAATGATATCTAATTAGGACATCTGTTAAGGGTTCATAATGTTACATTCTTCATTTGATGTTCCCCATTAAATTAGCATTAAGGTACTCTTTTATTAAAAGCTCATTAATAATTGCTATATATATGTAATTTTTATGTATGTAACTTTTATGATGCTAGAATATGCTTTCTAAGTAGGCCGAACGAACTTGTTCTTCTTTTTTTTAGTTAATAATTGGATTAATCTTATTAAGGATTTAGGATCTCCTTTTCCTTTCCTCTGAAAATCTCTCAATTAGAGTACCTCCCTATAAGTTCTATCATTACCTAGACAGTTCAGTGACAATGACTCAATGATCAAAGTGATGATGTAATGAGGATACAAATGTCTGGTGTCTTTTTTCTTTTAAGAATTCTGTTCTGCATTAGCATTACTGTAATGTGGCTTTGAAATATCTTTGTGGGGGAAAAAAAAGAAACCATTTTTATCTCCAGCTTGTAAAATTTATAGAGCCCAAAGTCTCATTATGAATTACGCTTGATAATTTTTCAAAACATCAATGGAAAACTCTGTCTCTAAGGTAATATGTGTGCTTCAGTCCTCATCTGATTTTCTTTAGTCTTAAAGATGACAGAATGAAAGGACTCATGTGAAGTTCTGATTTTTTTTTCATATGAGACTACCATATTAATATTTTCACTCTTCAAGATATTTCTGACTTCAACGTACAACTGGTTATACCATGGAACATTGGTTACAAGTTCAGTCATAATTCATTATACATATATATTTGATTCTTCCAATTAATTTCACAGGCTTTCAGAATTATTGCATTCCATTAGGTATCGTCTAGTGTAAGTTATGTTCACTAGGAAACTACAAACTCATTTTGGTCACTGGTTTATCATGTTCTTTGAATTAATATTATTGTACAATATCACATAATCCTATACTACCAATTTCAACATAAATCTATAAAAATAAATCTATACAACTCCCCCACACAAAATCTCAACAAGAATGATATGAGAAATAGCATTTGTTGAAATATCTGTGAAATAGCTTCTCGCCTAAACTATAACAAATAGCTTGGGGAAATAAATTATCAGCTCTCAAAGAATCAAAACACGAGGATCTAACAAACATAAGATGTAATATATGGTAGATTTCATTTATAGTTATGTGAATGTTTCCATATGTATCAGTGGTGCATGTTATTTCTATCACAGTTAATCTTCACAAAAGTGGTTTTCTTTTTTTAATTATTTTTCTAATTTATTGGGTGACATTGAAAGTGATATTTTTTTCCTATTGAAAATAACAACTGATCAAAATCTATGAGAAGTGGGAAGATTTTCTCCATTAAAAATTTATTTTAAAAATGTAATTATGAATTGATGAAACTGATTACAAAGAAATAAGCTTTCTGCAGCAGGCAAAATACAGAGTAATAAACTGTATATATATTTTTAACCACAGAATATAATCTATTGTATATAAAATAACATAAGCTTCCAAGGTATATGAAATGCTTTTAAAAAAAATCAATAAACTCAACAAATTCCAAGAACTGATATTTTTTTATGTTGACAGAACATTTCTTATTGAGTGAAGAATTTAGCAAATTTCTAGCAGGTTTTTGATAAGTGTTCTGAGAAATATATGTGAATAAAAAATTATTTTTTAGGGGAATAATCATGGTAATTATCTTTATGCACTAAAAATGGCAATCACTGTTGATAGGATGCAGGAGTTGTAACTCAAAATGTTCACACTAATTTTCTTTATGAGCCTGAGTAATAGGTTTTTTTCACATACCAGCTCAAAAGGAGAAAAGCTGGTTAAAACTTTAGGCAGGTCCACAGTGTTAGAGAAACAAAAGTAAGAATTCCTGGCTCCTCAGCCAAAAAGCCTGGAGAGTCAAGGTGCCAGAGTAATCTAAGTACAGAAAAGGAAGTTCCCTTTGGTTTGATTTTTCCCTCCAAGTATTTGCAAATCTCCAGGCTCCAGAGATTGAGATGTCTAGTAAAAAGGTAGAAGGTAAGAGTTTGAGAAGCTAGTCAGAGTTTTCAGTAGGCTCATCATTCATGGGAGGAAAAAAAAACCCCAAAAATGTTCAGTATCTAAAAAGAAGTGACTGAGCCCAGCACGTACAGGAAATATAAAACAGGACAGAGAGATATGTGGAACAGAGTGTAAATGTCGAGTCCAGGAGAGGCAAACTGGAGGGGACAGAGCAGAAACACTATGGAAAGGGCTCATGGTTGGGCATTTTCTAAACTGATGAGCAGCATCAAGCCCCAAGTCGACAAGTGTCACAAACCACAGCCAAATCAGCAAATCTGTAGGAACAGACAATAGGTGGGTGGTTGCCTCAGTTTGGGGCTAGGAATGGGGACTGATTGTAAATGAGGGACTTGTTTGCAGTGACGGCAAGATCTTACACCAAATCGTAGTAATAGCTGCAGACCTCCAACAGGTTACAATGTATTACTGAATTGTACACCCAAATCAGTGAATTCTACAGTATGCAAGTTATACCTTGATAAACCCATTCAAAATAAACAAAAGCAGGATAAATATGGAGAAAACAACACCTCAAACAATAAGAGGAATGCCGCAATAAAAGATGAAAAGGGTAGATATAAAAAGCACCCATATAAAATAGATGATACCTTCAAATTAAAAATATACCAGATTAAGAGTTTCCTTGTAAATATATAATGAAAAAATAGTAAGTGAAGGAAATGGACTAATTTTTTGGAATTATTTAAAGTTAAGTGTCTTTGAGAGAGAAAAAAAAAGAATGTGAGAGAAGTAAAAGTGGAAAGAGAATATTAACATCAAATATTAGATGGCAGTGTCAGTGATTATATTAAATATAAATGGTGGCCCTGGCCGGTTGGCTCAGTGGTAGAGCCTGACGTGCGGAAGTCCCGGGTTCGATTCCCGACCAGGGCACACAGGAGAAACACCCATCTGTTTCTCCACCCCTCCCCCTCTCCTTCCTCTCTTTCTCTCTCTTCCCGTCCCGCAGCCAAGGCTCCATTGGAGCAAAGTTGGCCCGGGCGCTGGGGATGGCTCTGTGGCCTCTGCCTCAGGCGCTAAAGTGGCTCTGGTTGCAACAGAGCGTCGCCCCCTGGTGGGCATGCCAGGTGGATCCCAGTCGGGCGCATGCCGGAGTTTGTCTGATTGACTCCCCATTTCCAGCTTCAAAAAAATACAAAAATAAATAAATAAATAAATAAATAAATAAATAATAAATAAATAAATATAAATGGTAAAATACTTCAATTAAAAGACAAAGATTGTCAGATTAGATTTTAAAAACAGACATGTGCTAAAATTATATATCTTTTAAAAGAAGAGTGCAAAAATAATGACTCTTACGATTGGAATGAGAAATATCAAATAAGCAAGGGATAACATTAGAGTACCTAATATTTTTATTAGACAGAGTAAAAATTTGACTGTAAAAAGAAAATATACTATTAGTATTATAAAGATTATTGTATTATAATAATAAGACGGTCATTTGCCAGTAATATCATAATTCTAAATATCAATTCACTTAATGAAATAACTTAAAATATCTAAAGCAAAAATTTAAAGATATTAAAAGGCAGTTGGAGACAAAAATTGACGATTTTAACCCAACTCTCCATAAATGAGAGGATATAGCAAATAAAAAGAGATATCAAATAATTAACAAACTTCACTCAAGAATAAGAGCATAGTGTGAATAATTTTAGAATAAATTTTCTTTAAAAGTGTGAATGACATATTTACCAATTATACAACAAAATAAAACAAAAATATATTATACAACAAATTTCAAAGGACTAAGATCATACAAATTTTTTTAACCACTGTAAATTAACCAAGTAAATGAAAATTAGAATAAAAATAATGTAAGGTATTCTAACTTTTTTAAAAAAGGGATAATCCCTAAATTAATGCTACTGATAACAGTATCTGTATCCCAGTAATAGTGTATATATGAACATAAAATGGGCCAATGATTTTTAGCAATCTATCACTATAGTATTATTATTGTTACTATGTACACTATTATTTCCTCTGACCTAGAAATTCTACTAAGAACTTGTCATATAGAAATAGACAATAAGGAATGCAGAAGAATAATTTTTATGGCATTCTTTATGACAGCAAACTGCTTAAAAATCAAAAACAATCTGAAATGTATTTTCACATTTATTTAGTTGAATAATTATATGCATAATTATATGGATAAACAAATGCATATAATGGATAATAGTCTGCAACTATTTAAAAGAATAAGATAGTTTTCTATATTCAGATAAAGATATATATGATGTAAATATTTTAAATTGGGGAATAATGCATATAGCATATTCTTATTTTTATATAAATTGTGTGTTTTTAAATGTATATAAAAATTTGGAATATCATGCCTCTGGTTATTAATAACAGGTATTTGTTTAGGGGTTAGATTAAAAGTAATCATAACACTTATTTTACAACTAATAGTAGAGTATTACACAATGATGGATATTAGAAAACCATAGTAAAGCAGAACTCATTCCATAAAATTACAATAAAATAGAATTTGTGCCATAAAACTACTTTTGGAGCATCAAAATAATTTCACATGCCAAGAACATTTTGTATAGCCACTTCTTAGTGATGGCACCAACTGATCCTTGGGAATGATATATTAGATCCAATTTATAAGTCAAATAATCCTGATCCTACTTTTATGGCAAGCCAGAGAATAGCATCAGATTTGAAGCCAGCAGGCAGGACTAAACTGTTGAAGTGTCTTTGTTTAACAGGCTGACTGAAGATTTCTTGTGAAGGCTTTCTGAGAGCATTCTACTACTTTTAAAATATCTATGCAACCATGTGTGGCCTCATCCTGTAATAAGAGGAACTACGTCTCCTTTTGGTCTACAGTAAATGAGCCTGTAAATTGAAGGACTGGGTTGGATTCCACAGCAGATTTGGAAATTAATGACCCAAACCTAAATCCATGAAGCAATATTTTTGATCAAGACCCTGAGCAGAGATGAGGTTTAAATAATTTTGAAGGATACTCAGGACCCAAAGACACACATATTCTTAACTCAGTTCCTTAGTCACTTGGAACCTTGATGATTATTACCTCTCAGAAATGTGTATTAAACAATGAAGAAACAATTGGCTAGGTCAGTGGTTGGCACATCGCAGCTTGTGAGCCACATGCGGCTCATTGCCCCTTGATTGCAGGTGCAAAGGCCAGTTTAGGAGTACTCTAATTAAGTTAATAACAATGTATCTACCTATATAGTTTAAGTTTAAAAATTTGGCTCTCAAAAGAAATTTTAATTGTACTGTTGATATTTGGCTCTGTTGACTAATGAGTTTGCCAACCACTGGGCTAGGTCAACATTAAATAAGATAGTGTAAGGCATAGTGTAAGTGTCTAGTGCTATTAACCAGTGCAAAATCCCTAAGGTGAGACCTGGTAAAGGTGAATGGTCCATTCTCATACAAAGAAAGGCAAGAGAGATAACAGAGGCTTGGATCTCAGAAGGCCTGCAGGACATTGTCAGGACTTGGGCTTTGACTCTTGATGAAATGGCTTCATAAACTTTTGTATGAAGGTATGTTAGGAATTAGGGATTATATTTTTTAAAAAATGAACATAGACTCTAGTTCTGTGCACACAAAAAAAAATGTAGAATGTCACAGAAAGGACAACAAATCTCTTTGCCACCTCATTCCACAGCCAGACTGCCAATTAAGTACAGTAATTGTGCCTTCTGCCATGCATACAAATTATTTAATATTCCTTTTAAGCATATATTATTTATTTTTCTCCATGAGAGAAATGAGAACTAAAAGTTTGAATGTTCAAGTTTTAGAAAGAATAATTCAGGCACAGAATTAACATTTTTAGTTGCCTCACGCATAATCTATTTGAAGCTTGTTTTGGATGAAACCAAGTTTGGCACCCTGTTCCTAATTCTCCTTTGTTTCCTATTTTTATTACTTCTACACTGTTCCTTATGTAGGTTCAAACTCTAGTGTTTCTTCACATTTTCTGCGCCTTCATCAATGCCTGCGACCTTCACGACAAGCAGCAAGTTCTTAGCCTACAGCTAACTCTTCTGTGATTTGTCTTTAATCGTACCTCATACTGGGTCCTTTTCTCTCTCTCTCTCTCTCTCTCTCTCTCTCTCTCACACACACACACACACACACACACACACACACACACACACAGCACAGCACATAACTAAATTCTGTAAGCTCTGAAAGAAACACATGCAAACTTTACAAAACTTGTCACAATTATAAACAACACAACCAGGAAATATGATCACACATCACAAATATCTTAAATGGGCAATTTCCCTTTCCATCAAAAATGTTATGTAAAAAAAGAAACACTTGCTATTTTATTTATTTTATTTTTACAATCTTTGACTCTTCATGGACAATATATATAACACCGGGGAACAATTTTTTTTTCATTTTCTGTTGCATGAGGTTTTAGAACTGTTTCTATATATGTATGCATAGCTGATTTAAAATCTGAAACCCATTTTTTGGTGCATGCTCTAGTTTTTATGCAATTTTAATTTCTTTTTGTTACAGTTAATGGCATGCATTGGTTTTTAAATTGGAGTTAAAGGGCAACGACTCTTGGATTGAACATAACCACAAGGCAATTAATGTTTTACAAACATCACTTTTACATAATTGTAGTTGTTTTTAAATGTAAAAAATTAATATCTGATAAAAAAAACACCTTCTTATTTTGTTTTAAGATTGAATCATGGTTTCTTTGAGTAGGTGTAAATATAAGAATAGTCCTGACACCTTTTGTTATATATGTGGCTGTTACACACTTCAACATCAAAGGCGCAATATTTCATCATTTGTGACACATGCATATATTGCCTATTTTCAAGTTCCCCTTGGCAATCAAGACAAGAATTGGGCTTCTCATATTGTGAGGAAATGCTTTGCGACTAGACAAAAGGAAGACACAAAGAAATGCCTTTTGGTATTCCTATGGTTTGGCATGAACCTAAGGACCACAGCAGTGACTTATTTCTGTCTGATCCATACAAAAGGCATTGGCAAGAAAAAACGGCATATGATCACATATCCTAATATTCCTTCAGCAATATGACCTATCCCACACTCTGAGACACTCCCAGTTCCAGTTTTCAATGGTTTTATTTCTTCTAAGGACAAAGAAAGTGAAAATGGTATGGTGATCAAGTGTATTTTGATAAGATGCATGAGGAAATGGTGTAGAATCTGAAGGGTCTTCTTCTGATGCCAAGCAGTCATTAACCCCTCAGCAGTTTAGTCAACCCAAATTGAATGACTTAGTAAGAATGACATAAAATTGTCCTTGACTTTCTGAAGTATGAGGAGCATAACTGTTCATTTGTGTGGATCTTAAAATGGTAAATTTCCAATGGTAAAAACCAACAGAGAGGTTTCATGAAGTATCCTTGCTTTCTGTGTTTGTGGGACAGCCGACCTCAGGAGAAACACTGGACACAGAAGGAGTGGCCAAAACATGAAGCTTTGGAAGTAGGGATGTAAAATATTGTGAATGAACCTATAGTTAATTGAGACAGGATCATTTTTCCACCACTTTACATCAAACTTGACTTAATGAAACAGTTTGTTCAGGCTTTGAATAGAGAAAGTGAATGCTTTCAACATATTATTGTTGCTTTTCTTGCCTAGTCTTTCGAGAAAATAAAAGCAGGTGTATTCGATGGACCTCAAATTTGAATCCTTATACGTGACGAAGAATTTGCCAGGAAGATGAATAAGGAGGAGAAAGCAGCATGGCAGTCTTTTGTGGCAGTTACAAAGAACTTCTTTGGCAACAAAAAAGAAGAAAACTATGAACTTCTGGTTCAAAGGATGCTGTTGGCTTTCTGTGACATTGGATGTAACATAAGTATTAAGATTCACTTCCTGAACAGTCACCTTGATAAGTTTCCTGAAAATCTTGGAGCTCTTAGTGATGAGCAGACTACTACTGGAGCATCAAATGAGATTGTCCTCAACAAGTACACAAACGCAAGAGTTACAAATGCAAATTTTTGCCTGAATAGAATTAATAAGTTTTGTGCAAATTTTATGATTAAAGTAAGTGTTTTAATATGTTCTATTTTGAAATTGTAGACAAATTCTGATGCAATCATATCTTTTAGTATATTAGTGTATTTACTGCATTATATAAATTATTATATTTTCACAAAGATGATGCCCAAGAGACATTCTACTTCATTATGTTAACCTAAATGTTGAAAATTTTATAATAAGATGAAAATATAAAATATTGAATTGCAAAAAGAACTGTAGCTTACAGAGAAAAACTAATGTCAGATTTGAGATCAACACACTCGAATTAGGTAAGAACAAGTGTTTTTGTGGATGCAACAAAAACTTTGTTCACCAGTGTAATCTGAATCATATTATAAACCTGAAAGATGAGGTATAAATGAACTTATCACTCAGATAATGTGGGTATTTTCATGGGTATTCAGCTAGGCATGTATTGGTTTTTAAATTGGAGTTAAAGGGCAATGACTCTTGGATTGGTAAAAAATACTTGTGATGGAAATATATGACCTTATTACCTGAGTTCCACACTGAATTCTGCACATAGGAGCCTTGGTTTAGAGTTATAAGACTCAGCAGGCCAGACATCTCGTAATCTGGGATTCTGCATTGACGACAGTGAGGTCTTGCTGTTTCTGCAATGAGAGAATACATGCCTTTTTTTCTAATTCTTAGTTCATCCCATATCCTCAAGCACAGCAACAAAATAAGATGCAGATTAGTACCAAAAACATCTCCCTCTCTTTCCATTTCTAAATTCAACTGTTCAACCGATTGACTGGTTCCTGTGTCCCATGCATGGGACCAGCGGAGCAGGGCCTATGATTGACATGGCTTACATAGTGGTACCCTTGAGCAGTATGGATGATTCCCAGGGATGGGACAATGATCACACAGAAACATCACAACTTCAAGTAGAGCCCGGGGCGGAGGGTGGGGGGAGGTAGTTCTTAGATATTGGTTAAAGGATGTCCAATGAAAAATCCAAAAAGTAAGATATTTCTTGGACAGACTCTGTTACAGGATATACTGGAACATCAACAACATCTCAATGGTGAAGGGGAAACCAAGGCCCAGGGGTAAGACAGACGTGGGAGTTGGCACAGGCACTGCTTAACCATGTATTCAAGCCATTCATTCAAGGGACCCAGGACTCTGGCTTGATTCACAGAACTATGGAACCCGGCAGATTTTAGTGTGGCAGGTGACGTGGGAACAGAATTGTTAGTGGGGAAACTGACATCGACCAGGCAAGGGCACGTGATGCCCACAGCTAAGTGTCTGCGTGGATACCAGAGACTGTATCAAAAGGATAAAAGATTAATTCCAAGGGAGGAGCACACAAAGGAGAGTGAAGCCGGAGGAACAGGCCGAAGCTAAATGTGTACAAGTGACGTCATCAGTCCCGACAGCTGCAGAGAGAGAAAGGAAGCCATGTCGTCGGCGACAGCCTTTCATGTCCAATCGACAGAAACAGAATATTTCAAATGCGTAGGAAGTTGTGGGACTGGCATGCGGCATTTCAAAGTGTCTAGACACTAAGTGGGCTGTCTGCTGATGCCCGGGGCTGGTTCCCCTCAGGAAATGACTGGGAGGGTTTCCCCACTTCAAGTGCACAAGCACAGCAGACGTTTTATCTTAAGCTCCAGACACACAGGTTGGCCTCCGATGACAACAGTGATGACACTGCATGTCCATTTAATGCAGTGCTGGTCAACCTGGTTCCTCTCGCCCACTAGTGGGTGTTCCAGCTCCATGGTGGGTGGTAGCAGAGCAACCAAAGTATAAATAAAAAATAGATTTAACTATAGTAAGTTGTTTTATAAAGATTTATTCTGCCAAACTTAGCGAAATCCAACATAAAGTACTTGGTAAGTAATTATTATTATATGCTTTAACTTGCTGTAACTCTGTTTTATAAATTTTATAAAGTAAAGTTACTTCCCTACTTTATAAATCAGTATTACTGTGGAACTGGTGAGCGGTTAGAAAATTTTACTACTAACAGAGATACCAAAGTAGGCGGTAGGTATAAAAAGGTTGACTACCCCCGATTTAGTGAAAGGATTGTCAAGCAAGACCTCAACACATCTGCGATTACAATCTTTACCCTAGAACTTCCAAGCCCTTTGATTAGATTTATAAGAAGTAGGCAGCCTCACCAAGGATATCTCATGACTCACGGGTACTAACTAGTCCCCGCCCAGAGTCACTTAGATTCTTGGAGGAAGATCAAGGAAGCGCTGGGGTGACCGTTAAGTTGTTCAAACAAACCTTCACTCGTCTCTCTCATGTTTTCCATAGACTTGGATTTGCTTTTGTTGTCTAGAAACACAAGGGAAGCCATTTTTCTCCTTCAGGTTTTGCTTTTTCTCAGAACAATTTCTTTTTCCAACATGGATATCATAAGCATTTTTTCTGAGATAGGTGCTCGGGGCCAGACCTGTCTTAGATGCAGGTATCAGGGACATCTGAGCCCAAGTATGCAGCATCTGTCAGGCATCTGAGGATGTCTTCCCACCTTGCTTGCGGCTGCAGCTACACAAAAGAGATCATAGACGATGGACTTCCATTAACAAAAGGCCAAAATGGCCCTGGAGGCCATGGTAAGGGGGACTGAGATGTGAAAGGACCCCATGGAGACAGTGGAAGGACGTGGTAGAACAGGAACGTATCGGTACAAATGTCTTCTGACGTCAGTTTCAGACACTTCCCCACCCCCAGTGGTAATCCTCTGACCTGGTTCTGTGCCCAGCGTCACAAAGAGTTCAGTGACCCAGGACGTGGAAAGAGTGGCCGGCCTGCAAAACAGCTGCTCAGAAGAAAGCAGTGACTCTCGTGACCAAACCAGACTCATCTCCAGGCACAGCTCCGATCATATTATTTGCCCAATAATGAGGCATTCTCGGTGTCTCCGCCAAGCTCTGGCCAACATATCAAGACCTTTCAGAGTTTGGAAGCACCTTCTATTTTCCAGGCAAACTGTAGGCAATTTTTGGTTCCAGTCAAATTGGTGCAGTTGCTGCTCCCCAACTCTGTTCACTACAGGTCTCTGTCTCTTGTGACCCTGCTCCGACAAGAACAGCATGTTGGCAGGGCAACCCTTCTCGCTGGCGACTACTGGTGTGGAGTTGATAGACCACTCCATCCCTTTTAAGCAAATAAGAGGCCAGACAACTGATCTGGCAAATGTGAAGAACCTTGTTAACTAGGTAACTAGACATTTTAAGCCCACCTTATAAGTGCTTGTGTTTGTTGCAAAGGTCGTATAATAAGCACACGGTCAACACCCAAGTAATCTCATTACTTGTGTTGATTGGCTACTGCTAATAGTTATGTGCGAGGGAAATGTGTTGGTTGGTGAGGGCTTTTCCTGTCTTTCCCACACACGAGAGGTCCTGGATCTCACCTGTTAACGGTTCCACATGCATCTTTTGTTGGCTGGCATCCAGGGCTGTGGCAAATCCAGAGGGGAGTGTGTATGAATTGAAGTGGGATGTGGTCATTGCATCTAAAAGGGAGCAGGAAAAACCAAGGGCTTTCCAAAATGCAAAGTCGGATGTGTGTGTGTGTGTGTGTGTGTGTGTGTGTGTGTGTGCGTGCGCGCGCGCGCGTGCACACATGCATATATATATATATATATCTGGCTGGGAAAAAAGGTAAAACAATTCTAAGAATGCACTGCCCTGAGAAAAAGAAATTGAAGTCTGACTCCACGGTCGTGCAGAGCACAGAAGCTTACATCGGTTGCAAACGCCTCTGCTGATTTGTGATTTTCTTTTTTGTGAAAGGAGAAGCCAAGTCTAGGTGAGGAGTCGCAACAGAGCCCCCAGTGTGAACTTAAGAAGACTGTGCAAAAAGGATCTGGAAAAACAGCAAACAAGCAAGCACATAGACAAAGCCCAACTGTCTCCAACAGCGCCGACCCTACTATCTCAAAGGTAACTGCGTGTGTGGGGTCCCTGGTGGTGGTGGTGGGGGGGGCTCTTTGACCCTCAACCTCGTTTTCAAGCACGTTTTTCATCCGAATTAATGTTATTTACATATGTAAAATCAACAAGCAAACAAAGACCTTCGGTGTCCCTGGAGAAGGGGCCTGATCCCGGTCCTGTGATGACTTGCAGATGATGGTAAAGACCACCCACATCCAGGGAGGTGTATAAGTGAGAGTTTACCACGATCTCGTGTATGTTTGGGAGAATTATTCCGGCTGCGGCAGGAGGAATAGATCGGGATGGAACACAGGTGACGGCTTTGGAACCACTAATGAGGTTCTTTGTAAAATGGTTCTGAATAGCTGAATAGCAGAGAGCTGGTGACAGTCCTAATTAGTGGTAAGAGCAAAAAGGAAGAGACATCTGAGCAAAAAAAAAAAAAAAATGAGAGGCATAAATGGGATTTGTTGCTCACAGATGAAATTCACAGACAGTGAGGAAGATAATAAAACCAGGATAATGTCCCATCTTTCTGGCTACACCAGGTAGACGCAGACCAAAATGATCAAAATCCTCTGAAAGTTCCTGAAATATATCTGTACATCGACTCCTGCTGGATCCCAATGACAGGATAGAACGGAAACATGACGCCGATCTTGACGTTCAGAAGAACAGGATCCTCGGGAATCACCGGAAATTTCCAGCGACCATGACGATGCGGAAGGGCAGGCAGGTGACCGAGAAGGTCTAGCAGCGAAGGACGACTGCTCCGCAGTGTGCGGTCCTGCCCCCGGCCGACGGGGCATGGGCGCAGTCGAGTCCGAGCTCTGCCAGCACCTTCATCCCACCAGCGCAGTGGGGGTGGGACCTGACAGAATCAATCGGGAGTCCGAAAGATCAGTGTAACAGGCTTTAATGAAAGGAAACCTGCCAGGCCGTCTGGTAAGGGAGAGCAGCCCCGGCTACAGACTTAGGTCACGTTTTAAGGGTTAGGGTAGGGAAGTAGGAAGGGTAGCAGGGCATTTGCTGATAGGCTGCCGCTATCGCTGGGTGCAGGGGTGCTTTTCCATTAATTACGGATGTTGGTGGATTTTCAATTGTCAGCAGTTTCAACCGTCCATGACTTCATTGGACATTCCTTTGTGGCTGGTCACCTGCCGCAGTCCTGAAACGAAACTCGTGCCGGCAGGGTTAAAGAAACGACACCTAAGAGGACCCACAGCTGACACTCAGCAGGCAGAGCCACCGTGAGGGTACAGTCACCACGGTCACCAGTCGTCAGCGGTGGATTGGGGCAGCATTCCCCCCAAAGGTCAGCAACTACAGCAAGGGAATACTTGAACTCTACATCCATCTGGTTTCATAAGAAAAAAGGATGCCTTCACAAATAGGAAGGGCCCCCCCACACGTGGCAGAAAGGAAATGGACTTCCGCGTCACCTGACCTGGGCTTGTATGAAAGGGCTGAGGAGTTATCTAGGGACCTCAGGTTACTTCTTGGCCACCGAGATTGGTTGCTGTGAAGAACAGACGTCATAATTACAAAGGCCATCAGTAACGGGGCCATCAGATCAGGGAAGAGCAAACTGGAGATGGAATAATATTCGATTCTCTGTTCATCTCACAGTAACTTGTTGATCACTGCGCTGTGGAACCTCTCCTGGTCCCCTGCAGGTCGTGAACACAAGGCTCTTAGAATAAATTTGCTAATTCTTGGGTGGTTTCCACGCTCCATTTGTGAGCACGGTGCAGACTTGCCTTCAGGAGGCTTGCTGTGTCTTTGTAAATGCTCCACAGTAATAGATGAACATGGGGCGGGGTGGTTGGGGGCTGAGGAAGAAAAGTATCTGAAAAAGTTTTAAATAAGCAGATGCCTACTTGAAGCATCTGTAATAATATAGGATGTTTCTGAGCATGTGACATTGTAAGTGCTTTATATAACTCATC
Organism: Saccopteryx leptura; assembly: GCF_036850995.1. NCBI lineage: Eukaryota > Metazoa > Chordata > Mammalia > Chiroptera > Emballonuridae > Saccopteryx > Saccopteryx leptura. Next base: position 4,107,102 of record NC_089513.1, on the reverse strand, counting down.
GTTTATTTTTTTAGGTGATAGTAATAACATGATGGAACAGTTCATATGCCATGCTCCTTGTGCAAAGGAGGAAACGGCTGCACAGCAATGGGTCTGAGGTCACAGAATCAAGGATGCAGTTGGGCTGTGATTTCCATTTGTTCTTATCACACACCTGTGTGAAATGAATTACAAGTCCTTGTGAGAGGCAGAGAGGCACACTTCATTGCACACACTCCTTGTTGCATGCTGGTGTAACATTAGTAGATCTGTGAGATCCTATTCCTCATTGATAATTCCCTCCTTTGCCATCCATTTCTCTCACTTTTCGCACTTAAATCATTCTGTGCCCATTACCTTAAGGGAAGAGTGTATGAGGCTGGAGGGGGAAACATGTCTTCTTGGCCCCATCCTGTGCAGCAGTTTGGGGGAGGGCTGTCTCAGTACCCCAACATCATACCCTCTGTCTTCCTGCCGAGGATTAGTAAGGAGCCTGGCATGGCAGAGATACTGCAGCTATAAAACAATGAAGAAATCTCTATAAACTGATACAGAATCATTTCTAGGACATAGTGTAGAAAGAAACCCAATGCAAAATCATGCCTACATGGCATTTCCTTTCATGTAAGCAAAGAGACAGGAGTAGGAAAATACAAATGTGTGCTTTGAGTTGGAGAGAGAGAGAGAGAGAGAGAGAGAGAGAGAGAGAGAGAGGGAGGGAGAGATGTTTCAAATTTTGCTAAGCTCATATTCTGAATCTATCAAGGAATTGATATCTTAGGATTCTGGAATAAAGAAAAACGAGCATGCTCCCTTCCCGGTCAACAGTGTGCATTTGGCTCAGCTGACTCCGAGCTCTAAGTATGAAATATGTGCTGTTTAGGTCATCTCCAGAATAAGAACAGAGCAGCTTTCCTGTGCAGGACCAAGAGCCATTCATATTCTCCCATCAGCGGTCCTCCACCCATGACAAGTGAGACTAAACATGGGGCGTGGGGGGGGAGGGCAGTAAGGTCACTTCATGGAGCACTTTACCCAAGAAACGTGTAAATATATTCCAAATCTCCCCAGGACTGTTTTTCTGCCAAATAGCAGTTAAAAAGATCCCATTCTGGCCATGCATCAATAGCAGAATGTATAAATCTATATCTAACTAAGATGACAGAATTTGGGGACAAGACCTTATTTAGGCGGGTAGGTAGGAGGTTTTTTTGGGGAGGAATGGAGAACATATCCTAACATCCAATGTATATTTCTTCACTTATATCTTTTTTTAGAGCCTCTTTGAAGTCTTGATTTGTTTGTTTTCTTCTCAGTTTTCTTTTTTTTATTATTAATTTTTAAGGGGTGACATTGATAAATCAGGGTACATATGTTCAGGTTATTTTGACATTTGTTTATGTTGCATACCCCTCACCCAAAGTCAAATTGTCTTCTGTCACCTTCTATCTGGTTTTCTTTGTGCCCCTCTCCTCTCCCCCCCCCCCGTTACTATCACATTCTTGTCCATGTCTGTGAGTCTCATTTTTATGTCCCATCTATGTATGGATGAGGATGTGGAGAAAAGGGAACCCCCATGCACTGCTGATGGGAATGCAGACTGGTGCAGCCACTGTGAAAAACAGTATGGAGATTCCTCAAGAAATTAAAAATTGAACAGCCTTTTGACCCAGCTATCCCACTTTTAGGAATATACCCTAAGAACACCATAGAACTGTTCCAAAAGAAGAAATGCACCCCCATGTTTATGGCAGCATTGTTTACAATAGCGAAGATCTGGAAACAGCCCAAGTGTCCGTCAGTGGACAAGTGGATTAAAAAGCTTTGGCACATATATACTATGAAATACTACTCAGCCATAAGAAATGACGATATCGGATCATTTACAACAACATGGATGGACCTTGATAACATTATACTGAAGGAAATAAGTAAATCAGAAAAAACTAAGAACTATATGATTCCATAAATAGATGGGATATATTTCTTATCATTATATTCTCCTGGGGCACCATCATGCTTTCCTTCAAAGTAGATGTTCCTAAATATTTTTTTAATGGAATGTTGGGTGAGTAGATGAAGAGTTTGAGATAAAAATGGAAATAGAATTCATACTCTATCACAGTTACTTTCATATAGATTGAAAATCTATTACAAAACAAACAAAAAAAGAACACCACTGAATTAAAAAGGACACAGTCGCCGTGGACACCACCTGGAAGAGCAAGCGGAAACGGAGGAAGACACCGTCTCACTCGTCGCCTGTCTGCTTCCCCTGAAAATGCCATGTTCTCTTTCCTGCTTTCTGCACTAAAACTAGAAGCGACGCCTCCTACCCAGTCCAGAGTCCACATCTCCTTCCTTCACGCTTCATCCTACGTCACAGTTTATTTCAGTCCTGCTCCTGAGCCAGGATGCCTGGGGTGCAGAAAGGTGGTCTGGCCGCTTGGTGAGTGTTCGCTGAAATAAACTGAACCCACTGGCACTGCTTTCTAGGCATTCGTCCCCAAGTGACTTAAGAGTCTCATAAATGTGTGTGGAATGAACGTGATGACAGTAATCTGTGTACACAGAGTGAAAACCAAAGACAAAGGCCGGGCCACCCCCTGGCCGTTCCCACTTTGTGAGACGAGCTCATGTGACAGTAGGCGGAGGGAAGTCTGCCTGATCTGTGTTTGTGTCTCACTGGCTGCTGTTCCAAAACATGGCATGACACACCTGCCAGCCCTGCCACACTGGCCCAATGCATGCTGGCTGTGCAGGTTTTCTGAGTACTTCGGAGAAGCACGATCTGGGAGTTCCAGCTCTCGGGCACTAAGACTTCCCAATGGCACCGAGACTCAGGTAAATGAACACCTCTGATGGGTCGCGGTGGTGTGCTACAAAAGAGTCACCAAAAAGTATACGAATTACTGCTCAGAAAGACTATTAGAAAAAAATATTTTAAAGCACAGATTTATGCCATCCTCGCTATCCTATGTATTTACTCAAATTTTTATCTTTTATTTCAATTAAGAACAAAGTATTTAAGTTAATTTTCTAAATAAAATAAAAAACAAGAACAAAGTCTTCATTGAAACACTCAGTAGTAGGTGAACAATACAATCATTTTTTTGCTATTTTTATTTTGTACAGTGTAATATTGAACATCATAGATGTCACAGAGTTATTTTGATGACTAAAAACAATAAAATATTTAAAGAACTTAGTATAGTGCTTAATGGAGTAAGTATTCAGTGGGTATTAAGCAAGAAATAAACTGTACAAGTAATTGTCTAAACGTACGTAAATTTTGAAATATATCAATGTTTGTCGTTTTTTTAAGGTGCAAGAAATAGAATCAGCAGGCTGTTTCTTGATTATTTTTATTCTATTCAGTTGCAAAAAAACAAAAACAAAAAAACCCTGAAGAACAGAAAGCAATGGTCAATGTCAGAACTGTGAGGCAGTAAAAGAAACAATTTGTCTTCACATCTCAGCTCAAAGAACAGGCCAAAGCCGGAAACACTGAGGACAGCTGGGTCACTGATGTTGAAGTGAGAGCTGGAGAAAATCGTCATGTAAGTGGTCCAGGTCCTCTGTCTGGTTTAAGAGACTTTCAGTGACTGGAAAGTGATCTGCGCAAAACTCCTCACGCTGGCGAGATGGTCCCAGCCGGACGTCCCCATGGGACAGCGGCCGGTGCTGAAGACAGGGGGACATTTTCTGCCTGCTGTGAAGCGGGGAGACCAGGAGAGACTGTTGAAAGGAGTTGTAAGTTGTAGATTAGGCTAACCACCCCTCATCAGGTTTTCCTGGATGCGTCCCTGGCTATCCATTCAGGGTGTCTATTCAAAATAAAACTCGTCATGGAGCTGCTGATGGCCACAGAACATGTTGGGGACAAATGTCCGGCCATCGCAGACGCCAGCCCTGTCGTCCTGAAAACCAGATGCTGGACGGCGAAAGGGTGTGGTCGCTCTGTGAAGAAAGGCTGGCTCCATCCTCCTTGCCGCTAGTTAGTACTGATAAAAGCAGGACTTCAGGCTGGACTTCTTCAATCAAAGCACCAGCTTCGGCATGAGGTGAGTGGAGATCATGACTATTTCCCAACTAAGTAAGGAACAGGCAGGCGATTAAGATGGGACCACCACCAAGAGAAAAGAGCAAGAAGACAGCAGAGACGGGGGTGGGGGGTGGGGGGAGGACAGGAAGCAGTGACTTTCTGGGGCAAAAACCCTGGAACACAGTGGGAGGATGGAGAAGTCACTGTTTTTGTAAAACAAACCTGATCCTTTATCTGCATACAGCATCTGTTTCCTACCAGCGCTGGAACAAATTATTCAAACTGACTGGCTTAAAACAACACAGATCAGCCCTGGCCGGTTGGCTCAGCGGTAGAGCATCGGCCTGGCGTGCGCGGGACCCGGGTTCGATTCCCAGCCAGGGCACATAGGAGAAGCGCCCATTTGCTTCTCCACCCCTGCCCCACTCCTTCCTCTCTGTCTCTCTCTTCCCCTCCCGCAGCCAAGGCTCCATTGGAGCAAAGATGGCCCGGGCGCTGGGGATGGCTCCTTGGCCTCTGCCCCAGGCGCTAGAGTGGCTCTGGTCGCGGCAGAGCGACGCCCCGGAGGGGCAGAGCATCGCCCCCTGGTGGGCAGAGCGTCGCCCCTGGTGGGCGTGCCAAGTGGATCCCGGTCGGGCGCATGCGAGAGTCTGTCTAACTGTCTCTCCCCGTTTCCAGCTTCGGAAAAATACAAGAAAAAACAAAACAAAACAAAAAAAACACAAATCAGCCCTGGCTGGCTGGCTCAGTGGTAGAGCATCGCCCAGGGTGTGAAAGTCCTGGATTTGATTTCTGGTCAGGGCACACAGGAGAAGGGACCATCTGCTTCTCTACCCCTCCCCCTCTCACTTCTCTTTCTCTCTCTCCCTCTCTCTCTCTCTTCCCTTCCTGCAGCCATTGCTCAATTGGTTCGAGCACATTGGCCCCCTGGGCACTGAGGATGGCTCGTGGAGCCTCTGCCTCGGGTGCTAAAAATAGCTCAGTTACCAGCATGGCCCCAAAGGGGCAGAGCATCAGCCCCAGACAGGGTTGTGCCCAGTCAGGGCACATGCAAAAATCTGTCTCTTTGTCTCTCTTCTGCTCAACTTGGAAAGAAGGGGAAAAAATTGATCATCCTGCAGTTCTGGAGGTCAGAAGTCTGCCACGGGTCTCATGGGAATAATGTCCAGGTGTGGGCAGGGCTGTGTTACCCCTGGAGGCATGGGCAGGTGTCTCCGTGCCTTTTCCAGCTCCCACCCCGCCATGACCAGCAGCATCTTGCTCTCACTGGTTGCCTTGCAGCTCGGAGGGTGTGGGAGGCGCTGGCCCCCGGCTCTCCCATGGGACTCCTGAGACGTGTCAGCCACCCCTGGAGAAGCCAGGCTGAGCTCCATGAGGTCGGCGGACTAACACTCCAGGTCCCTTCGCCGTGTGGTGACATAGTCCCAGGCTCTGGAGATCGTGCCGGACATTTGGGGAAGACCATTATTCTGTGATCCAAGCCCGCCCCTCAGCACCACCATTACCGGCAGGGTCACAGCACAGTCTTAGTGTATATGTTCCACTTCCAGGGACTTCTCCATTAGCTGCACTTTCTATATAACATTTAACTTTTGCTCTAACAGTGCCCGGCGGAAGCAGGCGGTGGTGTTTCAAAGACAAATGATGAAAGAAAATCTGATTCCTGAGGGGTGCTCATACCCCAAACCTTACAACTTATCATGATGATGCTGTCAGTTCAGACCGGGTGGTGGCATTTAGAACAAAGTCAGAGAATTATTCTGATTATGTACTTGCTACAAAAAATTATAACCCTTTTCAAACTATAGCTTTTGCTTGTCCCGTCTCATTTAAAAGATGTCCCCACAAAGTTGTGCCTAAGATTCTATAGACTCTGATAAAAATAATTTATAAAATATTAATACTCTGGATAAACTTAATATTTTTAGTAATTAAGCCAAATTTGGTCAAGTCAAATTATCAAGTGTTAAGAGTATACTGCTATGAAATTAGTTTTAGATAAATATGCTAAGTAAAATATAAATAATATTTTAGGTAGTGTATATATTTTTACATTACATTGAACCTTTATTTACATCAAATTTCTGCCTGTTTTTTAAAAAGCTGTATTATTGTTTTATCCAGATATCAGAATAAGTGGGTCCCATTTTTCACCCCATGCACATAGCTCTACATCAAGTCACTTAATTATAGAGATACCAGTTTAATAAATTGTAAAACGAAGACACTGGACTAGAAGTCTGAGTTACACTCCAGCTATCATTCTGTGGTGTTGAATAGAACATTTCAAAGTATGACCACGGGATGATAATGGGTCGATTTTATGAAAACATTAGAAAAACTATGTAGCTAGCTGAGAAAGTCAGAACAATCATTGGCACATTCAAAACTCTGAAAGCCCTTAACAAAGTCACTATTTAACCTTGTTTAACCCAGAATAAACATGGGGAAATGCTGGTTTAAAATAAAATGTATGGGTGTATATATGTATACAAATTTCAAGTGATGAAATAACTGTGCACTTCATGACATCCTATCGCCATTTCCAAAACTGCAGAGAAGTCGGAAGGAGATGGGACTGACACTGCTCTCGGGACAACACGTGAGCCAGCCACAATGTGACAGATGCCAGCAGAGGACAGGAGATCAATGGGTCAGAGGAAAAGGGCGTTGTGACTCAGGGCGCTCACAGCTTCCAAAGTTCAAGCATTTTCTTGGGATGTTTCCCAGGCCCTCATTGCCACAGGGTTGCGTGAAGAGGACCAGAGGACACCATCACACACAGGAGATGGCATTACAGAAGAGTAACCCTGAGCTGAGGAAGGTCAGCACACTGGCCTTTAATTTTGAGAGGGACATTATCTTTATATCCCACGTCCACAGCCACCTGATATACAAAAATCTTTGAGAAACTAGGCCACAACACACAGAACACATGCCTCACCCACAAGATGGGCACAAATGTAGAGATCCATGAGTATTACTGCCCAACACCTTTGTTGCTAGGAGTTGACATGTAAGTAAACGTTGACCAGTAGACCGTAAAGGAAATGCATGCAGCTTCCATGTGGGGTCACTGAGAAGAGGAATGTTCCTGGTTTCCACGTCCCTTTCATTTCTCTCTGGGTTGAACACTGACATCCGGCCGGGGGGTGGGGGAGAGGAGACCTTTCAGGACAACTGGTGTTGTTGCTTTACATGAAGTGATGGAAACCACATGTAAAGAATGCCCGCCCGAGCTTGCCATGAGAAAGGGTTCTTCTGTGGCTTGTTCACACAGAGCCCACCCTGGACCCTGATGAGAGAGAAGAATATGCTTTTATATTTTGTGGTCTATGTTTTAACAGCTTGGCCTTGAGCCTTCTTATATAATACAACCATAATCCTTGTTCAAGGTATAGCATCAATTGGTTACATGGGAAGAAAAACATCTGTTTTTGAAATAATAAAGTAGGCAGTTTAAACATACACATTGTGATAGAAAGTTGGATTCCTTGAATACTAATTAAAGAACCAATGAGCTTGTTTCTACTCTGTGTTGAATTTCTTTCAAGTACATCTGGAGCCTGGTCTGTGGTGGCACAGTGGATAAAGCATTCACCTGGAACACAGAGGTCACCAATTCAAAAGCCCGGGTTTACCTGGTCAAGGCACCATGTGGGAGTTGATGCTTCCTGCCCCCTTCTCTCTCTCTCTGACTCACTCTCTCTCTCTCTCCTCACTAAAATAAATAAATAAATAATCTAAAAAAAGAACGTCTGGAATATATAAATATACTTATAAAACATATAGCTTAAAATCAGAAATGTCAGATTTTCTTCTGGGAATCACAGAGTAGAAGTGTGTGTTGTCAGAGACTATGTAAGTGTTTTGTATCATTTAGATTATTGGGAAATGGGGCAAACAAGATTGGATCATAGTAACAAAGTGTCTATCGTATGAACAAGCAAATAAATTTGAAATGCATGATTGATGGGATCTCGAAAAAGTCTAATCTAGAGAGAGTTGAGCATGATCCACAAAAATGTGACCATTCAAACTTCCAAAATAGAAGACTAAAATAAATTTCAGAGGGATGTTTTAGGTTAATTAACCATTAGGTTAAGATTTCTAAAAAAAATAAACCAGAAAAAAATATGAAGACACATGATTAGAAAAGTTAGACCTGTCTTAGTTGTACAAAGCAAAAGATGTTTCATACTGGAAAGCAGCGGTTGTCAAACGGTGGTCTCCACCCATAGGGAACTTGTAGGACATGGGTGTTCCCAGGCCTCCCCTTAGGGCTCCTGAAGCAGAAATTCTGGGAGGGAGAGGGCACTGCAAGTCTGTGAAGTCCTGAGACCTTCTATGATTCCAGCTCAGGCTGGTGTGAGAACAACTGGCCTCAGGGATTTATGGGAAACGCAAAGGGAAATGCACGACATTTATTTCTCTTCTCTGACAAATTATGTGGTGCGCTTGCAACTACATGGGTCACCTGATCCTAAACTCCTTTTTTAAAAATAATGAAAAGAACCAACATATTCAATACTGTCTCATTTAAGAACATTAATTTCATCTCAATTCTAACTTTGTAGAAATATAAATAATTTGTCCAGTTACCCGATATATTCTCAAAAGGTTTACTTTTCAATCATGATATTTTTCTCCTTGGGGGAAATTTTAACTTCCATAAATAATAAAAAAGTATGAACATTGATTTTAGATCAAAGTTTCTTATTCATATATATATATTACTTATCTGTAGATATATTGAGTAATTAGCTATAATGGATTAACCCCAGTTGATTTTCCTGTCTCATGTATTTTTTTAACATATCCAATTGTTCAGGAACTATTTAAAAAACGTTAATTTTTTTTCAATTATATTCACAGCTGGTGATTCTGAATTTGACCTTTTTAATGAGTATAATTTCATATATTTGTGTTATATTTATTGCAAACATTTGGCTGTCGCTCTTGTCTTTAGCAAATTAACTTTCAGGAGTTAATCTCTAACACAGTGGTTAGCAAAAGTCTTTCTCTGGTTCAGTAGTTTGCTAGTACAAAATATTAACACTAAGCCTAGGGAATTCTTCTTAATCTAAAACAAAACAAACAAACAAAGAAGTGGTCTGGGAAAAACAAGCTGTTATCCTATGATAGTTGCTATGGATACTAAGCTCCTTCACAGATTGGAGCCATGTGGAAGAGCAGAAAATATTAGCCATTTGATTAACTCATGATTTTATTCAGAAATGTGTGATTCATATTTTGTATGTTCTACCATTGACTGATCTATTTTCATTCACAGATAAGACAACTTTGAGAAGAACACTCCGCCTCTTGATTTACAGTTTCTTTAGAAGAATAAGTAGAAGTACAGCAAGACTGTGAGAAACTTTTGAGCTCTTGCCCCCATCTTTTTCAGGCCCTTTATTCTTCTTAGCCTTTTAGTTCCCCACTCGTTGTATGTCATGTTAGGTCAACATCCATGACCTATGTCACTTAGCAAATTATACTTTCTCGTGTTCATTTTTGTGTTTAAAAACTGCTAAAGAATAAAACACTTTGTTCTATGATTACCTTTTCAGTTTTATTAAGTTATCCTTTAAAAATATTTTTTAATATTAGAAAGTAGAATCCTAGGTCTCAGAACCTAGAAATATTAAATAATTAGCCTAGAAGAAAAATGAATTATTTAGACAACTTTTCCTTTATTGTGTGTGCATTAAAGTAAAATTTTGTACATTATAATTATATTAAATAAACATATCAAAATAAGCTCTTCTCTTGCTTTCACATATATTGGTTGGCATATTGGAATATATAAGAAAGTAGTTTGTTGGGTCTGGTATAAAATTGAAATTTAAAAATAACTTCATTAGTTATAGGATTATTATGCTAATACTATGTTTCTGCATGCAATGGTCATGAATATAAAATTGAGGGGAAGACATTTCCTGGTTTTCCTATATTTAATTATATCTCATTAATAAAATCTTGAAAAAGAAAATATGTACAATGAACTTTTCATTATGATTCTTGCTGTTTTAATGAAGCAGTTCAAATTACAAGTCTGATATTTGACCTGTATTATGAAGACTCTTGTAAACAAGCCTCACTCATAACCAGGTTATAATAAAAATATAAAACAACCATAACATTTGACAAGAAAAATACACATAGTGTACAAAGATCTCTCAGGGACTATTTAAAGGATAAGAGCGAAGAGTTTTGGCAGTTCTGAGATTCTTGGTTCAATTTTTACAAAACAAACAAAAGAAAATATGGTGAAATTTAGATGTATTTTCCAAAGGTGAACACACAATATTGAGACTTTACCACTTCAACAGAGCAGATAATTAAACAACTGCATTAATTATGAGTTGATGAAGCACAAGCAAACCTGATGAATTATTCACGTAGGTTAAAAATGTAGCAAAAATAAATTTGGTGTAAATTATTTTTTAAGACAGCAATAATACCAAAGAATTTCTTTCAAATTCGAGGTATATAATAAATCTTCCATTTAGTGTATCTCATAATATACTGAAAGATGTGAAAAATATATTTTTAAGAAATTGAAAATCTATGAAATGGGAGATAATTTTGATTTGACTAAACTTCTAAGAAATAAAATTTGAGTCTTAAAGTTGTTTTCATAGAATCATTCATCCCATATAGAGATGGCACATAGAAACTTGACTCAAAAGCAATGGGATTTAATAAAGATTTTAGAAAGAGGGGCTGTATGAGAAAAAGTGTATCTAATTAAAATGGCTTGGATGTTAGTGAGTCTGGCTATACCTTACTGGAGGCAGGGGTGTCGGACAAAAAACCTACTGGGAGAAGGACTGGATTGGCCAAGAGCAGAGAAGCTGGAGAGGAAGGAATGGAGCTCAGAGACACAGAGAAGGCAGAAGTAGTCGAACTTTGTAATGATGGAAGAAAAATCCACAGTGACATCAAGCTTCTCAGTGTAAATGATTGGCTGGATGAAGGGGCCACCATCCATCCCAAGAAAGACCACAGAGGTGGAGTAAGTGTGGATTGGCTGGTGAGGAATGGAGGCTCAGTGAGCTCCACTGTCAATAGGCTGGACAGGTAGCTTGCTCAAGGCACCTTGACACGGGAAGGCAAGGCTGAAGAGGAAAGGACCCCAAGTGAGGCCAGCCCCTGCACTGCACATCAGCAACTACAGGGTGGACAGAAGACAAGGCTGGGGTAAAAGGACAGAAGGCAGTGCCCGAAAGGTACGAAGGGGGTTAGGGGAGCCCCATGTCATGGAGAAGGAATGGCGCAGGGAAGTGTGACATGTAGCAATCACGCTAGCTGCTTGGGACCTGGAGAAGTGTGCAGAGAGCTCAAAGCATCTGTCCATCACAGCCATGCATCAGGTAGACTCATTTGCACAACTGCCACAGGTAGGCTTGAGATTGCTATTATCTCTCGGCCTTCCTGGTCCAGAAACACCGTTTTGAGAGTCTGTTAACTCTTATGATTCTTTTTTATATCCCAAGATGTGCACTACCAGAAGGCTAGGTGCCATAGGTATACGGACTCAATTCTGAGTTAGTCATGCTTTATGTCAACGAGAAGAAACAGAGAGCTCTCACTGGGTGTCCTTTATGGAGGGTTGTCAATGAAATCTGGTACCAGTGCTATCTTAAGGCTGAAAGAAAGAGAAATGAGCTTCACTAGGAGAAAACTTGAGAATACAACAGTTCTGACCAATTTAGTAATGAATACACTTTAAAAAAAATAAAAGAGCAGGAGACACCATGTATTTTCTTTATTCTCCCATCAGACATTTTTCTCCACCGTCTTCTAATTTAGCCATCAAGTAAAAACTCTTCCTATGTATTAATCATGAAAGTTAAATTAGAGCCACCCTAGTTCCTGGTAGACCATCTGTCAATGAAAAAACAAACAAACATGTCATTTGCAAAGTGAACCATTCTTTTTCAAAGCAGAATAATTTACCCTCTCAGAGAGTAACATTGAGGTAAGGCTGATGGTGTTATCTTCATTTCCATCTCCTCTGTGGTCTCTCTGTGAGATCCGGGGCAGAAGAGAGGTGTGACAGCTCACTCCTGTGACCCGAGGAACAACCTGTTGTGTTTCCCCTGGTGGAGGGAAGATGGATTAAGACAGAAGCGACAACATAGGCTCCGGAAGGCAGCAACCACCCTGGGTTGTGGTTTCCTGGGTACCTGGTGTCCCAGTTGGAAAGTGAGGTCTTTTGCCTTTTCCAGCTATCCCAGCGGGGAGAGAGAGTGCATAGAATGCTCCAAGTTCATGAGGGGCCGCCCTTGCCAAGCCCTGCGGGTCCCGGTCACAGGCTGTGCCTTGTTCAGGCTGCTCCTTGTGCTACAACTTCACAAAGATGGAAAACGTTCAACTTTCCAGCATGTTAAAAGCCTATGATCGATGAATGTTCCCTCTCAGCTGACGGGAGATCTTTTACTTCTTCTGCCTGAGCAGACAGGCCTGCATCTCATTTCAAGTAAAACCCTGTGACGGAGCAGCCCTGCCGTGCGGATTTGGAGACACGTGTGCATTCCTCAGACACCTCCCAGGGAAAGGACAAGGTGGAATGGACAATCTAACCAACAGGTCTTATTTTACAATGATGAGAGAGACTCAGATTTCTCTTCCTGCTTATTAAACAGAATGCACAGACATGAGGACAGAGAATTACGTGTGACGTGCAGGCATTTCAAATCCCCATCGTGCAGCTGTTTCCAGCTGTGGAACTCGTTTGTCCCCAGACAGAGCCCAAGTCCTTGAAAATCAGCGAGCGAGACATCTGCTTGGCTGTGCCTGGCACCTGGAGGAAGCCCTTTCATTCCCTCTTGAAAAGAGGCATTTGTTTTGTTTTGATTGTGTTATTTTCTGATATCCAAGCTGAGACCTTTTTCCTCATATCCCCTTGGGCTTTTATATCATCATCTCCTGAACTTTTTTTTTACTTCTCACTCATGTTTTAATTTTAAACTCAAGTAGAAGGCATCTCACTGGCCCCAAGCAGGTTTTTCTTTTAGGAAGAGAAGTGTTTGGAAGGACAATGGGACCAGAGGGTTATCACTTGGGCAACAGGGAGTTAATGAGAGGAGACCCCCAGGTGTGAAAGGGATGCTATCAGCTGAAAGCAGAAGGTTCGAGGCACTTGAATCCTCAGGGGCTGCTGCAGAGAGAGGGGCAGGAACGGATAATGTTTTAGGGTCAGGATAGCATCCCAAGCATTATTTCAGAGAGGACAGGGAGCGCAGGACTGTTAGTAGAAACTTGCAGGCTCCAGCATCTTTGGGCACTCAGTGGAGATGAGGAAGAAAAAGGACAGAGGCTGTCATATTCAGCTGGACCCTGAAATCACCCAGATGTGGGGTGACAAAGTAGCATGGGCTATGGGTACCAAAGTCTCCCATTAGTGAGTGGAAATGGCCAAAAAGCATGGAAATTTCCTTTTTCACCCTTCACATTATGAGTATTATTTTATAAATAAATTTTTATTTTAATGGGGTGACATCAATAAATCAGGGTACATATATTCAAAGAAAACATGTCCAGGTTATCTTGTCATTCAATTCTGTTGCATACGCATCACCCAAAGTCAGATTGTCCTCCATCACCTTCTATCTAGTTCTCTTTGTGCCCCTCCCCCTCTCCCTCCTTCCCTCCCCCTAACTCCCATAACCACTACATTCTTGTCCATGTCTCTTAGTCTCGTTTTTATGTCCCACCAATGTATGGAATCCTGCAGTTCTTGTTTTTTTCTGATTTACTTATTTTACTCTATATAATGTTATCAAGATCCCACCATTTTGTTGTAAGTGATCCAATGTCATCCTTTTTTTATGGCTGAATAGTATACCATGGTGTATATGTGCCACATCTTCTTTATCTAGTCTTCTATTTTTTTTTTAACAGTGATTAAAGCCTTTAAGCAAACTCTTGGCCAATATAGCAAGAATCCATAAAAGAGTAGTGTCTTTAACATGTTCACCAAGTCCAAGTTGGCAACACCATGCCAAATCCCTGAAAAATGCAACCAAACCCAACCCCAGTTCAGTCTGTTAGGAGCTGTCCCAAGGAGCAGGAGTCCAAGAAAAGTCCACATCCAGAAAAAGTCCCCATGGTACTGGAATTGTTGTCACAATTCTATACTTTGCAGCTCACATCCAAGTCCCAATGACTGCTGCTTCTAGCTTGTAATGATTCAGGTAGACTGGAAAAGCCATCTGCAGCATGTGTGGAGATGGAGCTTCTGTTCTCCTCTGCCTGGAAAGATGAGACCAGGTTGCTTTTCCCTGGAGCTCTGCGACTGTGGCATGGTAAAAAGAACCTTGGGATATGCTAAGCTGGGTGGCAAAGGTAAATTCATAATAGAAGTTGGCAAAAGGGGGAAAGAGAGCTCTAAATTAAGAGTAGGTCCCAGCCTGAAATATGAGTGGGGCATTGAGGTAGGAGGAATAAAGGAAACACTATATATTAAACAAAGCAGCAGAAAATAGGACTATCAACACCCACAACAGAGATCTTCGAGGGAAAAATAAAAAACCTGACTATTCAGGCAAGACATAGTTAAGTGGCCCTTGTGCAAATGAGATCAGTTTACCTGCTTCTTGGAAGAAATACCCTAGGCTCGTCCACAGTGTCGTAGATAGGGCCGTCGGCCCTGGGCACCTTCAGCCTTCCATGGCAAACCCCACCATTCTGGGTAAGGTTAGGTCATAGGTGGCTGGAGCAGGACTGGAAGAGACTGAACCCTCCCTTAGAGGAGCAAGGGGGAAGCCTACCTTCCAGTGTCCCTGTTTCCTCACAGCAGAGGCGTGTAAGCCTGGCCGGCTTTAGCTCAATGACCTTCCTTTCCACTATTGAAGCAGGACCCAGATGGCATCCTATGAGACCCCTTTGGGGCATTGGAGCCTTTAAGGGCATATCCTAAAAGCTGGTAGTTCCCCTGATCTCTATTGGGCTTTTTCTGCCTCTTGGTATCTTAAAAGCCATGCTCAGATCTCACTGAGGGGTTTGAGGATCCCCATCCACCTATATAAATCTTTTCCATATATCTGGAGCTATTTGGAAAAAGACAAAACAGTGTTTTTAGCTGGATCAAATAAAGAAGGTGGTAGTTTGCAGGAGAAAAAGATTTGGTGTCTCTTGTTCATCAACATTCAAAAGAAATTTAAAAATTTTTTTAAGTAAAAAGCATGATATGGTAGACCCATAGGAGTTCCAGGATATGACTCCCCCCTTTTAAATTTTTTTAAATTGACCTTAAAATATTTGCTGGGTACACTTTAATAATACCTTAACTTTAAAGATTGTAAGAATGACAAAATACAGTAAATACTTTTGCTCCATATGTAGGAGCATTTTCAGTTTAACCAGTTTAGGAAATCCAATAATAGAACAATGCATACAAACAATGAGCTATAACATGCTTAGCAGCCTTTCCTGTTCTGACAGAGATTACTATAAATTTAGAATATGTATCCACTGTAACATGGACATAGGACTGTTTGCCAAATGAAGGTATATGAGTAACATCAATTTGCCAAAGTTGTCCTGGTAGGGGTCCTTGAGGGTTAACTCCCAATGAAGGGGAAGATTAAGGACCCCTTGGACAGGATTTCCCAATCTTCTGTGCTGCTTCCCGAGAAAGTTGAAACTGTTTACACAGGGCTGCAGCGTTCTGGTGATGAATAGTATGAGACTGAATTGCTTGATCTGTCATGGTTGCTCCAAATAATTTTCTTTTGGGTAGCTTGATCAACAAGGGCATTCCTAGGCCCTGGCAGGTTGGCTCAGTGGTAAAGCATTGGCCTGGCATGCAGGATTCCCAGGTTCGATTCCTGGCCAGAGCACACAGAAGAAGCGCCCATCTGCCATTCCACCCCTCCCCCTCCCCTTCCTCTCTGTCTCTCTCTTCTCCTCCCACAGCCAAGGCTCCACTGGAGCAAAGCTGGCCCGGGCACTAAGGATGGCCCCGTGGCCTCTGCCTCAGGCACTAGAATGGCTCTGGTTGCAACAGAGCAACATCCCAGATGGGCAGAGTATCCCCCCCTGGTAGGTGTGCCGGGTGGATCCCGGTTGGGCGCTTGAGGAAGTCTGTCTGACTGCTTCCCCGTTTCCAACTTCAGAAAAATACAAAAAAAGAAAAAGGACATTCCCTTATACTAAAGCTCCAGGGAGCATGGAGTGAGCTCGTATATGTCCTATAAAACATGGAGCTCTATGTTGACATACAAGTCTTTGAAGAAGGAGGAACTGCTGAAATAGTTCATCAGCATTTGTCCCTAAGACAGCAGCCTTTATAATGGAAACACCATAAGTAAATATTTGCTGTCTGTATATAGATTAAAGGGGGAATATGGCAAATGCTGAAAAGCCATGGTAATGGCATATAATTCTAGACTTTGAGCTGATTTTAAGTTGAAAGTTTCAGTACAAAGTTGTCCAGTGATTTGCAAGAGCGATTTTCCATTTAGTGGAAATTTCCCAGAGCCATTGTTGTTGATCCTTTGAAAAAAAAAAACACAATAATTTTGAGGCTCAAAACCTATAAGCTGTATGGGTCACCTATGCCCCTTGATAATCCAGGAGGCAACAAATATGGAAGTGTACTCCATGGGCAATTAGATGGTTCAATGTGCCCAAGCTGTAGCTGCTCTTGTACCAATTGAGCAGCTTCCCTAAGTTTTTCCTGAGAAAGGGGCCATTGGTCTACCCATACAGGCTTATCTGATTTCCAAGTAATTGGGTCTGCACAATGCATTATTGGGGTAGCAGGAGCTACCAAGGCCCCTATGCTAAATTTTGATATCCTAATCCACACCTTCTGGTATTGGGTGCCACTTCTATGGGGGTGAGAATTCCTCACTGTTCTTTCCCTAGTCCCTTGGTGGGCAAAAATCCCTGATCAAGCATCTGAGTACTGACTAAACCATTAGGACTGACAAGCAATGCTCCCATATTTTTCAAAACATCTCTACCCCACAAATTAACTGCCCATCCAGGGAGCACATAAGGCTTAAAAAATCCAGAATGACCTTCTTAAACTTCCCAATGTAGAAAACTAGAACTTTGTTGAGGGGATTTACTCTGCCCTATACCTTGTAATTTTGTGGCTGCTGCATGAGTGAGCCAGGAAGGAGGCCACTGTAGCTTAGCAATAACAGATACATCAGCTCCAGTATCTAAAGTCCTTTAAATTTATGCTCATGTATTGTTAGTTCCATTTCAGGGCATTCCTGACCTATTTTTTTTTTAAATCCAATTGGCAAAATCAGAGGAGCCAAATCACCAATTTTCTTGGGGCCCCTTTTACAGGATGTGGCCTGAGAAGCAGAATTAGCAACCTTATACTATTCTTCTAACTGCCTGAATTAGCCGTGAGACACATTCTTTTTTTTTTTTTTTTTTTTTTTTTGATTAATTTTGATGGGGTGGCATTGATAAAAATTGTCTTCTGTCACCTTCTAACTGGTTTTCTTTGTGCCCCTCCCCAAACCGCCTCCCTCTCCTCCCCTCCACCCTGTAACCCGACACTGTTGTCCATGTCTCTGAGTCTCATTTTTATGTCCCTTCTATGTATGGAATCATATAGTACTTAGTTTTTTCTGATTTACATATTTTGCTCAGTATAATGTTATCAAGGTCCATCCATATTGTTGTAAATGATCCAATGTCATCATTTCTTATGGCTGAGTAGTATTCCAAAGTATATATGTACCAAGCTTTTTAATCCATTCGTCCTCTGATGGACACTTGGGCTGTTTCCAGATCTTTGCTATTGTGAACAATGCTGCCATAAACATGGGGGTGCATTTCTTCTTTTCAAACAGTGCTATGGTGTTCTTGGGGTATATTTCTAACAGTGGTACAGCTGGGTCAAAAGGCAGTTCGATTTTTAATTTCTTGAGGAATCTCCATACTGTTTTCCACAGTGGCTGCACCAGTCTGCATTCCCACTATCAGTGCAGGAGGGTTCCCTTTTCTTCACATCCTCGCCAGCACTTATTCTGTGTTGTTTTATTGATGAGCGCCATTCTGACTGATGTGAGGTGATATCTCATTGTGGTTTTAATTTGCATTTCTCTAATGATTAGTGATGTTGAGCATTTTTCATATGCCTATTGGCCATCTCTGTGTCCTCTTTGGAGAAGTGTTTATTCATTTCTTTTGCCCATTTTTGGATTGGATTGTTTGTCTTCCTGGTATTAAATTTTACAAGTTCTTTATAAATTTTGGTTATTAACCCCTTATCAGAAGCATTGTCAAATAAATTCTCCCATTGTGTAGTTTGTCTTTTTATTCTGTTGTTATTGTCTTTAGCTCTGCAGAAGCTTTTTAGTTTGATAAAGTCCCATTTATTTATCCTGTCTTTTATTTCACTTTCCTGTGGAGACAAATCAGCAAATATATTGCTGCGAGAGATGTCAGAGAGCTTACTGCCTATGTTTTCTTCTAAGATGCTTATGGTTTCATGGCTTACATTTAAGTCTTTTATCCATTTTGAGTTTATTTTTGTGAATGGTGTAAGTTGGTGGTCTAGTTTCATATTTTGCAGGTAGCTGTCCAATTTTCCTAACACCATTTGTTGAAGAGGCTGTCTTTACTCCAATGTATGCTCTTACTTCTTTTGTCAAATATCAGTTGTCCATAAAAGTGTGGGTTTATTTCTGGGTTCTCAGTTCTGTTCCATTGATCAATATGCCTGTTCTTATGCCAGTACCAGGCTGTTTTGAGTACAATAGCCTTATAATATAACTTGAAATCTGGAAGTGTGATACCTCCCGCTTTATTTTTCCTTTTCAAGATTGCTGAGGCTATTCGTGTTCTTTTTTGGTTCCATATAAATTTTTGGAATATGTGTTCTATATCTTTGAAGTAAGTCATTGGTATTTTAATTGGTATTGCATTGAACTTATAAATTGCTTTGGGAAATATAGACATTTTAATGATGTTTATTCTTCTTAACCATAAACATGGAATATGCCTCCACTTGTTTGTATCTTCCCTGATTTCTTTTATCAATGTTTTACAATTTTCTGAGTACAAGTCTTTAATCTCCCTGGTTAAATTTATTCCTAGGTACTTTATTTTTTTGGTTGCATGGTGAAGGGGTTGGCTTCCTTAATTTCTCTTTCTGACAGTTAATTCTTAGTGTATAAAAGGATCTCTGATTTCTGAGTATTAATTTTATATCCTGCCACCTTGCTGAATTTATTTATCAGGTCCAGTAGTTTTTTGACTGAGACTTTAGGGTTTTCTATATAAATATTATATCATCTGCAAATAATGATAGTTTTACTTCTTCTTTTCCAATTTGGATGTCTTTTATTTCTTTTTCTTGTTGGATTGCTGTGGCTAGGACTTCCAGAAGTATGTTGAATAAGACTGGTGAAAGGGGGCACCCCTGCCTTATTCCTGATCTTAAGGGGATTGCTTTTAATTTTTGCCCATTGTGTATGATATTGGCTGTGGGTTTGTCATAGATAGCCTTTATCATGTTGAGGTATGTTCCCTGTATTCCCACTTTGCTGAGGGTTTTGATCATGAATGGGTGCTGGACTTTATCAAATGCTTTTTCTGCATCTTTTGAGATTATCATGTGGTTTTTCTCCTTCCTTTTGTTTATGTGATGAATCACATTGATTGATTTGCGAATATTGTACCAGCTTTGCCTCCCAAGTATTAATCCCACTTGATCATGGTGTATGATTTTTTTCATATATTGCTGGTTCTGGTTTGCTAATATTTTGTAGAGGATTTTTGCATCTAAATTCATCAAAGATATTGGCCTATAATTTTCTTTCTTTGTGTTTTCTTTGCCCGGTTTTGGAATCAGAATTATGCTCGCTTCATAAAACGAGCTTGGAAGTCTTCCTTCCTCTTGAATTTTTTGAAATAGCTTGAGAAGCATAGGAGTTAGTTCTTCTTTGAATATTTGGTAGAATTCACTTGTGAAGCCATCAGGCCCAGGACTTTTCTTCTTTGGGAGTTTTTTGATAGCTGTTTCAATCTCATTTGTTGTAATTGGTCTGTTTAGGTTTTCTGATTCTTCCAGATTAATTTTTGGAAGATTATATGTTTCAAGGAATTTGTCCTTTTCATCTAGGTTGTCTAGTTTTTTGATGTACAGTTCTTCATAGTATTTTCTTACAATATTTTGTATTTCTGTTGTGTCAGTTGTTATTTCTCCATTCTCGTTTCTAATTTTATTTATTTGAGTTCTCTCTCTTTTTTTCTTGGTGAGTCTGGTTAAAGGTTCATCGATCTTGTTTACCTTTTCAAAGAACCAGCTCCTGGTTTCATTGATCCTCTGTATTGTTTCTTTAGCCTCTATGTCATTTATTTCTGCTCTGATCTTTATTATTTCCTTCCTTCTACTAGCTCTGGGGTTTACTTGCTGTTCTTTTTCTAGTTCTTTTAGATGTAGGGTCAAGTTGTTTATTCGAGCTTTTTCTAGCTTCTTGAGGTATGCCTGTAATGCTATAAACTTCCCTCTCAGGACTGCTTTTGCTGTGTCCCATAAATTTTGAGTTGATGTATGCTCATTATCATTTGTTTCTAGGAATTTTTTAATTTCTTCTTTGATCTCATTATTTACTCATTTGTTATTTAGTAACATGCTATTTAGTTTCCAAGTGTTTGAGTGTTTTTCAGTTTTTCTGTTGTGGTTGATTTCTAGTTTCATGCCATTGTGATCAGAGAAAGTGCTTGATATGATTTCAATCTTCTTAAATTTGTTGAGACCACTTTTGTGCCCTAACATTTGGTCTATTCTAGAGAATGTACCATGAGCACTTGAAAAGAATGGATATCCTGCTGTTTTAGGGTGAAAGGTTCTGAAGATATCTATTAAATCGAGTTGATCTAATATGTCCTTTAAGTCTGCTGATTCTTTGTTAATTTCCTTTCTTGAGGATCTATCTAATGATGTTAATGGGGTATTGAAATCCCCTACTATTATAGTATTGCTGTTGATCTCGCCCTTTAAGTCCATCAAAGTCTGCTTTATATATTTAGGTGCTCCTATATTAGGTGCGTAGATATTTATAACAGTTATATCTTCCTATTGGATTGCTCCCTTTATCATTATGTAGTGACCTTCTTTATCTCTAAATATAGTCTTTGTTTTAAAGTTCATTTTATCTCATGTAAGTATTGCTACCCCAGCTTTTTTTTCATTTCCATTTGTGTGAAATATTTTTTTCCATCCTTTTATCTTCAGTCTGTGTGCATCTTTTGATTTAAGGTGTGTGTCTTGTAGACAGCATATTTATGGGTCCTGTTTTCTTATCCACGCAGCTACCCTATGTCTTTTGATTAGATCATTTAATCCATTTACATTTAAGGTTATTATTGATATGTATTTGTTTATTGCCATTTTATTCTTTAAAACTGTATTCCTCTTTTGCTATATTCTTTTTCTCCCTTGATTGTTTACAACAGGTCCCTTAGCATTTCTTGCAGCCTTGGTTTGGTTGTAGTGAATTCTTTGAGTTGTTTTTTTTTGTTGTTGTTGTTGTTTTTTTGGTCTGGAAAGCTTTTTATTTCTTCTTCAATTTTAAACAATAGCCTTGGTGGGTAAAGTAGTCTTGGTTGTAGGCTCTTGTTCTGCATTACTTTGTATATTTCTTGCCATTCCCTTCTGGCCTCAAGTGTTTCTGTTGAGAAGTCAGAAGTCATTCTTATGGGGGCTCCTTTGTAGGTGATAGTCTTTTTTTCTCTAGCAGCTTTTAATATTTTCTCTTTATCACTTAGCTTTGGTATTTTAATTATGATGTGTCTTGGTGTTGATTTCTTTCGGTTTCTCCTTAATGAAGTTCTCTGTGCTTCCTGAACATGTGAGATGTTTTCCTGCCTTAATTGAGGGAAGTTTTCAGCTATGATATGCTTGAACAAAGTCTCTATCCCTTGTTCTTTCTCTTCTTCTTCAGGAACCCCTATGATGCAGATGTTATTTCTCTTCATGTTGTCACAGAGCTCTCTTAGAGTTTCCTCAGACTTTTTGAGTCTCTTTTCTTTTTTCTGCTCTGCTTCCGTGCCTTTATTTATCGTATCCTCTAACTCGCTGATTTGATTCTCTGCTTCATCCATCCTGCTTTTAGTTCCTTCCATTGTGTTCTTTATTTCAGATATTGTATTTATCATTTCTGACTGATTCTTTTTTATTATTTCAATGTCCTTTTTTATATTTGCTATCTCTTTATTTAGCTGTTTATAATGACCATCTAGTGTTGTTCTAATATCTTTGAGCATCCTAACAATTGTTATTTTAAACTCTGCATCTGGTAATTTGGTTATATCTGATTCATTTAGGTCCTTTTCTGGGGATTTCTCTTGGTTCTTTTGTGTTGCATTTCTCTCCCTCTGCATATTCTCTTCATGGGAGTGGCTGTGATCACATGCTCCGGTGCACAAGCTTTGGTGGCCTTGGCTTTTGCCCCGTCCCCATGGGTGTCATTATGCTTGGTCCTGAGGGCACTGGCGAGCACCTTTGCTCAGCTGAAGGTCTTCGCCTGTTTCCGGGCTTTCGCCCCACCCTTGCAGGAGGAGCCCGCTCATGGAATGGCTGCGAGCCTTGGCTCTACTGGCTGGGCAGGACTGCGTGCCCATGCTCAGCTCAGTAGCAGAACTCCACCTATTCTGGGCTTTTGGCTCCACCCCCGTGGGAGAAGCTGGCTCCCAAGTCAGGCCACAAGCCTGGGTTCCGCGGGTGGGGCAAGGTTGTGCTCCTGCGCCCTTGCTCAAGGGCTGGTCTCCACCCCTTCCAGGGTTCCCGCCCTTTTCCCGCAGGCTGGATTACAGGCTGCCGGCAGCTGGGCTTGACCGCTTTTGCACGCCTACTCCTCCCCAGCCGGGCAAGACTGAGCTCACACGTGAGCCCAGTGACGGCCAGTCGGCTTCCACCCTTGCCGACAGAACCGGGCTTTCACGTCCCACTGCTGCCTGCCCTCTGGCAAACCCTCAGCTGTGTGGGGTGCAGGCGCTGCAGCTCAGACCCTAAGACTCACTACTGTTTTCCCAAAAGCTCCCTCCTTCTAAGCAACTCTGCTCTGAGTGCCGCAGGGGAGCTTGTTTGGCTGCTCTCCTGCTTCCCTTTGCTGGTATTGCTGTTTCTGAGGGAAATATTTACTTCAGATTTGGGGAGTGACTCTTCCCAGGGATTAGGGTGGCTGTCTCCCAAAATGTTTCTCCCTGTGCCTCCTAGATTATACTCTCTTCCTGCTACTCCGGTACTCTCCTCTCTTCCTGTCCCCCGGAGCCCCAGGTGAGTAGTTGTGAGAGAGGTTTTCTGCACGGTCCCTTTAAGAAGAATCCTGGGTCTGAGAAATCAGACTCTTTCTCACAACCAGTATCCTGACTTGTTTCCAGCTAAATACTGTCCTTATGCCTCTTCTGGGCTCTGGGGCTGCAGGCTGGGGTTTTGTTCCTGGGATTCAGGACCCACCCCTCTCTGCTAAACTCACTTCAGGCCACGCGAGTCTCTCCTGGCTGCCGTTTGCTCCGGGGAGTTGGGCAGCCCTCTCCGCATTTCCGCTTTTCCTACCAGTCTCGGTGTGGCTTCTTCAGTGTTCCTTGGTTGAAGAGTCCTCTTAGTTTAGTCCAAAGTTGGTTTTTCCAGATGATAGTTCTTAAAATTAGTTTGTAATCCACTTTGTTTCTGGGAGGTGGAAGTTGGTACGTCCGCCTACTCCAGCACCATGTTGTCTTCCCTCGCATTATGTGTATTTTGCTTTACATGGCAAAAGGGACTTCCCATACATGATTACAGTTACTCATCAGTTGACTTTAAGGATTTTCCAGATGGCCCCAAGTAATCACATGAGCTCTTGAACATAGAAGGGGGAGGACAAGAGAATCAAAGCACTGGTGCGATGCGACACTCCAGCCTTGGCTTTGATGAGAAGGAGGATGACTTGCCAAGGAATGTGGGCTGCTTTTGGAACCTGAGATTGGCTCTCCGCTGACAGCCAGCATGTAAATGGGGACCCCAAAACAACACCAGCAAGGAAAGAGATTCTAGTAACAGCCTGAATATGCTGGAGAAAGAGTCTTCTAGACCCCCAGCTGAGAGACCAGACATGGACACATCTGAGCAGCGTGTCAGGAGATGCTCAGCAGGAGCCTGCTGTGCTCACCAGACTTCTGATGCTTCTGAGCTATGGATGACAAGATAATAAATGGATGTGGTTTCAAACTGCTAAGTTTGTGTTCATTGGTGATGGCAGCAATAAAAAAGTAATTCATACCTAGTTGTAGTATTGATCATTCCACCTTTTCATAAGGTTGTGAAGGGTAATAATATGGAAACAAAGTGTGAACTGAAAAGGACATGGGACATAGAATAATGTAATTTTAGAGAAGTGGAGGAAACTTACTATCTACAGGGAAAGAGATTTCAGGTAAGGCAGGCTACAGAGGGACGTTCTCAGAAAGGATGAAGAATAGACAAGACGCTGGGACGTTGACCCGTTGGATTCCGAGGCTGAGCAGGCAGTGAGGGGCACAGGTTCTATGCCGTGAGGGGACATCACTTTCATGTTGCCCAGGAGGAGCAGTGATGGCCAGCACGCATCCTGAGCACAACAGATTTTATGATCTATGGTTGGACTATAGGTCATAAAAAACATGCCAGGTAAGGACAGGAAAGTTCATATGTGGTGTAAACTTGATGTAAAAATTTTCATTTTAAAAAAGGTTAGCATTGAGTTTGGTATTTCAGTCACCCCTGTCCAAACACCATATGAACCTTACCCTTCTCAAGAGTCAGAATCTTTGCAAAGCTTTTTTAATACATTGTTGCTCCTTTTCTTTCTTGTTTGCCATGTTGACACCTTTTTTAAAAAAGTGTTCAAGATACCAATATATGCATGAGTAATTTTCAGTGAATTTATCATTCTTATCTATTTTAAGATTTTAAGTTAAACCTTGAGCTAGTCGAGCAAATGTATACTGTCACATTTGGTCACTAAATTATTTTAAATGAATGTAACCTCCTCCAAATTTTGAGAAGAAAATCATGTATCCCTATATATCTGAAGGGGCTGTGTCACAGGATACTGTGCAAGATGATGGTGTCACAGGGAGACATACTAACATTGAGGTAAGGGAAGAACATCTCTGCGGATCACGTTTGGCTCTTGGAGTCACATTTGGCCCATAAAACAGTGCTAGTGGCCGAATTTCGTGTTATAAAATAAATGTTTTGGGAGATTTATTGTTCCTTTTGTAAGAGGTAGTTCAGCTTTAGAAACATTCTTATTTTTATAACATTGAACTCTCTTGTTGTTAAAAAAAGTGCCCTACCTGTTAAAAGTTTTACATATTGCAGTAAGTGAAGACATCACCATTCAGAACATACCCTTCCAAAAATGTCCTTTGTTTTCAAGCTGAAACACGAACAATATGGTTTGCTTAAAAGGTTAGTGTTATGTGTATCTTGGACAGGGAGGTCTGGGAAATGAATCACGGTTAGTATGTGTACACAAATTAATGCAGCAGAACCATGTCCTTCAGTGATCAGATTCTGTTGTAATTCCATTTCTGCACAGCCTTATTGAGATGTTTCTCAGGAAAAAAAAAGATTTAGCACGTGCTGTTGGACATGCCTGTGTTCACATGACATTTTCATTTTCTCTTACTGTTTGTATACTCTCTCTGGTGCTCCATGCGGTCCTTTATAACTGCTACTGATCACAGACACTTGTCCGAAGTTTAAGAAATGGATTGAGTTAAGAAACTGCTACTGAGCTTTTTACACATGTATCCTTAATCCCACCATAGCCTTTGATTTATTACCTCTATAACGCAAAATATGGTAGAGGAAGCTTGTAGCTGCCTAAGTGAATGTCTGGCCCATTGTAGACACAAGGTCATGTTGCTCACTAACTCAAGGACGCATCTTTTGTTCCAGATTACCCTGAGTGAACATGTCCCACATTTATTATACTAGAGGTTAGAGCACAGATGTTCTTTGCAGACTGCCATTTTATAATTCAGTCACTCCATGTAGCTCTAATTTTAAGAACCAGCTTAGACTTGGCAACAAAAGGGAACACAGACTTTTCGTGCCAGGCGTCCTGTGCAGTTGAATTATCACGCATGCTTTCTGGCCCAGTGGAATTATCCAAATACATGCTCTCTTGGCCCCATGTACTTTTCCTTCCTGTTCCAGCAATGTAGAAATTCTCTACACAACCTTTAATCTCTGTATCAAGATCTTTTATAAGTGGTATCATGACTGATGATGGAGAAACATAATTGTGCCAAATATATGTGCCAACATTTCATAAAATGTCTACAGAAATTTGTAATTGGATTTGTGCATAGTTTAAACCATAGTGTTCCAGTATTTTTCCAATAAAATAAGGAGAATTAAGCAAACATTACTTACTCAGGACAACGATACAGCCTCTGGAGGAAATGTGTTATTTAAGGCATATGCCATGCCTTTGATGAGATTCCAATCTACTTGGACAAACAGAACTAAACCACATGAGAGATAGTGTTTATAATGCAGTAGTGCCTTGGTGAGTTCTGAACTGCCCTAGCTTTGTCAGTGCTGGGAAACTTAGGACAAACACATGGATAATGAAAGTGGAGATGTCAGGGAAAATGCTTATGGGGGGGAGAAATTCTAGCACAGAATTAAAACTCAAGGACTTCGATCATATAGCCTGGGTTATAACCCAGGTGGCAATAGTTACAAGATATGTGACCTTGGGCAAGTTCATTAAAATGGCTAAATATCAGGAGATTTTTTACCTCAGAAAAACACGAAAGTAAAATTACTAACTAGGGTTTTGATAAAGTTCAACGAGAAAATAGTAGCAAGCAACCACAAAACAGTATAGGCCAATCGCTCTTCAAAATGTTTGACGTGTATTAGCTCAGCAAATTCTCCCAACAGCCCGATGCGAGAGATACTATCATTTTTCTCTTTTATAATATCTATGAATGGAGGGGCTGCAAATCTGACTTCAGAGCTCAGGCACTTGAACACTATTTTCTATCGCTCAGTCAATTTGCTGATAATCACTATTAAAACTCGAGAGAGTGAGCTATGTCCTAGACTTTGACATGTTTCTGAATGTCAAGTGGCAGAAGAAACATATACACAGTAATGCTTTAACACACATCTGCATATTCAGTCTATGAGATCTGATGGTACTTCAGGTGCATAAAATTGTAATCATGCCTTAAAATAGATTTATAAATGTTAGTTATTATTATTTTTTACAACTTCTTTTGCCCATGTTGTACTTCTAAGAAACTAAGATCTAGGTGAGACTCATGACAATTTTTTTTCACCCACAAATAAATCAACCACGTGGGAAATTTATTACAGAGTCTACGACAATTCAATGGCCTTCCTTCTTCAATCAGAATTCATGGATGAATGGAAGATATCTAACCAAGAAAGTTATTAGTGAAGCTTAAACCTCAGCCACTGTTACTCTCAATAAAGTATTATTTTATCAAAACATTGCATGAATATGAGATGAATCACAAAGTCACGGCTAATGAGTTTCAAAGGGCATACCTGTCTATGAATTGAGTTTCCTCTTAGAGACACAGTAATCATTGATAGTTCACGGAAACATACGTGAGGAAACTGACCAGGAGTTTTAATATGTTCTGCATTTGAATATAATTATTCATATTATCCTGGACAAATTACTTTTTGCTCCATTTCATAAACAAGATAAAAAGGAGAAATTCTTTACTGTCTTCAGCTTTTAAGAAGTTTGCTGCCTAACAGTTATTGCCATTTCAAGAGTGGGAAACGATGATTATGTCGATCATGTAAATCTATTTAAGTGGGAAATAGAAAGTTGTCTCAGCCTCTGTATTTACTCTGGGAATTGAATGCTGCTTTATCGAGAAAGCACATATTTACCTTTTGTTTCCTGCGTGACAGATTACTTAAAGATGTCACCACGACGGAAGGGTCAATTTCTTTCCAATGTCAATCTTTAGAGCTAAACTGCTCATAAATGTGGGTGTCCCACTCAAGACGCCGGGTTTCGGGCTCTGTACAAGTCAATCACATTTTCTGTAGAAGGTAAAGAATCTATAATTTTTGGAATGCAAAGTGCATATTCCTAAAGGCATAAAGCTATTGGAAATACCGCATTGCTGCCTCCAGAGAGTTAAAATGAATAGCACACAGAAGTGACTGGGACAATGGATTATTCACAGCAGGATGAGGTCTGCAACACAGGGAAGCAGAGGAAGGGAGGTGCTCAGCGGAAGTGCACCCAACAACGAACACCCAGGACTCTAGGAGGAGAGGAGGATTCTGAACTGAACATGGTAGGAATCAGGTGCAAAGAGGAAGAGGGGAAAATTGCAGGAAGCTGGTGAATTCCTCTCACCACCAGCATCAAGAGCAAACCCCCTAGACTTCTACGGTCATCCCAGCCTTCTGTGCAAGTTTTCTGTCTTACCTCCCACGCCTGACATCAGTATCCAATCTCTGCTCCGATAGGGCGTGGACATGCTCAGCTCTTAAACGAGCCCTGTGCCTTCGGGCCTGCTCTGCCTCTTTGGGGTGGTGAGCACTTGTGTGCCTCTTTAAAAGGCTAGGCAGCCTTTCACATTAGACCCTGTCTAACTGCGACTCCATGGAAAATTCCTGAAGCTTCTCAATTTGTAAGTTTCCTTTCTTCAAACGTGAAGCATTTTTTTCAGACCATACTCTGTATCTAATGTGAGTAATTCTACTGTTGTTTTTCCTTAAAATAGTGCACAATAACTTCAGAATTATTTACATTTTTATGTGCTCATATATATTTTTTTTCGTCAGTGATACCCCTCAATTCTCCAAACAAGGGACGTATGTTCAAATCATTGTTTTAGCATTTTAAGACTTGGTGGGTGTCATCTCTCTATCATTCGATAAAAGGAAAGAATAGGAACTCATCATTATTGATTGCCAATGTGTCAGGGACTCTGCAAGGTATGTGAAATATGTCCACATTCCAAATTCCCCCAAATACCTATAAGGATTATCTTCGTTTTCTGTGACATAAAACTGTTGCTGATCCCTGTAGCGGTAGAGCCCACCCAAGCACCTAGCCAGCATCCTGAGGATGGAATCCAGCTAGCAGCAAAGCCCAGATTCCCTCTGCTCTAGCATGCCACCTCCTCTGTGCTAGCAAGAAAACCAGGCAGATTTGCTTCTCAACGTTACAGACCTCTGTGATGTCAGGGCCAGGCTGACTCTCACTTCCGTGTAGCAGCCACACGCCTTTGCTAGACATACGACCTGAAGCAATCACCCACCCAGAGCCCAGTGTTCAGCCATTTCCTCCCATTAAAATGGGGCTTAAAATAGCAGCTAGCCCATAAGGTTTCTGTAGGAAATGAAGAAGGTAACACAAGAAAAGCACCAAGCCCTGTTTGCTATCATTGTTGCTATCGTCATACTGAGTTGTCATACTGTTTCTTTTTTTTCTTTTCTTAGTCTTCTGTGGTATAGGAAACAGACACCCGGTACTTATTTGTTTCACGGTTTCTGGTTTTGCTTTTATGACAGTCTTTCATTTCCAGAATATAAAAAGAACAATGAAATAATATTTGACTTCAGTTCAAGAGCTTGACAGTCTAGTCACACATAAATGCTTGAGGGAGAAAGGTGTAGTTGAGGCTGTCAGGAAAGCATAGGGACTGTCACAGAGCTTTGGGCAGGTGGTGACAGGGGCCAGGCTGGTGCGTGTAACCTTCCCTCCCCTCCCCAAACGTCCTGGTGTAGACGAAAGGGAACTCTCCCATGGAGGGCACGCCAAAAAGAGATACTATTTCAAATGAAGCGAAAAAATGTGCAAGTACGTGTGAGTAATTGCTTCTCATGTTTAATAGCGTCTCAGAGATCGTGAATACATTAAGGGAGACTTTAACATTCCTCGGGGCCAGTTAGTCCCCATACACCCTTGTATTACATCATTTAAAATGCCTCTGATCTGAAGGTCTTAGCTTTATCCTCACAGATTCAGCGTTGCAACACTGATTTCTGGGTTTTATTCAGAATGCAAACAAGCAAGAGCAGTCCATGCCAGCTTTCAGGTGATGGTCAACACTTCCATCGGGGGGCGAGGCGAAAATAGAGGGTCATGTGATTGAGAGAAAAAACGTGAAGAAAGGCTAGAAGAAGAGCTAACTTGTGGCAGTAACAATACTTTCATCAAGCAGAAACATGACAGTTGGCTCACTGGTAGACCTAACATTCTACCCTAGTTGAGTGGCATTGCAGTGACCAGATAGCGGCACTCGGGTATTTTATTCTAGAGACATTTGTCCAGAACCTAGAGAACTAGCAGTTCCTGATTTTCACTTGCCCTGATTATAAAGATGGAATCCTTATTTGAGAAATAGCATTTTCACAATAAAAAGCCAATTAAAAAAAAAGGCCACAAATAAGTGGAAGAGTTATTTATTTTTTATTTCATTGACTTGGTTACCATGCCCCATAACTCTGAGTACATCACATCTCCCTTGGTGCACTATTAGCATAGGACCCTCTAAATATTTTATGAGCTCATCGGAGCCTTACAGAAAATCTCATTTCCGGGTTATCGCTAACAGCACATTCAGGGTCTGACAATATTTCTCTTCTCTAAGAAGATGCAGACGTTCAAGCACATCTTTACTCTGTTTTAGCAATATTTGGACATTCATGGCCATGACAAAAGATGGTACCAGACATAAGAACATCTCATTTAGAAACCAACCTAATCATATAGGACATGCATTAATGAAACTAATAGAAGACACAGTCCACAATGCAGGATTACCAACAAATAAAACAAAAATCCAACAAACAAAAGAAAAAACTCTTCTCCTTTAGCTCTGGTTCAAATATAAGGAAACCCTTATCCTAATGCTATGCTTCCTATACAACACAAAATAATTTCATATATGTGTATGCATGTGCATATGTACTACTATTCCTTTTGAAAAACTTCAAAGTACAGAATAACTTAAATTTTCATTGAAATTAGTCTGAGTCAGAGCTAATTCTTTTGAGCAGGTAGTGACTCAACCTTCCTTCCTGGACGGAACAGAGACGTCTGATAAACAGAGTACTTGATTGCCACTGCATCAGCAAGAAGGCATTGTTTTGTTAATCCTTTTACTCTTTCAGAACACAATGGGGCTAAATTTTCCTTTCATCACTAAGAATATCATGAAAATAAATTGAAATTGTTCTTCCTCTCCGAAGCTAATGGACCAGTAGAAAGACAAGCACACAGAGGCATCAGCACACGTGCTAGGGCTTGGTGGAGCACTACTTGAGACAGACACGTTGGAGGGACACATGTAAGAATAGGAACAGTGGTGGGTCAGGATCAAATACCCTAGAAGGGAACATTTGAGCTAAGTGTTCGGGTTATTTTTTCAGGGAAAGGATGTTTATGGGGAACATTGGTCTAGGAAACAGAGCAAGTGGGTTGAAGATCTGTAAACTTCAGAAAATGCAGGAAGATAGGTGAATTCTAGGAAATAAGGCTGAAAGAGATGAGAAGAGAGAACTCAGTGTGAACAAGAAGGCAGAGATCGGGGGCGGGGGTTGGGGGGAATGTGTCTACAAGGCCAGGAATGCCAAAAATGGCCAGCAAGCCTCCAAAAGTCAGGACAGAATCCTGACAATCCTCTGAGAAACCTCAGAAGAAACAATTCCTATTGACAACTGGATTTTGGACTTCTGGCCTCCAGAGACATAAGACAATGAACTCTTGTTGTTCTACCCAACTTGTTTGTGGCACTTTGCCTTCGTAGCCATAGCAAAGCAGTAGGCCCGCCTCTTTCCTCCATGGTTTCCCCTAGGGCTTGGGTTGGTGCCCAGGACCCGTTAAACTGCCTTCTCTCCAACCTCCCCAGGGCTGTGTTCGTGGGGAGTCACCAGTATCTTGTGTTCTTCTCATCTCAGCGGAAACTGCCTCTTCATATTTTCAGCATGTAACACCTGCTCGGAGAGTAAATACACCTCGGCTTTCCTTGTTCTCAGAGTTTACCATGAAGCTCTTTTTAGGAGTGGTTTTATTTATTATGGATTACAGTTTCCTCTTAGACCCTTATGATGTTGTTAATAGTTTATCCCCATATTAGAAATGGTTATATCCTCTATGATTTGATCTCCATAGGATTTTTTTAACATTTAAACCTAGAGTCAGTCAAAGGAAGGGAGTCCACCATAATCAACGTCAGCGGCCACCTTACCACATCTCCTGATGTATAATTGCACAAGAAGAGCATCCATGCACAGGGCTACAAACAACTTCCTCTCTAAATAGTTCTAGACTTAAAAAAAAACTGGCAAAAGCAGTTAATATAATAATAAATCAAGTATATATATACATTTATATAACAGAAAATCAAAGCATTCAAATGTGGCAAACAATATATTTTATATAGGAAAATTGGATGGCATACAATAATTTGTGTTTATTTTATATGTACAAAAAATTTTATGACTATTAATAGACAGAAGAAGCTAAATAATTCCTCCCTGTTTATTTTAGCAGTAGCTATTCTATCATTGTGAATTATATGAATTTGCTTTAGTTGGAATTAAACAAGTCAAGATCAAATTGATTTTCCTTTGCTTGAATACATTAGAACTCTTTTATAACCATAATTTTGTTTACGAATGCTTGCCATGGTATTTTATGATTTTTAAGTTATTAGATGTTCTAAGTAATAACTTGTTTCTAGACATCACTTTTGACTAAACTTTTTTTTGCTTTCATCCATATGTTAACAACTTTCAGGGTCCATATTACACTCTAATTACTCCATGAGTATTTCTCAAACAACACTAACAGATGTTAAAAATAGTAATGGTATCTCTTTAGGTAGTTCACAGATTATACACATTTTATTTTTAATCTTTCTTTCTTTTTTTTTTTTTTTTCTGAATTTGGAAATGGGGAGGCAGTCAGACAGACTCCCACATGCGCCCGACTGGGATCCTCCCGGCATGCCCACCAGGGGGCGATGCTCTGCTCATCTGGGGCTTCGCTCTGCCGTAATCAGAGCCATTCTAGCACCTGAGGCAGAGGCCACAGAGCCATCCTCAGCGCCCGGGCCAACTTTGCTCCAATGGAGCCTTGGCTGCGGGAGGGGAAGAGAGAGACAGAGAGGAAGGAGAGGGGGAGGGGTGGAGAAGAAGATGGGCGCTTCTCCTGTGTGCCCTGGCCGGGAATCGAACCTGGGACTCCCGCACACCAGGCCAACGCTCTACCACTGAGCCAACCGGCCAGGGCCTAACCTTTCTTTCTTTTAAAATATTTTATTCCCTGGATGGTTGGCTCAGTGGTAGAGCGTTGCCCAATGTGTGGATGTTCCAGGTTTAATTCCAGGTCAGGGCACACAGGAGAGGTGACCATCTGCTTCTCCACCCCTACCCCCCATTTCTCTTTCTCTCTTTCTCTCTCCCACTCCTACAGCCATGGCTTGATTGATTCTAGCAAGTTGGACCCAGGTGCAGGGGAAGACTCCATAACCTCCACTTCAGGAACTAAGAATTTTTCAATTGCCAAGTGGTAGAGCAGTGCCTCAGATGGGCAGCGCATCACCCCACAGTGGGCTTGCTGGGTGGATTCTGGTTGGGGTGCATGCAGGAGTCTGTCTCTCTGCCTCCCCTGCTCTCAATTAAAATAAAATATTATTTTCAATATTGTTTGAGTGCAAGATTATTGAATAGGGAGAGCATGACCTCTTATTTGTTTCTTGTTTACAAACCCTTGACTACAGGTCAGCACATGGTAGAGCACAGATATAAAATTCCTAGTTGATTGACTATATCAATCTTGTTTTACATAAAGGTGCTACTTCACACAGGGAATTGCTTTAGAAGAGTTGTTTTGTTTTTGGAAATATAAAATCCCAAAGGAAACTTAACATTCCATTTCAAACTTCATGCTTCATAGCAGAGTATTCAAAAAAAAATTTAGGAACATAAAATACTTTACCATAGCATCAAGATCACAAAGATGTGTTTGTATCATTCCTCATATATTTAGATTTCTGAAAATACAATGTTGGAAAAGCACTTTGGAATAAAAAACTGACATCTGTTTGTCATCAAGAAACATTCATTGAACATACAGAGGAGAGGCAAGAATGTTATAAATCACGTTCATGTTTTCCACAACAATTTTCTTGATGTGACGTGTTTTCCCGTGAGATTGAATGGCACATCTCTCTTCTGTGATTAAATAGCCCTGATACATGTGACCAGTGTCATGGTTTTATTGAGGCAGAAATGCTGTTTTTTCTTTGTTTGTTTTTAGAACATCATTTTTCTTTCTTACTCTGGAATAACGTCTCAGAATATGATTGATAGGATGAAAGAAATAATCAAATGGTGGCTTTTTACTGTCAGATTAAAATAGCAATTCTCTAAGTTCACAGATAATTGCGTAGAACCACTTTAAACAAATATAGTCAGTTTCTGCTTATATAAGTATCCAAAGGCCAAAATGAGTTAAAGATGAAAAGCATTATTAGTGTCCACATGAGTCACACATTTCATCAAAATGTTACTTAATAAAGTAAATGCTAAGGCACCTCAGGTGGGAGAGATTGGCATATGCCAATTGCCAACAACAGTTGCAGAAGTAGGAGAGAAACAGAGTCTTGGCAAGAAGCTATTATTATCCCTGAAAAGAAAAGAAATTTTTTCCTTCAGAATGACTACAGTAATAGGGTTGATGGTGCTAATTTTACCATCTAACATGGTTGATGATAGGTGTTCAGCATTGTCAAAACATCAGCAAGCATAATAGCTCAAGATTTGTTACTGTTAATATCGTGAAAAACACAAAATGAGGCAAAAATTGGAGCCAGAGATTGCAGTTAACTGTACTTGGCTTCCTTTTCATGTAGAAAAATGAACAGACCAGATGACAACTCATTGTGTCTATTTTATATTTTATAAAACAAATTAACAAAATTTGGTTTCACACCTAGTAATATATTTCTGAAAAACTGTGGTCATCTCAACATTTAATGTTACTGACCTTATTTAAATTCCAGTTGTGCCTCAAAACTCAGTATATCTTCTTTATATCTTTTTTGAAGTATAGTTGACCAATAGAAACTGACTACATTTAAGGTATACAAAATGATGTTTAGAAATGTGTATGCACTGAGAAACAGTCACCACAGTCAAGCCCATTAACATATCCATCACCTCACATGATTGTCACTTCCTTCTTTCTTCCTTCCTCCTTTCCTTCCTTCATATGTATATATGTATCTATTTCTATACATGTAATTGCACTCAGGAGATGTTTGATGACAGGTTTTATAAAATATTGTAAGTGCATCAAGAGGACACCAAGCGTGCATCTAGTGCACAGGGAAACACCAGAGGGAGCAAAGATGTGAGAAAAGCATCAGATTGACAATCAGAGAAGTGGTTCTAGATTTCGTGTTGTCATCCAAGGTGTTGGTTGGTCTGACTCCCAAGCCAGACACTCGACAACGACCGCCACTGGAATGTTCACAATGGCCACAGTCACCTGTGTCCAGGCAGCCCCTACTCTCCATTTCACCACAGTGTAATATCAATTTATGGTACTCTCTTTAGGTGCCAGACGCAACTCTAAGAGCTTTGCATCCAGTAAGTCATCCCATGCCTCTAGTCTCCCTGTGACATGAACACAATTATTCTCTATTTATGTTGCAGATGAGATGACCAAGAGTTAGCAGATCCGTGTTTAAATGAGAGATTAAACAAAACAAGCTGCACAACAAATGCGGTGATCTTGGCAGGGAAACCTAAGTGAAGTGCTCTGCCTGAGGACACGGCTATTTCTGACAGACCCAGTGTGTACACAGATTTACTTTCTTCCCTGCAATTGGATTTTCACTCTGCCACACGGTATCAGCAAAAATGCAAAAATGAAAAAAAAAGTCAGAGAAACTATAGATGCCGGTGAACCTTCCTGAGGAAATGGGGTGCGTGCAGAACCAAGCTTCTAATAATGAGCCCCAGTGTGGTAGGAAAGCATCAGTAAAGGGAACTGGATGTGACCAGGTCTGAGTTTAAGAGAGGACCTCTCTCTGAACCTTTTCTCTCTCTGTCTCTCTCTCACTCCCTCTCTCTCACACACACATACACATACACATACAAGTGTGCATGCACAGGCACATTTTATATAATAATAATAATAATAAGATGAGGCTTTCCAATATGAATTGTAAGGGACTCAGGTTAGAATTCAGTCTTTCCTAGCTTGTCTAAATGTGGCTGCAGTGTTAGTCCATCATTCCTAGAAGACCCCTGCCCACTCTCTGGAGTGTATGGAGTGTCAGACCTTAATTTGACTTTAATTTGAGTAGGTTGAAGAAAGTGTTTGAAAGGAACTTGAATAAGTTCAAAGAGAGACATTAGGGAGAGCGCAACAGATGTTTATGCTTCCTTTCGTTCAATTTTAGAGAGTCAAATACCTTTTGAAGCTATTAGAAAGAACATGAGGAAGGTCATTTCTCAGCCAGAATGGCAAGAATATGTTCAATCTCAAAAGCATCAGAGAGTATAAATTTCTCCTATAAACTAATGCCTTTTGTTCTAACCCCAGAGCACTGTTATGCTCATTGGTATGAAGTTAAATGTAATAAAAAAATAACAATAACAAATGATTAGACATGGTATTGTAGTGACCTGAAATACTCAAAGAAACTATTTCACTAGCCAGATTTATCTAAAGAAATACACTGGCTTTCTTTTCTGGCAAACTAATAATTTATTTTAGCATTTCTTTGAATGTTATCAAACCTCTTAGTTAGTGGTTTAACATAAAAACTCCAGTTGTTAATATTAACTCCAGTTGTTAATATTGCAAACCTCAAGGTAGGAAGTTGACAACGCTGCTTAAAAATATTTATTCAAAAAGAAAGAAAATATTTATATTCTGGCAAAGAAAACGTGACTTGAAACTGCAGAAAAACAGGAGTTACCTGGTGTTTACACAAATTCACAAAATTGTTTTTGTGCTCACACACTTCCAAAATATCACACCGTATTTTATGTTTTCACTAAAGGATTAGCCAAAATGAACCTCAGTTCTTTGTTACCTTTGAAGGGGGTGTGGCTGTATTTTATAGACCACAAGAGCGAGTCAGCATCCTTGCCCAGCCGGGGCCAGGTCCTGAGCCAGCCACCACGACTGCGGCACAAGGCTGTCAGGTGCCGGACTCCAGGGCTCTGGCTCTCTGACCAGAGCTCATTACTGGACAGCACACCCAATCAAACTTAGCACATTAAGAATTTGAAAGATGCACAGAATTAGATCTCCTGGTGCCACTCCCGATCCAAATGTTGCTACTTGTATCTTTCCCATGGCTTAAAGCAAGCACACCCACATTACCTGAAACATTTTCTTTCCAGAAGCCTTATGACCGTGACCACCAATTTGGGGGAGCTGAATTCCCTTAGGCTTTTCTGACAAACTAGCTACATCTTTATTACTGCCTTTACTATACCATCATCATCATCACCACCACCACCATCATCATCACCACCATCATCATCACATCCTCATCACCACCACCATCACCACCATCATCACCACCATCATGACCACCATCATCATCATCACATCATCATCATCATCATCACCATCATCATCACCACCATCATCACCACCATCATCATCATCACCATCATCATCATCATCATTACCGCCATCATCATTATCATCACCATCACCATCATCATCATCATCATCACCATCATCATCATCACCATCATCACCATCATCATCACCACCATCATCACCATCATCATCATCACATCACCATCATCATCACCATCATCATCATCATCACTATCATCACCATCATCATCACCATCATCATCACCATCATCACCATCATCATCACCACCATCATCACCATCATCATCTTCTTATGTCTGCATCTTTCACCACACTTGGAAACATTCATTGGCAGAGGCTGAAATGTTGCTCATCTTCCAACTCCTGACACCTCAAAGCCCATTTGACAACTTAGTAACTACTTGGTTAAATTTTTCATTTGATTAGCTTTGCCCAGCCTTCTGTGGAACAAATTAGAAACCAACATATTTCATGACTGTCTCCTACCAAGAGTTTTAGATTCTTTGGACAGAGCCAGTTTAGAAAACTCAGTGAATTTGTGTTTCTGACTCTGCTTTTAGGGAATCCATATTGCTCCATTAAAAGTAGTTTTGATTCTTGCAGTTCGCTGGCATGACCCCATCTGAGAAAACAATTGTCAGGACTTCTCAAAGCATAATCAATCAAACCATCATTGCTTCACAGAGTGCCTGCATCAGAGAGGTTGCTGCAGTGTGGCCAGGAAGGAGGGGCCAAGCTGTGGGGACTGGGATTGCGAAGCAGATGTCTGCAGGAGAGAAGGCAGTATGGAGGCAGCTGGCTGGAGAAAGGCAGAGATGCACATAGGAGACAGAGGAGGAATACTGCTTCTGGCCCAAAGAGCAGGAAGAGCATGAAAGAAACACCTCCCTTCTTTCCATTTCTCCTTCTTCCGTATGCTCAGGATACCTGAGAAACAGATGGAAAGAACCCAAGAGTTTTCTCTGGCTTTCCCACCACATTTTTTGAGCACCTGCCGTCCAGTGACTGCACGATGGTGGAATGAACTCAGTTTTAAGAATACATGGGCTTACGTCATACCACAGAACACGTTTTCACTAAATTAAAGAGATACATATTAAGCAATAATTTTTAAAAGACAAAAAAAAATAGAAGCCAACATTTTCTCTTGATGGGGAATGACTTTCTAAGCACAAATCCATGCAGGGAAGATAGACTTGACAATCTTTTAACTTTTTCATGTCAAAATGATCATAACACTGCAAAATAAAACAAAAATTAGAGAAATACAGTTTGTACTATATAACTGACTTATTCTTGCAAACAGATATTATAAAATCAATAAAAGTTATCTGCCTGACCAGGCAGTGACGCAGTGGATAGAGCGTCAGACTGGGACATGGAGGACCCAGGTTCGAGACCCCGAGGTTGCCAGCTTGAGTGCAGACTCATCCGGTTTGAGCAAAGCTCACCAGCTTGGACCCAAGGTCGCTGGCTCAAGCAAGGGGTTACTCAGTCTGCTAAAGGCCCACAGTCAAAGCACATATGAGAAAGCAATCAATGAACAACTAAGGTGCTGCAACGAAAAACTGATGATTGATGCTTTTCATCTCTCTGTCCCTGTCTATCCATCTCTCTGAATCTCTCTGTCTCTGTAAAAATAAATAAATAAATAAATAAATAAATAAATAAATAAATAAATAAATAGTAAGTAAAAGAAATTCATTGTCTACTCATTAGTTTCTCCAGCATAGAACTCAGGAAGTCAACACTTGATCTTCCCTTCCGTCAGCCCCGCCACAGCCTCTGCATGAGCAGCCACTTTCTAACCACCATCCCAGGTCCACAGTGCCCAGGGCTGGTTGTGCCACCCAAAGTCCCTCCTTCAGGACACAGGCACAGGTCCCAGGCTACTAGAGTGTCAGTCCTGATGTCCCGAGGTGCGAACCATCTCTGGGAAATGGCCTGAGGGCACTCCCTCAGCCTAGGCAGCTCATTCTTCCAGGGATGGGCAGCTCGCCTTCTCCGAGGCCTGTCCCCTCTCCATTGCTCAGAGGGGAGCCCCGACCACCGGGAATCGCATGTCGCAGAGTGGTATATGCGGTGTGAACAGTGCCCTGAGCTCACTGTTTTCTAAGGCCGGCCTTACACACCACCTAGGGTCCTTACTTCCCCCTCAACCCTCAAGATCAGAGGTAGCATGCTCTGTGTCCTTTATGGTACACACCCCTCCGGGAGCATCTTACAGTCACCACGTGCCATCTTAGTCCACCACCCACAGAGTCATCTCCCGTGTGCAGGGCTCATGCCTCCCTCTTCCCGCGCACCTGCAGCCCCTCAGGGGCAGCGTGGTGGGGAGGCCGTAGCCCTCCTTTCCAGTGAGAATTTCTTTCCCCACGGGAGTGCAGATCCCCTCCGCAGCCATCCCCGGGCTGCCTCAGCCTCGGAGCAGGGCCCGGATCGTGGATGGAAGCCCCAGCCAGGGACTGAACGTGGTGGTGACGCCCAGGGACCAGGCCGGGTCTGCCCAGCGCCTGACCGCCGAAACAACCATGCTGTGTCCTGCCGCTCCCTATCGGGGCGGCCGGATTTCATCTGCTCCGCACTGGGCACATGGTTGCCCTCCCTGCCCACCCGGCTGTGCCGCCATCCTCGAGCGGCACTGCAACTAGACGCCTTTCTTTCCTTTTTCTTTTCAGTGTGCCCTCAATATTATTCTGTATCAGTGTCAGGTGCACAGCATTGCGGTTAGACAGTCATATTCTTTACAAAGCCTTCCCCCCCCGCCCCCCCGGATCTTTCCAGTACACACCTATCAGAATACTATTGCCCATGCTCCCTGCGCTATACTGTACGTCCCCACGACTGTTCTGTAACTACCCATTTGTACCCCCAATCCCTCCGCCTTTGTCACCCACTCCCCTCCCACAAATCCCCCTGCCCTCAGAAACCACAAGCCCTCTCTCCGTGTCTATGAATCGGTTTCAATTTTGTTTATTTTGTTCATTAGATTCCACATAGAAGTGAGATCATATGGTGCTTGTCTGTCTCCGACTGGCTTATTGCACTAAGCATAATGCTCTCCAGGTCCAGCCATGGTGCTGCAAAAGGTAAGATTTCCTTCTTTTTTGTGGCGAAGTAGTATTCCATTGTGCAAACGTACATCAGCTTTTATATCCACTCGTCTATTGATAGGCACTTGCTTGAACTGATTCCATGGCTTGGCTATTGTAATAATGCTGCAGTGAACAAGGGGTGCATATATACTTTTCAAATTAGTGTTTTGGGTTTCTTCAGATAAATTCCCAGAAGTGGAATTGCTGGGTCATAAGGCAGTTCCATTTCCAATTTTTCTGAGGAAACTCCATACTGTTTTTTTTTTTACAGTGGCTTCACCAATCTGCATTCCCACCAACATCACACCAGGGTTCCCTTTCTTCCATATCCTCACCAACACTTGCTGTTTGTTGACTTAGTGAGGACAGCCATTCAAACAGGTGTGAGTTGATACCTCATTGTGGTATTAATTTGCATTTTTTCTGATCATTAGTGAGATTGAGCATCTTTTCATGTCTATTGGCCATCAATCAGTATTTCCTCTCTAGAGAAGTATCTATTCAGGTCCTATGCCCATTTTCTAATTGGCTTGTTTGTGGTTTTGGTGCTAGTGGTGTGACTTGTTCATATATTTTGGAGCTTGAACCCCTTATCAGATGTACGGTTGGTGAGCTCTGAGGACCACGGCCTCTGCCCTGTGCTTCTCACAGGTGTCTACCCTGCTCCCCACCAACCAACCAACTGCTTGCTCTCCCGACCCAGCTGACTTCTGGGCACAACCTCACACAGCATTGCAAAATAATAAAAATTTAATGGTATCAGTGGCTGGAATAAATCAAAACCACTAAAACTACAGTAAAAAAAAATTAAAGAATGAAAAAAATTCACAGATAAAGAAACATGTTCA
Source organism: Saccopteryx leptura (assembly GCF_036850995.1). Lineage (NCBI taxonomy): Eukaryota > Metazoa > Chordata > Mammalia > Chiroptera > Emballonuridae > Saccopteryx > Saccopteryx leptura. Next base: position 4,065,506 of record NC_089513.1, on the reverse strand, counting down.
AGTTCACTAGGAATCAAAGTAAAATAACCTTGAACCAACCACTGTAGCAAAATTGCATGGAATTTCTCTGTTGTTTCCCTGGCTTGGCAGAGGGAGCAAACACTCCCATGTTCAGCTCTGATCCGCGAACATGCGGTCGCTCCTGTCACTCCACAGAGCCTGATTTCATCGAAGATGTGATGGCAGGCTCAGATACGATACAACCGCAGGCTCAGGGATGTGGTCAATGAAAATCTCACAAAAGCGGGAAAAGAAATCCAGCTCCCTCTGTCTGTCTGATGTCTCTGTGTCTTTCTGTGTCTGTGCAGGTGTGAGTGACTGGGCTCTCTCTCCGTCTCTCTGGACCTCTGTGTCTGTCTCACACTCGGTGCTTTTCGGGCACTATGTATTCCTGTAGTCTAAACAGAAAACAACAGAGACAAAAAGCTCTGATGGACTGGAAAGAAAAGAAATACTTAACATACATTTCTTCCAAGGGGACAACTAAGCCTTGAAATTCATTTAAACAACATTCTTAATTTTAAAAAGATTCCCATGCAGCCAAATTTTCTACATAGATGACTCTTAAGAAAACACCCTTGGCCCTGGCTGGTTGGCTCAGTGGTGGAGCATCAGCCTGGCATGCAGGAGTCCCGGGTTCGATTTCTGGCTAGGGCACACAGGAGAGGCGCCCATCTGCTTCTCCACCCCTCCCCCTCTCCTTCCTCTCTGTCTCTCTCTTCCCCTCCCGCAGCAGAGGCTCCATTGGAGCAAGGATAGCCCGGGCGCTGGGATGGCTCTGGATGCAATAGAGCGACGCCCCCTGGTGGGCATGCCGGGTGGATCCTGGTCAGGCGCATGCGGGAGTCTGTCTGACTGCCTCCCCGTTTCCAGCTTTGGAAAAATGAAGAGAAAAAAAAAAGAAAACACCAGAGAGCTTCCCGCACATGATGATCATCTATGTGTTCTTCCCAACTCTGGGGACATGAGGATGTTGATGAGTCTCTCCAAGGATCTCAGTGGGTTTAGCAGTTAAGAAAATCTGATTTTCAGATAAGAAGGCTTTAATTTAGAACACTCAGCTCTATTATTTAAATAATCAGAAGACTCTCTGAGCCTCACATTTCCCCATTTTAAAATAAGTCTGAGAAAAGAATGTTTTGAGCTCGGGACCACTTGAGACTGTAAGTGTAAGAAAATGTCAGTAAAAGATCTTAGATTTGACATTTTCCACCCAATTTAAATGTGGCTGTTTTAACGTAATATTGCAAGACTAATTTTGAAGTTTCTTGATTTTTATTTTACTTTTCAATTATTTATACTATAGTAATTCAGTAATTGCATAATAAACTATGATACAAATGCCCTGCAAAGTGTCAATAGAGTGACTTGATTTTTCTGTCCTTAACTTTTCTCAAGGACTATACAGTCGGTCCTGCAGTTTAAAAAGAAAATAGAACAAAGAAACAATAAACCTCGATAACGGATTAAAAAGAAAAGAAATGCTTAACTCTAAGTTTCTACAGTATTTCCAATGTAAGAAACTATTGCTACCTTTTAAAAGAAAAACCCATTATCACAATCCTTATTGGATTTTTTTTAAACTTTCAAACAAATAAGTTTATGGGGCAAATTTATGGTGCCAATGGACTCCTGTTATTTATATGTTACCTACCAGATTTAGTACAAATGTGTGTGCTATGTATAAAAATTAGTAGACATAGTAGTCGTTTTATAACATGAAGGTGATTTCTATCATTACCTTATGATATTTCTGTATGGACACTTGAAAATAAATCTGGGCCTTTTAAAAAAAAAATTAAATAATTATAAAATTCAATATGGATTTTAAATTAGCTTTTTATGAAATATTGTTGATCAGGATTATGATTTAAATTAGGTAATTTATTTGTCAGACCTGGAAAACAGGATGCTAGCCCTGACAAGGTACAATTGATCTAAGTTCAAGTTGTATCAAATTTGAGGTGCTTTCCACCCATGCATTGCGGTGTGGGGGTGGTGAGGGGTTGGGGGTGGTTTTGCATTGGCAGATGTAGGACCTGTGCTTTGTAAGAATGTATTTTCTTCGTCAGCCCAGGCTGCTGTTACAAAACACCATCTGGCAGGTGGCATACACATCACCTATTTCCTTCTCCCAGTCATGAAGGCTCGACAACCCCTGATCCAGGTGCCAACAGATGAGAAGTGGTATCTGGTGAGAGCCTTCTTTCTGGCTTGTGCATGGCCATACCCTTCCTGTGTCCTACGGGGCTGAGAGAGCGATCATCTCTTTTTTGTCTCATTTTATAAGAACATGAATACCATTATGAGGATTAACCTCATAGTAAGGGCTTCACCCACATGAACTAAGCATCTCCCCAAAGGCTCCATGTCTGAATACCATCACACTGGGGAAATGTTAAGGCTTCAATATGTGAATTGTGGGAGACACAATTCAGCCCATAGTTATATATTGATTTATTTGAAAAAGTCCCCTAGATAAGTGCCGCAGACCAGCGCAGCTCCAAATAATGGTGCGGAATTGAGGAAACACACTTGTCAAAACAAAACCGATGGGACCAGGAGGACTCCTCACACTGCCTGGCAGTATCTGAGTGCCTCACAGCCCCAGTTCACTTTATTATATAGACCTATGCAAATCAAGGACCCTGATACAAAGTTGCACATCAAAGGCTAAGACAGGAACTCTCCCAAGGCAAAAACAGGATACATTAGTGAAATTTACAAACATCTGAAACAAACAAAGAGTCAGAGGAAGGGCATGTATATTGCTTCCTGCAACCCAAGGAAGGAAGTGGAGTGGGTGCAAACACTCAGCATCATAGCCAATATGGAGATGGAAGGGGTAGAACTTAGCCAAGCCTCGAATCTATAATGGCTTTTTGCCATTAACGGTCCACAACAGATAAGTGAATGATTATCATTCATTCTGTCTAAATAAATTGTTTACCATTCCGAATAAGGGAATAATATTTCATGCTTTATGAAATATTACCGTTAAACAGCTTCAAAATAAAAAAAAGGAACTTAAAAGTTGTTAAGAATTATATTAATAATGTTTGTAAAAGGTTGAACTTTGGAACTATGAATGTGTCTGTTACTTGAATATAAAGTATGTTTTTGTGCTCAGTATTATTCAGAAAAGAATAAGTGCCTACATTTTTAGGAAACAATAGGTCCTTTGCTGATTATTGATTCAAAAAAACACCTATAAAAAATGTCAATAGCAATACAAAACAATATTGTAAGAAATTATATGACACTTTAGAATCTTACATTCTTCTTTGTCAGAATACTTGCTTGGTTTTCTTAATAATATTCACATTATATTATTCTAATATTTAATATCAATTGTTAATATCATAAATAAAATTTAGAATCTGTATTTTTAATTATGTTTCTAATTAATTCTAAGATTATTTTATTAAAAGAAATGCTACTTTTTGATTCAGACTCCCTTTGTTACTTATAAAGACTATCTTTTTTAAACAAATGTTGTTAATCCGTAAAATTAATATTTATCTTATTTTATTTTATTTGTGTATTTGAGATTTACAAAGCAAATTATCAGTGGCAAAATCAGCAACTTAACAATGTTGAATTCATTATTAGATAAGCTATTTGAAGAATGCATTCTAAAATTCCACCCTTGAAGTTGAAGAACTAAGTCTATACCTAACCCCTAAATAGTTTAAAAACAAATTCTGCCAGATGTTCAAAGAACAGGTAATTCCCACTTTATACAAAGTATTCCAGTGTAAGCAATGGAAAATACCCACATCACTTTCTGATACCTAAGTAACTACAGAACTGTGCCAGGAATAACAGCAATAGAAAGAACACTACAAATCAATACTAGACATCAGCATAGACGCACAACCCAACATATTTTACCACAAGGCATTAAAATATATTGAAATAAAAACACTCTATTATCAACTAGGATTTAGCTCTATACTTCAATATAGTTCAAATTAGATAGCCTGTTACTGTAATTATCTACATTAATAATTTAGAAAAACTGTAATCATTTTAGGTACAAAAAGAGAATAAATAAAACATTCAATATTCAATATTTATAACAGTCAACAGGAATTGCTTAAGAAACATGGCAAAATAAGTCTTAAAACTTAATAAAAGAATAAAAGTCTATGAAAATGTAAATAAATAACAAAGGATGAGGTTATGACTTTCCAGACACTAAAAAAATACATGCACTTAAATCTATATAATTGAATAGTAATTAAATTATCTTGTGGCTGAGTGGGAACAAACAATATAAATGGAACAGTTAGATAAGCTAGAAACAGGGTTACATAAGTACGTTAGAATTTGGTTTGCATTTCTAATAATTAAAAGTGCATTTGGTTGTGTTTAATAGAAAACTCAAATAAGACAAGATTAAATAAAGTATGATTAAAATCTCAGCACTGGGACAAGTGGTTTAGTAATGCCCTCAGAGACAGGGCCCTTGTCATGCTGCAGTTCCACTTTCCCTCCTTGTCCATCTTTGTCACACTCGGTTTCAAGATGTTTGCACCTGGAAATTCACATTCCTGTGCTAAGCAGGGAGAATATGGCAGAGCTGAAGCCAAGAGGGCATGCTACTTGGAACCGTAGATACACCTTTTGTGAAAACCCCCCACCTAGTAACATCTGCAAACAGTGCATTGGCTGAACTGAGTCACATGACCATGTTCGGTGGCAAAGCAATGTAGATGAGGAAATGTATAAGCTAAAGAAACAAAGCCAGAAGACAGGAAGTTGCTTTTGTGTGGCCAACCTCCTAACAAAGGATAAAACTTGGCAATCAGATCACTGGTTGGGGGGAGGGGCAACAAAAATTGATGGTATCAATACTATTGTCTACTTATGTGTAAAACTATAAGGTCGAAGTCACTCATCACTCCAATGAAACATGTTCTAGATCAACTTAAAGGATCACAAAGCAAAATGGTAAAGGCACAGGGAGCAAATATTGACATGTGTACACACTTAGGCTAACCATATATTCTAAAACAAGATACAAAACTAAAATCCACAAAGGAAAAGATCAATACACTATATTGCTTCAGATTTTAATATGGCTGTACAACAAAATATAGTGTAAATATATTTTAAAGTAAAATGACACATCAGGGGAATTATTCATACATAAATATCAAAGAATTCATATGAAGAATGCTTTTAAGAAGCCTGTATCTCTTCAAGGAGAAACAATGTAGTAAGAGAAACAGGCAAAGGAGATGAATAATTGATTCATTTGCACATCAGGAAGAAAACTAGAAGATGCGCAACCTCAGTAATTATCAGTGAAATGCAAAGGAAAAGTGGGATATAAATTTTCTCAATTGCCACACAGGAAGAGTTAAGAAGCTTGAAGAAAATCTGTTGGGATGATGTGATAAATGCTAATAAAGTTAAAATGTTACATATCTTAGAGTGGGAAGTTTTGCCTCGCCTACTAAAAGGTTCCCAAAACAAAATGCCATTAATTTATCACTCAAAGATCCAAAATTTGCAAAATTTTGCAGCAGTTGGGGAAAAAACCCCACTTGCTCAGCTATAAAAGACAATTTTAATGATATATAGAACATGATTATTTGAAGAAGAACAATTGTGAATTATCTGAATTTCTACCAAGGAAGCAATAGACATTTTAAAAAATATATGATATCCTGTATGTAGAAATTAGAAAAATGTCTACACCAGGATATTTGTTAAGTGAATATAAGCAGGACAAAATATCATTTATATTTAGAAATTAAAACAAACAGTAATTACACAAGTAGAGAGATGATTGATGGATACAGAAATACCTGTTGTATTTCCATATGTAAATATAACCTATATGTACATCTCTAAATGTAATATATAGATATGTATGTATGCATATTTGACCTTTTAACATAACAGTGGATCTTTCCAGGGTGAAGACTAAGCATAGAGGAGATAATTGAGCAACATCTCAATAATTGAATTACTTTCAATGAAAATATATCTACTTGTATAAAAGAGCAAGGTTAAAAAATGTAAAAGACGCTGGCACGAACAAAATAACCTTGAGACAGCATTTCCTTTGGCACTTAAACAGTGACAGAAAGCAAGGTGAACACTGACTCAAAATTTACACCCCAACAGTTGGAGGCAGTCCTCACTGCAGAGCCATGAACCTGGAGTCCAGACAT